>NW_026606290.1:2400000-3113249 GCF_029834395.1 Sorex fumeus
TCAGCAGGCCACCTGCTAGGAGGGAACTGGGACTCTGTGTGAAACTGCAGCCTGCTGGGGGCTCCGTCCCCCCCGGGGTGGCGGAGAGCCCCCAGAGGTCAGGCGGGTGTGGGGGCGCAGGGCACAGTTCCAAGGGCAAAACTCCTATAAGGACGATAAGCCCGAAGGCTTGGCGGGTTCCAGGAAGGAGAGGCTCCGAGTGACGGGCAGGGCAGGGCTGGACGGGCCCTGTAGCCCCAGTGAGGGCTTTTTGGATCTGTGGCCTCAGAGCAGGGTCCCCAGATGCTCCCCAAGTGCATTTACATTTTTATTTTTATTTTTTATTTATTTATTTTGCTTTTTGGGTCACACCTGGCGATGCACAGGGGTTGCTCCTGGCTCTACACTCAGGAATTACCCCTGGTGGTGCTCAGGGGACCATATGGGATGCTGGGAATCGAACCCGGGTCGGCTGTGTGCAAAGCAAACGCCCTACCCACTGTGCTATCTCTCCAGCCCCGCATTTACATTTTTTTTTGGGTCAGCCCCGGCGATGCTCAGGGGTTACTCCTGGCTCATGCACTCAGGAATTGCTCCTGGCGGTGCTCAGGGGACCATATGGGGTGCTGGGAATCAAACCTGTGTTGGCCATGTTGGCTGCGTGCAAGGCAAACGCCCTACCCGCTGTGCTATTGCTCCAGCCCCCCCGCATTTACATTTTTAAGGGTTTGCTTTTGAAGGGTTTGAGGAAGGGAGAGGGGCAGGGAGAGGGATGAAGGACTGTGACCGAGACTGAGACTGGCCAGTAGGGTCTCCAGTGCTGTCCACTCCACTGGGGGGACCTCACGGAGGCTGTGCAGAGGGGACAGAGAAAGTAGTGCCTCTCACCTGGAACAGGCGCCAAACACACACACACACACACACACACACACACACACACACACACACACACACACACTCCAGGTCCTCCCAAAGGAGCAGAACTGCAGTTGGTCTGGGGGAGGCTTTGTCCAAAACTCCACCAGGATTGCAGATTGCAGAGGATCGAGCAGTTCATTCCAACCGGGAATGAGTGGGGGAGCTTCTAGAAGAGGCAGGCTGCCTTGGGGGTTCCAGACCAGGTGACCTGGGAGGGACTGTCCCTCCAAGCCTGCCTCCGGGGAGGGCTGTGGGCCTGCTCTGGCTTCCTGCAAGGCTGTTCCGTTCCACCACATGCATGCATTAGTGCACACGCCCCCGTACACAGGTGCCACGGCGGTCCGAGTCTCTGCTCCTTCCTGAAATCAACCCTTAGGGCAGGGTGGTACAGTGGGCAGGGAGTTTGCCTTTCACAGAGCTGTCCTGATTTTGACTCCCGTCACCCCATAAGGGTGCCTGAGCACCACCAGGTTTGAGCCCTGAAGCATAGCTGGGTGTGACCCAAAACAGAAGGAAAAAAAACATCTCTCAGGAGTGGAGAGATATAGTACAATGGTTTGGGCACATGCATAACCCATGTCTGAGCTGGGTTCAATCCCTGGCACCACATGGTCTCCTGAACATCTCCAGATGCTGCATTGAAGGGCCCTGGCACCACATCCTTGGGCCCTTCGCCCTGAAGTGATGGCCCAGGTGTCTGGGCATTGCCAGGAGTGGACTCGGCCCCCTGGCTATTGTTTGGGAGGACAAAAACAAACTCTCAGGAGGAAGGTGGCACTGCCCTTTAAGCATGCCCTTCCCCCTTTGACTGGCATTTTCCCAGGAATCTGACCCAGCACTGTGCCCAGGATAGGGACATTTACAGCATGTGTCTACCAGTGAGTGAGTGAATGAATGAATCAGTGAATGAATGAATGAATGAATGAGTGGGTGGGTGAGTGACTGAATGGATGAGTGAATGAATGGATGAAAGGGTAGATGAATGAGTGGATGAAAGGGTGGATGAATGAGTGGATGAATGAATGAATGAGTGGATGAATGGATAGAGGAATGAGTGGGTGAATGAATGAGTGGATGAGTGAATGAATGGATGAATGAGCAGATGGATGAGTGAATGGATGAAAGAGTGGATGAATCAGTGGATGAATGAATGATTGAGTGGGTGAATAAGTGACGTGGGAGTGAATGAATGAATGACCCTTTTATTGATGGTGCAATGAAGGGAATGGTAGGTGGACAGACGGATGATGGTACATACAGTGGGACACATGCATGAAGGATGAATAGCTGACTGTGTGCGCATGAATGTGACCAGTCAGCTGAGGTTCCCCAGTGAAATGGAGGCGCCACCGCCGGGGAGGTGGGGGCTGATGGGGGGGCTCCCTTCCTCACCAGCCTCCGTTCTGGGCTCCCGAGTCCTCAAAGAGGCCCAGGGGCAGAGAAGACCCGGAGCGTGACTGGGCGCCCTTCTTGCCAGGCTGCCTTGTCCGGATCTCCCCCACCCAGGGGTCCTGTCCCCAGTGCCCACTTCACTCAGTTGTCCCTGCGGCCAGGCCTCAGGCCGCGCCCATGTGGAGACCAGGCTGGGAGCCTTCGGAAATGAGTTCCCACCAGCTCCGAGGGGGACGCAGCCAGGCTAGGGCTGCTCAGAATGTTCACAGATGTTCCTGGCCGCCCTGAGACGGGTGGGGGTGGGGCACAGGGCAGAGAAGTCCCCCCACCCCCCTGTAAAGCTGCAGCCCCTCTGCCTCTCATCTGCTTTGCCTGGCCGCACCCTTGGGCCTATCTGCCTCCCCAGAGACCAACCCCAAATCAGGCCGTTGCAGACAGAGCCCAGCCCCAGGAGGTGCTCCCCACAGTGGGTTCTGGGGAACAGACTCAGCAGCGGCTGATGCGGGATCTTTGTAATCCTGTTAACAAGCCCCATCGATGCAGCCACACGGGGCAGGGGCTGCGGGCCGCCTGGCAGCCGTGGTCAGTGCTCGCTCCAGGCTAGGGCGTCTAAAGCCCAAAGCCCTGACCAGCTACTTCCTGCTGAGCCCCCAAGGCCATGTTACGGATGTACGCATTCACTCCCTTGTTTTTGTTTTTATTTTGCATGTGGCCGACCCAGGTTCGATTCCTAGCATCCCATAGGGTCCCCCAGCACTGCCAGGAGTAATTCCTGAGCATTGCTGGGTGTGACCCAAAAAGAAAAAAGAAAGTCCTCAATGAAGTCATAGCACAGCAGTAGGGCATTTGCCTTGCACGCAGCCGGCCCTTGCCGACCCGGGTTCAATTTCTCCACCCCTCTCGGAGAGTCTGGTAAGCTACTGAGAGTATCTAGCCCGCACGGCAAAGCCTGGCAAGCTACCCGTGACGTATTCGATATGCCAAACACAGTAACAAGTGTCGCAATGGAGACATTACTGGGCCCGCTCCAGCAAATCGATCAACAACGGGAAGACAGTGCTACAGTGCTTTTGTTTTGGGGTCTGGAGCAATAGCACAGCATGTAGGACATTTGCTTTGCATGCCACCAACCTGGGTTCCATCCCCAGCATCCCGTAGGGTCCCCCCTCTAAAAAGAAAAAGGTATTGTTTTATTGTTGTGGGGCCACACCTGGCAGATGCGGGGGCCACAGCTAAGCAGGACCCTCACATGCACCAGGCCTGTGCGCTCTCATTTGAGACACATCCCCAGTCCCTAGAGGCAGGTGTTTTGGGGTCAGGGGACAGAACACACCCAGGGGTGCAGTCCCAGGATTCCACCTGGTCATGGGTGCAACCACATCCCAGATAAGCACAGAGGTGGGTATTTGTTTGTTCGTTGGTGGGGGCAGGGAGGGGCCCACCCTGTGATGCTCAGAGTTTACTCCTGGCTCTGCACTCAGGGATCCCTCTTGGTGGTGCCCAGGGGACCCTATAGTATGCTGGGGATCGAACCCGGGTCAGCTGCATTCAAGGCAAGCGCCCTCCCCACTGTGCTATCGCTCTGGTCACAGCATCGACGTGGGTTGTAGACCCAGTTTTCCCCAACAGCAAACCCCTCCGTCTGGACCAAGAATGTGGCTCAGTGGTATCACATTTGACTTGAGGCTTTGGGTTCAGTTCCCTGCAGACCATGGTCTCCTGAGCGTGGCTGGGACCAGTCCTGAGCACAGAGCTGGAAGTAGCCCTTGAGTATCGCCTGAAACTTCTCCTCCAAAAAAAATAATAAGGAATCCTGCTTCATGGGCCCGCTCCCTCTACGGGAGGTGCCCACCCTCTGTCCCTCCTTTTCCCTAGAATAAGACTTCCGGGAGTCAAGAGAAAGCGCAGTAGGCAGGGGTGATCCTGACCCCACATTCGTTCCCCTGCGTTCTGCCAGGAGTGACCTCTTGTTGCTGTTCCTGGGTGGGTGGTCACCAGCATGCCTGGGCTGACATGAGGGTCCCAGTGGCATGTTCGGGGCCAATCACTGTCCACCCACAGGCTGGCCGATGGCAGTGGGCAAACGAAGCAGGGTACGGGGTCCACCAGGCTGGATGATAACCAGTGGCCATTTATTCAAGTCTCACAGCATTAGTTATGGAGAAATCACGAAGGGGCCAGGGTAGCAATGACACACAGGTGTAACTGAGTGTGATATAAACAATGAACAGCCTTCCTTTGGGGGACGCTCTTCTAGGGGATTCACTCAAGGACTAAATCTTATGTAAGTGCTCAGCACTCTAGATTCCTGCCAGGAGATCCATCCCAAGGGCAGAATTCCATCTAAGGGTGTATTGCTTTCTCCTTTCTTTAGCCAGTATTCATTTCAACAAACGTTTTAAATTTACTTAATATTTCTAGTCATTTTGTATGGACACAGTAAGAGATATATTAAGCTGGAGCTGGAGCATAGCACAGCGGGTAGAGCATTTGCCTTGCAAGCGGCCAACCCGGGTTTGATTCTCAGCATCCCATATGGTCCCCTGAGCTCGGCCAGGAGTAATTCCTGAGTGCATGAGCCAGGAGTAACCCCTGTGCATCGCGGGGTATGACCCAAAAAAGCAAAAAAAAAAAAGGGAGATATTAAGCTTAAAGGTTGGCTCTTCCTGGGGACATCTTACTACATATCCCAGACCACAGTCCTTCTCAGGACAGGTTAGTCTTTCTTAACAGCCAGCTAGGTCCTTATCCAGTTACTTATTTTCGGGTCATGTTATTATACTTCTTACGGTGCTTAACCTGTCCCCCTTTTTTTTTTGGCTTTTTGGGTCACACCTGGCGATTTACAGGGGTTATTCCTGGCTCTGCACTCAGGAGTTACTCCTGGCGGTGCTCAGGGGACCACATGGGATGCTGGGAATCGAACCTGGGTCAGCCGCGTGCAAGGCCTTACCCGCTGTGCTATCTCTCCAGCCCCAGCCTGTCCCTTTTTGATGCCAGCATAGCTTAACAGCTTGCCCTGGGTCCATCCAATCCCTCACCACGACCCTCCTTTTGGGGTATTAGGAACTAAGGGCCACTGAGGCTTTAACCAAGTCAATATGATGGATGCCCAGGAGTAAATGTGATTCAGAATCAACTAACTCCCAAGTTACAAAAGCATAGCGTTCACTGTCTACTTGTGTCTCCACAAGAAGGACATTGCTCTAAAATTAAGTATGCAAAGGACATAAGGGAAAGGGGGCTGGAGTGATAGCACAGCGGGTAGGGATTTGCCTTGCATGCGGCCGACCTGGGTTCGATTCCCAGCATCCCATATGGTCCCCCAAGCACGGCCAGGAGTAATTTCTGAGTGCATGAACCAGGAGTAACCCCTGTGCATTGCTGGGTGTGATCCAAAAAGAAAAAAAAAAAAAGGACATAAAAGACATAAGGGAAAGAGGACAGCAATATTTCACTTACGTATACAAAATCCGGAGCAGCCCTCAGAAGAATTTGACTTTACAAGTCCCAGGGTCTGATTTGGGGATATATGTGATTAACAGAGAAGGGAAGAAGAGCACAAAGGAGAAGTTAAAGATAAACACGAAGGATTGGGAGTGCATGATGGAGTTGGGTGTGCCTGGGGAGCACTGTGGTGGGAGTAACTCAGTAAACCTATGCTCATTGCAGGGGGTGGGGAGAGAAAGGACAAACCAGTGTTATTTCTTATAATGCTTAGAACTGTAATCCAACACCTCCTGAGCACAGAGTCAGGAGTAAGGCCTGCGCACTGCTCTTGTGACTCAAACCCCACATCCTCTTCCCCCCCCCAAAAAAAAATCTTCATCTGAACTTGGCATAAAACAAAATTAAAAATTAAAGTAATATGGGGGCTGGAGCAATAGCACAGTGGGTAGGGCGTTTTCCTTGCACGCGGCCAACCCGGGTTCGATTCCCAGCATGTCATAGGGTCCCCAGAGCACTGCCAGGAGTGAGGAGTGATTCCTGAGTGCAAAGCCAGGAGTAGCCCCTGAGCTACTCCTGGGTATGGCTGGGTATGACCCAAAAAGCAAACAAACAAACAAAATAATAATAAAAAGACATAAATAGGGGCGGGAACTATAGCACAGCGGGTAGGGCATTTGCGTTGCATGCGGCTGACCCAGGTTCGATTCCCAGCATCCCATATGGTCCCCTGAGCACCGCCAGGAGTGATTCCTGAGTACAGAGCCAGGAGTAACCCCTGTGCATCGCCGGGTGTGACCCAAAAAGCCAAAAAAAAAAGAAGGCCACATTAGGACCTAGATTGTCTGATTCTTTTTTTTTTTAATTAATTTTATTGAATCACCGTGAGATAGTTATAAGGTTTCATGTTTGGGTTACAATCACACAATGATCAAACACCCATCCCTCCACCTGTGCACATTCCCCACCACCAATGTCTGATTCTGTCTTTGGAGGGAACCAGAAGGGTCAATCTACAGGCAGAAGCAGAGCCATGGTGGGCTCGAGCTGGAAGGAGGCATAGCTGGAGAAAGCGGGGGGGGGTCCGCTCATGGGTTTGGGGGACTCTTCGGGGTGATAAAACGTTCCTGCAGGTGGAAGTGATGGTCTTGCTCGTGTAGGCACCCAAACCTTTGAAACAGCTTTTGGGGCGGGCGAGGCTTCGGGCGGGCGTGCTGTTTGGTCCATGACGTCACACCCTTGCGAAGACCATCACGGCACAAGAGGGCCCCGGGAAGGCCCCTGGGCCCGGAGGGCAACCCGCAAGTCTCCAGCCTCTGCTTCCTGCGGAGTGGAATGGGAAGACTCGGGGTGTCCCCAGGACAGATAAAAGAGGCAACCTCACTTCTGGGAATGGGGGTCCCTGAGAAGGGGGGTGGTCTGGCCTGTTGGTCGGGGACAGGTGAGGTGGCCAGCTTGGGGCGCTTGACTTGGTCTGTGCCCACCTGCCCTATCCCCCGGGGCCCCCCACCCCAATACTTGCTCCACCTTCACTCAGGGGCCCTTACCACTGCCCAGGAGCCCACTGAGGTGGGGAGGTCCCCCCAGAGGCCAGGACGCCCCCAGCCCCCACCCTGCTCCCCTCCGGGGGGGGACCCTGGTGTGTCTTGCTTTTGCTTGTAATAAAGAAAATATCTCAGCTCCCCTTCCACGGTTGCTTGGCAACCCCAAAGGCGGGGATGGGGGGGGAGCTGGGGGAGGAGGGAAGGGGGAGGACTCCGGAGCCAATCTGGAGACAAAGGGTAGGATCGGGGTGACTCTGCGCCCGCTGTCAGCGCTAACCTGGCCTGGGCCGGGCGGCGGGCGGGCGCGGGGGCCGCCTCCCACCCCAGAGTCTCACACCAATAAATATGGATTAGGGAAATGGCTAGAGCTTTTCCCACGCGCCTGAAAGGCCGCATCTGACCTCTGCACCCCCTTTATGTACCGAAGTGACAGTCGAGCTGCCAGGGAGCGGCCCCCGCGACGACGTCGCCCTGTGGCCTTCTGACTTTGGGGAAACTTTTCACCCCCCGCCCCCTCGGGCCCCAGACCAGGTCACCACCCTGCCGGCCCGACCCAGGGGTCCCAGAGGTGCCCCCAGCCCCACTCGGACCCGGCCGCCTGTGCCCGCCGCAGCCTCTCTCCTGATGCCAGGGAACTGCACCCACCTGGGGCGTCTGCCCCCACTGCCACCCCGCCCCTGCTCTTCCTTCTCTCTCTTCCCTTCACTCTCGCCGTCCTCCCCAACTCTCCTGGCTGTGGGCCTGCAGCAGAGATGGGGGCCGCGGGGTGGGGGCGCTGGTGATCTCTCCCCCTGGTGCCCGGCGGGCCTGCCAGGCGGGTGGAGGCCGGTTCTGAATGGAGTCAGTGTGGAGTCGGAAAAGCAAACACCTCAGCCTCGGCCCGCCTGCCGGCCCCCTCCTGGGGCTCGGCTCCCCTCTGCCTCCCCGTCCACCCCTCCCGTCCTTGTCCTCCCGGGCCCTGTCCCCGGCGCCCGCAGGAGAAGGACGTAGGCATGGGACACCTTCTCTAGGGAGACCCCTTGGCCCGGCTCTTGTCCTGCCCCATCCCACCCCCGGCTAGTGCCGGGAAACTGTGCCCGGGCAAGACGGCTGCCTGCGGGCTCCCGCCCCTGCCCGTGCGGGGCAGCCGGAGATGGCCGGGTCGGCTCTGCCATCCAGCTCGGGGACCGAGCGGGCCCCAGGATGCTCCGCCCGGTGAGTGCTCCCCTGTCCCCACGCTCAGGCAGAGGAGAAGAGGCTGTGGGGCTTCGCGAGCTCCCCCACAGGCCCCATACAGACCCCCCAGAATCTGGGGATACTCCTGAGGATTGGCCCCACTGTGTCGGGACTCACGTGTACGTTGGTAGGGCTGGGGGTGAAGTTGGGGTGTGGGGAGTCAGGGGCATGGGGAGAGAGGAATCGGGGTGAAGTCTAAAGGTCAAGGATCAGGGGAACCGGGTGGGGGGCTCGGGGTGAAATCTGGGTGAGGGGGCAGATTTCCTCGTTTCTTTTTTGGGCCACACTTGGCAGTGCTCAGGGCTTACTCCTGGCTCTGTGCTCCGGGGACCATATGGGGTGCCGGGGATCAAACCCCAGTTGGCCACGTGCCAGGTAAGCCTGCTATCCGCTGTTCCATCTCTCCGGTCCCTCCAACCAATTTGTGGCTATTGTTTGTTTGTTTGGGCATTACACCTGTGATACTCAGGGGTTACTCCTGGTTCTGCACTCAGGAATCACTCCTGGCTGTGGCTGGGGGACTTGATGGGATGCCGGGGATCGAACCCGGGTCGGCCGTGCACCCGCAGTCCTATCGCTCTGGTCTCCCCAAGCAACTTTTAATTTAATTTAATTTAATTTAATTTGCTTTTTTGGGGGGGTCACATCTGGAGATGCACAGGGGTTACTCCCGGCTCTACACTCAGGAATTACCCCTGGCGGTGCTCAGGGGACTATATGGGATGCTGGGAATCGAACCCGGGTCGGCCACGTGCAAGGCAAACGCCCTCCCTGCTGTGCTATTGCTCCGGCCCCCTCCAACCAACTTTTTGACTTCTGTGGAACCACGAAGCGTCCTGGGCTGTGTTTCTCTGAACTCCTTGATTTTTCATTTTCATGTAGTCATTCGGTTCTTTCTCTTGAGGCTCTGGCCCACACTGGTGGGGCCTGGGTGAAACGATGCTCCTGGCCCCCAACACCCTGGGTTCTAAGTGACTCCTTGGGATCAGCTCCAGGCAGGGCTAGCAGGTCATCTTGGGTGACAGGACGCTGGCACGGCGAAAGCTGCTTCCTGGCCTCAGCGCGGGAGAGGGCAGTCCCCTGCCCGCCTGTCCGCTCCGCCTGTTTGCTCCTCAGACGGAAGGGCTGGGCAGGCTCCAGATGGCCCCTCCCCGGCTCCTTCCTCTCCTGGGCTCCCCGGGCACCGTGCCCAGGTCCAGCAGCTCTGGGTCTGCTGCCCGGAGAGGCCGGGATCCCAGCGCACAGCCAGCAGGCGGAGCCCGGGGCCCTTCCTGGCGCTGAGCTCAGGAATTCTGCACGCCGCGAGGAGCAAACCCCTGCTTGGCTGCGTGCCAGACCAGTGTCGTCCCCGCAGAACTGCCTCTCCGGCCCTCACGCTTCCCCCAGGACGCCCAGTTCCCTCATACTCTGTTTGTTTTGCTCTGGAGACATTCCTAGCAGTGTCCAGGGAGCAAGCGTGGTGCCTGGGACTAAACCAGGGTCCCTCACGCGCAAGATAAGTGCCTTCATCTTGGGGACTAGAGTGATAGCACAGTGGGTAGGGCGTTTGCCTTGCACGTGGCCGACCCGGGTTCGATTCCCAGCATCCCATAGGGTCCCCTGGGCACCGCCAGGAGTGATTCCTGAGTGCAGAACCAGGAGTAACCTCTGTGCAACGCCAGATGTGATCCAAAAAGCAAAAAATAATAATAATAATAATAAATAAAAAAGTGCCTTCATCTCGGTTCGGCTCCCTCCGGCCAACCAGGCCCATCCTGGGCAGCCAAGTCAGATGACTCGGGAGCAGGAGAGCTCCGTGGGCTTGCGCGTGGTGCGAGGACCTCCCCAACACCACACTGCCTCCCAGGATGTAGCCCCCAAACCAACCAGACCGGGGGTGGAGAGAGAGCACAGAGGGGAGGGCAGTTGCCCTGCACGTGGCAGACCTGGATTTGATCCTTGGCACCCCGTAGGGTCCCCTGAGCACCACCAGGAGTGATTCCTGAGCACAGATCTGGCCAGGAGTCACCCCTGAGCATCACCAGCTGTGGCGCCAAAACGAAAAAAAAAAAAAAAACAGACCCAACCCAGGAGGCCAGAGCGATCTTACAGTGAGAGGGGGTTTGCCTTGCACACAGCTGACCCGGGTTCGATCCCCAGCATCCCATCGGGTCCCCTGAGCACCGCCATGAGCAATTTCTGAGCACAGAGCCAGGAGTCACCCCTGAGCATCGCCAGGTGTGACCCAAAACCAAATCCAAACAAAACAAAAAAAAACACAACCAGACTAACAAAAAAAAAAAGGAAAGAAAGAAGGATTGGCTTCACCCTCACAAGACTCCCACCAGTGACCTCCCTCAGGTGGCCCCAAGCCTCTGCGGACCCAGCCGGATGGACACTGGTTGTGACCACTGACTTGGGCTCTGGTGCCCACACGCCGGCCCAGTGCGTTCAGCCGGGCAGGCAAGAAGAGACGCAGAGGGGCCCCAGAGAGGAGGTCACAGCTGGAGGGGTCGCACCCAGAGCCCACTGCCCCTTCCCAGGCTCCGTCCCCTGCGGTCACTGCCTGGACTCCCCGTCTCTCACTACCCGGCCAGCCTCTGCCCACAGGCCAGAACCGGTGTGGCTTGGAGAAGCTCCTGGTTCAGGGCTGTTTCTTGTTCTGGGGGTAGGCAGAGAGTGACCTGTCCATTGCCTTGCTGGGGAGGCCTTGCTGCCTGCCCAGAGCCGGAACCCTCTCTCCCACTGAAGCTTTGGCTTCTTCACTCTACCACCAAGCTGTGTGACCCTGGGCAAGAAGGAACTTGACTTCTCTGGGCCCACTTCATGTCCGCTTGCAAACTAGGACCCATCCTATACCTTTGCCAGGTGGATGAAGACAGGAAATAAGGGAGGAAGGCCGGAACAGGGTTGGAGAGCACTGTGCACCCCTGCCCACACCCCTTCAGGGCAACACCCAGACCCGGAAGTGCTAGCCCTCCCCTTCCCCCCCACACCCCGACATGGGATGGAGCCTTCCACTTAGAGCTCAGAGCTTCCACGGCTCTGTGGCTTCCCAGCGGAGCCTCCTTGCGAAGCAGGGAAACTGAGGCCCACCCGCGGTGGGGGAGGGGTCAGGAGAAAATCGATGAGGAGGCAGGAAGTGGCGCTCAGCCCACCCCCTTCCGGTTCCGGTTGGGGTCCCGGCTCTCGGAGGCCCCACTGAGTCCTCCTGGGCCCTGGCACCCAGTCCGGCCTGTTCTCAGCCCTGCCCTTTGTCTCGGGCTTTGTGATGGAAAGTGTGTTCCTAAATCAGCCCTGACACAGTTATTGTCACCCCAGGCGCAAAGAGTCTAAACTTCTCCCCTGAGGTCAAGAATGTGGCCAGTCCCCAAGCAGGGCCCTGAGCAGGGGTCTGGGCGGCTGGGGGTGGGGTGGGGTGGGGCCGGGGCCTCACCCCTCGAGAAGTGGGGGGGAAGGGGGTCAGCGGGAACAAAACGCTTTGAAATGCCTCCTTTCCATCACTGCCAACATTGTCCGCTGCCCGCGGGGGACCTGGCACCGCCTCGCGGGGCTCCGGCCCCCAGCCCTGGCCGGCCGGCCCAGCATCTGAAAATGGACAGAAGGTTATTGTCCCTCCCGCAGTCCTTTGTCTGCCCCAGTTCCAGATGTCTAGGCTGAGACCAGGGAGCTGACCCATGGTGGGCAGGGGGAGGGGACCGAGGGGAGAGCACGGGTCACTGCGTCCCGAGGGTCGTTCCCAGACCCCAAGATCCCACCCAGGCACCTTCTGGGCTGTCCCAGTTCGGTGCCGTCCCTGGACCCTGTCCCTTCTCCCCTGCCACCAGACAGGTTCCGGCTGGGGCGGGGGCTGGGGACGCAGCCCCAAGGTGCAGGTTGCGTTTCCCCTCCTGCGGGACCCCCAGCCGGGGTTCATCCACTCACCAGCCACACCAGAGCCCTGCTTGGTGCCAGTTCTGTGCTGGTGCAGGGCAGGCCGGGGTCAGTGAGCCCCTAGGGACCCCCAGACTGCGGCTAAGGGTCCTCACGGTCAGGTGCCAGGCCCCACCAGCTAACCCGGGCAGCCTCCTTTTCATTCGCCTTTAGGGTCACACCAGGGGGTGGTGCTCAGGGCTTACCCCGACTCTGTGCTCAGGGGTGGCTCCTGCTGGGCTCAGGGGACAATTTGGCACCAGGATCTGTGTCAGCTGCCAAGCGCCCTACCTGTGGGGTGTCACTCCGGCCCCAGCCTCTTTCTTTTTTTTTTTTTTTTCTATTTTCGCCTTACAAGCGGCCAACATGGCCAACCCGAGTTCGATTCCTCCGCCCCTCTCGGAGAGCCCGGCAAGCTACCGAGAGTATTCGATATGCCAGACACAGTAACAACAAAGTCTCCAATGGAGACGTTACTGGGCCGAGCAAATCGACGATCAACGGGAGGGCCTTTTATTTTTGTTTTGGGGTGGGCACACCTGGCCGTGCTCAGTGCTGTGCTCACGGCCACTCTGGCAGTGCCCAGTGGGCTCAAACCCCGCGGACCAAGTGCCCACACCAAGTGTCCAGTCGCTCCCTCCCCTGTACCTGCCCGCCCTTTTCTCCTCCGGTCCAGGCTTCTTCCGTCTGTGTGGACACTGGGACTCGGAGGACCTTGCCTGGAGCCAGGATCTGGGCCGCATCCAAGAGCAGGGCTGGGCCGGAACTTGGAAGGTGCTGAGTGCGGCGTCTGGCAGGCCCAGCCCACCCAGGCCTGCCGCCAGGGCTGCTCCTGCCTCCACTCGCTCTTCCCTCTTACCCACCGAGGGGTGCATGCACCCACCCAGAGCAGGAAAAGCCACCCAGGGCGGGGGTCTTTACTGAGCCACCCCCCATCCCCATCACTTGGGAGGAAACAGGACTGACCCCCCCCCCCCCCCCCCGGCAGCCAGCAGCCTAGTTTCAGACCCCGATCCTGGGGGAGCTGAGCCACACGGGTTGCCCTCCTCCTCCTCCTCCTCCTCCCCCCTCCTCCTCCTCCCTCTCCTCCCCCTCCTCCCCTTCCTCCTCCTCCTCCTCCTGAGCCTCACAGGTTGCCCTCCTCCTGCTCCTCCTCCTCCTCCCCCTCCTCCTCCTCCTCCTCTTCCCCTCCTCCTCCTCCCTCTCCCACTCCTCCTCCCCCTCCTCCCCTTCCTCCTCCTCCTCCTCTTCCTCTCCCTCCTCCTGAGCCTCACGGTTGCCCTCCTCCCCCTCCTCCTCCTCCCCTTCCTCCTCCTCCTCATCCTCTTTCCCCTCCTCCTCCTCCTCCTTCACCTCCTCCCCCTCCTGAGCCACACGGGTTGCCCTCCTCCTCTTCCTCCTCCTCCTCCTCCTCCTCCTCCTAATGAAAACAGCCCATCCTTGGCAGCGGGGTGGTGGAAACGGAGAGAGAGAGAGAATGCAAGGGAAGCACTTAGCACCCGCTGCCCGCCCGGGTGTGGTGTTCCGACAGCTGTGATCATTATGAATATTGTCATTATTATTGTTCTATTCGCTCTCACCTGGGGTCAGCCAGGTGCAGTCTCGGGGGACAGACTGGGGCTCTGGGCATCCTGCCTGTGTGGGTGGGGGATGGCAGAGGGATGGGGGGGAGCTGGACCCAGAGGAGTTAACTGCTCCGGCCTGGCCCGTGGGGTGCCACGCTGCAGCCCCACCGCTGGCCGGCCGTGGCTGCCTCCTAATGGGCAAAACAGCTGGTGGTGCGGGGAGCGCCTCTGGCATGCTGCGTCCCGAGGACAGAGCAAGTCTCCGGGCACAGCCCCGCCGAGGGGTCCGGGGCGCCCAGGCGGGGCGCGCGCGGGTGTGTGGGCGTTGGGTGGGACCCCACAGCCGGCGTGGGCACGTTCTTGCTGCAGAGACGGCGCTGGACGCTTGGACCGGCCGGGTCACTCCAGCAGGGACCTGGGGCTCTCGCGACCCCTGGAATCAAAAGGAGGAGCAGATGGCAGTGCCAGGCGCCCTCCGCCCCGCGTCCTCCTGGAAGTGGACAGCGCCCAGGCGGGACTCCGGACCCCTCCCGCTGCCTGCCCGCTGCACCTGGATTCCGGAGCTGGACATCCGGCCCAGAGAGCCCCCAACTCACGAGACGTCAAGCTGGTGGCTGGTAAGAGCCCATGCATCCATCCGCACAGTCCTCACAGCCTGCTGCCCACCTGGGAGGGAGCCCCCCCACTCCAGGGTTCCGGGGAGCCTCCGGGCTCCCCTTGGCAGGAAAGCAAGTGCTGATACCTCACAGACTCTGAGGCAGGAAAGATGTGTGTGTGCATGTGTGTGCGTGTGTGTGCGTGTGCGTGTGCGTGCGCGTGTGTGTGCATGTGTATGCGTGTGTACATGTGTGCGTGCGTGTGCGTGTGTGTGCATGCGTGCGCGTGTGAGTGTGTGCGTGCGTGTGTGTGTGCGTGCGTGTGCATGTGTGTGCATGCGTGTGCGTGTGTGCGTGCGTGTGTGTGTGCAAGCATGTGTGTATGGGGGTGTGGCCAGATCTGCTGGACTAGAGCCCCCAGACCCAAGGGCTGAGACCCTCATCTCTGCCACTTTCCCGGTAAGAGGGGGTATGGCAGCCTCAGCGCCCCTTCCTTGAAGCAGGTCACTGCGGGGCCTTGGCCAGGGGCGGCCTTGAGGTTGAGGGCAGAGGCAGGAGGGGACAGTGCCAGGGTCTGGAGTGCCCCAGTCGCGGAAGCCTGAGGCGCGGGCGCCACCGCCTGGCCGTATGGAGAATTACAGTCCTGGGGGTTGTAATTGGGTCTGGGACCCAATCAAGGGCACCCCCCCATTCCCCCTATTGGACAATCATCTCTTCCTGGGCCTGTGCCCCCCACCAGGGTGGGGAATGCTGCTGAGGCCCTGCAGGAAATAGCTCCAGGCTGTAGCCTGCAGGGGCTGGAGAGGTAGTACAGTGGGCAGTGCATTTGCCTTGCTGGTGCCCCACCTGGGTTCGATCTCCAGCATCCCATATGGTCCCCTGAGCAGCAACAGGAGGAGTGACCCCTGAGCATCGTAGGGTGTGACCCAAAAAGTGAAAGAAAAAAAAAAGAGCTGTAGCCTGCAGGCTGCTGGACTTAAGGCCTGTGGGGCAGGACTCAATTATTTTCATTTCTTTCATTTTTCTTTATTATTAAAATCATTATTATTGGGGCCAGAGAGATAGTACAGGAATTAAGGCACTTGCCTTGCCTAAGACCAAGTCCTATTAGATCCCTGCTACCCCAGAAGGTCCCTGAGTATAGAGCCAGGAGTAAGCTCTGCACACTGCCGGGTGTGGCCCCAACTCCCCAAATAACAAAACAAACAAAATTCTCATAATTTTTTTCTTTTGTTTTGTTCCTGATGATGCTGGACGGGTGGCGGGCGGGACTGTGGCATCAGGAATTCAGCCTGTGGGGCTGGAGCAATAACGCAGCAGGTAGGGCGTTTGCCTTGCACGCGGCTGACCCAGATTCGATTCCCAGCATCCCATAGGTTCCCCTGAGCAACGCCAGAATAATTTCTGAGTGCAGAGGCAGGAGGAACCCTTGTGCATCACCAAGTGTGACCCCCCCCCAAAAAAAAATCAGCCTGAGAGATCTTTTTTGTTTGTTGGGGGGGGGCTCCTGGGGGAGATCACGGGCTGTTGCTGGCTCTGCTCAGGGGCCACACCTGACCGTGCTGGGATGGGGGAGAAGGGGTGTGCAGAGATGATTCTGGAATTTGAGCCAAATCCAGGCTGGGCCACGGTGACAGGGCAAGTCCCCTCTGGTCCCTGACCTTTTCTTCCCTCTCGTTCCTCCATCGTGGTGGTGATTGGTGTCGCCCACACTTGATGAATGCAGGATCACTGATGGCAGTGTCCGGAGACAGACGTGGGGTGTTGGGTGATGCCAGGGGTTGAATTGGGGCTTTACAACAGTAAGGACCATTATTGTTGCTGTTTTGTTTTTTTCAATAGTTCAAATTTTTTAATTATTTCTCTATTGGGGCCAGAGTGATAGTACAGCCAGTAGGGCACTTATCTTGCAAGGTTCGATCCCCGGTACCCCGTAAGGTCCCCTTGCACCACCAGGAGTAATCCCTGAGAGCAGAGCCAGGAGTAAGTCCTGAGAAGCTCCAGATGTGACCAAACTCCCTCCCCCCTCAAAAAAAAAAAAGTCTGAAAAAAAATACCAGATGCCTGCTGCCACAGTTCCCACCCCACCCCCACGCCTGGAAAAAATAATTATTCCTCTATTTTTATGATATGTTTATTTGGGTTTAGGAAACCATACCTGTCAGTGCTCAGAGGGTACTCCCAGCTCTGTGTTCGGGGCTCACTCCCAGCACTGCTAGGGGACCATGCAGTTCTGGGGACTTTGTACCTGAGTTGGCTGCACGCAGGGCAAGCACCTTAACCTCGGCGTTAGTTCTCTAGTCCTTTATTTATTTATTTTTTTCTTTTTTGGGGTCACACTCAGTGATGCTCAGGGGTTCCTCCTGGCTCTGCACTCGAATTACTCCTGGAGGTGCTCGGGGGACCCTATGGGATGCTGGGAATCGAACCCAGGTCGGGCTGCGTGCAAGGCAAACGCCCTATCCACTGTGCTATTGCTCCAGTCCCTCTCTAATCCTTTATTATTATTGTTTTCTACCTCCTCGGTTCTGTGGGACTCGGAGGTGAAAGGGCACCAGAGCCAGTGGCGGGGGCCAGAGAGATAGAATAGTGGGAAGGGCACTTGCCTTGCATGCAGCTGACCTGGGTTCCATCCCTGGCACCCCAGATGGTCTCCCAAGCCCACCAGGAGTGATCCCTGAGTGAAGAGCCAGGAGTAAGCCTTAATCACCACTGGTGTGCCAAAAAAAAAAAAAAGACCATGTGGGTGAGGGATCAAACTTTGGACCTTAAGCAAAGCATCTGCTTTAGCTTGTTGAATTATTCCTCTGGCCCACAGCAATATTTTGCATTCATTTATTTAAATTTTTGGCCACACCTGGCTGTGCTCAGGGCTTACTCCTGTCTCTACACTCAGGGATCACTCCTGAGAGGATGAGGGGCTGAGGATCAAACCCCACTCACCCTGATCAGCCGTATTTATATTTATATATATGTATACATGTGTGTGTGTATATGAGTGTGTATGTATTTAAAACAAATTTATTTGGGAAATAAAGGGGCGCAAGAGATACACGCTAGAGAGAGAACTGGGCATCTCCAGAGTGAGAAGCAAGATGCACACCCCAAGGAGGTCTGGACAGACCCTTTCCCCGGAACGTGGAGGTGTGTCGCCAAAGCAATGATTTGTTTTTGTTTTTGGACCACACTCGGTGGTGCTCAGGAATCACTAGGTTTTGACTTTTTGGGTCATGCCCAGCAGTGTTCAGAGGTTTCTCCTGGCTCTGCATTCAAGAATTACTCCTGGTGGTGCTCAGGGGACCATATGGGATGCCGGGAATCAAATCTGGGTTAGCCGCATGCAAGGCAAATGCCTTCCCTGCTGTACTATCAGTCTGGCCCCTCAGGGATGACTCTTGATGGTGTTGGGGTGTAAGAGGTGCCAAGATTGAACATAGGTCAGCCGTATGCAAGGCAAGTACCCTCCCCATTCTACTATAGCTTTGCCCCCTCCAAGCAATATTTTTTGTTTTCATTTTGGAGTCATCCCCAGCAGTACTCAGGGCTTACTCCTAGCTCTGGACTCAGGAATTACTTCTGGCAGTGCTTAGGGGACCATTTGGGATGACAAGGACTGAACCTTGGATTGGCAGCATGCAAGGCAAACGCCCTATCTGCTGTACTATTGCTCCTGCCCCAAAAGCAACAATTTTAAAAGAAAAATCATACCATTTCTCTACTTCTCTACTTTCCTACTTACTCACTTCTCTACTACTAACACATTAAAAAAAAAAGGTCATTGTGATATCATATCACAATGTGATAGTGTAGCAGGATAGCATAGCCTAGTGATAGCATAGCAGGGAGGGTGTTTGTCTTGCCCACAGCTGACCTGAGTTCAATCCCCAGCATTGAAAGGGTCCCCTGAGCACCAACAGGAGTGATTCCTGAGTGCAGAGCCAGGACTAACCCCTGAGCATCACTGGTATGACCCAAAGAGAAAAAAAAAAAAAATCAAAATTGTCCTGGGGATGGGATGCAGGGGGTGAGCATATGCACAGCCCTGATCACTGACTGTGGCCCCTATGTGTGCCACTAGGCTGCTGGGGGTGGCCCTTCTAATTAAAAATAAATAGTCCAGGAGTAAGATGCTTGTCATGCTCACTGCTGACCCTGGTTCCATCCCCAGCATCATCTCTTCAGCACCACCAGGGGTCACTCCTGAGCAAAGAACCTGGACGGGGCCCAAAGCTCCCAGAATGAAATCAAATTTCTGCTGAGCGGGATTGAAACTCAGCAGGAGAACACAAGCTTTGCATGAGGAGGCCCCGGGTTCCTGCCTGCATGATGGCTTGTGTCCTCCACAGACCCCACCTTTTTCAACCCATAGAACATTCTTCTTCCCCGGCTTTTTTTTTTTTTTCTCATCTGGAGCGATAGCACAGCAGTAGGGTGTTTGCCTTGCGCGCAGCCGGCCTGGCCAAGCCAGGTTTGATTCCTCCGTTCCTCTGAGAGAGCCCAGCAAGCCTTGGCAAGCTCCCGTGATGTATTCGATATGCCAAACACAGTAATAACAAGTCTCACAATGGAGACGTTACTGGGCCCACTCGAGCAAATTGATGAACAACGGGAGGACAGTACTACAATGCAGTGTTTTTTTCCCCTGTGCTCAGGGGTCATTCTTTTTTTTTTTTTTGCTTTTTTGTTTTCTGGGTCACACCTGGCAATGCACAGGGGTTACTCCTGGCTCTGCACTCAGGAATTACTCCTGGTATACTCGAGGGACCATATGGGATGCTGGGAATTGAACCTGGGTCGGCCGCATGCAAGGCAAATGCCCTACCTGCTGTGCTATCGCTCCAGCCCCTCAGAGGTCATTCTTGCAAGGGCTTGGGAGACCATGTGGGTCTCAAGGGATCAAATCCAGGCTGGCTTCATGCAAGGACCATCCCAGGGTTCCTACCTTGCCAGCCCAGCCCATGTCGCTTTGGGAAGAGACCTTACTCTGCGGCTATGCCTGGTTCTGTGCTCAGGGACCGTGCCCGGAGGTGCCCAGGAGCTGGAATGCTGGTTCCAACTGCTACCACACACTAGATTGGCACCTTTGGCCTCTGTGACCTCCTCCTGGCACTGCGGCCCACCCAGCTAGCCTGCTCATGGGAGCTCCTACTTGAGTACTCCCCACTGCCAGAAACCATTTCCGGGTCGGTCAGCCGGTTTCCCATTTGCTCCCCTCCCCGAAAGGTGAGAGCCCTAAGGACCCCACCTTGTCCCTCTATGTCCCCAGTCCCCAGTCCCTGGAAGGTATTGGTACTGGGGATCCAGGGAGCAGGGCTCGATCAATACCTGCTGCATATTGGGGCTGGAGCGATAGCACAGCGGGGAGGGCGTTTGCCTTGCACACGGCCAAGCCAGGTTCGATATCCAGCATCCCATATGATCCCCGAGCACCGCCAGGAGTAATTCCTGAGTGCATGCATGAGCCAGGAGAAACCCCTGGGCATCTCCAGGTGTGACCCAAAAAGAAAAAAAAATACCTGCTGCATGATGTTGAGGCGATACCCCACATTCCCTAGATGAGACATCGGGGAGGCCTGATCAGAGAAGAGAAGTGGATGCTGAGGCCAGAAGGCCTGTAGCAGTCCCCAAGGAAGAGACACGCTGACGCAGTCACACACAGAAAAGATGTAGAGAAGGGGTCAACATGATAGCACAGTGGGGAGGGCATTCACCTTGCACAAGGCCGGCCCAGGTCCAATCCCCAGCATCCTACATGGTCCCCTGAGTCCTCCAGGAATAATTCCTGAGTCAGAGGCAGGAGTAACTCCGGAGCATCTCCAGATGTGGCTCCAAAGCAAAGAACAAAACAAAACAAAAAATGTGGCGAAGTTCCCCAGCCTGGCACGTTACACGGTTTGCAGGGCAGGGGCCACCAGGGGCAGGCCCGGAGGCCACGTTGCTCTGTGAGGGGTCTGTGCTCTCCATGGGTAAACACTCAAGAGGGCAGCCCCCAAAGGTGTTGACTTGAGCACTTGATTGATTGATTGATTTTGCATTTTTGGTCACATCCGGTGATGCACAGGGGTTACTCCTAGAACTACACTCAGGAATTACTCCTGGCAGTGCTTGGGGGACCCTATGGGATGCTGAGAATCGAACCTGGGTTGGCTGCATACAAGGCAAACGCCCTACTCACTGTGCTGTTATTCCAGCCCCAACTTGAGCACTTTAGAAAGGGCCTGAAGGGGACTGAGAGATAACACAGCAGATAAGGCTTTGCACATGGCTAACCTGGGTTTGATCACCAGAATCCTGAGCACTGATTCTGAGCAGTGTCAAGAGTGATTCCTGCGTGCAGAACCAGGAGTCACCGGGCGTGGCCCGACACACATACACACCCCTCACAAAAGAAAGAAAAGTCTTGAAGGGTGTGTGCAGAATGGCTTCCAGAGAGAGTGCCCCGGGAGGGATCTAACACCACCAGCAGGTGACAGTCCTGAGAGCCAGGGGCCCCCGCGCAGGGGTCACCATCGCTCCGGGGAGTGCAACTTTGTCCATAGTCAGCCCTCTGTGTGAGGCCCTTACGCACAGCGTGTCCTTACCTGCAGGAAGGCTAGCAGAGGGGAAGCAGGTTTTGGGGTTCAATTTTCTTTTGTTTTTGATTGTTTTGCTTTTTGGGTCATACCCAGCTGATGCTCAGGGGTTACTCCTGGCTCTGCACTAAGGAATCACTCCTGGCAGTGCTTGGGGGACCCTATGGGATGCTGGGAATCGAAACCGGGTCGGCCGTGTGCAAGGCAAACGCCCTACCCGCTGTGCTCCAGCCCCTTTGGGGTTCAGTTTTGGACTGAAACCCCAGTTTGTTTGCCAGTTTGTTCTGGGATGAACAGGAGTGGCTTTTGGGGGAGTGGCCAGGAGGACTTTGGGTCTCACTGTAGCCAGCTGTGTGCATGTGTGCATGTGTGAGCATTCCGTGCCTGTGTGTGTGTGTGTGTGTGTTTACACATCTGTGCATGTCCCAGTGACCATGAGCAAGAGACAGGGAGCAAAGCCTAGATCCTTCCCGGAGGTTGGAAAGAGACAAGGCTGTATCTGGGGGTTGTGGGCTGTTAGGTGTCCACAGCGTTTTTTTTTTGTTGTTGTTGTTCATTTTTAGGCCTTACCTGACCATGCTACTGGCTCTGAGCTCAGCGCTGCTTCCCAGCCGGGCTCCGGGGACTGACCATGGGTCAGCTGCGAGCAGGACAAGTGCTCTACGTTTGAAGATTGAAGTCATTGGAATGTGGCAGGGTGCAAAAGAGGGAGAGGTGAGTTCCACAGGGCAGGGAGACAGCTTCCTGGAGCCGGGTGGGGGGTTGGGGGGTGGGGAGGGTCCCTGGTGAGGTGCAGTCCCCCCTGCAGTGACAACCAGGTGGATGGGGCCACTGAGGGAGTGCTGGAGGCTGGAGGTAAGCTCCAGGTGGTCAGGGGATGGCAGGGTACGCTTTTCTTCAGAAAGGAGGAGGAGACCAGAGGATAGTACAGAGCATTGGGGTGTTTGCCTTGCACGCGGCCAACTGGGTTTGTTCACCAGCCTCCCAGATGGTCCCCTGAGCACTGCCAGGTATAACCCCTGAGCACTGCTGGGTGTGGCTCCCCATCAAACATAAAGGAGGAAGAGGGGCGGGGGAGGAGCACAGGCTTCGCATGAGGGTGGCACCATGTGGCAGAGAGCAGAGCAGGCCTCCAGCCCTGCTGAGGTGGCCCCAGACTCAACGAGGAAGGTGCTGGGGTGGGGGACTCCCCAAATGTGTAAGCATGACGTTAAGGAAGGGAAGCCCCTTCTGGAGCCGGGGGTGCTTGGTGATTAGGGCTCTGCACTCAGGAATCACTCCTGGCAGGCCCTGGGGGCCCTGTGGGATGCTGGGGATGGAACCTGGGTGGGCCGCATGTAAGGCAAAGCCCTTCCTGCTGTCCTGTTTCTCTGGTTCCTGCCTCAGCCTTTTTTTTTTTTCTTTTTGGGTCACACCCAGCGATGCACAGGGGTTACTCCTGGCTCTGCACTCAGGAATCTCCCCTGGCGGTGCTCAGGGGACCTTATGGGATGCTGGGAATCGAACTCGGTTTGGCTGCTTGCAAGGCAAAAGCCCTACCCACTGTGCTATTGCTCCAGCCCCTGCCTCAGCCTTTGGACTTCCATTGCAGGCCAGTGGCGGGAAGCGGCTCAGCCTGGAAGCTTCGACTGAGGTCTGGGGACCTCGGCAGCTGGCTGGAGAGGGATTCCCCACCATGCCCCACAGAAGACACCACTGCAAGGTAAGTTCAGCCCCTGCCTCCACCATCAGTGAGACTGTGCACAGGCTACCGTGTCCCTGACCTTGGACAGCAGCTGAAGTGCCCCCAGAGGTGCCAGGGACAGCGGGGACAGCGGACCTTGAATTCGGGGAGCCTGCCATCTTGTCCAGGGGCCTGGCCCGCTGAGGAATGGGCCCTGTGTGCCAGGCTCTGGACAGGAAAGCGCCAAAGGCCTTTGCTTTGACCCGAGGAGATGGTGGTGGGTGGTGGCGGGGTATTTGCACCCCAGCGGAGCCGGGGACCGCCCGCAGAGAGTGGTCTAAGGCTAGGGCTGCTTCCAGTCCCCAGATGGACCGCGGTTCTAGGGCCTCCAGGCCCTGCCGCTTTTCTGGTTTTCTGGGGCGCACCCTAGTTCCGCACAGTCTAAACATGAGCTTTGCGCGGCTGGAGCGATAGCACAGCAGGTAGGCGTTTGCCTTGCACGCGGCAGACCCAGGTTCAATTTCCAGCATCTCATATGGTCCCCTGAGCACCGCCAGGAGTAACTCCTGAGTGCAGAGCCAGGAGTAGCCCCCTGAGTATCGCTGGGTGTGACCCAAAAAAGCAAAAAAACAAACGAACAGGGGCTGGAGCAATAGCACAGCGGGTAGGGCGTTTGCCTTGCACGCAGTTGACCTAGGTTCGATTCCCAGCATCCCATATGGTCCCCCGAGCACCACCGCCAAGAGTAATTCCTGAGTGCATGAACCAGGTGTAACTCCTGTGCATCGCCGGGTGTGACCCAAAAAAAGCAAAAAAAAAAAACCAAAACCAAAAACAAACAAACAAAAAATATATAAACATGGGCTTTGCTCCTCGCAGGACTGAGGCCAGACCCGCGCTCTGTGAGTGAAGCTTGGGGCCTCGAAGTTCCGTCCGGGCCTGCCAGGGGGCGTCCGAGAGCAGGGAAGGGCGGCCCGGGAACCAGGGGAGGTGGACAGCGACCCCCGGGCTGGACGGTGAAGGCCCAAGGGTGGCAAGGCGGGGTCAGGGCATCGGAGCTCAGGGCGGCGGGCGCGCGGTCAGCCTGATTCTGGGCCCTGGAGCGCTCAGCGGGTCAGAGTCCGAGTCTCAGACGCCGGAGCGAGGCCGGCCCCCGAGCCCCGCCCCGCCGAACCCCCCCAACCCGGCCCCCCTTCATCCCTGCAGGGGGCCAGCCCGCTGGCGGAGGGGGCGTGGCTACTCCTGGGCCGCGCTGGGACAGGTCGCCGAGACCCGGGTAGAGAGGACACTTGAGAACCCACGCGTAAGGGCGAGGGGAGTGGGAGGCCAGAGTTGGGGGATTCCACTCCCCTTGCCCCAGCCAGCCTTCAGGCCCCGCCCCTCGCTCAAGGCCCCGCCCACCCGAGAGACCACGCCCACGTGAGACCACGCCCATCGGGCAAGAGCCGTGACTTTCTCCCTCAGAGCCCCGCCCACCAGTCCCCGCCCACTGGCCCGGGCCCCGCCCACCGGCCCGGGCCCCGCCGCGCCCAGAGCCCCGCGCCCCGGGCGCCGCCGCCCCGGACCCCGCCATGCGCGCTGCCCGCGCCGCCCCGCTGCTCCCGCTGCTGCTCCTGCTGGGGCCGCGGCTGGCGGCTGCGGGTGTGGCCGAGCCGCAGCTGCCCGCCGTGGTGCTCGCCGTCGTGGCCCGCAATGCCGAGCACTCCCTGCCCCACTACCTGGGCGCGCTGGAGCGGCTGGACTACCCGCGGGCCCGGCTGGCCGTGTGGTGAGAGACCCGGGGCGCGCACGGACCCCCGCGGGGGACCCCCCCTGGCCTGCACACGCGCCCCTGACAGCTTGGGGGAACCGGCCGGGCCCGCGCCCCGCGCCCGCAGCCGGGCATCCAGACCCGGGGCCTGCGCTGGGCTCGCCTGGCCCGCCACCCCGGGGGGGGGGGGGTGGTCCCACGTGGCAAGCCTGGGGTCCCTGGAGAGCCCCTCCGGCGTGCTGTCAGTCCCGGGCATCCCTGCCCCGTTGCAGGGGCCTCAGTCCCCCTCCCCCCTGCGCGGCCGGCTGGAGCCTCTGGGTCTGGGCCGGACCTTCAGCGGGATCCGAGGAGGCCAAGTGTGACCTAGAACAGGGAGGGGCTGGGGCTGAGGTCGCGAGGTGGCCACGACCCTCATGGGCCGCCCGGCCGCACTGCCCTGGCGGGTGGAGCTGTCGCTGCCCACAAGGGCCAATTTGGGAGCCTCTGGGTTTCCTCCCTGGGACCTGACACGCACTTAGGGCTGGGGCTGGGCGCTGGCTTAAAGGGGCAGCCTCGCCTGAGACTGGGGCCTCCTTGAGGACACAGGCGCTGCACTCGCGGGGGCCACGCTGGGTGGGGCTGGGACCCACTGTCTGTCGCTGTGGCGCCGAGGCGAATGCATCTCTGTCTCCCATGGGCCCAGCCCACCTGGGACGGTGCCACCGGGAGGGGGTGAAGCCACAGACCTGAGACCTGTCCTGGGTTTGTATCACCTGCTCTGGCCACTCATAGGCTGCTCTCTCAGCACCCTGGCCTGGGCAGGACAGCCCAGAGCACTGAAGTGGGGTGCAGAGCCCAGAGAGGGCTGGGGCGGGGTAGAGTCACACAGCATTCTGGGGGGCTGCAGTACCCCCCCTGCCTGATCCCCTTCATCACGCAGCCCGGGTGCTGGGGAGTTCAGGTCCAGCTCAGGGGCTTTGCTGCCAATCCGGGGTCACCCCTCTCACCTTTCTGTTCCCCTGTGCCTGCAGGTGTGCCACAGACCACAATGTAGACAACACGACGGAGATGCTGCATGAGTGGCTGGCTGCCGTGGGCCCTGACTACGCAGCTGTGGTCTGGAGGCCCGAGGGGGCGCCCAGGTGGGGATCCGGGGAAGGTGGGGAGCACTGGCAGGCAGCCGGGGCCCTCAGACCTTCAGCGCGCATCCCCTCATCTCTCTGTCCCCCAGGGCCTACCCAGACGAACAGGGTCCCAAGCACTGGACCAAAGAGCGGTACCAGTTTCTGATGGAGCTGAAGCAGGAGGCGTTGACCTTCGCCAGGCGCTGGGGGGCCGACTACATCCTGGTGAGAGGCTCCGACTGAGGGCCAGGTTTCTCAGGGGTGCGGTGGGGCCCCGGATCCCATAGGCCAGTCGGGCTGAGAGCCCAGCCTGAGCCTGCCATGCTCGCTCTCGGACCGCCAGGCCCAGGGCTGAGCCCCCCAGACACCGCTGGGAGGGGGCTCCCTGGAACAGAACCCACCCAGCTCCGACACGGAGCACTTAGGTGTGTGCTGGGAGCTGCGCTGAGCTGGGTCTCTGAGCCGGACGGAGCCCCCAAGGTCTCTATGCCTGCACCTCGGCCAGAGTGTGGACCAGTACCGCTGAGCTCTGTGTGTGTGTGTGTGTGTGTGTGTGTGTGTGTGTGTGTACGTGCGCGCGCGCATGTGCGTATCTGTGTGTGTACATATGCATGTGTGTGCATGCATGTGTGTGAGTGCACACGCGTGCATGTAAGATGTCAGGGACTGAACCTAGAATCTCACACTTGCAGAGAGAGCACTGTATGGCTGAGCTCCATGCCTGGCCTGAAACAGCTCTGGGCCTGTTCCCAAAGTGGGTAGGGTCTCGGTGGTCCTTAAAGATGCGGCCTAGGTCTGATCTCTGCTGGGCGGGATGTTAGGGATATTACTTCCCTTCCTCTCTTCCTTCCTCCGTCCCTCCTTCTCTCCTTCCCTTCCTCCCTTCTGCCACACCTGGTAGTATTCAGGGCTTACTCCTGGCTCAGTGCTCAGGGATTAATCATGGCAGGCTCAAGGGGGACCCTCTGTGCGCTGCGGGAACCCGCATCAGCTGCACGCAAGGCAAGCGCCTGTCACTACCTGCCATCTCCCGGGGCTCTGGCCTTCCCTCCCTCCCTCCCTCCCTCTCAGACAGTCTGGGCGGGTCCCTGTGGCACATGGGTTGGGGTACTGCCACCCGAGCAGGCTGGGACTAGCCACGCTTCCCCCCACCCCCAAGTTTGCAGACACAGACAACATCCTGACCAACCCCCAGACACTGCGGCTGCTTGTGGGCCGGGGCCTCCCCGTGGTGGCGCCCATGTTGGACTCACAGACCTACTACTCCAACTTCTGGTGTGGGATCACCCCGCAGGTGAGGCTGAAAAGGGCGTCATCAGAGTCTCTTGGGTTTGCTTTTTTTTTTTTTCCCTGGGGGAGGGTGTGTGTGTGTCACACTCAGCCATGCTCAGGGGTCATTCCTGGCTCTACACTCAGGAATTCCTCCTGGCTGTGCTCGGGGGACCCTATGGGATGCCGGGGATCAAACCTGGGTCGGCGTGTGCAAGGCAAACGCCCTCCCCGCTGTACTATGACTCCCGCCCATGTGTTTTGTTTTGTTTTTTTTGGGAGGGGAACCACACCCTGCAGTGCTCAGGGCCGACTCCTGGTGGGCATCGGGGAGACTCTATATGGTGCTGTGGGGATCGAACCTGGGTCGCCCTGTGCGAGGCTAACGCCCTCCCTGCTGTACTGGCGCTCGGGGCCATGGTTTGGGAGTCATTGGCCCGGGTCGGGGGGGACCTGTGGGGGGCAGCAAGGGGGACTGCAGAGCCCAGAGGCCTGCCCTTCCCTAGGGCTACTACCGACGCACGGCCGAGTACTTCCCCACCAAGAACCGCCAGCGCCGGGGCTGTTTCCAGGTGCCCATGGTGCACTCAACCTTCCTGTTGTCCCTGCGGGCCGAGGGGGCGGACCGGCTCGCCTTCTATCCCCCGCACCCCAACTACACCTGGCCCTTCGACGACATCATTGTCTTCGCCTATGCCTGCCAGGCGGCTGGTGAGGAGGAGCCTCTGGGCCTCCATCTGTGCTGTTCCCCCTTCCCTCCTGCACACCCTTCCTACTTGGCAGCGGTTCCACTCCAGCCGCCCTCACCCACCCTGAGCATCTGAGCATGTCCTTCCTCTGCCTGTCCCCCCCCCCCCCCCCCAGTCCTTCCCCACCGCTGCATCTAACATGTGCTTGGGAACACTGGCATGCCTCGGGGCCTGGGAAGACAGTAGTGAGGAAAACCCAGCCCTGTCCTCCTGGGGCCTGTCCGGTGCCCTCAGAGGTCCCACAACTCAGCGACTTAGTGTACCACTAAGAGTTCCAGGTGCTTTGAGTCCGGGGAGCCTTCCTGGAGGAGGGGACCCTGGGTGCTGGATCTCAGGCATGTTGCAGGCATTAGCAAGGCACGCATAATGAGAAGGAGCATTTCAGGCTCTGGGGCCAGCAGGTGCAAAGGCCCTGAGGTAGCAGGGAGCAGAGGCAGGAGCACAGTAAGCAATGGGCGGGTGTGGGGGAGGTAGGGGCAGACCAGGCCCGTGAAGGTGGGCAGGTGCTCACCTGGTGGACCCGCCCAGCAGGCCTCTGCTCTCCTCAGAATGGTAAGCAGTAGCCCCGTGGACTGGATCCACTCTGGGAATATCACTCCAGTCATTTGCTTTGATTTTTCCCATTTACTTTTGGGTTTTGGGTTTTGTACCCAACAGTGCTTAGGTGCTACTCCCGGTTTGGTGCTCAAGGGTCTCAGCCTAGCGCGACTCTAGGAGACCATGTGGTTTCAGGGATCAAACCCAGGCCTCCCAGGTGCAGGGAGCTCAGCCTGTTGCCCCAAGAAAGTGGGGAGGTCAGTCGGTTCCCCAAGACAGAGACTAATGTGCAGGGGCTGAGGGGTGGCCCAGTGAGACCGGGGGTCCCGTGCAGGGCTGTGGGAGGGGTGGATGGGGGAGGACCTAGTGGTGGGGGCATTTCATGGGGCTGGAAGTGATGGAGACCAGGAGGCGGCGACCTTGAGCAGGCGCGGTGGGTGCAGATGGGATTCTGAGGTGGGGGCAGGTGGGGTGAGGGCAGACAGCGGTGCCCAGGTGGTGCCATGCAGGGCCTCGGCGTGGTCCCCAGGGTCCCAGGCCCCCTGCACCCGCTGTTTGTGTTCCAGGAGGAGTGGGCGGGTCCGAGGGAGCACTCAGAGGCCAATGCACGCGCTGCCCGCAGGAGGACAGGGTCTGGTCCCTGGAGTCGTGTGGTGGTTTTTTTTTTTTTTTTTGGTCACACCCGGCGATGCTCAGGGGTTACTCCTGGCTGTGCACTCAGGAATCACTCCTGGCAGTGCTTGGAGGACCCTATGGGATGCTGGGAATTGAACCCGGGTCGGCCGCGTGCAAGGCAAACTCCCTCCCCGCTGTGCTATTGCTCCGGCCCCCCAACCGTGTGGTGGTTTTTGCACTGTGAGGGCGACCCCAGAGCAACACGCTGGACGTGATCCCCGAGCACTGCCAGGTTTGACCCCCAAACCAGAAAAGAGATGATTAGAAAGTGGAGGGAACTGTGAGGCAGCGAAGCGTCCGCGTCCCCTGCTGGGGGCCCCGTGCCCACTCGCCCGGTCCGTCAGCCCCGAGATGGGACCTTGGGGGTGACGCTCAGTTTCCCCTGCTTTGGGCCTGCACCAGGGTGAGCGGGTTCAGCCTCTGCAAATAGGTGTAGCTGAAGGTCAGGTCAGGAAGGAGGAAGGGCCAGGGACGGACGTGTGACGTGGCCACAGAGCCCCCGGCCTGGACTCGGGTTCCCAGGCTGCTCCCATGAGAGTCCAGCACTGCACTCGGGTTTGCTACAGGGCAGATTGGGGCCTGCAGGGATGCTGGGGGGCGGTCTGCACAAGGCAGGGTGATGGGAAGAGGTGGGAGAGACAGCAAGTGGGCTGAGCCTGTCTGCAACCCCCGCAGTGCGGGGGGCATAGGAGCCCCGGGTCTGTTGAAGGAAGGAAGGACCCTTGCAGGGAGAGGGTCGTGTGCATTCAGGCCAGAACCTTCCTCACTCACTTCAGGACATTCAACTGAGCCTGGGACGCCCCCCACGCATTGCTTCATCTCCCCTCTCCCTGGCGGGGGGTGGGTTCTCGGGACACTCAGCTGAGGCTAGGACGCCCCCCACCTGTTGCATCATCTCCCCTCTCCCCAGGGGTCTCGGTTCACTTATGCAACGAGCAGAGATACGGCTACATGAATGTGCCTGCGGGCCCCCACCAGGGCCTGGAGGACGAGAGGGTCAACTTCATCCACCTCCTCCTGGAGTCCCTAGGTGAGGCCCAGCCTGGCTCCTCCCACCTCCCCCTGCAATGTTGGCCCCCCCGCCCCTGCCTCTACCCCTTCCCTGGGCTTCAGTTTCCCCAGGTCCACTGCAGGGGCAGGTGGGTTCTGTGCTCTGCCGAGGGGGAGCGGGGACCCCGGGGCTGCTGCCGGCCAGCGATGGCTCCTGATAGGGGGTGCCTTCCTCTGCAGTGGACGGGCCCCCCATGTGGGCCTCGGCACATGTGTCCCGGCCCCCGAAGAGGCCCAGCAAGATGGGGTTTGATGAGGTAAGTGCCTCCCCGTCCAGCATGCAGGACGCGACCCGAGGGGGCGCGGGGGGCCTCTGACCATCCACCCCCCGCGACTCCCACTGCCTCCTCCTCCTCCAGGTCTTTGTCATCAGCCTGGCCCGTCGGCCCGAGCGCCGCCAGCGCATGCTGAGCTCCCTGTGGGAGATGGAGATCGCGGCACGGGTGGTGGAGGCTGTGGATGGCCGGTGAGGTGCCCAGGGGCCGGGAATGGGGGGGGGGGGGTCCTCCAGTTCCCAGCTGACTGCAGCACTGATGGGGCCTGGCCACCAGGGGGCGCAGAGCGCAGGATTCCGTCCTGGGGCCTGAGCTCAGCAGTGACCTGTGGTCACCTCCCAGTGACCTACTCTCAGCCACAAAAAGCTTCGCTTCTTTTTTTTTTCCTTTTGGCTCACACCCAGTGATGCTCTGTGGTTACTCCTAGCCCTGCGCTCAGAAATTACTCCTGGGGGTGCTCAGGGGACCATATGGGATGCTGGGGATCGAACCCGGGTTGGCTGTGTGTAAGACAAATGCCCTCCCTGCTGTGCTATTGCTCCAGCCCCGAGAGCTATGCTTCCTTTGGGGTCTCCTCCTCCTCCTTCCCTCTCTCTTTGACTTTAACTTCTTCTGTTTTGGATTTGGGGCCACATCCAGCAGTGCTGGGGGGTGGGGGGGTGTCAGCTACTCCTGGCTCTGTGCTCCGGCACCTGCCGGGGTATTCAGGGGACCCGGGAGGGCAGCCTTAGCCCTTGTCCTCTCTCGTCTCTGTTGGCTTTGTGATTTTTTTTTTTTTGCTTTTTTTGGGTCATGCCCGGTGATGCTCAGGGGTTCCTCCTGGCTTGGCACTCAGGAATTACTCCTGGCGGTGCTCAGGGGACCCGATGGGATGCTGGGAATCGAACCCAGGTTGGCTGCATGCAAGGCAAATGCCCTCCCCGCTGTACTAAAGCTCCGGCCCTCTCTCTGTCGGTTTTGGTTTGGGGCCCAGCCCTGCTTGGTGACTGCTCCCAGCTCTTCTTAGGGGACCGTGTGGTGCTGGGCGTGGATCCCGGGGGTCCTGCATGCAGCGCTCAGCCTGCTGAACCCCTCCTGGCCCCTCTTGGTGTGTTTGTTTATTTGCATGTCTTTGTGTCTGTCTGTCTGTTTTCCCATATGGGGGTGCACAGACTCGGGGGCTCCTCTGCTGAGCCTCATCCCCACTCCCCGTGGCTCCGGCCCCTTTGGGGTGAGGGACAGGTCAGCTGGGCTCCAGCCCAGTGGGTTTTCCTAGGTCAGGTGAGCCTGCGGCTGGCCGTTTTCCCTGCCCTGCGCCCCCTCCGCTGCTGGGTGTCCGTCCAGGGCCTTCCTCCTGTCACCCCCACATCTGCCCTGGGCTGCCCCCTCAGGATGCTCCCACTCCCCCACCCCCGCCAGGTGGCTCGGCTCCCTGGGTCCAGTCGCTGTGGCCTCGGCCACCCCAAGCCAGAGGCACTGCTGGGCGGTGCCCTGACTGCCCTGTAACCCCGTCCCCCAGGACGCTCAACGGCAGCACCCTGAGACGTCTGGGCGTGGAGCTGCTCCCCGGCTACCAGGACCCCCACTCGGGCCGCCCGCTCACGAAGGGCGAGGTGGGCTGCTTCCTGAGCCACCACTCCGTGTGGGAAGAGGTGAGCGGACCCCAAAGAGGGAGACGCGGGGGGCCCTGCTGTTGGCGGGAGGTGAGCAGGCAGCGAGGGTGGCTCCCCAGGCCATTGAGGAGGCATGGAGGGGCTCCCCCAGCACCCCCGAGTGCGGCCCACCCCCCAGTGAAACTCAAGCAGGACTGGGGTGAGTCCCAAGGTTTAGGGGACCATCTGGGGTTCCGGGCACCCAACCCAGTGCCCTCCCTACTGCCTTATTTCTCCAGCCGCCTAAAGGGCTTTTGTGTCGGGGTGTTGGGGGCTAAAGGTCCCCCCATCTCACCCCACCCCCTTTAAAGCCTGGAGGGAGAGGGGAGGGGCTGGAGCGATAGCACAGTGGGTAGGGCGTTTGCCTTGCACATGGCCGACCCGGGTTTGATTCCCAGCATCCCATGTGGTCCCCTGAGCACCACCAGGAGTAATTCCTTAGTGCAAAGCCAGGAGTAACCCCTGAGCATCGCTGGGTGTGACCCAAACAAACAAACAAGCTTGGAGGGTAGGGCTGGGGGCGCAGTGGCAGGCACTGGCCTCGCAGGGGTGAGGTGCTGACCAAGACCCAGACCAAACAAGACCAAGTGAGAAAGTTCGGGAACTGGGCACGAGGGTCGGTCCTGGTCCTGCCATTTCTTGGCTGGTGTGGCCACACGGTGGGACGTGAGTCTCCTCTGCCTATGGCCCCCGGGGTCCGTCTTCCTGCGGGTCCACACGGGGCCACCCTGGGTTCGGTCCTGAGACCCCCACCCTCCCAGCGGGGGAACCAGTGTCTGGGTGTCAGCTCCCTGTGGGGGCTGATGTCAGGGAGCCCTGGCTGGGGCCGTGCCCAGAACATCCCCGATCTCAGTACCCCCCACCCCCGCCAACGCCGGGCTCCGCAGGTGGTGTCCAGGGGCCTGACCCAGGTCCTGGTGTTCGAGGATGATGTCCGCTTCGAGAGCAACTTCCGGGCACGGCTGGAGCAGCTGATGGCAGAGGTGCAGACGCAGCAGTTGGCATGGGACCTGATGTAGGTGCCCCCTCCACCCGCCGCCGCCCCCTGCGTGTGCCCTGAGAGCCCTCCGCACCCGGGCCTGTGTCTGTGGGATGGGTCCCCTGAGACCCCGGCACCCACAGTGACCCCCCAAAGCCCCCTGCTCTTTGTCTGCAGCTACCTGGGCCGGAAGCAGGTGAACCCCGAGGAGGAAGAGGCCGTGGAGGGTCTCCCGCACCTGGTGGTGGCCGGCTATTCCTACTGGACTCTGGCCTACGCGCTGAGCCTGGCGGGCGCCCGCAAGCTGCTGGCCTCGAAGCCCCTGCACCGCATGCTGCCTGTGGACGAATTTCTGCCCATCATGTTTGACCAGCACCCTAAGTGAGCCGGGGGGGTTGCAGAGACTCCCGGGATGCGCCCCAACCCTTCCGGGCAGTGGGGCAGACAGAAGTTGGAGGCTCCGGGCCCCCCCACTCAGGCACAGCCCAGCCCTTGAGTCAGACCGGCCACAGCAGGGGGTTGAATGGGGGGGGGGGGGGAGGAAACACACATTCCAGCTGGTTTTTGTCACATAACTTCCTTGTCTGCAGCCTCTATTTCCCCATCTGGAAAATGGGTGGGAGAGGACCCCTCCCCCCCCACACACTGTGTCACTGTATCACTGTCATCCTGTTGTTCATCGATTGCCTTGAGCAGGCCCCAGTAACGTCTCCTTCGTCCTAGCCCTGAGATTTTATGTATTTATTTATTTATTTTGCTTTTTCTGGGTCATACCCGGCAATGCACAGGAGTTATACCTGGCTCTGCACTCAGGAGTTACTCCTGGCAGTGCTCAGGGGACCATATGGGACGCTGGGAATTGAACCCGGGTTGAACGTGTGCAAGGCAAACACCCTACCCGCTGTGCTATCTCTCCAGCCCCAGCTCTGAGATTTTAGAAAGTGCCACATTCGAGGCTCTTTCAGGGTCAGGAGTGAGACCCATCATTGTTACTGGGTTTTGGCATCTTGAATACACCACGGGGAGTTTGCCAGAGCCCACCCCCTCCCACACACACACATCATGTATATGGGGACAGCTCAGAGGGCATGTGGTTTGGGGGTACGCAGGCCCCCCACCCCTGAGCCGTGCTCTCTCCACTCAGCGAGCAGTACAAGGCCCACTTCTGGCCACGGGACCTGCGGGCCTTCTCGGCCCGGCCACTGCTCACGGCGCCCACCCATTACGCCGGGGACGCGGACTGGCTCAGCGACACGGAGACCTCCTCGGCCTGGGACGACGACAGTGGCCGCCTGGTCAGCTGGAGCGGCTCCCACAAGACCCTGCGCGACCCCCGCCTGGACCTGGCCGGCGGGGGCCATGGTCTCCGGCCCCGGGACGAGCTCTAGCTGCTGCCTCTCCCTCTGTCCGTCTTCTGCTCGTTCTGTCCTGTTTTGGGTTCTGTTTGGGGGCCACACCGGCGATGCTCAGGGCTGACCCTAGCTCTGCTGACCCTGGCTCTGCCCTCGGGAATCCCTTGTGCTCGGGCATGGGACAGGGCCGGCTGCGCTGCCAGGCCCTCCCACAGCTCTTCGTTCTCTCCCTGTGCCTCTGTCTCTGTCACTGTGTCATACCGCACTGCTCCCTGCTCTCTCTTTGCACCTCTGCTGTCTCCACATCCAGGCGGTGATGCCGGGAAACATCTAGGAGCAGCACTGGAGACCGCTGGCCGCCACCTGGGGCCTGACCCCTCTGCTCCGTCCCCGTCCCGGGTGCGGACACAGCACTCAGGCAGTGCCCTGCTCACTTTGCACACGGGCTGGGCTCACCGACTCAGGGCCTGGGTGGAGGGAAGGGGGTTCTGCCCCAGACACCTGCCCGCCCAGCCCCATTCTCCCCCTCTCTACCTCCATGTCAGCTCCTCCCCAGCTCCACGCCTGGCCAGCGGGCAGGGCGGGAGCGGAGGACCCTCGTGTGCCGGGTGCCCGGTACATAGTAGGTGCTCAATAAAAGCCCGCTGGGATTTGCACTTTACACCCCACTCATGGTGGAGTCTCTTTGTGGGTGCCGAGGGGCAGAAGAGGAGGGAAGGTCAGACCTGACATCACCCCCTTAGGATGTTGTTGGATAACACTGGGTTGTCCTTGCTCCTCCCGCAGGGAGCTAAGGTTTACTGAGCTACTCCTACAGCAGTGCCCATGAGGCACACCCAACTCCATCAAGAACTAAGAATCCTATATTTTCTCTTTCCTTTATGTCCTTTGCCTGGTTTATTTAGCAATGCCCTTTTTGTATAGACACAGGAAGAGAGTTGATGCTGTGCTTTTGTAGCATGGGAGTTAATTGATTCCAAGTAATATTTACACCTGGCCATCCATCATATTTACTTGACTTAAGCCTCAGTTGCCTTTACTTCCTAACGCCCCCAAAAGGAGGGTCCCAAAGACGAGACTGGATGGACCCAGAGCAAGCCATAGCTACCCTGACATCGAACGGGGACAAAGCTAAGCACCGTAAGTATTATAAGTTAAGAGCATGGTCATGGAACAAACTCTGTCATGACCCAAAGAGAAGTAACTGAGTAAGGACCTTGCTGGGGTTAGGAAAGACTAACCTGGCTTGAGGACTGTAGTCTGGGATATATAGCGAGATGTCCCCAGGAAGAGTCAACCTTCAAGCTTAATGTATCTCTTACTAGTGTTCATACAAAATGACTAGAAATATTATTTATTTATTTTTGCTTTTTTGGGTCACACCTGGCAATGCTCAGGGGTTACTCCTCGCTCTGCACTCAGGAATTACTCCTGGCGGTGCTCAGGGGACCATATGGGATGCTGGGAATCGAACTCGGGTCAGTCACGTGCAAGGCAAATGCCCTACCCGCTGTGCTATCACTCCAGGCCCCAAAATGACTAGAAATATTATAAGAAGTAAATTTACTATGACTGTTTAAATGGATTACTAGCTGAGGAAAGGAGAAAGCAATACACCCTGATGGAATCCGGCCCTTGAGCGGATCTCCTAGTAATCTGGAGTGCTGAACCCTTGGATGAGATCTTGTCCTTGAGTTAATCTCCCAAAACTTCCCCTGAAGGAGTGACTCTACATCTGTTTGTGGTTATGACAATATTCAACCCCACCTAAGTGTACCCCAACCCCTTATGGTTTCTATTTAACTGTGCTGTAAGGGAATATAAAAGAGCTTATATAACGAAGGCTAGAAAGAGAGGACTAGGATGATGGAATTAGGATGACGGGGACCACGACCAAAACTATGACTCCGGTTGTGCTGTAAGAGAGAGATCGAACTACGCTGGGAAGAGAGAAATAAACTGACTGCCGACCAGCCTGGGGCCCTGTTTCTCTGTTTCCCCGTCCTTCGTGGACCGGCCAGGGGAATGGCACTCGGCCACTGAACGCTCAAGTCCCGCATGCCCATGCATTTTCCCTGGAAACTCCCAGGATGTGGCGGTGGGAAGAGGAGAGACGTGCACTCACAGGAGTGTGTGCTCTCAGGAGTGTGTGTTCACAGGAGTGTGTGCTCACAGGCTCATGTTGGGGGACGGGTAGGAGGTGTGGACCGCGGTCCTGGACACTGCTGGAGGCCCTGTGCCTGTGGTAGACACAAGACCCAGCATCACCCGGTTCTCCAGACACCACACAGGCAGCCCCCTGAGCACAGAGCAGGGGGCAGCCCCTGAGGACGGCTGGGTGTGGCACCCAAACCACAAAGAAAATGAAGGGGTCTGGAGCCCAGTCTCCTGGGGCTGTCCTGGCCATCACTGACCTCACTTTGGCCAGATGCACAGTTGTTGGAGCTTCTCCACCTTCAGTTCTTCACCGGTGCCGCTGGCGTCCCTCCCCTAGGTGGGCTCCAGGGTCCCCAAAGGCTCTGCCAGCCTGACCACTAGAGGTCAGAGGCTGTCTGCTGGCAACGCGCCCCCTGCTGGTTGCGGTAGGGAAAGGGCGCTGGGGGCGGTGTTTGTGTGTGTGTGTGTGTGTGTGTGTGTCTGTGTGTCTGTGTGTGTGTGTGTGCGCTGGCTGTGGCCAGGGAGCACTCCTGGTAGGCTCTGGGGATCACATGAGGTGGCAAGGATGGAACTTGGGTCAAGGAGGGCAAGTGTCCTACCTGCTGTACCGTCACTGCAGCCCCCCCAACTGGACTTTTTGGGTTTGGTTTTGGGTGATGCTCAGGGCTTACTGAGCAGGGGGACAGGTGTCTGCCACCAGATTTTCAGGAGCCAGGGGTCCCCGCTGAGCCACGTTATACTCTTAGCAGGAGAAGGAGCCGACCCAGGGTTGAGGGGCTTCTAGTCTGTACAGGAAAGAACTTCAGAAGGCAGATAAGTGAAAATGAATTTATTAGGGGTGGATACGAATTTTGTGCTTTTGTTTTTGGGCCACGCGGCCGACCTCAGCCACTGTACTTGTTCTTATTGTCTCTTCTGGCCCTTTTTTTTTTTTTTTTGGCTACACCCAGCAGTGGTCCTCAAGGCTTACTCTGATGTCCTATTGCTTCGGCCCCAACTGCTGGGCTTTCTTTTTTTTTTTCTTTTTGGGTCACACCTGGCGATGCACAGGGGTGACTCCTGGCTCTGTACTCAGGAGTTACTCCTGGCGGTGCTCAGGGCACCATATGGGATGCTGGGAATCGAACCCGGGTTGGCTTCGTGCAAGGCAAATGCCCTACCTGCTGTGCTATCTCTCCAGCCCCTTGGGCTTTCTTAATAGCACAACAGGGATAGAGAGCTAGATCCTGGCTGGGCATTTTACAAGTTTATTTACTTATTCGTTCGGGGGCCACACCTGGCCGTGGTTGGGGACTACACCAGGCTCCACTCTTGGGAGTAGCTGTGATGTTTTGTCAGGAATGTCACAGAACTTGGACCTGAGGCAACTGCAATGTTCAGACTATTCCTGACTCTGTGCTTGGGGGACCGTGTGGTGCCGGGAGTTGAATCCAGGCCACGCAAAGCCTCTTCTCAGCCTGGTGAAGTGCTCTCTGGCCCCAAAGCTGAACTTTTCGTTTTGTTTTGGGGGTACACCTGGCTGTGGTCAGGGAGCACTCCTGGTAGGCTCTGGGGATCACATGAGGTGGCAAGGATGGAACTTGGGTCAAGGAGGGCAAGTGTCCTACCTGCTGTACCGTCACTGCAGCCCCCCAAACTGGACTTTTTGGGTTTGGTTTTGGGTGATGCTCAGGGCTTACTCACGGCTCTGCACTAAGCAATCACTCCTGGTGATTCTCGGGGCGGGGGGGGGGAGGTGAGGGCACATGGGGCATTGGGAATGGAACCCGGGTAAAGGTAAACACCTTTCTTGCTGTACTCTCTGCCCCCACCCCAGCTGGAGTTTTAAAGTACCCCTTTCTGGGGCTGGAGCAATAGCACAGTGGATAGGGCGTCTGCCTTGCACGCGGCCGACCCGGGTTCGATTCCCGGCATCCCATATGGTCTCCTGAGCACTGCCAGGGATAATTCCTGAGTGCAGAGCCAGGAGTATCCCCTGTGCATTGCCAGGTGTGACCCAAAAAGAAAAAAAAGTACCCCTTTCTCCCCCTTCCCACTCCAGGGGTCGCTGAGCCCATGCCTCAGACCTTCCCCTCACCTCCTGAATGAATCTTCATTTGGGAGTAGGGGCCAGGGGCGGGAGTCTTCATCCAAGAGCGGGTGCAGGGATCTACCTGGCAAAATTCAGGGACTACTCCTCACCACCACTACTATTCTGTGCTCAGAGATTACCACTAGCTGGTGATCAGACTGGGTTTGGCTGCATGCAAAGTAAGCAAATGCTCTACCCGCTGTCCGTTTCTTCCACTCCTGGGTGTAGCTTCTCAACTTTTCCTTTTCTTTCTTGCCATTCAGTTTGCATGAGAGAGAGAGAGAGAGAGAGAGAGAGAGAGAGAGAGAGAGAGAGAGAGAGAAACAGAGAGAGAGAGTGCACACCCTTAGTCCTGCCCAATCTCAGATTTTCCAAGTGGACAGTCCCAAAGAACTTCCCTCCCCATCAGCCCATCACTCTGTGGATGGAGAGCACCAAGCCTTCAGTGGCGCGTGGGCAAGCTTCCTTCATTCCGCCTGGTTCCTGATTCTGGTACAGCAGGTGGGAGAAGCTGTCCTGGATCTGTGTCTTGGACTGGGCACATAGAAGGGACTTAGATAGTGGTTTGGGGACTGGGGATGAGGCTCAGTGCTTGAGCACATACCCAGCATGTGTGGAGGCCTGGGTTCCAAGGCCCAGTGCTGACATAGGTAACCCCCTAAAAATCAATCCTGCTATGGTGGGTGCGATATAAAACAGGGGCAGCAATTCCATTTGGGAGGCCACGAAAGGGGCTGTAGTGATGTCTCAGGATGGAGGAACATCACAGAACTGGGGCCCCAAAGCCAGAAGTGGATCCTGGGCTCCAAGGAGGTACCACTTCCTCTGAAGGGGGACGGGGTCCAGAAAGAGACTGGGGGAGGGCTGAGGCTCTTTTTCTCTATGAGCAAGAACTGGGGCGACGTGGAGAAAGGCGCAAAGGGCTGGGGGTCCTGGATCCCTTGCACCCCCCCCCCAGACATAGAGAACTGGGAGTGTCAGAAGGGGAAGAAGCAAAGGTTGGGAGACGTCATGGAGTAGGGGGAGGGACTGGGACAAGTGGGGACAATCGCAGAAGGGTGATGGGTCTCGTTGGGGGGCGGGCAGAGAAGCGGGGGAGGGGGACACGGAGCTAATTCAACTGGCCATCCGAAAAGTCAGAGTCCAGTGACAAGGTGGCTGGGTGGGGGGGTAGGAAATGGTGAAAGATAAAGGAGGGCCGCGGGGCAGGTCACTGGCGTTGAGGACGTCAAAGAAAGGCGGCAGCGGGCGAGGAGCACGGGGGGTTCCCAGAATCCAGGGCGGCCCCGCGAGCCCAGAGGACCCTGGATTGGCTGCCGGGAGGGCAGCGACCGATCGCGGCGAAGATGGCGGCCCGAGGGAAGGCTCACCGGGGTCGGTGTGTACGCGCAGGGCCGGCGGCAGCGGGCCGGGCCGCTGGGCCCGGGGCAGGGGCTGGGTCTCCCCCCCCCCCACCCCCCGCACGCGCCGCTCCCGCCCCTAGCTGGTTCCGTGAACCCTCCCGGGGCCCCGTTTGCTACGGAGACCCCCACCCCCACCCCGGAGCAGCGGGCTGAGCATTCCCGGACTTCTGGGAGCGATGGGGGTCGAGGGTGGGGGGGATCGCGGCAGTTCAAAAAAAACAAGGGGCGGGAGCGATCGGACAGCGTTGTTTGTAACTAGGGCGTTGGCCTCGCGCGCGGCCGACCCCGGTCCGCTCGCCGGCCATCCCGTTGGGTCCCCTGAGCACCCCCAGGTGGGACTCTCTGAGCGCAGAGCCAGGGGTCGACCCCCCTGAGCATCGCCGAGCGTGGCCCCTCCAAAGCCTCCACCAACAGGCCAAACTAACGCCGAAAAGCTAGGGGCCAGGGGTGGCGGTGGGGGGGGAGCGGGCGACAAAAAACGGCAGGAGAGGGACGCCGGCCCTCCCCCGAAACCGCCGGGCAAGCCCGGGCCGGGCCCCCGCCGGTGGCGTCGCGCGTCTCCGTGGCGACGGGCCACGTGGTCCCCGGGTGGGCGGGGCGTCTCTGTGACGCGCGGGGGGTGGGACTAAATGGCGAGGCCGACGGCTTCCGGGGGGAATTTGAACTGACCAATGGGCGAGCTGCCGACCGGGTGTCGGAAAAAGAGGCGGAAGCGGGGAGGAGCCGCCGCCGGAGCCGGACCGCATCCGCCGCGGCGTCTCCATGGCACGTCCCTGGCCTCCGACTTCAACGACTACATAAGGAGGCGCTTCTGGGCGCAGCCGTGCCGCTCCTGGTGAGGGGCGGCGGGGCGAGGGGCGGGGGCGGCGAGGGCGGCGGGCCCGGGGGACCCCCGCTCCCGTCGAACCTGGCGCCCGGGCCCCTCCCCTCGGCGCGGGGCTCTCCTCCTTCTCCGCCTCCTCCGCCTCCCGCTAACGGGCCGGCCGCCGCCTCCCTTCTCACCTGGGCCAGCGGCCGCGGCTCCCGCCTCCTCCTCGGCTGCCCTCCGGCGGGGCTGCGCCCTTCTCTCGATGGGCCGAACCTGGGGCCCTGCTGCCCACGGGTGGGTTGGCCGTTCCGGCGGACCCCCGCGCCCCGCCGGGCCCCCTCCCCCCCGGGGGAGGGTCCGCCCTCCCTCCCTCCCCGCGGACGGCGGTTAGTGTCCGGCTCCTCGAGGGCAGCGCCGCGCCCCCCCACCACCCCGGGCATCGCCCGCCCCGCCGGAGGGGCTCACCGGTCCTGGGGGCCCCACCCCACCCCGCCCGCCCGCCCGCCCGCTCGCTCGCTCGGACCCACGCCCTCGCCGCCGCCCGCTGCTGGCTGGCGGCCGGCCGGAGAGTGCCTGGCCGCCACTCGGGGGTACCCCGCTCGCCCCCGCGCCTGCCTCCCTCCAAAGCCATTGGTCCCCCCTCGGGCCGCCGGTTCCGCCGGGAACGCCCCTTCTCCTAGGAGACAGTTGCCCGGCCCCGCCCGGGATCGCTTCTTCCCCCCCCCCCCACCCTCTGCCCGCGCTGCCTCGGGGGCCCCAGGGCCCACTCGGGGCCGAGCGGTTCTCTGCCGCCCCCCACGCACCCCGCCGGGCTCCTCCAGGTTTTCCCCCGCCCCGTGGGGGCCACCGCCTTCCCGGTCGGGGCGTGGGTGGGGGGGTCCGATCCCTGGAGCTTCCGCGCCCCTGGCCCTCGCTGGGCCTGGGGGGAGTCTCCCAAGTGGGCTCCCCGGCCCACCAGCCCCCCCCACCCCTGCCCGCGGCCGCTCAGCCTCTCCCAGCCTCGCCCTCCCGTCTCCCTCCTCCCCTGCTCCGACAGGACAGTTGCTGTGCGACTCGGACGGTAGAGGAGCCGCCTCCCAACCTCCACCCCCAAAGCTTCCACCCTCCTCCCCTCAGGACCTTTGATGCCGGGCCCCTGAGATTCTCACTGGCCAACCCCTCTGGGTCCCCCCTGAGCAGTCTGCTGACCCCATTGCCCACCTTTGTGGCTTTGATGCCTAGCCATGTCTGCCTCATCCTCAGGCGGCTCCCCCAGGTACTGCCATGGGGGTGGGGTGCCCGCATCCGCCGGGCAGGGAGAAAGGGGTCAGGGCCCACTCCCCTGCTGCTGGGCTCGGCTCTGCCTCCTGGAATAGCCGGAAAATGGTGTTTTTGTTTTTTTGTTTTCCCTTGTTTTTTGGGTCGCACCCGATGATGCTCAGGGGTTACTCCTGGCTCTGCACTCAGGGATCACTCCTGGCAGTGCTCAGGGGGCCAGATGGGACACCGGGGGCCAATGCCCTCCCCACTGTGCTCTCGCTCTGGTCCAGATAATGTTTTTTCCTTTTATTTTTTTAATGGAGGAAGGAGGATAGCAGATCGGCAATCCCAACTTGCCCTCCCTGAGAACCCCTCCCTCGGCGCCCCAGCTCCTGGTAGCCAGCCCCTTAGGGCCACCTTTGTTGTCTAGTGAGACGTGTTCCTTCCGGTAATGTGCGTGACCAGGCCCCGTGCACGTAAATCGCAACCTCCAGCTGCAGGGTGGAGCTGGGTCCCAGGTGGCTTATAGGAGCTTCCCCCAGCCTGCTGGCTTGACGCGAACTGAGCTTGTGCTCCTGTGTACTGAGACTTGATGTGCCTTGCTTGATCAGTAATGGACCATACGTTTTTATTCTTTTTCTTAAAAAAAGAAAATGAAGGTCTGGTACTTACGCAGCAAAATGCATGGCCCAGTGCTCAAGGCTCTGTAGCTTGCATTAGATTCTCACAGGTGGCGTGGGGAGAGAGATCTGGGAGCAGGGATGGGTGCCTAGGAGTTTTGCAAAAGTCTGGACGCGGCCGCTGTCTGGTCAGGGAAGGGAAACTTGCTGTATCTGCACATCTGGAGGTGGGGCAGAGCTGGGAGGGGAGGGGAGCCAGGCGGTGCACCCCACTGCCTACCCAGGGGGCTGGGAACACTTCATCCTCTTGGTTATGAGTTTGAGGCTTGGGGATTTCACCCAGGATCCTGGTGCTCGGCCATTGGATGTCCTCACAGGTTTCTCTCTCTGGCTGCCTCTGTTCCCGGAGGGTCCAGGGCCCTTCGTCCCCTTGACCTGAGCTCCCACTTGGGATGGGGGCGGGAGCCCCTCTAGAGGGGCGTCAGGGGTAGCTGGTCCTCAGCACAAGGTCACAATATATGTGATGCGATGGCCGCATGAAAGGCCAGCGCTGGGGAGGCCCAGCCCCTTCCTCCTGCCCCCTCAGTGGACACATCATGTGCGTGTGGGGCTTGAGCTAAGAGGAGAAGCGCCACCCAGCCTGCCTCCTAACCGTGGGCTGGCTTGGTAGGCCCTGCAGGGAGCGTGGTTGCCAGCGCCGGAGGGCAGCGGGGCCCCGACCTTCTCACCCGTAACCTGGTTCTTGTGCCCGGATACAGGTTTCCAGCTTGCGGGAAGAACGGAGTAACAAGTCTCACGCAGAAAAAGGTCTTAAGGACACCTTGTGGCCCGCCCAGTGTGACCGTAACGGTAGGTGACTCGCATCCCCACAGCCCTCTTCTTTTGTGTCTGCGTCCCCACCACAAAAAAAAAAAAAAGTAGCTGCTGCTTCCACACCCCTCTTCAGGTGCTGTTGGCACCCTGGTTCCCCGCTCTGCTTGGCGCCTTCATGCTTGCCTCTGCAGCCTCCCGGGGGTTTGGGGGTGCCTGCGGTCAGGGCGCCAGGTGTGAGGAGGTTTGTCTTGATCTAATCCTTCCAGGCATATTCTCCAAATCTTGACAGCAGACTTTCCCAAAAACAGAAAAGGAAGAAAAGGAAGCAGAGGGGAGGGGTACGTAGTTGGGGGTCTGCGGTTGCTCACGCTTGAGGGTCTGTGCCACCGTCTCATCGTCATACCCTCTCCGGCTGCCTTCTTGTCGCCTGCCGTCTGCTTTATTTTGTAACCCTCCCACCCCTCCGCCCCCCAAACCAACGCATCGTTTCATTTTGTGTGTCTGCCCGCGCTATCCGCACGGCCCCCGTTGGGATTACGGCGGGTGAGGACGGCCTGCGTTCCAGCAGGCTCCGAGGACCCCCGGGGCTCCTGGGCTTGGGTCTTGTTGGAGACCCCCCCAGGTCCAGCGGAGACCTTCCCTTGCGCGCCCCTTGGCTCGCGGGGCCGCCTCCAGCCGGAAATCTCCGCGGGAGCCTGCTGTCGGGTCCGCTCGCTTTGCTCATGCCTGCATGCCCAGTAGTCGGTAGCCGTTCCTGGTGGCTTGGTGGCCAGGCTCTCGGTGGTCCCCCCCGAGGCCATGAGCGCTGTTTTTCATGCCCAGTTTGCTCATCCACAGATCAGTCCTTTTTGTGTTGCCCTTCCCCGCCTGCAAGAAGCGAACCATGAAGGACCGCTCCTCAACTCCCCCCTTACATGTTCACGTGGATGAGAACACCCCTGTCCACGTCCACATAAAAAAACTCCCGAAACCAGCAGCGGCCGGCAGCCAGGTAGGAGCATTGGCAGTGGGGGCGCCTCCCCGCCCGGCTCCCCCCGCGTTTCTCGAGACGCAGGCTTTCGGAGGCGCTGCCCGCGGAAGGTAGGCAGGCGTGTCGGCCCCACCGGCAGCCGCGATCCGAAGCGCAAGAGGCAAGAGTTGGATGGAGGTGGCTGTCGCCGAGTGAGAACGCCACGGTCGCGGCGGGCCGGGCCGTGACCGTGGGTTTGTCCCTCTCCACAGAAATCTCATAAGCGTGGAATGAAAGGGGACACCGTGAATGTGCGGCGGAGTGTCCGGGTGAAAACCAAGGTACCTTGGATGCCCCCTGGAAAGTCATCCGCTCGGCATGTGGGATGCAAGTGGGAGGTAGGCGCTGCCTTGTCAGGGCTTTCTTCTCGCTGCAGTGCGCAGGGGCTGAGGCCACTGCCTGCACACGGTGTGTGCCGGGGTCGGCCGGTCGCGAGGAGGTGCCCCGGAGGGCCTGGTGCGACCGGGTGAGCGTGTGGAGCTTCCGGGGCCGAGGTGCTGTGCTTGGAGGCTCAGGCAGGAGCAGGTGGGGCGCAGGGCTCCAGGGGGACCCTGCTCGACGCCCCACGCTGGGTGTCTGGGGCATGTGAGGAGCCGAGGTCTTTTCCCAGGACTGCGAGAACATCTGTTAAGCGGATTCACAGACCCAGAGAGGCGGGGGCCGCAGGGATGGGGCGCCCCCAGCCCCGGGGAGGAGCTGCTGGGGTCACAGTACCTCACTCCAGCTCGGCCCCTTGGCAGTTTTGGTGGTCTGTGCAGTACAGCAGCCTTGACGGAGACTTGGGGCTGATTTGGGGGGCCCGGGCAGGCCCCCCTGACCTGCTGAGACCAACCCTGGGAGCCAGGTGCCTCGAGGAATCTTAGGGCTGGGTCCTTCCTGGCTGCGTGTTCGACCACGTTCTCATTCTTGGGGCCAGCGAAGGCCCAGATAGGCTGTTTTTGCCCAATTTGGAAAGGTCTGGTCTTTGGGGGATGATGGCTGATGACTTTTAAAAGTAAAAATAAAAAAAAAAAGTTATGGGTCTGGAATTTCTGGTCTGACTGCCTCTCTCGATACCCTGGTACTTCCACTCATCTTTGGGCAATAAAGGGAATAAATTAGAAATCTCTGTTCCAGCCTGTGTATATGTTGGGCGCTGGGCGTGCGCGTCATGTCTGTCCCAGAGATTGGGATCAGTGTCAGCCTCCCATTCTCGACCATGTTTCAGTCACTAATCTGGGAAATGTAGATGCAATTTTGTTCTCTATATTAAATATGCAATAAATGTCTTTGTGGTGTCAGGGCCAGAACCCCGGGCTTTCTTTGTGTGGGGCTTGTGCTTGGATGCCAATTTTTTTTTTCCTCCAAACCGTCATTTTTGTTGATTGAGGAAAAAGTGGAGTCATTACCACGCTGGCTGTGGGCAGCCCATGGAGAGGATTGGGAACCGAATCCTGGTGCTGGAGGCGATTTTTAATTTTTTTGTACCCATCAACGGCCATCTAGTTTTCCTCTTGGGACTTGACCCTTCTCAAGTCTGGGAAGAGGGGTGGTGATGTTTGTGGTGGAGAAAAAGGGGGGCTGCTCCCTAAGAGTGTCCCCTGAGGGCATTGGTGAACTTGGACAAAGGTGTGCAGTGGAATACACAGCTGGAGACAGCTGCGAAGCCACGAGGGGCCGCATGGAGCCTAGAGTTTGGTTCGTGCTGGGTAGAAAGGGTGCATTTGCCTGCGTGGTACACACATGTGCCAACGTTTGACATCCTCTGGGAGGACACGCAGAAGTGGTGGTGGGCAGGGCGACATCTCGGGTGTGGGGGCCTTGCCTGGTCCCTTTTGTGGGTGGCCTAGGGGAATGTTCCACGAACGAAGCTGGCTGGGGATGTTTTCCTGTTCCCGACGCCTTTAGTGGGGTGTGTGTTTTGTTGGTTGATTTGGGGCCACACCCAGCAGTGCTCAGGGCATACTCCTGGCTTTGCACTCAGGGATCACTCCTGGTGAGCTTGGAACACCCTTTGTGGTGCTGGAGTCAAACCTGGGTTGATGGCACACAAGGCAAGAGCTGTATCCTCTGGACCATGGCTCAGTGATGACCTTTTAATTAAAAAAAAAATTCTTGGGGCTGGAGCAATAGCACAGAGGGCAGGGTGTTTGCCTTGCACATAGCTGACCCAGGTTCGATTCCCAGCATCCGATATGGTCCCCCGAGCACCGCCAGGAGTAATTCCTGAGTGCATGAGCCAAGAATAACCCCTGTGCATCACTGGGTGTGACCCAAAAAGCAAAAAAAAGAAAAAAAGAAATTCTTTTGTTTTTTGGATCCACACCCAGAGGTGCTCAGGGCCCCTTCTCAGTTCTGAACTCGGGGGTAACTCCTAGTGGTGCTTGGGGAACCATCTGCAGTTCTGGGGAATGGACTGTGCTTGGCTGCATGCAAGGCAAATGACTTATGCCTGTTCTGTTTCTCCAGCCCCCAGTTTTTTTTAAAACAGAAAAGTCTTCATAGAGGCCGTGTCTGGATGGTCAGGTGGAAGCTGACCTTCAGTTGTGTGGCACTCAGGAGTCTGGGTGCCTGCAGAAGGTTGGGACCCTCTTGCAGTCCTACGCGAGGTCACTTGCCACTCCCACACTGGCCGTCCTGCAGTGGCAGTGGGCAGTCCTGTTCTGCTGCTGAGCCCCCTCTGTGTTCCTCAGCGCCCTGGCCTGACCCTCTCTCTTATGGACTTGGGGACAAGGACCTTGGCAGAGTTGGACCCCAGAAACTTCCGTGTGTGTGTGTGTGTGTGTGTGTGTGTGTGTGTGTGTGAATTCTCGCGGTTGTTCCGGTTTCATTTTGGGGAAGGGGCCAAGTCAGCGGTGCGGGGGATGGAGCCGGGGCCTCCCCACGCAGTGCGCATGCCCGGCCCTTGGAGCTCTGTCTTGGTCTTTTGGCTTCTTCAGGTACATGACATTGTCTTTGGGAGAAAGAAGGTAGCTGCTATTGGAAGTTGGCTTTTTTTCTTTTTAACAGAAAGTGGAAAGACTAGAGATGCCGACTCATGACAAATCCTACAACTTGAATTTGGTCACTCCCAGTTTTTAAAAACCCCCTTCCGTGGCAGTGCAAGAAAGTTCCCACGTCAGAACAGTATTGCGCGGTGAATCTTGGTTTTGGTTTTTGCTTCTTGAGTCTGCTGGCACTGCTCAGGGCTTCCTCCTGGCTCTGCACTCAGGCATCAGTTTTGACAGGATTCCTGGAACCAGATGGGGAGCCGGGGGCAGAACCCGGGTCGGCTTCGTGCAAGGCAAGCGCCCTACCCTCTGTGCTCTCGCTTGGCTCTGCTGTGATCCTTTTTTTTTAAATGTAGGAGTATTGCTAATTATTCAGCCATTGATTAGGCTGATTGAGTTGGGCATGAACTCCACTGCTGTGATCCATTTTCGAAACCACAGTTACCTGTGTCCTGACACTTGAGTTCTCAGAGAAAACTGCACAGCCGTCTCCAAAGTGCCTGCCCCAGGTGTCTCCTGCAACTGCTGATGTGCTGATGGTCCACTTCTCCATCTTCTTTTCCTTTTTTTTTTTTTTTTGGTGGGGGTGGGGGCCATACCCTGAGGTGCATCCGCTGCAGCCCCAGGGATCGATCTGGGGTCAGTGGCATACAAGGCAAGTATGCTACTCTTGAACTATCTCTGCGGCTTAACTTTTTTTTTTTCCTTTTTGGGTCACACTTGGCGATGCACAGGGGTTACTCTGGCTCTGCACTCAGGAATTACCCCTGGCGGTGCTCAGGGGACCATATGGGATGCTGGGAACCGAACCCGGGTTGACTGCGTGCAAGGCAAACGCCCTACCCGCTGTGCTCTCACTCCAGCCCCTTAACTACTTCTTAAATTGGTGTTTTTTCTTTTTTGCACAGCAGTGTCGTCATCGGGGCCTACTGCGGCCATACTTGGCTGCGTTCCGAGGGTGCTGGGAATTGAGCGTGGCACCCGGTCTGTGCATGAGGCTCCAGCCCTTGGAGTTCTTCTCTCCTGCCCTGTGTTTTTACTCTCTGCCACCCCCGGAGGTGCTCCCGAGCCCTGGCACTGCTCGGGCTGCTAGGTCGTGCTGGGGCTTGAGCCAGCATCCTGGCTGCTGCAGTCACCCACGAGGCATCTTACCGCCCCGGGATCGCTCTCCAGTCCCTGGCCCTGGATTTTTATTTTAACTTTTTCTTTCTTTTTTTTTTTGCAGTGCCAGAGATCAGATCGAGCTGAGGTCTTCCACAAGCCTTCTGCCCACGCCCCCTCCCTAACCCTATTCATGCTTGATTTTATCTTTTTATGCAGAGGTTTTGGAGACAGCATTATATTTATACTTTCGATAATCTTTTAGATTTTGCTAATTTGTGGATTCTGCTTGTTTATCCCAGGATCAGGCCAAGGACTCATGCAAGTGAGCCGAGTACTGTCCCACTGATAACTTCCCCACCCTTATTTAACAGATGTCTTTTGCTTTGTTTTGTTCTTTTGGACTGCACCTACGGTGCGCAGGACTTACTCCTGACTAGGCTCAGAGCACCCCGGGGTTGCTGAGGGTCACACCTGGGCCAAGTCCCTGTAAGGCGAGCCTTTATTATTTATTTATTTATTTATTGCTTTTTTTTGGGTCACACCTGGCAACGCACAAGGGGTCACTCTTGGCTCTTCACTCAGGAATTACTCCTGGCGGTGCTCAGGGGACCATATGGGATGCTGGGAATCGAACTTGGGTCGACCGCATGCAAGGCAAACACCCTACTCGCTGTGCTATGGCTCCAGACTCCTGTAAGGCAAACCTTTTACTGCTGCACTATCCAGCCCCCAAATGACTCTTACTCTAACAGCAATGCATTGTTATTGTTTATTGAGGCTTTAGAAACAAAGTCTATTATTATCGAACATGATGTCATGTTTATTGAAACATTGGAAAATGCAACCCTCAAATGAGTGATTAAAAATATATATATTCCTAGTGTCCTGAGAATCCTCAGAAAGAGTATAATTATTTAGGTGTACACCTTATTGAGTTTTTTTTTCTTTCTTTTATTTTTAATTTTTTTGTTTTTGACCACACCTGACAATGCTCAGGACTTACTCCTAGCTCTGTTTTCAGGGATCACTCCTGGCAGGGCTCAGGGGCCCATATGGGGATTGAACCTGGGTCGGCTACATGCAAGGCGCTGCACCTGGTCTGCTCTAGCGCCTTTTGGGCCATACCCTACTTAGCTTTTCCCGTCAGATAGTCTTATCCTTTTTATTTTGTTTTGGGGCCACATCTGGCAGTGCTCAGGGCTTACTCCTGGCTCTGCGCTCAGGGGTCACTCCTGGTGGCACTTAGGGCATCCTATGGGGTGCCCAGGATTGAGCCTGGGTTGGCTGCGTGCAAGGCAACAGTCCTAACTGCTTTTCTAGTGCTCCAGCCCTCATCCTTTGTACTTTTGTGCCAGTGGGATCAACGTTACTTTCCTTTGTGTAATTTCTGTTTTTTTCTCATTTTCAGTTTTGGGCCACAGCCAGTGATCCGGGTCAAGGACTATGCTCGCAGAGCTTGGGGGAAACCCAGTTAAGGATTGAACCTGAGCCTGCTGGAATGAAAGCATGAGCACAGGCCCTGTGGGGCGCCCTGGCCTGTACAATAGGTCAATGGGTGGGATCATCTCCCTAGGAAGTGCTCAGGAGTGCCCAGAGCCCTTCCTGGCAGTTCTTGGCCAACTGGACCTCTGGTTCCGTGCTCAGTTGGAGGAGGAGGCGCTGGTGCTAGAATTCCTGGGCTGCCCCCCCCCACAATTGCTCAGGCCTTCAGGGCTACACCTGCGGATACTCAGGGGGCGCCTGAGTGCAAGGCGTGCTCCTTAACCCTGTGTGTCTGGTCCCATGTATAATATTTATAATATCCTTAGATTTTCAGTGTAGAGCATACTAAATTTTCGTTTTGTTTTTTTTTTAACAGTTGTAGTTTTGTGGTGCTAGAGGTGATGCACAGGAATTACTCCTGGCTCTGCAATCAGGAATTACTCCTGGCTGTGCTCAGGGGACCATGTAGGATGCTGGGAATCGAACCTGGGTTGGCTGCGTGCAAGGCAAATGCCCTACCTGCTGTTCTATCGCTCTAGCTGCCCCTGCATTAGGACTTTTCGGGTGATTTTGTTTGTGCTTATTTTTGTTTTGGAGTCACACCCCAGTGTTGCTCAAGGGGCTCGGGAATGGCCTCTGATGTATTTGGGGGTGTAAGCTGTGCAGGGTCGGCCGTGTGCAAGTGCCTTCCCCACAGTACTATCTCTCTGGCCTAGTCCTTTTGTTTGTTTGTTTGTTTGTTTTTTTGGATCATACCCAGCGATGCTCAAGGGGTTACTCCTGGCTCTGCATTCAGGAATTACTCTGAATGCAGTCCCTCCACCGCGGGGGCCATGTGGGATGCCAGGGATCGAACCTGGGTCAGCCGCATGCAAGGCAAATGCCTTATCTGCTGTACTATAGCTCCGGCCCACTTTAAAATATTTTTTAACTTTTTTTTTTTCCCCCAGTCTGTCTTCCCAATTTCCCAAAAGAACCAAAGTCAGTATAACAATCCTAAAAAAGGCGATCAATGAAGAGTCAGGTGTCTCCTGCTGGAACACTTAGGGAAAAACCTGGAATTGTAGCTGGGGTTTTTATTTTTTAATTTTTTGCTTTTTGGGTCACACCCGGCGATGCTCAGGGGTTACTCCTGGCTCATGCACTCAGAAATTACTCCTGGCGGTGCTCGGGGGACCATATGGGATGCTGGGAATCGAACCTGGGTCGGCCATGTTGGCTGCGTGCAAGGCAAACGCCCTACCTGCTGTGCTATCGCTCCAGCCCTTAGCTGGGGTTTTTAAACCAGACCTGCAGCAGCTGCTCCTATCACATTGTAAGCGTCAGAGCCCGCTGCTGATGCAAGAGTACCAATATTGCTTTCTGGAGCCTGGCCCCAGGCTGCCTTGATGTCTTGATAAACACACCCATGAGTTTTATTTGCAGCAAATATCTTTCCCTTTGCACACCCCTCCCAGACCCTCCCACACTGATGAAGATTGCAAGGCTGTTTTCAACACTAGGCACTTTTTATTGGTTCATGAAATTTTTGGCAGCATCCTTTCAACAAATGAAGTGTTCAGAAAGTGAGTAAAAGGGCTGGAGCGATAGCACAGCGGGGAGGGCGTTTGCCTTGCACTCGGCCAACCGGGGTACAATTCCTGGCATCCCATATGGTCCCCTGAGCATTGCCAGGACTTAATTCCTCAGTGCAGAGCTAGGAGTAACCCCTGAGTATTGCCAGATATTGCCAGCTATGCCCTCACCCCTCCCCCCCCCCACACACACACAAAGGTAGTTGTTGTGCGCAGAGAGGTTTTGCCAGGGACAACATGGGCCCCCCATGTACCCACATTCTCCGTCCTCCTGGGAGAAGGTTCTGGGTTAGTCAGGGGGTGGGGCGGAGGTGGATCTGAGTGGGGCTACACCCAGCAGTGCTCAAGGCTTGCTTCTGGCTCAGGCATCACTTTTTTTTTTTTTTGCTTTTGGGGTCATACCCAGTGATACACAGGGGTTACTCCTGGTTCATGCACATTCAGGAATTATTCCTGGCCATGCTCGGGGGACCATATGGGATGCTGAGAATTGGAACCTGGGTCAGGCCGCATGCAAGGCAAATGCCCTAACCGCTGTGCTATCACTCCAGCCCCTCAGGCATCACTTCTGGCCCAGCTCAGGGAGACCTTCTGGGGTGCAGGGGATCGGAGTGGGGTGTGGCCACTGTACTGTCTCTCCTGCTTCCCCTCGCCCGGCTTCGTACTTCGAAGGCAGTATTCTGTTGTGTGTGTGTTTTCAATATGACCTCTCTGTAAAGGTCATTGTGGGTTTGCTAATATTATTTTGTCCAACAGTTAGCTTTCTCCTTGTCTTAGGCTTACATAGTGAGTCTTCTTGGGGTGCCCTTTATAAATTCCTAGAATTTAAATTCTGAAAGAAAGGACACTTGGGGATTTTTTGTTTTGTTTTATTTCTGTGGCGCTGGGGTCGAACCCAGGTCTGCCCTCCACATGCTTGCAAGGCCCAGCAGAGCTCTGCCGCCAAGCTCTGCCCACATCACCGTCTTGTACTTTCATTTACTTATTTTCTTGTGTGGTGCTGGGGATTGAACCGAGGTCTTCTCTAAGGCACGTGCAACACTTAGCTGCGTCCCCTGCCTGGCTGGAGGTTTTGTCCCAGTGGTTCTTCAGGGCTACTCCTGACCTCTGCTCAGGCGGCCATGTGCGGAGCCGGGTCCAGCAAGCACCTCGACAGCTATTCTTCCTCACTGGCCCCCAGGGTTTTTAAATTTCACCCTTGTTCTACCGGTTAGCTGTGTTGTTCAACCTTCACAAACACTCCCTTTTCTTCCCGAGAGCATCACTCTTCCCAGAAATTGGCCCAGAGATTGGTAACCTCATTATCAGAGGAACAGAGTAAACGTAGAAACAGACTCCGGTTCCAATTCAGTCTTTCAAAACCTGGAGTCCAAAAAACTATATAGATAACCTTTTAAAAAGTTTATAAGTATATCATCTTTCTTTTCTCAGTAGCACATGTTTGTTTGTTTGTTTTTTTGCTTTTTGGGTCACCCCTAGTGATACCCAGGGGGTTACTTCCTCTCTGCACTCAGGAATTACTCCTGGCGGTGCAAAGGGGACCATATAGGATGGGTGGGATCGAACCTGCATGGGCTGTGTACAAGGCAAACTGCCCTCCCCAGTGCACTATCACTCCAGCCTGGGGCACCTGAATTTAATTTTAGTGTTTATATTTTAATTGAGGGAGACACACCCAGTGGTGCTTGGGCGGCCGAGTGCTCAGGGCACCTTGGGGTGCTGGGGATTGAACCTGTAGTGCTTTGAGGGGTCTCTTTGGCGTGTCTTCTTTTTTTTTTTTTTTTTTTGCTTTTTGGGTCATACCTGACGATGCACAGGGGTTACTCCTGGCTCTGCACTCAGGAGTTACTCCTGGCGGTGCTCAGGGGACCCTATGGGATGTTGGGAATCGAACCCGGGTTGGCTGCGTGCAAGGCAAACGCCCTACCTGCTGTACTATCTCTCCAGCCCCTCTTTGGCGTGTCTTCTAAATACACATTTTTAAGTTGATGAATTAAAAAACTCAGCCATCCCATTCAGTGACTAAATTATATGTGCATTTCAGATATTTTTTTCCAAATGGCAAAATTTTAATTTTCTACTAAATCTAAGTAATTTTCTATTATAACTAACCCAACAGTGTATATTTCTCAAAAAATAGCTCTCCCAGTTTGGGGTAGGAGTACTCAGGGCTAACTCCTGGCTACACTCAGGGATCACTTCTGGGGGACCATTTGGGGTGTCAGGAAGCTAGTTAGCGGAGCGCAAGGCAAGTGCCCTACCCATTATACTCTCACTCTGGGCCAAAGGTCTTTTTTCGTTTTTATGTTTCTGGGCCACACATGGCAGTGATCAGGGCTTATTCCTAGCCTCTCAGGGAGCACTTCCGGTGGGCTTGGGACTGGGTGGGATGCTGGGTATTGAACCTGGGTCAGCCTTGTGCAAGACAAGTGCCTTACCCACTGTACTACTACTACTATTATTATTTTTATTTATTTATTTGTTTTTTTAAGGACTGCTTAGGCTTCCTGCAAGTGCTCTACTGCTGAACTACATTCTGTTAAAATTCCTCTTTTTGAGGGCCACACGTGTTGTGCCTGGGGCCTTAGATACCAGGCTATAGACCCCTTCTGGTTCTTTTTTATTTTATTTTTTTTGTAGCTGAAGTAACTATTATAACATCATGGGAGTTTCAGGTGGGCCCCATTAATAGTTGTGTGTATAAAACTTTTATTTCTTCTCTGATATCTGGTCAAGATTCAAATTTCCCAACTTGGGCCTCACATCTGTGTGATGGCGAGGGCTGAATGCCTTCTTGGTCATTGGCAGCACGGTCCAGAAGCAATCCGTCACCCCGGACCCCAGACTTCAGCCAAATTCGGGGATCATTCCTACGGTGGCCAGCTTGCTGTTGCCATTACTTCCCTTCCAGCAGGGTGGACAGTGCCCCTTCCAGATGCTGTGGCATGTTCTTCCTGTGTGTGTGTGGGGGGTCATCTGGGGGGGCAGGGGGCCCCCGTCATGGCCCCCTCAGCGGTGTTAGAACTTTGCACCCTGGGGCTCAGCCAGGTGTGGTGGTGGAGGCGGCCGCGCTTTGCCTGATGAGCTGATGTGTGTCTCTTTCCTGTGCGTCAGAATCCACCTCACTGCCTGGAGATCACGCCACCGTCTTCAGAAAAACTGGTCTCCGTGATGCGACTCAGTGACCTTTCCACCGAAGATGACGACTCTGGTCACTGTAAAATGAACCACTATGATAAGAAGATTGACAGTCTTATGAACGCGGTTGGTTGTCTCAAGTCTGAGGTGAGGGAGGTGAGGGGGGGACCATGCCAGCTGGTACCCGCGGGGTCTGGCCTCGACCAGGCAGGGGCCTGCTGGATGCTTCTGGAAGGCCTCGGCAGGCCTCCTGCCCTTCTCAGCAGGTTGCCTGGGATTCCGGCTGCACACTTTAGCCCGGTTCGGGGCCCTCAGCTGGTGCTCTGCAAGGGCTGGGCCTGACTTTTTCTGACCAGTCCCTGACACCGGAGGTGGCACTTGGCCCCCTTTGGGGCGAGGGGGCCCGGGGTTCCTTTCCATCTCATCTGCGTTTGTTTGGAAACCGGAGCAATGCCTCAGAGTGGGGGAAGGCGCTGTCACGCCCCGCCTGAGCCCATCCCAGCCCAGCCCGGTGTTGGCCGGTGTCTTTGGGTGGGCTGCGGCCACGGAGTCGGTCGGAAATGACCCCGACGTCCAAGGCCACGGTCAGGCCGTCGGTAGGGCTGGCTTGCAGGCCGGGTCTGGCGCTCTGAGGGGCTGCGTCCTTACTCCTCCTCCCTGTACTGGGCCCACAGGCCCCTCCGGAGCGGCCGGGGCGGGCTGCCTGGAACAGGCCCCCCTCTCTCTGCGGCGCAGGGGCCCTGTGACGCCTGTCCTGTGGTGTGCCAGCTGAACCACGGTTTGTATCCTGGCTCGGTCCCCAGCCAGCAAGCGACTCAGGCTCTGTCCTCGGTGTCCTCAGGCCTGAGGAGAGATGAGACAGGCTGCTGTTTCCCCCGACTCTTGGTAAAGTCCAAAAGGACCTGAGCGCCCGTGCAAGTGCTCCCCGGGTGGGGGTCGGCGGGCTGGGGGCTCGCTGTGGCCTGGCCCAGAGGCCCGGCCGCTTGGCCACCCTCCAGCGCCCCTGCGTGCCCCCCCACAGGTCAAGATGCAGAAGGGTGAGCGCCAGATGGCCAAGCGGTTCCTGGAAGAGCGGAAGGAGGAGCTGGAGGAGGTCGCCCATGAGCTGGCCGAGACGGAGCACGAGAACACCGTGCTCAGGCACAACATCGAGCGCATCAAGGAGGAGAAGGACTTTACCATGTGAGCGGCCGTTTCTTGCTGTGTCCCCTTGGCGGTGGGGGCGGGGTGTCTCATGCAGAGCCTGAGGTCAGAGGAAGGGCTGAGATGGGTGTCGGGGAAGGGATGGTTTTTCCCGAGTTTGGCATGGGGCGGTGGCGGGGGGGCGCTCAGGCGCCAGGGCAGGCTGTTTGCAGCCAGGGACCACACGTGTATGTTTACGTTTCGGGGAGGAGGATGGGAGCCCCCCCCCCCCAGGTAGCCCTGAGGATGGGGTGTGGAGGGGCAGAGGTTGGACAGGGCTCGAGGGAGCAGGCTGGCGGGTGACCCTGCAGGGACGGCCCCTCCCCCTTGCCCCTTGACCGGACCAGGTGATGAGTCGGGCAGGGCATTGTGAGGCGCGACCAGAGCTCTGGGCCGTGCTCCAGCTCGGGGCCCTGCTCCCAGAGCCCAGGGCTCACCATGTCCCATCATTATGGCCACAGGCTTCAGAAGAAACACCTCCAGCAGGAGAAAGAATGCCTCATGTCCAAGCTGGTGGAGGCAGAGATGGACGGTGCGGCCGCAGCCAAGCAAGTCCTGGCTCTGAAGGACACCATCGGGAAGCTGAAGACGGTGAGTGGGGCCGGGCCTGGCGGCCAGGGGAGGGGGGGCTGGGGGAGGGGTGGGGTCCCTACGCAGTCACCAGGCTGACTTTATGACATCTCCAGACCTGGGGGGGGAGGGGTGTGCTCAGGTCCTGGCCCCCGTCCCCACCTCTCACTTCCGTGGCCTGACCCTCGAGGGTGACTGCTGGCCCCAACATGGGTGTCCTGGGATCTCAGTGACCTGGGCCATGCGTCTGATCCCTGCAACCATGAACCACCGCTGTTGCCAGGTGGGACCCACATTTCTCAGAAAGCTTGCGGCACCCTCACCTGTGGCCGCTCTACCTCCTTCCTCACACTTGCTGCTCCCACAGGCCCGGCGCCCGCCCCCTCCTCCCAGGTCCTCCTCCTCCAGGAAGCCTGCCATGGCTCACTGGGGCCCTGTACACGGCCTGCCCCTTCTTCCCAGGGCTTTGTGCCCCCCCTATCCCCCCACCCCCGCCTCCCTGTAGGCTCTGTGTGAGGATTCCGGCTGTGTCCCCCCAGGAGAAACAAATGACCTGCACGGACATCAACACGCTGACGAGGCAGAAGGAGCTTCTCCTTCAGAAGCTGAGCACATTCGAGGAGACCAACCGCACCCTGCGGGACCTGCTGAGGGAACAGCACTGCAAAGACGTGAGTCCCCTGGGAGGGCCAGGGCACTGGGTCCCCAGAGGCTGGGCTTGCTGAACAGGATAGAGGAAGGGAGGATGAGATCCAGGCTGCGCTTCGAGCCCTTCGCAGTTGTACTTCGGAAGAGGCTGGGTGCTCGCCGAGCGCCCAGTTGGGCAGCTGGGCCCAGGCTCCTGCTCGGCTTGAGCCAGAGGGTACCAGATGCCAGCACCCAGCAGGTGCTGTGGTTTTTCTGTTTAGCCTCGTTTCTTTTTCCAACACGGTCTATCTACTGCTTTTTTTTTTTTTAAGTTATTTTATTTATTTATTTATTTAGTCACACCCGGCCATGCACAGGGGTTCCTCCTGGCTCTGCACTCAGGAATCACCCCTAGCGGTGCTCAGGGGACCATATGGGATGCTGGGAATTGAACCCGGGTTGGGCGTGTGCAAGGAAAACGCCCTACCCGCTGTGCTATCTCTCCAGCCCCTCTACTGCTCTTATTTTTATGTACAAATGATTAAAGAGACTAATCATAAAAGTTATTTGTGTGTGGGAGGGGGCTTGGAGAAGGAAGAGGCAGGCTGAGAGCCACGAGGAGGGTCTCTGGGCACTTTGGAGATGGTGATGGGCCAGAAACTGGGTACACTAAAGCCACAAGTAGTGACCCTCGTAACTGTAGGACTTAACCCACAAGGAAAGGAAGTATTTTGGTTTGACTTTTGGACCACACCCAGCGGTGCTCAGGACTTCCTCCTGGTGTCGTACCGGGGATCGAACCCTGGTCGGCACGTGCAAGGCGAGGGCCATACTTGCTGTATTATCGCTCTCACCCCATCTGATCTGACAGTCTCCTATAACCCTTTTTGTTTCTTTTTTTTTAGTGGCTATACGTGGCTGCGCTCAGGGCTGACTCCTGGCTCTGTGCTCAGAGATCACATCTGGCAGGCTCAGGCTCAGGGGACCATGTAGGGTCCCGGGGTCAAGGCAAGCATCCTCCCCACTGTACTCTCACTCCAGCCCCTCTCTGGAGTTGGTTTTTTGTTTTTGGATCCTCTCTGGTGGTGCTTCAGGGGACCACGTGGTACCAGGGATTGAACCCACGGCCACCAGTGGTCAAAGCATGCACTTAGCCCATCGAGCTCTCTGCATTTTTTTTTTAAAAGTTGCTTTTCTTCATGCTCCGAGCAAAATCAAGCATTGTTACTTCTTTGTTTTCTGTATTTTATTTACTAAAATGTTAAAAAATAAAAATGAGTCAGAGCAGTAGTACAGTGGGTAGAGCATTTGCCTTTCACACAGCTGACCTGCCGGGTTTGGTTCCCGGCATCCCTTGTGGTCCCTGAGCACCTCTAGGTGTGATTCCTGAGTGCAGAGCCAGGGGTGAGCCTGAGCATCTGCCCCATGTGACAGAAAGCTAATCAATCAATCAATCACAGTTGTGTCACTGTGAGTTACAGAGTTACAAAGATCGTCATGATTGTCAGGCTACAGTGTTCCAGCACCACCCATCCCTTCTCCAATGCCCCCCACCCTCCACCCACACCCCCATTTCTCTCCAGGTTAGCATCCTTGCAGACTTGCACAGAAGACATTTCTTCTTGGAGTCTTTCGAGTTTGCCTTTTTTCTCTCACTAATTTTGTGTGGCTGTTTTGGGGGTCACACCCAGCAATGCACAGGGGTTACTCCTGGCTCATGCTCTCAGGAATTACTCCTGGTGGTGCTCAGGGGACCACATGGGATGCCGGGAATCGAACCCAGGTCGGCCGTGCGCAAGTCAAACACCCTACCCGCTCTTCTATTGCTCCAGCCCCTCTGCCGTTCTTTTGTGGGCAGAAACCTGGGGGCAGTCTTCTGGGGTCAGGCATGCTAGCTTTTCTATCTCCCTCCCGGTGCACCTGTGCTTTTAGCCTTTTGAGAATCCCCCCCACGCGACAGGGTGGGAGCACCGTGTATACTACCCCTGCGGGCTCGGCCATTTCCCTGCTACTTTTCATTCCCTTCGGCTAGGAGAGGAGCGAGTCTCTTGGGATAGTTTTGCCTGTTTCATCCTCCTGTGCTGTCCTCTCTCAACCAGATGTGTGTCACCTGTCTCTGGAATGGGACAGTACCTTGGGGTGGGGCTGTGTCATTGGGGGCTCGTGGCTGGTGCTGGTAGGTGCTAATCTCTGCCGGGGTGGGCCTCAGGAAGCCCCTTCCTGTCGTGTGCTGTTGCCTCTGCGCGGGGGTTTCCTAAACAGCGCGGCGGAGGCTTGGGGGCCATGCCAGGGGGTGCTTTGCCCTTGGGCTGTACCAGTCAATGCTCAGACTGGAGGGGCTGGGGTTCCCCCCTATGGTGCTTGAAGCCAGGCAGTGCCCGGGATCCCGTTGGGGTGTCCGCGCATGCCCAGGGCGCGGCCTGGACAGCTGAGTGCTCTCCCCAGCCCCTCTGCCCGGCCTGACCAAGTCCCTTCGCTCCTGGTGTCCCAGGGCCTCCCCCCCGGGCGAGACGGCACTGGTCAGTCCGGGTGTGTTCAGGACAGGGGTGTTGGGGCGGGGGTGGGTCTGGCTCTAGAATCTGGCTCTAGAATCCACTCTGGGATCTAGAATCAGTTGCCGTCAGGGCACGGCGCTGCCCTTTGCTGCCGCGATCGCAACGGTCTCACTGGCCTGCCTCGTGTGCTCCCAGGACCCAGCCCTGAGCGTGGGAATTTGGTGGTAGGCCGAGTCAGATGGTCCCATGAGTACTCCCACCCGGCGCCTCACATGCTGGGTCCAGGGCCGCCAGCGGCCCCAGGCTCTGCCCCTAACTCCGGCTTCCACCCCTTTACCTTGGCCGCCTCCGGTTGCTAGAGGGACCCGAGGGCTCTGTGGTTCCGGGGTTGCCAGGCGCTTTGGGACCAGGAAGTCTTTTCCTCTTGGTTTGTGACGATCCTGCAGGGTTCACAGGAGAAGGTGCAGTGATGAGCTTCCTGCTGGGGACACTCGGAGGGAAGGAGGACGGGGCCAGTGAGCCCTCGAGTGACTCAAGAAGGGTCATTCAAATAGCACCAGGCAGGCCACACCCCCCGGGGCACGGGGAGCACTCCAGGCAGGGCTCGGGTACTATATGGGTTGCCAGGGATGGAAATCGGGTTGGCCACATGCAAGGAAAGCTCCCTACCTACTGTACTATCACTCCGGGGCCCCAAAAGTCAATTGTTTCACCTAAGCACCAAACAGGCCAAGTATTCCTGGATGTGGTTTCTATTTAAAAATAAACAAAGGGGCTGGAGTGATAGCACAGTGGGTAGGGTGTTTGCCTTGCACACGGCCCGACCCGGGTTCGATTCCCAGCACCCTATATGGCCCCCTGAGCATCGCCAGGAGTAATTACTGAGTGCAAAGCCAGGAGTAACCCCTGAACATCGCTGGGTGTGACCCAAAAAGCATAAAATAAATAAATAAATAAAGGTTCCAGTGTAGCGCAAAAATTTTAAATGTAATTTTTGTAAAATTTATTAGCTGGAGTTTAGTTTATAGTTTGCTGCAGGTTGACTTTAGGTTGACCTTGCGACCACTCACTACTTTCGGACTAGCCTGGAGCGATAGCACAGCGGGTAGGGCGTTCGCCTTACAAGCGGCCAACATGGCCGACCCGAGTTCGATTCCTCCGCCCCTCTCGGTGAGCCCGGCAAGCTACCGAAAGTATTCGATATGCCAAACACAGTAACAACAAAGTCTCCAATGGAGACGTTACTGGGCCCGCTCGAGCAAATCGACGATCAACGGGAGGGCCTTTACCTTTTACCTTATTAGCTGGAGCCAGAGTGCTAATACAGGGGTTAAGACGTTAGTGTAGTACAGGTTAGTTCAGGCATAAAGATACTTGGTTAACCCTGGCTAGATCCCCTGTACTCCATAGGTCCCCAACAAGCACATCCAGGAGTGAGCCCAGGCACAGAGCCAGGAGTAAGCCCTGAGCCCTGTTAGGTGTGGCCCCAAAACAAAACAAAAATGACCATTAACTCCCTCTTGCTCCTGAATTCTCCTGGCCCAAATACCTGATGTTACGATAGAGAGGCCGGGTGAGCGGAATATCCTCCCAGGCTAGCAGCAGCGGCAGGCAGGCTTCTAGCCTGGAGGATATTCTAGGGTAATTCATTTTGTGTTGGATGCTGTGGAGGGAAAGGGAAAGAGCTAGCTGGGTTTCTTGCTTCCTGACCCTCTTTTTCCCTTTTCCTTCCCCCAGGACTCTGATAGACTAATGGAGCAACAAGGAGCGCTATTAAAACGGCTGGCCGAAGCGGACACAGAGAAAGCGGTAACGGAGACGCCCCACCGGCACCCCCCACCGCGCGCACGCACACGCGCGCACACACACACGCACGCACACACGCACACACACACACACACACTGATGCCCTGCCAGCACCTCTTCCCCCCATCCCCCCCCACACACACGCTCACACGCTGTCATTTCTCTGGATCAGTTCCATGGTGTCGACTTGGCCTGAAGTCTCTGTGCCACTGGCTTCTCTGGTCTTAGTTGCTCTCCTGAGAGCCAGACGTCCCAATGCTGTCGATTTATACTTCATGTCACTGTTTCCCACATTCCCTATAACACTGACTTTTCTTTAACTTAAGAATTCCGGGACTGGAGCGATAGCACAGCGGGTAGGGCATTTGCCTTGCATGCGGTCGACCTGGGTTCGATTCCCAGCATCCCATAGGGTCCCCTGAGCACCGCCAGGGGTAATTCCTGAACGCAGAGCCAGGAGTGACCCCTGTGCATTGCCGGGTGTGACCCAAAAAGGAAAAAAAAAAGAATTCCAGTTGGTGGGGCTGGAGAGATAGCACAGCAGGTAGGGCATTTGCCTTGCATGCAGCTGACCCGGGTTCAATTCCCAGCATCCCATATAGTCCCCTGAGCACCACCAGGGGTAATTCCTGAATGCAGAGACAGGAGTAACCCCTGTGCATCGCCAGGTGTGACCCAAAAAGCAAAAAACAAAAAAACAAAGAATTCCAGTTGGTGGGGCTGGAGCAATAGCACAGCGGGGAGGGCGTTTGCCTTGTACGTGGCTGACCTGGGTTCGATTCCCAGCATGCCATATGATCCCCTGAGCACCGGCAGGAGTAATTCTTGAGTGCAGAGCCAGGATAACCCCTGTGCATTACCACATATGACCCAAAAAGCAAAAAAAAAAAAATATTCCAGTTGGGGCCAGTGTAATAGTACAGCAGGGAGGGCATTTGCCTTGCACACAGTTGACCCAGGTTTAATTCCCGGCATCCCATATGGTTCCTGGAGCATCACCAAGGGTAATTCCTGAGTGCAGAGCCAGGAATAAACCCTGAACATCGATGGGTGTGACCCTAAAAGAAAAAAAAATTTTTTTTTCCCAGCTCTTAGCAGTATGCTTCAAAGCCGGTTTCCCAGCACCCTGAGTGCCTCAGGGGGTTAATGGTTGGGGGATAGAAGGGGATAGTCTGGAGGTTAAGGGGTCAAGGCACTGCCTTGTGTGCAATCCCACACCCAGCACTGCTTCGGGTCTCCTGCGCACCTTGGCGAGAGATCCCTGAGCACAGAACCCCAGAATAAGCTCTGAGAACTGCCAGGTGTGTCCCAGAAAATAAAACATTTACCAAAAATGTTAAGGATGCCAGAAACAGGAATTCTTCCCCAAAGTGATTGGGGTCCCACTGGCTGACCTGAAGAAAGTTGGACTGTGAGCCTTTGATGGGTGTCCTCCTGCCTCTGAGGGACAGAAGGGGGCCATGTCCCATGCCGGCTCCCCGTCCCTAGGGCTGGGCTGGAAGGCACTGGGGCCGTGGAGGCTGGCAGTTAGGGGGAACAGTACCTGAACCCATGTCCCCATCCCGGCTGTGTCCCGTCCTTGCTCGGTGATGGTGCTGAAAGAAAGAAAATGTTAAATGCCATTTCAAAAGTGACAGGAAGGGGCCTGGCAAGATGATGTAGTGGATAGGGCATTTGGCTTGCCGGGTTCAATGCCTGGCACCACCTATGGTCACCTGAGCAACGTCAGGAGTGATCCCTGAGCACAGAAGCCCAGGAGTCAGCCCTGAGCTCCACTAGGTGTCACCCCACCCCTCACCCAATAAAAAAAAAAAGGGGCAGAAGGTCTAGTCCAGAGTTGAGGTGCTGACTGCACCGCCTGACTCTAAGGTGTCCTCCACGTGGTTCTGGGTGGGATAGTGGGGGTTCTCCAACATGTGTGGGTGTTTTCCACCCATCGCCTTGTTTCAATGTACAAATGAGGGTGATGTTTGTGGGTTGGAAGAGTTCAGTGGGACGCTTGGTGCTTCTCCGCCTTGGCCATCTTTGGCGGGATTTTGGGAGTCCCGGCCAAGTCTCCTTCCCGCGGGCCGCCTGCCACCTCCCAGGCTGCTCACGGCGCCCGTGTTCTCCCGCAGCGTCTGCTGTTATTGCTGCAGGACAAGGATAAGGAGGTGGAAGAGCTCCTCCAGGAGATCCAGTGCGAGAAGGTAGCCCCCGCCCCCGACGCCCAGCTCCGCGCCTCCGACAGCCACCCGCCTTCCCACTCCCGCCTGAGTGTCTCGTCTCTCCCCAGGCTCAAGCAAAGACAGCAGCCGAGCTGTCCAAGTCCATGGAGTCCATGCGCGGACACTTGCAAGCCCAGCTGCGCTGCAAGGAAGCCGAGAACAGCCGCCTATGTATGCAGATCAAGGTAGCTGCGGGGTTGGGGGCTGGAGCCATAGCACAGCGGGGAGGGCGTTTGCCTTGCATGTTGCACGCGGCCAACCTGGGTTCAATTCCCAACATCCCATGTGGTCCCCTAGCACTGCCAGGAGTAATTCCTGAGTGCAGAGCTAGGAGGAACCCCTGAGCATCGCTGGGTGTGACCTAAAAAAAAAAAAAAGGCAAGGTGGTGGTTGGCGCTATCACCGCCCAGACTCTGCCACTCCCCAGGGTTTTGCCCCAAAGGCTTATGGGGTGCTACTGCTGGAGTCTTTCTGCTTCAGAGATTCCCACAGCATCTTGGGGATCCCCGTTCTGCTGAAGAGCCCCTCCAAAGAAAACAATTGGGAGGGGCTGGAGCGATAGCACAGCGGGGAGGGCGTTTGCCTTGCATGCAGCCGACCCAGGTTCCATGCCCAGCATCCCATATGGTCCCCTGAACCCCTCCAGGAGTAATTCCTGAGTGCATGAACCAGGAGAAACCCCTCTGCAATGCCGGGTGTGACCCAAAAAGCAAAAAAAAGAAAAACAATTGGGAGATTTCAGGCCAGCACTGCTGGAGGCCCCACGATTAGACTGTTAGACTGGGGGCTTTGAGCCCTTCAACCTTCATCGTGGCCGTGGCTTGGGGACTGTGGCTTGGGGACCCTCTGCAGTCACTCCCCTGCTGGGTGACCCCTGGGCTGGATGTCCAAGGAAAGATCCAGAAACTTTTTGGTCCCACCCGGACCTGCGTCAGGCCCTCCCTAGCCTGGGGGAAGGGGAGCCCCCCACACTGCGCCCCCGCGGCTGAGGCCTTCTCGGCCCTGGCCAGAACCTCGAGCGCAGTGGCAACCAGCACAAAGCGGAAGTGGAGGCGATCATGGAGCAGCTGAAGGAACTGAAACAGAAAGGTGACCGGGACAAGGAGTCTTTGAAAAAGGCCATCCGCGCCCAGAAGGAGCGAGCCGAGAAGAGCGAGGAGTACGCCGAGCAGCTGCACGTGCAGCTGGCCGACAAGGTGGGGGGTCGTGGGGGGCCCGACAAGGTGGGGGTGCTCGTGGCGGCTGGTGAGGAGCCGGTTTTACAAGTGGCACTTGGCACAGGCAGGAAATTGAGGAGCTGCAGGCGGGGTCCAGCCCTCAGTCTCCCTCCACCTGACAATGGGGAGAGAGGTTCCAGGGGCGGGCCAGGGGGCAGCAGTGTTCAGAGGGACCCCGGACCCAGCTGTCTGACCTTCGGCACTGACGCTGGGCTGTGGGCCCTGTGGGCTGTGTCTGTCCCCAGGACCTTTATGTCGCCGAAGCTCTGTCCACCCTGGAGTCATGGAGGAGCCGCTACAACCAAGTTGTCAAGGACAAGGGGGACCTCGAGCTGGAGATCATCGTCCTGAACGAGTAGGTCCTGGGCGGGCCCCTCACGGCACTCCCTGAGGGCCCCAGCTCTGACACCTGGTCCCTCTCGGGGCCCCTTGTGCCTGCCTGCCCTGTGTGTATTCTCAGGTGCTGATTGTCCCTTGTCAGGGTCAGTGAGATGGGCATCTTCAGTGACTCACACACCTGCTGTGTGTCCCAGGCTCTTCGTCCGGTGTCACTCCTGGGGGTGACACTGTGGCCCAGAGGAGAAGTGGAGGCTGCCTTGATGGGCCTCGCTCGGGGGTGGGTGTGGACCTAGCAAGGCTTTTTCTCTGTGTCCCACTGACCCGGCCCTGGGGAGTTCCCTACCTGGCGTAAAACAGCAGCCCGCAGCTAGAAAAGGGGGCCAGGCGATAGCACGGCTGACCCAGGGTGGATCCCTGGCATTCAGTAGTGTCCCCGGAGGCACATCAGGTGTGATGAAGTACCAGGAGGCTGACCTGAGCCCTGCCAGTGTGGCCCAGAAAGACAAACCAAACCTGAGGGGAGAGGCTGCAGCTGGGGGACCTGGGGGGAGGCCCCGAGGGATGAGGCCTGCGCTTGGCCCTTGAGGGATGAGGGGCGTTTGCCCGGGAAAGCGGCCCCCTGAGTTGATTAGTTGATTGGTTCTGGCCGTGCTGGAGACATCCTGGGAAAGGATGAGGCTTGAGGCTCGGCCTCTCCTTGACCACTCCAGCCCCTGTGTTGGTGACGTCAGGGAGCACCTCGCTCTGGTCCAGACTCCCAGTGGCAGCTTCCTTCCACTACCTGGTGGCTGGGGGGGGGCGCACACTCCTGCAGGCCCCCCCTCACACGCTCCGAGGCCCAGAGAGCTCTAAGGAGACAGTTCTCAGGAACCTTCGGGTCACTCAGCCTCACTGGGCACCTGCAGCAGTGGGTTTTGTGGACTGAAGCCCAGGGTGAGCTTGGAGTTGGGAGGGAGAGCTTCTGCCTCTCCCGCTCAGTGCTCCACTTTCCGCACCTCTGTGCCACACCTCTGCGCTTCTCTGAGCCTTCCTTCACTGGACCTTTGAGTCCCTCAAACCTTTGGCCGTCTGGTACCTGACCCCAGCACTGCCCCTCTGCCCCTCCCCTCAGGCCTGCCTGAGTCCCGCCCTCTATTCTTATTGGTTTCCCTGGCAACCAGCAGCCGCACAGGGGTGCTGCCTCCCCCAGTCACCTCCAGCACTCAGGCTTGGGGGAGCAGGAGTCTGGGACCCTGTGGAGCACGCATGCGTGAGAAATGGGGCTTTGGGTGGGTTTCTGAATGACCGAGATCATTCAGCTTTCCTGGCTCATCATAATGTGATCGCAGGTATGATTAGATGGGTTATATTTTTTATTGGAAACGCCATTTCTGCTAATTTATATGAAAATATTCTTGAAATGGGCCAGAACAACGGGATGGAGCATGTGCTAGGTACGTGACAGATCAATCAATTCAATCCCTGGTAGCCCATATGGATCCCAAGCCCTGCCAGTCATAAGCCGTGAGCACTGCTAGGTGCGACCAATCCCCTATGCCTCCCTCCAAAAATATTCTTTTTGGGTGGGGTGCACACCGGGGATGCTCAGGGGTTACTCTTGGTTCTGCAGTTGCATTATTCCTGGTAGTGCTTGGCGGACCATGTACGGTGCCTAGAATGGAGGCTAGGTCAGCCGCATGCAAGGCAAGTGCCTTGCCCGCTGGACTATTTCTCCACCCCGTAGTACTATTTATTGGGGTAATGCTGGGGACTGAAACCCAATAAATAATCAAACCCTAATGCAAGGCTAGTTCTTTGCTGTTTTGCTGTTGAGTCACATCCAACTGTACTTTTTTTTTTCGCCTTTTGAGTCACGCCTAGCGAGCCAGGGGTTACTCCTGGCTCTCCACTCAGGAATTGCTCCTGGCGGTGCTTGGGGTATCATAAGGGATGCTGGAATTGAACCCGGGTTGGGCACATGTAAGGTAGATGCTCTCCCCGCGGTGCTATCTCAGTCCCAAAAGAAAAATGGTAGTGGGTGTCTCCAGGTCCCTACAGTGACCTGCCCAGTGGGATGCCCTACGCAGGAGGCAGCGGGTGGCCGGCCCCGCGGGAACCACAGCGGACAGGGCTGTGGCAGGGCAGTTGCTTCTTGGGATAGAAGTTGGGCAGAGATGAGCGAGTTGGGCAGGGACAGGGGCACGTGATCTGGTAGGAACGCCCGCTTGCGGCCGCAGAGTCTGAGCGGCTGATTCGGTTTCCGCTTCTCCCAGCCGGGTGACAGATCTCGTGAACCAGCAGCAAACCTTAGAGGAGAAGATGCGGGAAGACCGGGACAGCCTGGTGGAGAGACTGCACCGCCAGACTGCTGAGTACTCTGCATTCAAGCTCGAGAACGAGAGGCTGAAGGTGGGGACTCAGCCCGGGGTGGCTGGGGAGGGGGGGGGACCACAGAGCTCTCCAGAGGGCCTCACTCGGCCGCCCCCTGGCCACAGGGTCTGGGCGAGGGGCTTGTGAACAGGCTAACCACTGTCCATAGGGCAGGAATCAGGCCCAGGAGAGCTGACCGCTGTCCATAGGGCAGGAGTCAAGCCCAGGAGAGCTGACTGCTGTCCACAGGGCAGGAATCAGGCCCCGGGCATCTCCTCCTGACTTGGGGCACTCGCTCTTCTTCCCTCACTGTGCGCCCCTTTGGGCACGTAAGCAGGTGGGGCTTGGGGACAGCGGGGCCATCCCAGGCAGCACCTGAGTGGTGACAGCGAGGTTCGTTTTCTTCCGGCCTTTAAGATTGCTTGAGGGAAGGACAGCATGCAGCCAGGTACACAGGAGGAAGGGCTTTGTCCAGTGGTCAGCCTGCAGTGCCCCCGCATTGGGTGACCTCACTTGGTGGCACTGTCGCGCGCGGCTCGTGTGTGTGTGTGTGTGTGTGTGTGTGTGTGTATCTCCTGGCAGAGTGAAGGAAGCCCTGAGCGCAGAGCATCACCTCCATTGTGTTCAGGAGCTTGTCATGCTGGGTGTGGCCTCTTCCTCCTCCCCAGAGCCATGCGGAGAGTGTGTGTGTGTGTGTGTGGTGGGGGGACACACCCCAGCGTGCTTAGGCTGTCCACGGTTGATGGCAGTTCACGGTGTAGACTATTGGGTTTGCCTGGTTCCAGTGTAGATCCAGAGCATTTTCAGATTCAGAAACCGTGGGGTAAAATGGCTGGGTCACTGGATGGACAAGTCCAGCCTTGGTAGATGTTGCCAGACAGCAAAACACTTGGAGCAGCGTCCACTCCCCTCTGGGCTGTGAGCACTGACCCTTGCTGTCCTGTACCTGACAGGGCCTGTGGCTCTTTCATTTCTGCTGCACCCCTGGGCAAGTGTCAGCTTCGCATTTCGTTTGGCACAATTGTTAGTGGAACACAAGCTCGAGTCTGATGGGTCCCCGGGCTGGAGCGATAGCACAGGGGAGGCACCTGCCTGGCATGTGGCCGACCCAGGTTGATCTGCAGCATCCCAGGATGGTCCCCAGATTCCCACCAGGTGCAATCCCTGAGCACAGAGCCAGGAGTCAGCCCTGAGCACTGCTGTGCTGTGTGGTGGAAGATGGTGGCATAGGGCCCAAGATGGAGCTCTGGGTTCAGTTCTGTATCACTGGGGTGATCCCTGGGTCACTGTCACTGTCACTGTCCTCTCGTTGTTCATCGATTTCCTCGAGCGGGCCCAGTAACATCTCCATTGTGAGACTTTGTTGTACTGTGTTTGGCATATTGAATACATCACGGGTAGCTTGCCAGGCTTTGCCGTGCAGGCCAGATACTCTCGGTAGCTTGCCGGGCTCTCCGAGAGGGGCAGAGGAATCAAACTCGGGTCAGCCATGTTGGCTGCATGCAAGGCAAACGCCCTACCCACTGTGCTATTGCTCCAGCCCCTGACTTGTTTTTCTTGAATGATTCTGGGAGGCCTTTGCAACAAGGGCAAGAAAACTACCCATTTGTGTTTGCTCGAGTCTTACGGGTTCTGGGAGAAGTGGGGGCATGGGTGGGAGGAGGTAGACGCCCCTGGGTGCTGGGGCTGACTGCTGTGGGCCCGCCCTGCCCTCACAGGCTAGCTTTGCCCCAATGGAGGACAAGCTCAACCAGGCGCACCTGGAAGTGCAGCAACTGAAAGCATCCGTCAAGAACTACGAGGGAATGATTGACAACTATAAGAGCCAGGTAAGGCCCGCCCAGTGGCTGGGGATGGGGTAGGGGGGCACCCCCAGACCTTGCCTCCGAGACCTGACTGCACGTGATTTTGGCCCCCAGGTCATGAAGACCAGATTGGAGGCAGACGAAGTGGCTGCCCAGCTGGAACGCTGTGACAAAGAGAACAAGATCCTTAAAGATGAGATGAACAAAGAGATTGAAGCGGTTGGTACTCACCCCACCCACTCCACTCCCCACTCCCCCTGCTCCCCAGGGCCCCTTGATCATTCTTTCCAGGTTTGGAGACCAGATTCATGCCATTGCTAGGCCGCCCCCTCCTCTTTTTCTTTTACTGCTTGTCTTCAAAATAGCCCGCCTCAGGGCCTGGAGCGATAGCACAGCGGGTAGGGCGTTTGCCTTGCACGAAGCTGACCGAGGTTCGATTCCCAGCATCCCATATCGTCCCCCAAGCACCACCAGGTTAATTCCTGAGTGCATGAGCCAGGAGTAACCTCTGTGCATCGCAGGGTGTGACCCAAAAAGCAAAAAACAAAAAAAAACAAAATAGCCCACCTCAGGCCAGAGTTATAGTACAGCCAACCCAGGTTCAATCCCCAGGACTCATATGGTCCCCCAAGCACTGCCAGGAGTGATTCCTGAGTGCAGAGCCAGGAGTAAGCCATGAGCATCGCTGGTTGTCACCCAAAAAGAAAAAAAAAAAACCACCTCGATATAATTAATTATTGTGAACAACTTTATAAAAATTAATTTAAAAAAATAAATAGCCCACCTCAGATCCAAGAGATTGTATGGAGTTGGGCACTTGCCTTGCATGTGGCTCACCGTAGTTCAATCCCCGACACCACCTGTGGTCCCCTGAGCACTCCTAGGAGTCACTCCTGAGCACAGAGCCAGGAAGAATGGAAGAATGGAGCTCCATCAGGTGTTCCCCTACACCCCCACTCTCCTGCTCGGCGTCACAAAGTTGATCCAGACCCTGGCTCACAGGGCCCCCACCTTTATTTCGGGCCAGCCCCAAAATGGGGCTCCTCGCTTCTCCAGGGCCCACGGACTTCTCTGGAAGCCAAAAGACCATCTTAGTGGCGATTTTGGACAATGGTTGAATCGAGACTCAGCCCTGCCACACACCCTGTGGTCGGTCCTTCCCAGTCCGAAGGCTGGCCTGTCCCTCCCTCCCTGCCCAGCCCCCAGCACCGTGACTGCAGCAGGGCTTTGGCCAGTGACTCCTCGGCTCTCCCTTTGTGTCCTCCCAGGGGGCAGCGGCAGCTCCTTTCAGGAGGACCCGGAGGGCCCCGAGTGGCCAGCCGGGGTGGGTGTCTGCTGCGCGGCCACCTTGGTGGGGTGCTCCAGACGTCTCCCGGGTGCGTCCCTTGGGACCGCAGGATTCTTGGGGCCCTTCCCAACGGCGGTTCCTCTCTCCTGCCCCCGCAGGCTCGCAGGCAATTCCAGTCCCAGCTGGCTGACCTCCAGCAGCTCCCCGACATCCTCAAGATCACCGAGGCGAAGCTGGCCGAATGCCAGGACCAGCTGCAGGGCTACGAGAAGAAGAACATCGACCTCACAGCCATCATCTCCGACCTGCGCAGCCGGGTAAGGGACTGGCAGAAGGGGTCCCACGATCTGGCCCGAGCAGGGTCCCGCTTACCAAGATGAGCTGCGCCTTCCGAGGGAGGACCACTTCCTTTTTCTGGCTGCCACGTTCTGAAAGGAGTGAGCTATCATCAGTGCTGTGAAATAAAAGTCTGGTGTGCCAAATGCCTGTGTGTGCACCAGTGATTATAAGCCGTAGGAGCCGCCTCTCGGACCGCTCTTGCTCCGCCCTTACGCGCCCCCCGCCCCCTGCCCGCTCCTGCTCTTCCCTTCTTAGCCTTAACCCCCCGCCCCCAACTAAACGTGAATGGAGCCACCAGCCAGCCCCAAGCGCTGGCCACCGCCTCCCTTCTCTCTCTCTCCTTCTCTCACTCGCTCTCTCCCTCTTGCTTGCTTGCTCGCTATAGCTCCCTCTCTCCCCTCAGCAATCCCATCACCTGGAGGTTCCGGTGGGGAAATGCTCTGTCTGACAGACAGTGTGACCTTGGGCAAGTCCCTTCCCCTCTCGCCACCTGCTGCTTCGTAACAAGAAAAATCAAATCGTGCTTGATGGGAGTCAGGGGGCCAGGGCGAGGATGGCGGGTGGGGAGTGCATCTTCCGTGTTCCAGGATTTATTTAAATTCACCCGGAAACATGAGGAGACGGTTGTTCTTTGCTCCCTCGTTTCCTGGGAAGCAGCTGCAGCACAGAGGGGGAGATCGTTTCCTGAGGTCACAACAGCCGATGCTTTGGAGGAATCTTGCCGGGCACTGTCCAGGTTCCTTGCTTCGTGCCAGCACTTGCTTTCTCTCGAGTCTGAACTTTCTGGAAGCCTTGAGTGCTCATTCTCTTGGAACTCCGATGGCCTGCACCCGCAGCCCGCTTGGAAGGAAGTCTGCGTCCTCAGCAGCCACTCTGGCTCCTGTGCGGCCCAGGCGGGCTGCCTGCCTCCCGCGGCTGGTGTCCGAGGCGTGGCTCCACTGGCCCCTGCAGCTTCTGATGGAGAGAGCAGTGCGGTGGGTCTGCGGGTCCAACAGCTTCTCGGCGCTGACAGCCTTCCGCTTTAGGAGCCGGGCTTAGCTCAAGCCTCCCTGCCCAGGATGTGTTGCGGAGACTCATCACGGCGGCTGCATCTTGCCTGGGAGCCGGGCCGCAGGAGGCGGCCGGGAGGGCGGTCGTGGGAAGTTGTGGCATAAACCGGTCTGTGTTCCTGTCATTTTAGATCGAACACCAGGGGGACAAGCTGGAGATGGCGCGAGAGAAACATCAGGCCTCCCAGAAGGAAAATAAAGAGCTGAGTCTGAAGGTGGATGAACTGGAGAGGTTAGAGGCGCTTGGCCCCATCTCTGTCCTCTTCCTAGGACCTGAGACTTCCGCCGCTGAGCTGCTTTGGGCTTAGCGTGTGCAAGTGTGAGGGACTTGAGGCCCTGGAAGGTACTAGGCAGACCTCAGAGGAGTCCTGCTTTGGGGCAGTGGTAAGCACCGGGCAAGAGGAAGGGCCGTCTTGCGTCTGTGTATCTGCACTCAGATTGCCCAGAGATGTGCATGGCAGCACGTGGCGCCAACCTCCTGGCCCAAACGCCCGACTCTGCTCTTTGTCCCGTCATCCTCCCCAACTGCCCCTTCTGGTGCTTGCTGGACCTCAGACAGGGCAGGGGATGAGCTCACCTTCTGTTAACTGAAGCCTTCTGGTACCCTGTCCTGTAATCTCAGGAAACCATTGAGCACTTGGAACCTCAGTTGGCTCGTGGGGAGAAGGTGGGAAACAAGTTGGCTGATTAGTTTCTTGGGGTGTGAACAGACAGGCCTGAACTCCACAAGAGTTCAGTGATTTGCTCCAGGCCACAGAGCTGCAGCCTGGACCGTGGGCAGGACAGCTGCCTGGGAGCTTAGAGCATCTGCAAAGCGAGGGCTGGAGCCAGAGTCCCAAGGGGCTACTGGTGCCCATCTGTGAGGCACTAGGACATTTCGGCCCTCAGGTCCCGCCTCTGCCAGCGGCCTCCAAGACTTCGTAGGGCTCCTTAAACTGGAAGGTGTTCTGGAAGTACGGCAGGGGTACGCGGCGACGGGCCCTGCTCATTGCGCATTCCTGGCCAGTCCCATGAGATGCTGTGTGGGCCTTGGCCAAAGCCCACCGTGCGGGCAGCAGTGACCAGCAGATGGAGGCCAGGGTTGGGGTGACGACATGCTGGCTGGGCTGCCTTTGCAACAGTGGCTTCACCTGCAGCGCCCCCACCCCACTGGGCTGCGGGGTGCCGGGCGTTGTCCACATGCAGCTGTGGACATGGAGCCCTGCCTGGCTCAAGCTCTACACCAGCTCTTTCCACCGGCTGCCCCATCACACGCGTCCCTGCTGCCTGACGTGCCCACCGCTGGCCTTCAGTCCTGTGGCTCCTTGGAGCTTCTCGGCGTGAGGTGCTCGTTGGCCAGATGGCCGCCCCCTAGGCGGGGCGCATCAGGACAGACGGGGTCCCTGCAGGACCTGACTTGAGCGCTCTCTCTAGGAAACTGGAGGCCACCAGCGCCCAGAATCTCGAGTTCCTCCAGGTGATCGCCAAGAGGGAGGAGGCCATCCACCAGTCCCAGCTGCGACTGGAGGAGAAGACGAGGGAGTGCGGCTCGCTGGTGCGACAGCTGGAGAACGCCATCGAGGACGCCCGCAGGCAGGTCCGTCGGCGCCCATCTCCCAATCCAAGAAATGGGCACGTGGGCGCGGGGTTCCTCGGAACGGGTGGAAAGGATCCGGTGAGCCACCCACTGGGGAGAAGGACTCAGCCTTCTTGTTGGGTCGGGCTGCGCCTGCGGTGTCCGGGGCCCTGGCGCAGTGGCCGCCTTTTTTTTTTTTTTGAAATTTTTTTAATGAATCACCGTGAGATACATTTCCAGACTTACTAACTTTCGTGATTACATTTCAGTCATACAATAATCGAGTACCCATCCCTCCAGCAGTGCCCATTCACCACCGCCAATGTTCCCAATATCCCTCCCGCCACCCCCATGCGCTCCCCCCCACCCCCGCCTCTACGGTGGACACATTCCCTTTTACTCTCTCTCTCCCTTTGGGTGTTATGATTTGCAGTGCGTGTAGTGGCCATCATGTTTGGTCTATAGTCTACTTTTAGCACGCATCTCCCATCCCGAGCGAGTCCTCGAAGCATCATTCACTTAGTGGTCCCTTCTCCATCCCAGCTGCCTTTTCAAACCCCAGCATGTGTGAGGCCGGCTTCCAAGCCGTGGAGCGATCCTCCTGGCCCTTATCTCTCTTCTCCTTGGGTGATAGTCTCCCATTCTGTGACTTTATATTCCACAAATGAGTGCAGTCATTCGATATCTGTTGCCTTTACACTCATTTCACTTAGCACGATACTCTCATGTCCATCTACTGATATACAAATTTCATGATTTCATCTGGGCACCTTTTTCTTGCCTCTTGGTCCCTGGCGTCCTTATTGCCAGGGTCTGACACTGAAGCACGTGGTTGAGAGCACTGGGGGGTGAGGGCAGGGAAGTTGGGCTGCAGACATGCCCAGTGGGGAGCTTCTGCCAGAGACACCTGGACACGCCCCTCGGCTAAGCGCCAGTCTTCGGGACCAGATGGCGGGCAGTCAGCCTCGCCAACCTCCTCCCTATGTGCCTTCTCTGCAGGTGGAGCAAACCAAGGAGCAAGCGTTGTCCAAGGAGCGAGCAGCCCAAAACAAGATCCTGGACCTTGAGACCCAGCTGAGTAGGACCAAAACGGAAGTCAGCCAGCTGCGACGGAGTTGGGACAATGTGAGTAGCCAGGCTAGGAGCACGGGGCTTGTAAGGAGCAGCCGGCCTCCCTGAGGCCTCCGGGGCACGGTGCTCATTGGTCGTCCTGGTGGGCACAGCATGGTTTCTCTCCTTTTCCCAGCATCGAAATCCTCAGGCACCTCCCCCCTCACACACACACACACACACACACACACACACACATACACACACACACACACAAAACCTTTCTTTGGTATGTTTTTCCTTTTTATTTCTGGGCTTCACTTGATGGTACTTATGGCTCGGCTACTCCTGACTCAGTGCTCAGGGAGCCCTGAGGTACCGGGACTGATCACAGGTCACCTGCGTGAGACACATATCTCAGCTCGTTCTGCTTAGCTTCCCCTTTTATTTATTTGTTTATTTATTTGGAAAACAAAAGATGGCATTTACACTTCAAGGACCTTTCAAGTGATGCTCCCGGGCTACTCCCAATGGTACTCAGCTGACCAGTTCAATGCTAGGGGCTGAGGAGACAGTGCTGTTTAGATCCAGGAAGGCTGGTAGCACTGAGGGGCCTAGGACCACATCTGGTTGGGACTCAGCGCTCACCCGGTGGTTGGAGCAGAGCTCAGAGACTCCATGCATACAGTGCTCACACTGTAGCCCCGAGCCCACTGCCTAGCCCCTTACATCGTTGTTTCACATTCACTTGCTTAAATTTTTTATTTTTTATTTTATTATTATTATTTTTTCTTTTTGGGTCACACCCAGCAATGCACAGGGGTCACTCCTGACTCTGCACTCAGGAGTCAGTTCTGGCAGTGCTCAGGGGACCATATGAGATGCTGGGAATTGAACCTGGCTCGGCCGTGTGCAAGGCAAACACCCTACCCGCTGTGCTTTTTTTTTTTTTGGTTTTTTTTTTTTTGTTTTTTGGGTCACACCCAGCGATGTTCGGGTTATTCCTGGTTCTGCACTCAGGAATTACTCCTGGCGGTGCTTGGGGGACCATTTGGGATGCCGAGGATTGAACCCAGGTTGGCCACATGCAAGGCAAACACCCTACCCGCTGTGCTATCACTTCGGCCCCCTCTCCAGCTCCTTTTTATTTAATTTTTGTTTGTTTTTTGGGTCACACCTGGTGATGCACAGGGTTGCTCCTGGCTCTGCACTCAGGAATTACTCCTGGCGGTGCTCAGGGGACCATATGGGATCCTGGGAATCGAACCCGGGTCGACTGTGTGCAAGGCAAATGCCCTACCCGTTGTGCTATTGCTCCAGCCCCACTTACTTAAATTTTTTAATAAAACATGTTTTTTCAGTATATCTCAGAGCTGTGCAGTTGAGGGGATTTTCGGGAAGAAACACCCTTTCCCTTGGCTGCTCCCCAGATCCGCTCCCCGTGCCGAGGGCCCTTCAGGAGTGTCTTCTGTTCTCCTCTCCTCAGGTGGACCGGCGCTACCAGAGCCGGCTGCAGGACCTGAAGGACCGCCTGGAGCAGTCGGAGAGCACCAACCGCAGCATGCACAACTACGTGCAGTTCCTCAAGGCCTCCTACGCCAACGTGTTCGGGGACAACCCTTACAGCAGCTTCCTCACCAGTTCCCCCATCCGCTCACGCTCGCCTCCTGTCTAAGGCTGCGGGTTGTGGGCTGGGAGTCCAGGAGGAGGCCCAGGAGGAGAAGGGCGTGCGAAGTCCAAGTCGCCAAGCCATCGCGCAAGATCCGCTTGGCTCCCCTCCTGCCCGGCGAGACAGTGCCATCAGGATTTTGTCCTTAGCTCAGGGCTCCAGAAAAGTCCGGAAAGCTGCCTGGAGGAGGAGGCAGAAACCAACATTCTCCCCTCTCGGATGTCGCTGCCGGAAAGCAGGTCCCAGTGTCTCTGGCAGGCCTGCTGGGGTACCCAGTTCAACACCCTGTTATCGCTGACAGTGCCTGGTTGGCACGGGGGGCTTTTTCCTCCCGTGTCCTGACACCTCATTTTTGGAGGAACCTTGGTTTTTCTCTGCCCCAGTCCAGCGGCCCTCCACAGCCCGGGCTCTGAGGGTGACCCGTGTTCTCTTTCTGGGTCCCTGAGGGTGCTGGTTTTCCCCAAAGCCACCCTTGCAAGCTCAGGGGCGGCCTCTCGGCCCATGTACCCTTGAGGCCCCTTTTCCGGAAGCACTTCACAGGGGTCGCTGGAGGGCCCCTGTCCAAGTTGAACGTCTCAAAGGGTGACCCCAGGGTCACTCTTGCTCTTTCAGGTTTGTACCTGTGGAATGCATTTATTCTTGGAATTTTTTGTGTTTTTCAAAAGATTTTTTAATCGATATTTAAGCCTTTCTTGGTTGATTCCTCTTACACCATGTGCCCCAACCCTCTTCTGAAAATAAATAAATTGGTAGCGGGAGAGCCAATGGACTTGAAAGGACCCAGTGATTGGAACGTCAGACTTGTGCTGGGCACTGGTTCTTCATCTCCTGTGCGCCATCAGCTCTTGACTAGGGGATTTGTGCATTTGCAAGGCCTGCATGTTCTTGGGGGTAAACGATGTGAACTATTAGGAAAAAGATGGGAGAGGATGCATTATGATTTTGATCTTTTAAAAGGGCTAGAGCTGGGGCTGGAGTGATAGCACAGCAGGTAGGGTGTTTTTCTTGCACACTGCCAAGCCAGGGTTGATTCCCAGCATCCCATATGGTCCCCTGAGCACCGCCAGGGGTAATTCCTGAGTGCAGAGCCAGGAGTAACCCCTGTGCATCGCCAGGTGTGACCCCAAAAGCAAAAAAATAAAAAGGGCTAGAACTATAGTACAGTGGTTAGGGCCTTGCATGAGGCTGACCTGCGTTCTATATCCTGCATCCTATGTGGTTCCCCCAAGCACTGCCGGGAGTGATCCCTGAGGCAGGGCCCAGGTCAGGCCTAAGGACTGCCGTGTATGGCTTGGGGAAACTTAGAATGCTGGGGATTGAACCTGGGTTTCCCAAATGGGCCCTGAGCCCCACCAGGAGTGATCCCTGAGCATGGAGCTAGGAATAAGCCCTGAGCAAGACTCGGTATAGCCCCAAAACAAAGCAAAAATATATTTCTGAATGATAAGATGGTGGGCTATTTTTACGCTCTTCACATTTTCCTTTATTTAAAAGAAAAACCAGACCTGGAGTGATAGTGCGGTGGGTAAGGCTTGCCTGATCCAGGTTTAATCTCTGAAGTCCCATATGGTCCCCCAAACAGTGTCAGGAGTAACCCCCGAGCACAGCTGGTGTAGCCCAAAACCCCGCCCCTCAAAAAAATTTTTAAAAAGAAAAACCAATTCCTAACAGATAAATTCCTAACAGATAAATTACTCAATAAATTATTAAATCTGTGCTAAATTACCCAACCTTTTATTCAAGCTGATATCAGCCTTCTAGTTGAAGTCCAAAGTCTCATTTCCTGGGGGCTGGAGCACACAGGTAGGGCATTTGCCTTGCACGCAGCTGACCCGGGTTTGATTCCCAGCATCCCATATGGTCCCCTGAGCACCGCCAGGAGTGATTCCTGAGTGCTGAGCCAGGAATAACCCCTTAGCATCACCGGGTGTGACCCAAAAAGCAAAAAAAAAAAAAAAGTCTCATTTCCTGTCCTCAAGATAATGGGATCTACAAATTCATCAGGATTTACAGGGGATTTAGTACAGGGGGTAGGTTTGGATGCAGCAGACCCAGGTTGGATGCTTGGCACCACATACATTTTCCTGAGCCCCACCAGGAGTGATCCCTGAGCACAAAGTCAGGAGTGACCCCAGAGCACAGCGGGGGTGGGGGGGGCACGCTCCCAAAGGAAGTAACCACTGGCAGTGCTGGGGGATTACTTGCGATGCCAGGGATTGAACTGGGGTTGGCTGCATGTGAGGCAAGTGCCTTATCTCCTGTGCTCAGTGGTCTTTTGTGTGTTCACAAAGTTGTGGTACTATCACCATGATCACTCTAGAATTTTCCATCACCCAAGCTGAAATCCAGTTTCATTAGCATTCTCTCCCTATTTCCTTCCTCCCAGTCTCCAACCATCACTCATATAGTCTCTTCCTGGGGATTTGTCCTTCTGGACATTTCACATAAATGCAATGATACACACGAGCTTGGGATGCACCGCTTTCAGACATACGTGTTTTCAAGGCCCACCAAGGGTTGGTATTTGGGCTTCCTGGTTAGAACAGCCCCTTGTATAATTGGATCACACTGATTAGGGAGGCAACATTTGGGTTCCTGTCTTTTTTGTTTTGTTTTAGGACCACACCTGTGGTGCTCAGATGTGGTGTTGGGGACCAAACTCGGGGCGGTATTATGCAAGGCAAGTGCCTTACCCGTGTAAGATGACTCCAGCACCCAAGAGCCACACTCTTTAGTTGTAAAGCCTGCTGACAAGGGTGCTCTCCAAAGGTCGGCATTCCTGGCTTGACGCTCTTATAACGGTACACCTTGGGGGGAGGGGGGCCACACCCCTTTGCTTTGTTTTGTTTTGGGTCACAACCAGCGATGCTCAAGGGCTTACTCCCAGTTATGCTCAGGAATCACTCCTGGCGTACTCGGTATGGGGTGCCGGCGACTGCACCGGGTCGGCCGCAAGCAAGGCGAACGCCCCTGGCAAACTGTACGGTGCTCACACGCCGGGCTGGGCGCAGCTTGGAAACCCAGGTCAGCTATCAGCGCTGCCGGGACTCTGCTCAGGAACTTCCGGGCACCACGACCCCCTAAGCGGCTCGCCTGTCTCCCACCGCAGCTGCTCCCTTTCCCATTCCCACCCACCAACGAAGAGGGTTCCCACCGCGCCGCACCCCCGACCCGCACACTGGGCCCACCAGGAGCCGGCGGGTGTGTGTGTGGGGGGGGGGGTTGTGAATCCCCACGGCGCAGGCGCACGGGCTCCGTCCTCCGAGCCGGGGCGGAGCCGAGCGGACCGTTTAGGGGCGGGGCCGCGCCCGCGACCCCGAGCGTGCCCCGGAAGCGGAAGCGGGCGGCCGCTTCTTCCGGGCGGCTGGTTCGAGGATTTGTTTTGTCACAAGCGGCCGTCGGCCGGGCCTCCGCGGCGGGCCGCGCCATGCCGTCCGAGAGCCGCTGTTGGGAGACGCTGCGGGCGCTGCGCAGCTCCGAGAAGGGCCGCCTGTGCTACCACCGCGACTGGCTGCTGCGGGGCGAGGTGGGTGCGAGCCGGGGCTCGAGGCTTCGCGGGCTGCCGACTCGGGGTTCCCGCGCCCCGCCCCGCTCCCCCCAGCTGTGTCCCTCCCGCCCCCCCTCCGTCCAGGTGTGCTGGGATGTTGCGCTGGCTGGGCAGCCGCGTGGACGCCGGGAGGAGCGAGTGGGTCTTGGCTGAGCCCTTCGTACCGGGGCCGTGGAGGCCGCCCTAGCCTCACGGGGCTCAGGCCTTTGGGCACAGCCAGGGGTGCCCTCTGGGATGCTCCTGGCTGTGCCCTGGACGCGCCCAGCTGTGCGGGGCCTTCTCCCAGCTCTCTGGCGCGCGGCCAGGATTTGCTCCTCCCTCCCCTCCCCCCCACCCTTGTCTTATTTGTTTCTGGGGTCACTCGGGTCCGCAGGTGCTCTGGGGACCCAGCTATACTACCTGGGAGTCGACTGCCTGCAAGGCCGGGGCCCTAACCCGATCTTAGCTCTCGATTTCCATCTGTTTTGTTTTGTTGTGTTTTGTTTGGGGGCCACACCCAGCGGCGCTCCAGGGCCCGGTGTTCCTCGGAGCTCAGCTCAGGGTCCCTGCCCAGGGCCCCTGCCCCTGTGGCTTTGGGATGGGCTGCCTCTTACCGCCACTCTTGACTTTTCCTTTTTTTTTTTTTTTTTTGCTTTTTGGGTCACACCCAGCAATACACAGGGGTTGCTCCTGGCGGTGCTCAGGGGGCCATATGGGATGCTGGGAATTGAACCCAGGTTGGCCGCGTTCAAGGCAAACTCCTACCTGCTGTGCTATTCCTCCAGCCCCTTATCCATTCTTTTATGGGTCTTTTTTTTTTTTAGCCACTCCCAGCTGTACTCTGGGCTCTCTCCCTGTGGGCTCGAGGGACCCTTTGGGGTGCCGGGAATTGAGGCGCAAGGCCAGAGCCCTACCCCCTTTAGTTTCACTCTGGCCCCCTTTTCTGCTTTTTCTGTGCTTGTTAAGGCCGGTGCTTGGCAGGTGACCCCTGGCAGTGCTCCCCACTGTGTGATTGGGGGGCCGCGGAGAATGAAACCAGGGCCTGCAGGTACTTCGCTTGCGGGGCTGTCTCGCTCTTGAGTTTGCTTATTTGCAACTTGACTTTGACTGTAGCATTGTAGCACTGTCCTCGCGTTGTTCGATTTGCTCTAGCGGGCCCAGTAACTTCACCATCATGAGACTTGTTACTGTGTTTGGCGTATTGATGCGCTCTGGGGAGCTTGCCAGGCTCTGCCGTGCAGGCGGGATACTCTCGGTAGCATGCGGGCGCTGGGAGAGGGGCGGAGGAATTGAACCCCCGTAAGCACATGCCTTGTGTGCTCTGGGTTCAATCCTTAGTCACTTCCACCCAACACACACAAGTGCCCCCGCCTCACTGGAGGTGGTCTGATCCCCCAGCACTGCTGGGAATTGGGAAGACACCAAAAGTTCTTTTAAAAGTTAAATACAGGGCTGGAGCTACAGTATAGCGGGTGGGACGTTTACCTTGCATGAGGCTGACCCGGCTCCCAAGCAGAACCAGGAATAACCCCTGTGCATCACCTGGTGTGACCTAAAAAGCAATAAATAAATAATTTTTTTTTTTTTTTTTTTTTTTTGCTTTTTGGGTCACACCCGGCAATGCACAGGGGTTACTCCTGGCTCTGCGCTCAGAAATTACCCTTGGCGGTGCTCAGGGGACCATATGGGATGCTGGGAATCAAACCCAGGTCAGCCGCGTGCAAGGCAAATGCCCTACCCACTGTGCTATTGCTCCAGCCCCAAAATAATTTTTTTTTAAAGTTAAATACAGAAGAGGCTAGAGCGATAGCACAGCAGGTAGGGAGTTTGCCATGCACGCAGCCCACCAGGGTTGGATTCCGAACATCCCATATGGTCCCCTGAATACTGCCAGGAGTGATTCCTGAGTGCAGAGCCAGGAGTAACCCCTGAGCATCCCTGGGTGTGACCCAAAAGGCAAAAATAAAGAAAATAAAAGTTAAATACAGAAAAGTAAAGCAAGATGAATGATAATATTAATTATCCAAGACTAACCAGTTTTTTTTGGGTTTGTTTTTTTTTTTGGAGTGGTAACCTTTTTTTTTTCTCTTCTTGTCTCCTCTTGGTTATTTTTGTAGTACCAGGGATCAAACCACAGCCTAGCATTTGTTTTAATTTAGGTGATTGTGGACATATTTTTGTTTTTTTGGGCTACATATGGCAGTACTCAGGGCCTACACCTGGCTCTGTTAGGAATCATTCCGGGCAGGCTCGGGAGATTGAACCCAGGGTGACCGTGTACAAGGCAAACACCCTCCCCAGCTGTGGATATACTTATGCTTTTGTTGTTGTCAATTATAGTTATTAAGATTAAAAATGTTTGTCATTATGTTATTAGTTTTTAATTTACTGTGCCAGATACCAAACCCTAGGGCTCGTGCTCCAGGTATATATGGAACACATGTATATAGCCACAGTCCCGGAACCACGTGACTCCAGTGTTTGTAATGACTAACAGTCACTGATTGTGGCTTTGGTTTACTTCAGGATTCATTTTTTCTGACTCTGTTTTTATTATTCTTTTAAATTTTACTTTTATAAAGTTGTTCAAAATAATTGATTACATTTAATATTCGAACACCAATTCCACGATCATTACACCGTCCCACCACCATATTTCGCGTGTTTCCATCCTGGACCCCAAACCCTGCCTCCAGAGCAGAACTGAAGTGATTTTTTTGTTTGTTATGAATAATCTGCTAAAAATGATCCAAAAACGTTTTCTTAGAGGAAAGAGTGTGAAGATTGTTATATTTCACCCAGGAGCTATTAAGTCCTTTTATAAGATACTAGTAAAGTGTTGTTAAAGGTTAAGCCTCGTGTGCTTTTATATATATATCACTTCATCACTTGACATCCCGTTACTCATCAGTTTGCTCGAGCGGGCACCAGTAATGTTTCCACTCATCCCTGCCATGTGCTAGTGTAGCCCAATGGTGTCTGCTCGCTCCAGGAACACGAAGAGCCTCAAACCGATGGTTCAGGGTCTTGACGAAGAAGTCTGACCATCTTGTAGGTGGGCGGACACGTGATCTTTTGATGTCCCATGGAATCCAGTCAGTAACAGCTCTAGTCCAGCAGTCGTCTCCAAATCGCATTACGTGTCCAGCCCATCTGATTTTCTGCATCTTGGCAAACGAGACAGCGGCTCTGATTCTCGATCGTCGACGGAGGTTGGAACTCCGGATTCTTTCTCTCACTTGAGTGAAGCGTGATATTCCAAGCATAGCTCTTTCAGTTCCTCTTTGGGAGACCCGAATAGCGTTCTCATCCTGTTTTCATAGGGCCCAGGTCTCTGAGGCATATGTTAATGCAGGAAGAACAGTGGAATTGAAGAGATATGCCTGGAGCCAGAGGTTCTTCGTCCTCTTAGCTATTTCTTTGACGCTCTTGAAGGCATTCCAAGCCACTCTCTTCCTCCTTTGCAACTCAGGTGCCAGGTCATTTGTCACGTTGAGTTCTCGACCTAGGTACGCATAACTGTTTCATTAGGAGATGTTCGTTTCGTTGAGAGCAAATGGAACGTCAGGAACAAGTCTGTTTCTCATAAACATTGTCTTGGTGAGATTCAGCTGCAGTCTGACCTTTCCACATTCATGGTCAAAGTCGGCCAACATTTGTGCCGCTTGGCTAATGTTTGGTGTTATTAGAACAATGTCATCAGCAAAGTGGAGGTGGTGTAGTTGCTGGCTGTCTATCTTCAGTCCCATTTCTTCCCATTCCAGTTGTCACATGATGTTCTCGAGGGTGGCACTGAATAGTTTTGATGAAATGGTATCACCCTGCTGAACCCCTCTCGAGGTCTATGATCACTTCCTTGTAGAATGGTGAGCAAATCTGTAATACAGCTCACAGAGGATCCTGATGTATTGAGTTTGAATGCCCTGTTTGGCTAGGGCTTCGATAACCACTTCAGGCTCAACAGAATCAATGGCCTTAAATAATCAACGAACGTTAGAGTGGCATCTTGAACTCCCAAGAAACCTCAATGAGCATGGTTACCTTATATATGTGTGTGTATATATATATGCATGTATGCATATATGTATGTATATATTTGTCCCTTAGGTTGGTTGCCTTCTACTTCAAACTCCATCAAATGTGGTGTGTTACTCTTGGTATATCAGTGCTGTAAAGTACAAGATTCGCGACTGCGCAGTCCAGGAATAGATTCACTCATAAATGAGGCTCATCTGAGCATGTGGAGAGTGGCCGAGAGCAGGGCTGTGATTGAGTTCTGGAGATTTTCGGCTTCTGGGACTGGCTCCGTTGAGGTGGGGAGGGGAACTCACCTGCCCCTCTAGGTTGCCCCGAATGAAACAGCCTGGCGTGGGCCTGGAGGCATCTCTATGGCGTATCGTTCTGTGCTCTCTTCCGAGAGATTTATTGTTGCGTCTTTCTTGGAGTCAGTTTGAGATTGCTTTCAGCATCTCTGTTGTTCTGCTTACTATGGTCGGGCTTATACTTAGTCTGATACTAGGAAAATGCAGGTGTCAGGATCATCAAGAAACTCTACATATTGGGGCTGGAGCGATCTAGTATGGTAGGTACAAACCTAAGCACCCCACATGGTGTGTGTGAAGTGCAGAGGCGGGTGGAACCCCTAAGCAATGTCAGGTATGGCCCCCAAAACAAACAAAAACATACATACATTTGGGGCTCCAGCTTTGCCCGCAGCCAGCCTCGGTTCCATTCCTGACACCCCATGTAGTCCTTTGAGCCCTTGAGGAGTTGATTTCTGAGCACAGAGCTAGGAACGGGGGAAATAAGACAATTCTTCTGTGTTCCATGTACTGGCTTAGTTTTCCGTGGCCTTCTGTTGAGGCGTGGAGTGGAAGTACAAGGACAGAAGTCCGTTGTGCACGTTGTGCTTAGTCTGCCTCCTCTCCCCAGGATGTTCTAGAAGGATGCATGTCCGTTCCCAAGCTCTCTCCTTACTCCGGATGGGTGGTGGATCACGTGTTACCTCACACAGAAGAACACGTGCCTCCTTTGGAGGCGTCAGCAGCCACTAGATCGTCTTCGGGCCTGGACAGGTCTTCCTGCGTCCCCACATCCCCAGGAAGAAACACTGCCTTCTCTCCTGTGTTCCCAGAAACTCCAGATGGAACCCAGGTAAGGGGGAAGGTTTCCCTCATGCCTGAGAGGGCCTGAGAGGGCCTGAGAGGGAAGGCGGGGCTGGGGACGGAGCCCTCGCCCCAGGGAGAGCGCAGCTGGTACAACACGGAGGGCACTTTGCTTCTACACAGCTGCTTTCCAGCACCCCGTGTGGTCCCCTGAGCCCTGCCCGGGGCGATCCCTGAGTGCAGAGCCAAGAGTAAGTCCTGGACCAAAAAGGGCGGGGAGGGGGAGAGATGCGCTGGGGGCTTGACGAAGCAGTGCCTACCCCCTCAACCAGTTGCCCTTGCTGACCAGACCCTTTTCTGGATTCTTCGTACCAAGAAGAGTCATGTCACGAGTGCTTAGGTGTGTTGTTTTCCGGGGTGTTGTATTTGTTTTACCCGTAAAAATGTGTTTTTGTGTTGGTGAACAGAAGGAGTCAAAACTTGTCCTTGCTCTTAAAATGTATGAACCAGGACTGGAGCTCAGTGAGGAGGGCATTTATGCCGACCCGAGTTCAATCCCTGGCATCCCATATGGTTCCTCAAGCACCACCAGGAATAATTCCTGAGTGCAGAGCCAGGAGTAACCCCTGAGCACTGCTGGGTGTGGCCCAAAAAGAACAAAAAAATTATGGACCGTATCGAAGGTGCTGTGTGTTTTTAACCAGGTTTTGGGGGCTTTGTTGCTCCCTCTTAAAAAAGCTAAACTGTGAGTCAGGGCCAGAGAAGTAATGAGATACTTGCTGTGCATGCTGCTAACCTGGGTTCAATGCCCGGCACCTCATATGGTCCCTTGAATACAGAGTCAGGCGTAAGCCCTAAGCATCACTGGTTGTGGCCCCCAAACCACAACCAAACCAATTAGTAAAATCAGGCTGTTACCTACCAGTGTATGTGGGTTTCCTCCTCCCCCCCCCCCCCCGTACACCCCCCCCATCTTTTCTTATTTTGATTATTAACTTTTTTTCATTTTTGGTTTTGGGGCCATACCTGGTGGTAAGTCAGGGATTACTCCTGGCTCTGTGCTCAGACATCACTCCGGGTAGGGCTTGGGGGATCAAGTGGGGTGCCAGGGATCAAACCTGAGTTGGCTGTGTGCGAGGCAAGTGCCCTATGTTCTCTCTCTCCGGCTTGAAGAGTATACGTTCTTTTTCTCCTTTTGTGGGGAGGTTTGGAGGAGTGGGAGGAATTGGGCCACACCAGCGGTGCTCTGGTCTCACCTCGGTGCTGTTGAGGTGCCGTGTGATGCTGGAGGTTAGACCTGGGCCTCCCACATGCGAAGGACACTTAGCCCTTTGGTGGTGTTTGCTTGCTCAGAGGCCACACCTGGCTGTGCTCAGGAATTGGCTTACACTGGTTCTGTGCTCAGGGTTTACTCCTGGTGGTGTTCAGAGCATCCTCTGTGTCCTCCGGGGTCAACTCTGCAACGCAGGTGCCCTCAGAGCTGTTCTCTCTCTCTGCAGCCCCTGAGAAGCTTGGTTTATTTGTTCCCTCTGCAGGGCAAGCATGACTCTCAGCACACAGAACCCATGGCCCTTCAGTCCTGCCGGGGGATGAAGGTGGAAGGCTGTATCCGGATGTATGAGCTGGTGCACAGGCTGAGAGGCACGGTACGAGATGCTCAGGCGTGTTCCCTGTTCAGGTGGGAAGGTGCTAAGATGGGCGTCAGGGACGGACTGAAGTCGGGTCTCAGCCTCGCGCTGTTCCACGTGCTGCCGGTGGACATCGTTTAGACCCTGGCTCCCGTTCACTTTGCCACGTGTCGTTTGTGTGTCTGGGGAAGACCACCAGCACCACAGCTTGCCTGGTGGTCTGGGAGCCTCACCCAGGGCTCGGAGGTGCCAGGCGTGTGTCTGCCCTCGAGCCACATCCTCAGCCCGTCTGGAAGATTGTTTTTTTCACAGGTGCCGTGTCCAGCCTTGCCCAGGGGGCCTGCAGGCCATTTCTGATGTTGCTCAGTCTGGCAGTGGGTTCTGTGGCCTGCCAGGTAGTGCCCAGGGTGCTGTGCTGTGCTGTGCTGTGAGTTCCTGCGACTGTTCCAGCTGCAGACGGCTTAGCACACAGGGCAGGGCACTTGCTGTGCTCTCATACTTGCTTGGAGGCCACACCCAGCTGTGCTCAGGAAGTGGCTTACATTGGTTCTGTGCTCAGGGTTCACTCCTGGTGGTGTTCAGAGCATCATATGTGTCCCTGGGGTCAGCTGTGCAAAGCAAGTGCACGGGGATTTGATCCCTGCACCTGCAAGTCCTCTGAGCCCACTGGGAGTGATCTGTGAACAGAGAGGCAGGAGTAAGCTCTGAGCACTGCCGAGTGTGGCCCCAAACCAAAACACAAGAAGCGTTGTCCTAACTGGCTTCTGCAGAGTGCTCCGGTGAGCTGTCTGCAGGCTGCGGGCCAACGGGGCTGCCCGAAAGGCATGGGAGTTTTCTTTCTTTTTTGTTTTTTAATTTTGGTGTTTGGGCCATACCCAGCAGTGCTCACTCCCACTGGAGTCGGGGGACCACAGGCCAAGTGGGAGAGCTCTCTTCCAGCTGAGGTCAGAGGGCAGTTCTGGGCTGAGGCTGCAGCTCCTCGGTGGAGCCCTTGCTCCCTCCTCAGCGCCCTAAAAGTAAAGTTTAGCCTCAAGGGAGAGTCTGCCTGGGTTTGGAGCTGCCCGTTCTGTGCACACAAGTGCAAGAGGAGATCCTGGCCTCGGTGCCCTGCGGGGAGGGGGTGTGGGCCTCAGCGCCCTGCTGCTGCATTCCAGGAAGGCCTGCGGCAGTGGCAGGAGGAGCAGGAGCGGCGGGTGCGAGCCCTCTCCGAGATGGCATCCGAGCAGCTGAAGCGCTTCGACGAGCACAAGGAGCTGAAGCAGCACAGGGAGTTACAGGACTTGCGGGAGGTGATGGAGAAGAGGTGAGCGCCCGTGCTCTGAGGCCTGGGGCGGAGCAGCCGGGGCAGGGGAGTGGGGGGGAAGACTGGGCCTGGCTTGCTCCTGACGCCCTCCCCCACGCGTTCCCCGTGCCTCCTTGCAGCTCCCGAGAAGCCCTGGGGCAGCAGGAGAAGCTGAAAGAGGAGCACACCAAACGAGCCCAGGTCAGGGCCCAGGGTGGCGTGCCGGCTCAGGGTCTGGTGCTGTGCACAGGGGCTGCCCCCTGGGCTTGCCAGCCCCGAGGCCCTCGCTGAGGGGGGACCGTAACTGCCTTCTCTGCAGATTCTCAATGGAAAGCTGCTGAAGCTGCGGGAGGCAGAGCAGCAGCGCCTGAAGCTGGAGGAGCAGGAGCGGGCCCGGCGGGAGGAGGCCGAGGACCGCCGGCGCAGCCTCTACGCCCTGCAGGAGGAGCTGCTACACCTGCACCAGCAGCTTGAGGCCCTGGCCCAGCGCCAGGACCTGCTCAAGGGCGACCCCTCGGCCTTCCGCACCCGGGGCAACCAGCTGTGCGGGCAGATCTCCGCTATCATCCGCAACTCCAGCTCCACCGAGGTGATGCATCTGCTGGCTTCAGCCCCATGCTACCTGTCCTCTGATTGTAGACATGATTGGAGACGAGCACCTGCCACTCGGCTCCTTCCTGAGAGGAGGGAGGGAGGGAGGGAGGGAGGGGAGGAGGGCGAGGGAGAAGGTCACTGGTATTGGACGGGATTTCCCCAGTGTGTGTGGTGCTAGTGGTTCTGTTTGTCACCTAACATTGACTTCTAAAAGCTTACCTATAGCCATAGATAATTTTAGGTTCTTAAGTTACAAAAATTGTTTGGGGCCAGTGAGATAGGGCAGCGGGGAAGGTGCTTCTCTTCTCCTTTCCCAGGTCACCCCTGCATGTTGATTTCACCCTGGGCACTGCATTGAGTTTTCTGAGTCCCCACCAGGAGTAAATCCTGAGCACAGCTCAGTATGCCGTGCTCCCCCCTCCTTTTTTTTTTTAAATCTAACAGGTATGAGTACCACCAGGAGTGATTCCTGAGTGCAGAGCCAGGAGTAACCCAGGTGTGGCCCAAAAACCCAAACTGAAAAAAAAAAGTCCTGCAGGTAGGGCACTCCTGAGCCCACCAGGAGTGACCCCTGAGCATAGAGCGAGGAGTAAACCTTAAGGAGACCTAGATATGGCCCCAGTTTCTTTCAAAATTGATTTATTTGACATTCGAACACTGAGAACTTGAAGCATTTGTCTTGTGCAGGCAGAGGGTCTGAGCCTCCCGGCTGGGGGTGCATTTCCACAGCATGGCTCGGGTCCTGTGCTGCCGAGGACTGAGCAGGCCTTCCTCTCCTGAGCCATCTCTGTCCCCTTCTCTCCAGGCCAGCATCTTTGGTTCTCTTTCTGGCTTTTGTTCACCTTTGTCAATGTGAAATTTCAAAACCAGTACTGAAGTAGAGAACAAATTAATGAGCCATGTGCACCCACTCGCCACCAAGGTGGTGCTCAGGGAGCCTGTCGCCTCTCATGCTGGTTAATGTTCAGCCGGCCAGGCTGGCAGTTCACAGAGGACGTGAAACTATTGACTCTTGCCGGGTCACTCCGCATGATGTGTGGGGCTGAGTCCTGTCTTAGATAGATGTGCCTTTTCCCCTTTGACTAGATCTCCCCTCCCCATCCCCAGTATCATTTAAAAAAAAGTTATTTTGGGGCCAGAGCAATAGTAAAGTGGTTAGGGTATTTGCCTTGCATGCAACGAAACCAGGTTTGATCCCCGGCATCCCATATGGTCCCCTGATCCTGCCAGGAGTGGTCCTGGAGTGCAGAGCCAGGTGTAACCCCCAGGCACTGCCAGGTGTGGCCCAAAAACAAACAAAAACTTTGTTTTGTGTTTGTATCACAGTAGACTGTGTTCAGGGCTCTGCACTCGGGGATCACTCCTAGCGGGGCTTACGGATTCCTGGGGGGTGCCAGGAATCCAGCCCAGAGCGCCTATTTGCCAGGCCAGTGCCCTCCTCACTGTACTACCACTCTCAGACCCAGTAACTTTTTGTTGTTGTCCTCTGTGGGTCTTGGGTCACACCAGCAATGCCCGGGTTTCTTCTGGCTCCGCACTCAGGAATTAACTCCTGGCGATGCTTGGGGGACCATGTGGGATGCAAGACAAGCGCCTTCTCCGCTGTACTCTATCTCCAGCCCCAGTCTCAGTGCTACAGAATGGTCCCAGTCTGTGTAAATGAGAGCAGGGTCAGATGTGTACTTGATACCCTGGGTTTGGGCGGGGTGGGGATGGTGGGTCAGCCAATATCGCTCATGTCCGCCTGTGCAGTGTGGATCCCGTGGGTCCAGCCATGCCCGGGCTGGAACTGTGCTAGCCTGCATGCATTGCGGCTCAGCCCTGGCAGTGTCGGCGATGACCTCTAAGCTCTGCCTCTGTCGCTCTGACAGAACCGCTCTCCCACAACAGAGGACCAGGCCGAGGCAGAGAGAGCGCTCCAGGAGATGCGGAGCCTCCTCACCAACCTGCAGCAGGAGGTGGCCATGGCCTGCGAGGACAAGCGGCGGCAGGAAGAAGAGGTGGCTCGGGCGAAGCTTCAAGAGACCCAGATGCAGAAGGCGCCCGAGGTCCGCAAGGACGTCCCAGCTCCCAGCCAGGGCTTGGGAGGGAAACAGAGCGAAGGTGGGTTTGGCTGTGTGGTATGTGTCCCCCGGGCTCAGAACTTGGTTGTGGGCAGAATGGGAATCAGTGGCTCGGATCGTGTGGAAGTCCATGAAGCAGCATACCAGAGGGGAGCCATGCTTCATACCAGGAGAGGTTTTCAGAAGGCCATAGAGAGAGTACAGTGGCTAGAGCACTTGCCTTGCACGCGGCCAACCTGCCATCACATATGATTCCCCGAGCCCCTCCAAGAGTGATCCTGAGGCCAGAGCAATAGTCCAGAGGGGAGGGCACTTGCCCAGGATCAATCCCCGGCCTCCCTATGGTCTGCTGAGCACCACCAGGACTAGTTCCTGAGTGCAGAACCAGGAGTATCTCCTGAGCATCACTAGGTATCACCCCACCTCCCAGAAAAGTGATCCCTGAGTACAGAGCCATGAGTGTGGCCTGAGCATCTTGTGTGGCCCAAAAAACAAAACCAAAAAGAATTTTTAGTAAGGACCCAGTACTTGGAATTCTGTGTGATTCTACTACCAAGTATTGATGCCCTGAGCCCTTCATTTTTGCAGGGAGTGGGGCGGTGGTTACCCCCAGTGAGGCATCTGCATTCTCAGCATCTGACCCAGGCTTTGAACATTGATCTCTTCCGCTCCTGAGTATTTTAGTGTTTGGTTTTAGAGCCATTCGTTCAGGGCTTACTCCTGGCTTTGCACTCAGGGACCACTCGTGGGCAGGGGCAGGGTTGGAGCGCCATACAGGATGCTGAATATGGAGCGCAGGTCAGCCAGCACGGCAAGCACCCCCTCCGCTGTACTGTCGCTCTGGCCCTCCTAAACAGGTGAACTTACAAGTCAATCCGTGTAAAATCTCTGTCCGCTCATCACTCGGATGATGCGTGCAGCATGACAGTCAGGAAAGCTGACTTTGGAGCCCGGTCACTGGTGTCTAGTTTCCCAGCCTCCCAGCAGTGCACCTTTGGCAGATGCCATTTCTTTTCCTCTCCTGGGTCATTGTTAAGTTGGTGGCTTCGAGACGGGAGACACAGTGAGCTGAGCTCAGGGTTTGCTTGCTGGGGACTTTGTTTCTCTCCCCAGTGCTGCATGGCTCTTAAGCACAGCCAGGGAAGGGAACCCATGCAGATGTGAGCCACATCTGCTCTCGTGGGTGGACGTACCATGAGACCGTTTCTGGGTCTGGCGGGTAATTCGGGCAGGGCTTGTGTTGGGTGAGCACTGATCTCAGGCCTCCTCTGTCACTCAGAGCTGCAGGTGAAGGTGCAGGACAGCACCATGCAATGGTACCAGCAGCTGCAGGACATTTCCAGCCAGTGCATGTTGGCCTTTGATGGCCTGGCCAACGGCAAAGATAGTCAGGTAGGTTGGGGGTTGGGCCTCCAGCTCTGGCAGCCCCCAGTCTCTGGGAGCAGCGCGGGCTTCCTGTTCCTTCCCTGCCCGGATTCAACAGCCTTTTGCAACCCTGTCTGTCTGCCTCTTGTTGTCTCTGGCAGACCAAGAAGATCAAGATGGACCTCCAGAAGGCGGCCACCATCCCCGTGAGCCAGATCTCCACCATTGCAGGTGAGTGGCCCTTCGCTTCCTTGGCTGCTTTTGTTTGCTTCTGGGCCACACCCAGAGATGCTCAGGGCTTACTCTTTTTTTTTTTCTTTTCTGGATCACACCCAGCGATGCTCAGGGGTTACTCCTGATTTTGGACTCAGGAATCACTCCTGGCAGTGCTCAGGGGAACCATATAGGATGCTAGGAATCAAACCCGGTGGCCGCATGCAAGGCAAATGCTCTACCCGCTGTGCTATTGCTCCAGCCCCACAGGGTTTACTCTTGGTTCCGTGCTTAGGGCTCACTCTTAATAGGGCTTACAAACCCTGTAGGGGCCTGGGGATTGAATCCAGGTTGAATCCTACCCACTGTACCATCTCTCTGGTCCCTAGAAGATTTTTCTTAAGAGGTGTGAGACTCCTTTAGGATAATCACTCGTGGCCTCTGAGGCCTGGAACGTGTTTACTTTGATCCCTGAGTGCAGAACCAGGAGTTCCTGGTTTGATCCCTGTCCTGGTCATCTCTTTCTTTCCCGTTGCTTCGTTCAGCATCCCCAGTGTGCTCTGCTGCTTTTGCGTCACACTGAGTATTCTGTTGTCCTCTTTCTCTGAGGCACCATCTCGGCCCTCTGAAGGGGCTGCTGTGGGGTTTCTCTTTGGTAGGCCGGTGCTGAAAGCCGGCTTGACCACGCTCTCTCTGTCGTGCCCAGGCTCGAAGCTGAAGGAGATCTTCGACAGGATCCACAACCTGCTCTCTGGGAAACCGGTGCATTCCGGGGGACGCTCTGTGTCAGTCACTCTCACCCCACAGGGCCTGGACTTTGTCCAGTACAAGCTGGCGGAGAAGTTTGTGGTGAGCATCCTGATTGCCAGAGGTGGACAGGAGAGGCTGGTCCCGGCCTTCCCTTTCCCCCACATGAACCTCACCTGGCCCCCCTTGTCCCCCGCCCTTGCCCTCCTAGAAACAAGGAGAAGAGGAGGTGGCATCCCACCACGAAGCTGCCTTCCCCATCGCTGTGGTGGCTTCCGGGATCTGGGAGCTGCACCCCCGGGTGGGGGACCTCATTCTTGCTCATCTCCACAAGAAGTGTCCTTACTCGGTCCCCTTCTACCCAGCTTTCAAGGAGGGAATGGCTCTGGAGGACTATCAGAGGTGACGGGCTTCTCTGCCCACTGTCCTGTCCCAGTCTGGGCGGCTTTGGGAATGTTTGGGCGTGGCCAACAACTGTCAGTGTTGTTTGGGGATAAGGACTCTGGCTCTGAGTCCAGGATCTTATCCCTGCTTTGGGGGAGAATCATCTTGAACTCTCGGAGCATTAGTTTTGTTATCAGTGAAGGGAGTGAAGGCTGGAGCCAGAGTACAGCAGGGAGTACTTGCCTAAGGCTGACCTGGTTCGACCTCAGCATCCCTAAACCCCCCTAGCTTGCCACGAATGATCCCTGAGCCAGTAAAATATACTCTTAAGTGACAGGGGATGTAGGTCAGTGCTGGCCTGTCATGTCTGAGGCCCTAGAGTTTCATTTTTGGCTTCACCTCATCTCTGATTTGTCGCCCTTGCTTTAGCTATGACACCTTTTTTTCTTTAATTCCCTTCAGGAGTCTTGGTTACCAGGTAACAGATTCCAAAGTGGAACAGCAGGACAACTTCCTGAAACGCATGTCTGGGATGATCCGTCTCTATGCGGCCATCATCCAGCTCCGGTGGCCGTATGGGAACCGACAGGAGGTAGGAGACTTTCTCAGACACTGAGAAGGGCTCAGGCCCGAGTGTCCTGTGTCTGTGGGTGCAGAGAGCGGGGTCTAACACGGCGGAGACAAGAGTCCAGTACGGTCAGGTAGCGTGGAGAGGGGCGTCCAGTACGGTCAGGTTTATGCAACTTTAGTGCATGACATTCTGTTTGGTTCTCCGCCATCCTTAGTAGTGCTCAGGGGCTGCCCCGGGCCGACTCTTCAGGGATTACTTCTGGTAGTGCTCAGGGGCCCATACGGTACCAAGGTTAAAACTTGCAATACTTCAACATATAGAACATGTCTCTGCCCTTAGAGCCACCTCCCCAGCCCTGCTCCAAGGGTTTTTTTTCTGTTTGTTTTGTATGTGTGTGTTTCTTTTGATTCCTGGTTTTGACCATACCCAGTAGTACTGGCTCTGCACTTGGGGTCACTTCTGGTGGGTTCAGGGATGCCGGGGATCAAACCTGGGTTAGCCGAGTGTAAGGCAAGTTCCCTACCCTCCGCTCCAGCCCCACCCTGCTCCAAGTATTCTTAAAAGAGTTTATTTTGTTCACTAGAAAACCTGTGGCATCATTAAGGCTGGAGAGTCTCCTAGGAGAGGAATGAGGAAGAAATTGTCTTGTTGGACCTAACAGGTCATGTCCGTCATAGACTTGAGCTCACTGTAGGGTCCACTCTGTATGGTGATGGCGCAGTGGGCTTCAAGCCTGCTAGCCTGCTAGCCCAGTCTATCTCAAGGATGGAGAGTTCCAGAACTTGGGAACCTAAAAGAGAAAGGCGTATAAGTTGACTGGATCCAAAAGATTCTTAGTCATTGGGCACTTTCTGTGTCCCAGGTTCTGTGCAGAAGGAGCTGAGAACAACAATAAAATAACTAGCAAAGTGACTGTTAGTCTGTGAGTCCCCAAAGCTGGGGTGTTTCCCAGAGGGATCCTGTAAAAGTTGCATGGGCACCAACATTTCAGGACACTTGAACTTAGCATTTGTCAGGCCAGTGAGCGTGAACAAGCTCCGCAGGCTCAGCACGGGCTTTGCACGCATCAACCCAGGCTTGGACCCTGGGCACCACTGGGCCTGACTCCCAAGCCCGAGCTAGGAGTAGCCCCACACTAGGTGTGACCCTGAAACCAAAATGTAAAGATTTTGGTGTGTGACCCTGAAAGCAAAAATGTAAAGATTTTTCTTTCTTTCTTTCTTTCTTTTTTTTTTTTTTTTTGTGGTGGGGGTAAGGGGGAGATGTTGCCCATACCCAGCAGTGATCAGGGCTCACTCCTGGCTCTGCACTCAGAGATCATTTCTGATAGAGCTCTGGGGTCCTTATGGGAGCCAGGAATTGAATCAGGGTCGGCCTCGTGCAAGGGAAAGTGCTCTTTGCATTGGCCTGTTTTTCTGGCCCTCTAATCTGTGCCTTTTCTGCCTTGTGCTACGTGTTTGGGGTTATGCGATCTGGGGGTTCACTTTTAGTTCATTGGGACTCTGTGATAACCTGGGAGTATCAGTCACAACAAAATGATATCAGAGGGGCTAGAGAAATAGTAGAACAGCAGGTAGGACGCTTGCCCTGCATGCAGCCACCCTGGGTTCGATCCCTGGCATCACCTGTGGAATGGAGCCCCGCCTTGAGTGATCCTGAATGTTGCCGGGTTTGACACCTCCACACAGCAACAGCTGTAAGCAGCTGTCAGTATAATCAAGCCCCTCTCCTTCCAGGCTCACCCCCATGGCTTAAATCACGGCTGGCGCTGGTTGGCACAAATCCTGAACATGGAACCCCTGTCTGATGTGACCGCCACCCTTCTCTTTGACTTCTTGGAGGTACGTGATGTGGTTAGCACACAAGTGTGCCAGTGTTTGGTGCGGCCATGTCCTTCGTGCCATAGGCAGGTAGGTTGTACACAAGTCAGGTGGGTAGGTACCAGTGTCAGGGCTGGTGCCATCGTTAGACCGAAGACAAAGCTGGCTTTTGAATTTTGTTTCTTTAGGCCACACCTGGCGTTGCTTGGTGCTCACTCCTGGCAGTGCTCAGGGGACCTTATCAGGTGCCGGGGATTGAAATAGGTCAGTATGTACAAGGCAAATGCCTACCCACTGTACTATCGCTCCGGCCCCGACAGTTTTGATTTTTTTCATACTCACTTTTTTCTCGACGAATGGCTTCACATCATACAGATCCCAGAACTGTACATCCCCCGCCCAGAGTAGTGGCCAGAAAGGAAGTTTGTTTTGGGGTTTGGAAATAACTCTCTGAACCAACCCTTGGACGGGCTGATGTGTCTCCCGGTACCTGGAACCAGGAGCTGTGATGCCAGAAGGCCCCAGTCCGTCTCTCTCCAGCCACTTCGTGTCTGACCCCACCCCCCAACCAGATGTCGCTCCCTCTAGTCAGCCCAGCATTCTTTGCTTCTCCATCCTGACTGCCGCTCAGTCTCGGTGTGGGCATCTGGTGGTGTGCAGTCAGTGTCCCACCATTGTGGCCCCTAATTCCCAAAGGAGAAAGTAGGGCTGACCAGCATGGGTCTGGATCTCCCCCTTCCAGAAGGTTCTTACTGGCCTAGCTGCTGCTTGAAAGGCCACTTGAAGGTAGATGAAGGTAAAGCTTTTTGTGCAAAGGGCACTCTTCTTGGGTCAGAACCATAGTATGGTGGGTCGGGTGCTTGCCTTGAAGTGGTGCACCTGGGTTTGATCCCCGGCACCCCAGGAGGCCCTCCCAAGTACAGCCAGAAATGATCCATGCGTGCAGAGCCAGGAATAAGCCCTGGGCATTGTTGGGTATAGCCTCAAAAGGGAAAATAAAAAGAAGGCGGCATGTTTGATTGGGGATGTTGCTCAGTGGTAGATCGTGATCTCTGGCACCGCAGAAAAGTTTAAAGGATTTTTTTTTTTTTTACATAGACAAGTAACATTTATTTTGATTTTGGGGCCACACCTGGTGGTGCTTGGGGGTTTCTTCTGCCTCAGCACTCAGGGATTGCTCCTGGCAGGGCTCCAGGGACTGTAAATTGTTTTGGGGATCCAACCTGGGTCAGACCACGAGCAAGGCAAGAGCCCTTCTGCAGTCCTGTCTCTCCAGCCTCCAGTGTGTTGTTTTGGTTTTGTTTCTTTGCTTTTTGGGTCACACCTGGCAATGCTCAGGAATTACTCCTGGCCTCGCTGGGAGACTCTGTGGATTGCCAGGGATCGAACCTGGGTCGATTACTACAAGGCAAATGCCCTTCCTGCTGTGCTATCGCTCTGGCTCCAGGGGTGTGTTTCTGTGCACATCATTAAGTCAGTGGGCTACATTGTAGCATAGAGCCAATATTCATAGGCAGAAAACAAGGGTCATTTGTGTGATTTGCCTCTTTGTAGTGGTCTGGGTCTGACTAGTTTCTTAGGTTTGATTTATGTTTTCTGAAACATCAGCTACTGGCAATTGCATGAGAGTATTGCTGTCTACCAAGGAAGCTTCAGGAGAAAGCTGGATTCTTTCCACATATTCCCTTGTGGGCAAGCGAAGTGACCCAGGTTCTTGGTGGGTGTGGAAGGCCCGAGACTCCGCTTCAGACCCTGCTGAGGTGAAACCCCCCTTCTCTGTGCTTACTCTGCCTGTCTCGCTTCAGGTGTGTGGGAATGCCCTGATGAGGCAGTACCAGCTCCAGTTCTGGAAGATGATTCTTCTTATCAAAGAGGATTACTTCCCCAGGTATGGACCCCGAGAGCAGACCCTGGGGCTTTCACTCATTGAACTCAGGACATCCAATACCCCGGCGTGCTCTTCCTTGCTGGTGAGGCCCTGCCCTCTCTCACCTCTGCTTTGTTCCTGCAGAACACACTGGCTCTCTGATGAGTCTCCTGTTCTGTTAGTAAGTGAAACTCGGAGCTCTGAGCATCTCTGATTCCTGAGACGTCTTCGGTTTGAGGGTGTTTTTCTGTGATGGAAGAGCCCGGGTCTCCACATACAGTGTCTATATCCCCAACCCTGACCCCTCTTTTTTTTTTTTTTTTTTTTTGGGCTCACGTGGTGATGCTCACAGGTTACTCCTGATTATACACTCAGGAATTGCCTCTGGTGGTGCGTGGGGACCATATGTGCTATGGATATCAAACCCAAAACCCAGGTTGGCTGCATACAAAGCATTGTACTATATCCAGCCCCACCCCCTCACATCTTTTCCGAACTCCTCCACATAGTCTGAAGTAGTGATTCTCTGTAGTCACGGTTGCAGGGGAGGAGTCCAGCCCCTTGATAAAATGGTGTTTGCTCGACTCATTTGATCTATTCACCTTCAAGTAGCTGCTTCTCAGCGCCTCATCATTTATGTGGGGACTCAGCTACACCCATCACCTCTGGGAAGGAACAGTGTTCTCTGCTCTTTTTTGGGGAGGAGGGTTCATACCCTAAAGTACTTTGGGGTACTCCTAACACTGTGCTCAATGACCATGCAAGGCTGGGATCAAATTTGCGCCTCCTGGGACTGGAGCAGGTAGGGCACTTGCCTTGCATGCGGCCAACCCATGTTCGATCCTTGGCATCCCATATAGTCTCCCATGCACTGCCAGGAGTCATTCCTGAGTGCGGTGACAGTAGTAAGCCCTGTGCATCACTAGGTGTGGCCACAAAACAAAACAAATCTGAGCTTCTTGCTGCACAGTCTGCACGCCAGCCCTTTGCTCCAGCTCCTTCACACGCTGCTTCTTGACCCCCTTGTTTGAAAAGAAAGTTGAGGTTCTTGGCAGGGAGACAGTTCCCTGGTCTGGAAGAGCCCAGTGAGTCGGCTGCTGCCTGCACCCCCAGCTGGGTGCTATGCCCAGCTGCAGCGCCCCGCCTCTGCTTTCTCTCCTGTAGGATTGAAGCCATCACCAGCTCTGGGCAGATGGGCTCCTTCATACGCCTCAAGCAGTTCTTGGAGGTAAGATTCTGCCCCTAGGCTGACCTACATCCTCAGACTCTGCCTGTCTGTCTGCCTGCCTGCCTGCCTGGCGATGTCTTCAGACCCTCTCTGTCCCCATTTTATCTTCTTCCTCTCTGTCACTCTTTGGGTGTGTGTCTTTGGGCCACACCTGGCGGTGGCCAGGGCTTGCTTCTGGGTCTGTCCTGTGGGATCACTCTTGGTGGGCCCAGGGGACCATGTGGGAGACTGGGGATCAAACCCGGGTCAGCCATGCATGTACAAGGCAAGCACCCTACCTGCTGTACTCTTGTTCTAGCCTGTCTCTTTGTCTCTTTTCACTGCCTTTGGGAAAGCTGTGCTAAGAGCAACAACAGCATGGTGCATGCTGTGTGTGTATGTGTGGGTGCGTGCGTGTGTGCCTGCGTGCATGCGTGCTTTTCCTGCTGCTGCTGCCGCTGGTTTGAATTTGGGGCCACGCCTGCTTGTGCTCGGGGACCACTCACTCAGTGCTTGGGGCAGCTCCTGCCATTTCCCCAGGCGCAAACCTGGATTTCCTGCAGGAAAGCAGCATCCCAGCCTCTTGAGGCCTCTCTTCAGCCCAAGTATGCTCACTGACATTTTTCAATCCTGGGGTTTGCTTGGTCATGCTTGGAGCTTACTCCTGGTTGAGTAATGGCTCGCGGGGCTCAGGGAATTATATAGGGTACGAGGGCATGAACCCTGGTTGACCGCATGCAAGGTCAGTGTCTTGCCTGCTCTACCCTCTTCATCCCCTCAATAGATTTATTTTTCGTAGTATTTGTGGTACAGGCAATTGTACTACACGTACAAGGCATGTCGTCTGAATGCCGAACCCCCTCACCAATACGTTTTTTGCATATTAGTCAAATTTTTTGCCTTGTGATTTATTTCTTTGGGGGATGGGAGTCTTCTCTTGCTGCTGGGGGCTACTCTTGGCAGTACTTGGAGGCCACCAGTACTTGAGTTTGCCACGCCTGCACACCAGCCCATCGGACCTTCTTCCTGACCAAGGGTCTTCTCTCAGTTTCCGGCCTGGGGAACGGGCGTGGGCTGTGGTCACTTGGCTCCCTGACATTTGACAGCGTTCAGACAGACCCTGAGCTGCCGTCAGTGCCTGAGGGTTTTGGAGACTTGTTTGGAGGATCCGGAATTCTGGCATCTGCCAGGGCAGCCTGCTGGCTTCCACATTGCTTTTGCTCACAAGCGACAAGGGCGGCACACAATGGACAGTGGCCTCTGCCCCTCACAGCACAACGGGTGCCCTGGAGCGGAACTGTCACAGCATCTCTGCCACTTTGTTAGGGGGCCACCCCAGCAGTGCTCATAGCTCTGCGCTCAGGGTCAATCCTGGCCGGGCTTGGGAGGTCATATGAGGCCGCAGGTGTGGAACCCAGGTTGGCTGCCGTGTGCAGAACAGGCGCCTTCCTTGCCCACTGGACTCTCGGCCCAGCCATCTGCGTTAGGTGTTGGTGGCACTCCCTGTGCCCTTTTGTGTTTCCAGCTGGTGCTGGCCGCGGTGCTATGGAATCACTGTTGCCTTCTCTCTCCCCGGCCAGAAATGTCTACAGCGCAGGGACATCCCCGTCCCCAAAGGCTTTCTGACGTCCTCCTTCTGGCGTTCCTGATGGCCTCCGTCACCCGCCGCCCACTGCCACCAATGCCACCCTGTGGTTCAGAGGCAATAAAAAGGCCCCCGGCCAACCGCCCGGCAGAAGTCTTGTCCCACATAGAAGTCTACCAATGTGTATTTTCATATATTTGTGCCTTGTGACATGGGTTGCAGAATCAAGGTGGTCCCTTAATACATTTGATGACCCTCTTCGGGTCTGTATGACAGACAGAGTCGGCCTTTCTCATTTCCCCACAAGTCAGGAGAAATGTTCCCGATCCCCGCCCTCCCTCTTGATGTTCTCCCATCTCAGCCTCGCCTCTCGCAGAAAGCAGGTAATACCATGGCCAGTTTGCCGAGATGCTGCGCCCGCCTCTCCCTCCCTCTTGACGCTCCCGTGGGTACAAGTGGGTTCAGGAAAGGAGACAGCTCCTGAGGTCCCGTCAGCTTCTCCCCAATCCTTCCAAGCTGGTCCGGGTGCTGGCGCTTCGTCTTCTTCGCTGGCGCCCCGACCTCTCCCATCTTACACCCGAGAGAGGCTTGTTGGGGATCAGGGTTTGGGCACGGTCACAGAGCAGCTCCGTCCACCTCTCGTGGGACGTCTGCTCCCCAGACAGTGCCACCAAGGGAGGCTGAGAACCACGGGTGCATTTCTGGCTCTCCGCTGTGAAGATGGGGCTTGCAGCATCACCGCCGCGCTGAGCCCGAGATGTCAGGGAGGAGCCTGTGCCGTGAGCAGTGACCGTGAGAGCCGCCCCGCTCCGGAGAGTAAGGGGCAAGCTGCCCGGGGCCTAGCTCTGTTGGCCGCAGCCTGCCCCCACCGCAGTGCAGTGGGAGTGACCCACTTTAAGAATTGTGAGTGCCGTGCCAAGAAAAATAATAAAACTTGATTTTAATGACGCTACTACCTCATTGGTTCTTCCTCCATTTCCTCAGCTCGATCTGGGGAGTCCTGGGGGTGGGCGGGGGGGGGGGTGGCAGGAGCCTATACCAGGGCCTCTGACACACACTTTACCATCCTTTTGGTCTTCACCTTGGGAAGTGGCATATTTTTTTGAAAAAAAAAATTCAATTTTAGTTGTTTTTTGGGTCATTACCTGGCCATGCTTGGCTTATTCCTGGCTCTGCACCCAGGGATCACTTCTGGCGGGTGTCAGGGAACCATACAAGGGAGCCATGTGCAGAGCAAACACCCTGCCTGCTGTAATACTGTTCTCACCTTTTTCCACACCAGCAACTGTCCCTTTTTTATATAGAGAAGTTCATTTCATGTGGACTCAACCAAAGGAACTGGGGCAGAGCCGTCAGACCAGGGCCCAGAGGCCCTTTCAGGTTTTGTGGCAGGGGCCTCATTCCCCCCACTCTGACACCTGCAAAACCAAAAGCGTTGACTCGTTCCCAGATGAGAAATTTCCAGATTGTGCTCTGGACAGTGTGGGGTCCTGGCGCACCTTCAGCTCCATGGGCTGGGGCAGCTGCAGCCCCTGAGTCCTTTGAGTTTCCAATGATGGGGTCCTGCGAACGAGGTGGGGGTCCACTTGGGAGGCACCAGACGGGGTGCTGGCTGGCTGGGACTGGCCCTGGAACCCGCCCATGGAGGCAGCGACACATTTTGTAAAATGCTCCCTCCAAGATGTTCCTGCCATCTGCTGGAGCCTCATCCTATTAATAGCCAGTGAGACTGGGCGGGCCTGGCGCTACTCGAGGCTCCGCACCCTGAAACGGGAGCCACGAAAGGGGATCCTCCGCATTGCTGCCTGCCGGGCTGCAGACACCGGCTTCCACGTAAGATGGATGTACACAGTCCACCACCAGGCAAGGCGTGGGCAGATGGTAGGGTGACGCGATTGTCAAGGCAGCTTCCAGGCTGAATCTGTACCCTCTCTAGAAGGAGCCTCTCCAGGGAGGGCATACAGTGGGTAGAGCGCTCGCCTCGCACGCTGCTGACACATGCTCAATCCCAGCATCCCATGTGGTTCCCCCAAGCCCCACCTGGAGTGATCCCTAAGCACAAAGCTGGGAGTCAGCACAGCACAGCCGGGGCGGTCCTCAAACAAAACGTCAAAAACGCCTCTTTGGAGACAGAGTGAGAGTACAGTGGGGACCTCATTTGCTTTGCACATTGCCAACCCAGCATTCCATATGCTGCCCTGAGCATCACCAGGAGTGATTTCTGAGTGCAGAGCCAGAGTAACCCCTGAGCATATGAACCAAAAAGTTAAAATACCTGACAGCAGGCTGGAGTGTCAGTACAGCAGGGAGGGCGTTTACCTTGCACGCAGCCAGCCAACCTAGGTTCGATCCCCGACATCCATGTGGTCCCCGATTACAGCCAGAAGTAATTCCTGAGTGCAGAGCCAGGAGTAGCCCTGAACATTACCAGGTGTGACCCAAAACAAAAAATACCTGCCGATTGCAGTAGACAAGTGAGCCGCCCAGCACATGTCATCGGATCCCTGGTGTTCCTGAGGGGTCTGGATGGCAGACCCAGACGGGACTTCGCCTAGGAGTAGCTGATGCCAGCTGCTCAAGTTTCCTCCGGGGTCGCGATTTCCAGAGATAGTGATGGCACATCAGATCCCTTAGGCCTGCCCCCGGTGCTGTGCTCAGCGATCACGGGCTCTCCTGCGCTACCCGCTTTCCTTCCGATTTTGACCTCATTTTTCAGGCGGACTGCCCAGATTTTTGTCATATCATTGGCCTAAATTTTGGGGGTTGGTGGGAGGGGTAGTTGAGGACATATCCAGTGGTCCTCAGCTCACCTGACTGTGCTTAGGGGTTCCTCCTGGTGGTACTCAGGAGAAAATGTGGTGCCAGGAATCAGACTCAGACCTTCCCCTGTGCTCAGGCTGTGCTCAACGCATCATTCTTTCTCTATACCTTTGATACCTTTTTTTTTTTCTTTGCTTTTTGGGTCACACCTGGTTATGCACAGGGTTTACTCCTGGCTCTGCACACAGGAATTACTCCTGGCTGTGCTCAGGGGACCACATGGAATGCCAGGAATCGAACCCAGGTTGGCCGCATGCAAGGCAAATGCCCTACCTGCTGTGGTATCGCTCCAGCCCCTGATACCATTTTTTATGTGTGTGTGGTTTTGCTTGTTTTGGGAGCCTGCCCAGTTGTGCTCAGAACTTATTCCTGACTCTATGCTTAAAGATCACTCCTGGCAGTGCTCAGGGGACCATATGTGGTGCAGGGGATCGAACCTGGGTCACTGTGTATGGTCTGACACGGTAAGAGGCATTTTCTGTGCTTCTTCGTTTGTTTCTGTGCTTCTTGCCCGCACATGCACGGGGTTTACTCCTAGCTCTTAGATTTCCTGTGGATCCTGTAAGGAAGCCAATGAGAGCTGAGGTCCTCCACCACATGAGGACTTTATAAAACTTCCATTGCAAAGGATTTTGCCTTAGAACCAGACTCCACTTTGGCGGGGGGGAGGGAACTGGGGGGAGCTTGGAGCACAGCAGGTAGGGCCTTGCACATGGCTGACCTGAGTTCAATCCCCGGCATCCCATATGGTCCCCTGAGTACTGCCAGGAGTCAGCCCTGAGCATCACTGGCTGTGTCCCAAAACCAAAGAAAATAATTTTTTCTCGTGATCAGAGCTATGAGTTCATTTACTGTTTCAGAAATTTTCAACCTATAAAAATAAGTTTTAGCATAAAAGCTTTGTAATGGTATCTCATGGTGATTCAATAAGTTTTAGGGACCCTGGAAATAGTATAGTGGTTAGGGCACATGCGCAGCATACGCCTGGGTCAGATGTTCAGTACCACGTGGTCCCCCAGATACCACCGGGGGTGACTCTAGAGGTCCCCAGCACGACCAGGGTGACCCTGGCACTATAGGCCTGAGCAACATCACATTTTGGGCCCCTGCAGTGAACTGGCCACATTGACTTGAGAATCACCAGTAGGATCCCCAGAGCTCCACTTGGGAGGTCACATCCTAAAAATGTTTTAGAAATGATTAGTCGAGAAGCATCTTTCTTGGGTAGAGCAATAGTACAGCAGACAGGGTACTTGCCTTGCAGGTGACTGACCTGGATTTGATCCCTGGTACTACATACGGTCTCCAATACCTGCCAGGAATGATTCCTAAGCACCACCAGGTGTGGCCCCTTCCCCATATATATATAAATATAAATATGTATGTATATTTTATTTAGCAACATATATACAATATATATTTTAGCTCTTTGAGATCCTTCTGGGATTTTTTTATGGGGGGATTGTTTGGCTTGGGGCACCTGGTGGTGCTCAGGACTTACTCCCAGCTCTCTGCTCAGGGACCACTCTGGTGCGCTCAGTCTTCAGGATTCTTCCACTGAGTACTGTAGTGCATGGTCTTGAAAGCTGAACCAGAGGTAAAAATCTTAGGAATGTCTCATGAAGGACATCAAGCCAATTGTCAAACTTCAATAAGGTCTATCAGTTAGATAATAAGGTAAAAGGTAAAGGTAAAGTCCCTCCCATTGTTCGTGGATTTGCTCGAGCGGGCCCAGTAACGTCTCCATTGGAGACTTTGTTGTTACTGTGTTTGGCATATCGAATACGTCACGGGGAGCTTGCCAGGCTCTGCTGTGCGGGCGAGATACTCTCGGTAGCTTGCCCGGCTCTCCGAGAGGGGCGGAGTAATCAAACCAGGTGCGGCCGGGCTGGCTGCGTGCAAGGCAATCCTGTCAACATTAATATTCTGACTTTGATCATTGAACTATGTTGATAAAATTGAATGTTTCTGTTCTTGTTTTTGGAGATAGAGACAGAATACCTGACTGAATGCCTGGAGCACAGCAGGTAGGGCGTTTGCCTTGCACAATGCTGACCTGGGTTTGATCCCCGGCATCCCATATTGTCCCCCAAGCACCGCCAGGGTGATCCCTGAGTGAAGAGCCAGGAGTAACCCCTGAGCATCTCTGGGTGTGACCCTCCTCCAAAAAACAAACAAAAAACAACTAAATAAGTACAAAATGCCTACACACCCTCACACCTGGCGATGATCAGGGGTTACTTCTGGCTTTGCACTCAAGAATTACTCATGGTGCTGGGGATCCAACCTAGGTCAGCCGTGTGCAAGCCAACGCCCTACCTGCTGTACTGCCATTCCTGCCCCACCTATAGTTCCGAGGGTGATAAAACCAAGCACTAGAATCTTTAGGATCACAGGGATAAGTTTCCTTAAAGTCAGCCAACCGTAGCAGAAACGGAAACTGGTCACTAAATAGACTTCGCAAACACTCCTTAAAAATGAAACAAGAGGGGCTAGAGCGATAGCACAGCAGGTAGGGCGTTTGACTTGCACACAGCCAACATAGCCGACCTAGGTTCAATTCCCAGCATCCCATATGGTCCTCCGAGCACTGCCAGGAGTAATTCCTGAGTACATGAGCCAGGAGTAACCCCTGAGCGTTTCCGGATGTGACCCAAAAAGCAAAAAAAAAAAAAAAAATTGAGGCGCATATGCTGCCCGAGCCTATGTGCTGCTTGTGCCCACGTGGCCGAGTACATGTGGCACCCGAGCACATGTGTCGCCTGCGTCTCCCCTCTTGAGATGTGTACTTTCATGCTTTTGTGTCTAGTGCTGGGATGTGTATAGGGGTTCTCTCTGCCCTTGAAGAAGCCCGCGGTCTCTCAAGTGCATCTCTCTCTCTCAATCTCTCTCTCTGTTCCACACCCACCACCACTATAAAACCCTCCCCATAAAATCTATTTTGCTTCAAAAAAATATATGAAACAAGAAGGGCCGAGAGAACAGTGGCTCAGGCACTTACCATGCACAGGGCTGGCCTCGGTTCCATCCGCCAGGAGTGAGCCTGGAGCAAGCGCCAGTAGGAAATAAGCCTTGAGCATAGCCAGGTGTGGCTCACAAACAGACAAAATACTTAAGTGAAATGGAAAACCTGGGGGTTACAATCGTATTCATCGGAGAAAACACACAAGTTCGTTCAGGAGAGACTTTCTCGCGGAGTTTTTTTTCTGCAGGACCCTGAAGGTTTCTGCAGTGGGAGAGGTTTGGCTGATGGGTGTTAGAGGTAGGGCGTGGGCAACAGATGAATGAAGGTGCCAGGGTGGTGCTGTCTCAGCTGGCAGATGGGCATGTCTGTTGCCCAGGTATCTCTCAACAATTCCACTGCGAAAGACTTGGGTTCCAGAAGAAAAGAACTTTGGTTTTTGGGAGGACGTTTTGGATGTCCAAACTCTTTTATTTTGAATTATTCAGCTCCACGAGTCTGCAGGATTGTTTTAGCCCGTGGTGGAGCACCAGTTCCAGGACTCTGCTCGGGCCTGGGATTCCTGTAGAAAAAAATCTGAAACACTTTTCTCAGGGAGCAAGGAGTCAAGTATCTTGGAGAGACAGTTTTGACCCAGAGTAGTTAAAACTACTTTGGTTTTGTTTGGGGGCCACAGCCAGCAATGCTCGGGTTATTCCTGGCTCTGCACTCAGGAATTAGTCATGGTAGGACCTGGGATAGAATTCGAGTTGGCTGCATGCAAGGAAAGTGACCAACCTGCTTGGTCCCCTAAAACTACTTTTATGGGGGGAAGGAGGGAGGATGCAGGACACAGCTAACAGTTCCTAGAGCTACTTTTGTTGTTGTTATAGTTTTTGTTGTTCTTTTTCTGGTTTTTTGGTCCACACTCAGTGATGCTCAGGGCTTTCCCCTGGCTCTGTACTCAGGGATCACTCCTGGTGGGCCTCAGGAACTGATGCGGTGCCAGGGATAGAATGAGGGTTGACTGCGTGCATGACAAGCACCTTCCCTGCTGGACTCTATTTGTCCTAGCTGTTTGGCCTGCTCAGAGCTTCTCTTCACTCTGCTTGTCAGTCACTTCAAGTGGTGCTCAAGGTTCCAAGCAGTTCCAGGGATCAAATCTGGGCCACCCTCATGCAGAACGTGTGCCCCACCAGTTGAGTTATCTCTCTGGCCTCAGATAGTTTCAACTGTTTTTTCTTTTTTGTGTGTGGGGGGGTCATATCCGGTGATGCACAGGGGTTACTCCTGGCTCGTGCACTCAGGGATTACTCCTGGCGGTGCTTGGGGGACCATATAGGATGCTGGGAATCGAACTCGGGTCGGCCATGTGCAAGGCAAACGCCCTATCCGCTGTGCTATCGCTCCAGCCCCAGTTTCAACTATTGATTGAAAAATTCCAAAGGGTGGTAGAGGCAGAGTGAGTCTAGGGGTTAAGGCATTCACCCCAGCATGTTACCATCCAAGCACAGTTATATCCCCAAGACCACACATGATCCCCTGAGCACAGAGCTAAGAGTAGCCTCTGAGTACCACCAGGTATACAGCCCCAAATTCCCCAAAAGGAAAAAAAAATAATCCCAAAGGGGGTAAGGGAATGGCTGAAGGGCTGGAATGCACACTGCACTTCAGATGCAGGAGGCACAAGTTCAGTCCACTTTGGCCCAAACAACAAAATTCTAAAAGGCTGGAGGCATGGCTCAAATGGTAGGACACAGGCCTAGCATGTGTGAGACCCAGAATCTTAGCACCCCCACGACCATATGTGCCCCCAGGATCAATCACCAACCATGACCTGGTTAGCCTTCCGAGAAGTGTGGCTTCTATTAAAAAAAAAAAAGTTCTATTTGTTTTTCGTTGTTGATTTGGGGCCACGCCTGGCGATGCTTAGGAGTTACTCTTGGCTCTGTGTCCAGGACTGATTCCTGGTGGTGTTCAGAGAACAATATGGGATGCCAGGGATCGAACCCGGATTGGTTGGCTACATGCGAGGCAAATGCCCTACACACTGTACTATCATTCCAGCCCCTTCTAAAAAGCAGTTCTAACTCCTTTTATTCCAGATACTCACTGTGCTGTGAATTTGTGTTTACTCACCAATAGAGGTTACACTGATGTACAAATACAGCAGATGTAGGAGCTGAAGCTGTGGTACAGGGGTGGGGTGCTTGCCCTACATGCCTGGATTCGATCTTTGGCAACATACATGAGCCCTGCCAGGAGTCACCCCTGAGCATGACAAGTCAGCCCTGAGCACTAACGTGTGTGGCTCCCAAACCAAAAATTTATATGTATATGTCACTGTCACTGTCCTCCCGCTGTTCATCCATTTGCTCGAGCGGGCCCAGTAACATCTCCATCGTGAGACTTCTTGTTACTGTGTTTGGCATATCGAATACGTCACGGGGAGCTTGCCAGGCTTTGCCGTGCGGGTGAGATACTCTCAGTAGCTTGCCGGGCTCTCCGAGAGGGGTGGAGGAATCAAACCCCGCTCGGCCGGGCTGGCTGGGTGCAAGGCAAATGCCCTACCGCTGTGCTATTGCTCCAGCCCCAATATATGTATATGAAATTACAGGGTTTTTTTTTAAATTGGAAGGGCAAGTCCAACTTAGCGATGCTTCAGGGCTGCTCCTGACTTGTGATGTGGATTTTCTTCCTGGAGGTGCCCAGGGAGCCATGTGGTATGTGACTGACTCCCATACTGGGGGTTGCGCAAGCAAAACATGAACTCCAGACCTTTTGAACTCTCAGCCCTGGGCTTATATTCTGATTCGTACTGCCAAACTGTACTTCCAGAAATACTATTTCTATAAATTTAAAGACTTGTTGTTGAAACAAGGGTTTGGTTGGAACGAAAGAACATTCTTCTTTTTTTTTTTTTTTGAACGAAAGAACATTCTAATGGGAAAGAAAAAAGTTGGAACAGGAGGGGTCTGGCGAGCTAGGACAGCAAGTCAGGTGCTTGCTTTGTATGCAGGTGACTCTGGTTCCATCCCTGGCACTCCATAGACTCCCCAAGTACGGCCTGGAGTGATCCCCGAGTACAAAATCAGGAGTCAACCTGAGCAGTGAGACTGGAAAGGTAGGACAGCGGGGAGGGCGCTTGCTTTGTATGTGGCCAATCAGAGTTCGGTCCCCAACATCCCATATGGTGCCCCAAGGATGCCAGGAGTGATTCCTGAGCGCATAGCCAGAAGTTACTGACAGGTGTGCCACCCCCCAAAAAACAAAACAAAAAAATACCAAGCACCACCGAGTGTGGCCCCCAAATTTAAAATTGACCCTTTTTCGGGGTTGGAGTGATAACACAGTGGGTAGGGCATTTGCCTTGCATGCGGCCAACCCAGGTTCGATTCCCAGCATCCCATATGGTCCCCTGAGCACTGCCAGGAGCAATTCCTGAGTGCAGAGTCAGGAGTAACCCCTGAGCATTGCCGGGTGTGACCCAAAAAGGAAAAAAAAAATTGACCCTTTTTTATTTTTGTTTTTGGGCCCCACCCGACAGCGCTAGGGGTCACTTCTATACTCAGAAATTACTCCTGGCGGTGCATGGGGGACCATATGGGATGCTAGAAATCAAACCTGGGTTGGCTGCGTGCAAGGCAAGAATCTTACCCATTGTATTATCTCTCCAGCCCCCAAATTGGCCCCACGTTTTAGGTAAAATTCTCTGGCATTTCATATAGGCACATTGTTGTATAGCTACCACACCATCCATCCCAGAACATTCTCTTCTGGCAGATCTGAATGTTTGTCCCCATTAGACACTCCGTGGCCCTCCCTCAGCCCTGGTGGGCGGTCCCGCTGCTCCACTTTCTGCCTCTGATGGTTCTCGGTGGAGTCACACAATGCTTGTCCTCTCGTGTCAGTCTCATTTCACAGAGCCAGGCCGTGGCACAGCGCTGTGTTGGGAAGGTCTGAGCTGTTCCCTGCCAGTGCTGACGCTGCAGAAAGTCACCGGGGGAGACGCACAGCCCACTGGGAGCCTGACCCTTCCCAGTCACTCCCTTGTTGCAAGGAAAAGTAGAAGTGGTTTTCCTTGTTTGTTGACTTTGGAGAGAGAGGAGAAAGGGAGAGGAAAGGGACAGAGAAGAGGGGGAGAAAAAGGAGAGAGACTGTGTGCAAATGTAACTGCTGTTACCCCAAGGTTGACCAGAATCACCCGACAAGGTCATGCAGAGTCCCCAGAGCCCAGGCTTTGATGCATATCAAACTGCTGCTGGGGGCTGGAGCAATAGCATAGCGGGTAGGGCATTTGCCTTGCATGCAGCTAACCTGGGTTCGATTCCCAGCATCCCATATGGTCCCCCGAGCACCACCAGGAGTAATTCCTAAGTACAGAGCCGGGAGTAACCCTTGTGCATCATCGGGTGTGACCCAAAAAGAAAAAAACAAACTACTGCTGGGCTTACAAAAGGGGGTTTGGGAGGCCGGAGCGATAGCACAGCGGGTAGGACGTTTGCCTTGCATGCAGCCAACCAGGGTTCGATCCCTGGCATCCCATATGGTCCCCCAAGCACCGCCGGGGTAATTCCTGAGTGCAAAGCCAGGAGTAATCCCTGTGCATTGCTGGGTGTGACCCAAAACGAAAAAAAAAGGGGGGTTTGGAAAGCAGATTTGCCCCTGCGTCTGCAGGCCATAGGTTACAGAGCAGCTGCAACTATCCTGTGCATTATTTTTTATTTTTCTTTTTTTGCTTTTTGGGTCACACCCGGTGATGCTCACGGGTTACTCCTGGCTCTGCACTCAGGAGTTACTCCTGACGGTGCTCAGGGGACCCTATGGGATGCTGGGAATTGAACCTGGGTCGGCGGCGTGCAAGGCAAACACCCTACCCTCTGTGCTGTCTCTCTAGCCCCTATCCTGTGCTTTTGTTGCCCGTTTTTTTTCTTTGTTTTGAGTTTGGTTTTGGAGAGGGTATCTGGCACGGTGCCGTCTGCTCCCGTTTCAGTGCTCGTGCCAAGTGGGTGAAGGGAATGAAATATGGGGCTCCAGCATGCGAAGCAGCTGCCCCGGTCCTCTGAGCCCCTCTACCCAGCCCACTTCTCGCTGTTTTTTCTCCTTTTCCCTTTTGCAGTCTCAGCTCGAACCTAGGGCCTCACAGGATGGGCAAGGTATTTTTATTCTGAATGAGCTGCTCTCTGTGAGAATCTCTTCTCCCCACATTCAACCAAGCTCCAGCTTAAGTGAAACTGGTAGGAGGAGAGTGAGTTGGGCAGACAATAGGGCGGTGAGGAGAGGCTGAGTAAAAGGCTCCTTGCCTGTGCCAAATGCGGAACGGGTGGGGGAGTGCGTGGGAGGCGGCAAGGGCTGAGCTGCTGCCTTTGGCCTGGTCTCAGATCAGACAAAGGATCCCAACGGAGATGTTCATTTCTCTGTCGGTACAGCCGCTCCTCATAAGGCCTCTGATCTGCTTTGCGTCTCCCATTTCAGAGCGAGAGAAAAGAAAATTCCTTTTTTAAAAAAAATTAGGTCTGGCTCGGCACCTGGAGAGCTGTTCCTTGCTGGAGCAGAAGGACCTGGAAATTGACGAGCGCTATGATGGTTTATGAAATCATCTTGCAGTCTGAGCTGGATGTCTGCTTATTTTGCAGCTCTCGGTGGGGTGGGGGAGAATAGAGACTCAGGACAGCCATCAGCTGTTCCCAGGAAGGCACATTCCAGGGAGGAGTTCCTGTTGTCTGCAAGAGACCATTGCAGGAAATGCCTCTGAGCACCTATGTTTTTTTTTTTTTTTTCCCTCCGGTGGCTGGTGGCTTCTGGGGTGTGGTCGCTTCTCTCTCAACTGGCCAGCCTGGTGGATTTTCCTGCACTGTGACAGTTGGTAGAAGCCAGGGCTGCCTCAGAAGAAGCTTGCAGATGCCAGGCACAGGCAGGAGAGGGGCAGTACCCCAGTCTTTATATTCACTGGAAAGGGAGGGTGCTGGGTAACCCAGGAGGCCTTCCTGGGGGGCCCACTTCTTGCCCATGACCTGAACACTACTCTCCCGGGCTGGACCCAGATGGCGTGGGGGGGCTGCAGTGCTGAAGTGCTTAGTCTGCAAGGCAGAGAAACCCCTTCCTTCTTCCCACAGCACCCCACATTCAGCGTGCCCGCCCCCCTGGAAAGGCAGGAGCACAGAATGTTTTGTTTCATTTTTTTCTGGCCACACCCAGGGGCCATCCTTCGGTGCTCAGGGCTTACTACTAGCTCTCTCTGCTCAGAGATCACTCCTGGAGGGGCTTGGAGGATCCTATGTGGTGTGGGGGATCAAACCCTGGTCCACCACGGCAGCGGAAAGTGTCCTACCCACTCTTATGTCTCCGGCTCAGACCCTAGTTTTTTCTTTGACCTGCTGCCTTCCTGGGGCCAGCCCACCTCAAAAGGGGAGGAAATCGCTTCTTTATGAGATTCCTGTCAAGTTTTTTTTTTAAAGGGAATATATGGAAAAATAAAAGGTAATACATGAAATGGTAAGCTGATTTTCTGGTACATAAGGAAAGTTCCATGAATGGTGGAAGAACTTTAAGGTCTTGTTTATTAATGCGTCATGCTCCACGGGTGACTGGAGAGAAAGCTTTTGCTATGAGAACACAAAACTGATTAACTCTCTGGATTCTGGAATGGCTGTTTGCATTCCAAATGAATCAACCCTTTTTTTCTTTTCGTTTCTTTCTTTCTTTTTTTTTTTTTAATTAATGATCAAATTTGCCCTTTGTAATACTGGGGTGGGGGAGATAGTCTAACAGCAGATAGGGCACTTGCCTTGAACAGGGCTGACTCCCGATTTTGATTCCTGGCACCCCATACGGTTCCCTGAACACAAAGCCAGGAGAAGGCCCTGAGCACAGCCAGGTGGGGCGCCCAAACAGACAAAAATGAACGTCTTAAACCACCTCCTGAGATTCAGAGTTCAAGATCATCATCATCTTTGGCTTGATAAGACCCCAGTCCTCAACCTTCCAGGCTGACTGGGGTTGCTCACAGCCTTTTCCTGGGGAAAGTGGGCAGGACGCGAAGGGAGGCCTAGGGGTGATCTCACCCTTTAGGGACGGGGCGTTTTTCCGGCCGGGGCCCCCCCCGCAGCATCCTCAGCCAGACTGCAGCGCTGGCCCCTGCCCCGCCCTTCGCTGCTGCAGTCCTGGAAGGGCTCCCAGGGGTGGAGGGGTGGGGTGCAGATTCTCTGCAGGGCAGGGAGGGTCTGGATTGGACGATGCACAATGCGGGGCGGGCGGGGCGCCTGGAGCCTCCCGGCCCGCCTGGGCGGAGGCAGCGCCTCCCGGGCCCCCGCAACACTTCCCCCCCCGCCAGCTCCCCGCGCCCCAAGGCCGCGGCGCGCGCCCCCGCGGCCCATCCTCCGGCGCCGGCTCTCCGGCCTCGCTGCTTTCCCCGGCCCCGCCCGCCCCGCTTCGGCTCCTTCCGGGAGCGCTCGGCCCTTTCCGCCGGGCGCTCGGGCGGCGCTCGGGCCGGAGCTCCGCCCCCTGCCCGCCGGCCGCCGGGGACGCGCGTGACCGCCTATAAAAGGGGCGGGGCGCGCGCGCCGCCGCCACTACCCGCTGCGGAGCGAACGGCGAGGAGCGAAGGCCGCGGAGGCAAGTCGCTCCCTCCAGCGCACCCGCTTCACACCGGCCCCCGTGAGCGCTCGTCCCCCGTCAGGAGCCGGTGAGCGGGGGCGGCTCGGGGCCGGGCGGGGGGCGCGGGGCGCCGGGCGGGGGGCGGGCGCCGAGGAGCGGCCGCGGCGTCTGGAATGTCATTGACCGACTGGGCCGCGGGCCGGGGGGCCGGGGGCGACGAGGCCGCCGCTGGACGCCGCTGGACGCCGCGACCCCGCCCCGCGCGCCCCCTCGGGGCCCCGCGGAGCCGAGCCGGGTGCGGGGCTGCCCGCGCGCGTCCGGCCCCCCTCACGGGCCCGTCAGGGGTCGCGGCGCCGGCTTAGTGCGGGGGGTCGGGGGGGACCTGCGGCCGCCCGGGGCTGTGCCGTGGACGACGACGACGACGACGACGACGACGTGTGTCAGAGCCTGTCACCCGGGCCGAGCCTTTTGTTCCACAACGCCCCCCCCACGAGATCCTCCCCTCCGAGTCGCCTTGAGGACCCCCACCCCCACCCCGAAGGACATATTTTAAATAACGGGGGGAGGGGTTGATGCCAGGGGGAAGGGGGCTGAATCTGCTCTTAAAATTCGACCCCTGAAGAGCCCGATGTTTTTGAACTTGGCTGCAGACATACGCCACCTCTGATGTATTTTTTTTTTTATGTAATGGGCCTGAATTATTGACGCTCTTTGTTCTGGCTTCATCCTGGTATTATCATCATCATCATCATTATTATTATTATCAAAAAAAAGCAGCCAGTTTCCCCATCATATGGCCAACAGGGAGGACCGGGAGAGGCAGATGAAGTCTTTTTCCAGTCGGGAGAAAGAGCGTAGTCATAGCAATTGGACTTAAGTGAAAGGGAATGTGGCGGAGATGGAAGGGTGGGGGTGTCTTGGAGACAGGAAGCGGAAAAATCGGAAGAGCAGAGGTGGGCTCACCTCCCCCAGCGCAACCACGGAGCCCCCACGCCTTGGAGCTCGCTCACCGCTTGTTTTGCCTTGCCTTGCTGCTTCTGTCCGATTTTTATTTTTTTATTTATATATATATATTTTATTTTTTGCTTTTTGGGTCACACCCGGCGATGCACAGGGGTTTCTCCTGGCTCGTGCAATCAGGAATGACTCCTAGCGGTGCTGAGGGACCCTATGGGATGCTGGGAATCGAACCCGGGTCGGCCGCATGCAAGGCAAACGCCCTCCCCGCTGTGCTATTATCGCTCCGGCCCCTCTGTCCGATTTTTAGAGGTCACATTGAAGTCCTCGTTTGACACATGTGAGGGGGGTGGGAGAAGGCAGGAAATTAACTGGGAGCCTTTTTTAGTAACTGGGCCAGTTACTGCCTCAGAGGGGCCCCAAGGCCTTCACTGCTGCTCTCGGAGGGACCTGGCTGCAGAGCCGAGGCCAGCAGGTGGGAAGCCCTTACGGGGAGCCCGGGTTCAGTGGTGGCTCTCGGAAATGCTCGTGGTCTTGGCCGGGTGTCCCGTGGTAATCTAAGAATCGGGGAGTTCCGTGGCGTCCCAGGCTCCCATGGGCACACGCCCGGGGATCCTCTGCACAAGTCTGGGGAGGGCGATTTTTTTCAGGTCTTGCCTCTTGGTTCCCACGGGCGCATTGGTCTCCTTCAAAGCCCACAGGGAGGGGCCAAACCACAGACCCTGAGATCTGGGTGTCAGGAATCCTCCCCAGTTCTGTTATGGCCTGCCTGGTGCCCAGAACTGTGGACTGGAGGCCGCTGGAAGCTGGGCTCCTAGGAGCCGCCAGGACCTGCTTGCTCCCCAGCATCCAGTGGAATGAATGCACAACCGCCAGGAATGCGGATGAGGGTCTCAGGGCTGATCCTGGGGCGCCTGTGGCCCCAGAACAGCTGTGCTGGCCCCTCCCTGCAGGCTGCCTGTGCCTCTCTGACCAGTTCTGAGCAGGAAGTCGTCATCTGTGAAGGAAGTGTGTCCTATTCCCGGGCCAGGTCAGGCCTTCGGGGCCGGCATTCTCCTTTCCTAAAATGCCTTTCGTGTTCCTGTGGAGGAGTGGAGGGTGTTTAGGAAGCACCTAGGCCTGGGAGTCTGGATGAATCCATCAGAATGTAGGTCGCGGGGAGGGGAGGGAAGCCAGGTTGAGCCGAAAAGTAGAGTCACTGTCCATTTATTTGAAAAGTGGTGGAACCGTGCCAAAAGGGCTGACTTGATCACGGCACCGCCCACTGCCTGGGCGTCGCCCTGTGACCACAAAACCTCAGTTCTTTTGCCGCATTTTGGATCTCAGCTTTCAAATACTGTGGAATGAGAAAGGCTTGAGGGAGGTGAGACCTGGTGGGTTCCCGTCTTCGTACATGTGAAAAAGAGGTTTTCTGCCTTCTGATGGCCTTTCGTTCAGTTGGCCTTTAGAAGCTTGTGATCTTGCTCTCCCCCTCCCTCTAGACTCCACATTCCTCCACCATGTTGTCATCGTTTCGTAAACGCAGAGTCCAGGTATTTGAGCAGCATGCAGGAAATGTGTTGCCTTTCAGCCTTGCCTGCCTTGCTGTGAAGACACGTTTGTGTCAGAGGTTGAATGATCTAAAGAGACGGGGGGATCCCTGGCTGCATGATCTTTCTGTTAAGCCGATTGGTTAGGTTTGGTTTTTTTGGTGTTCCTTGAACAGGTCTCGGTAAAATTTATTCTACCATTTCCAAAGCCTCCTGTTTTCATCTTGCTCTCTATAAGGCATGAATATATTGGTTTCTCATCACCCTGCTGGTGTTTGCATGTAGTGTTTGCTGATTTTTCTCTTTTTTGATGGTTACTTGGTTCTTAAGAACCAAGGGATAAACTGATTATTTTTAATATTTGCAGGGCAGAATGAAAACATGAATAATACTTTTAAGTTCCACAAATCATAAAAACTTGGGTTTGTTTCCTGTTCCCATTGATTTCGTTTTTCCTACCACGATCCTTGTAATGAAATGGAGTGTGCCTTTTCTTGTTAAAAAAGAAAAGCTCATTTGAGTATGTTTTGTGTAGTTTCTGAGTTGCTAAATTGGACCTTCTTCAAAAAAGATCCTTAAAGTCAATGTCTTGCTATATCTGAAGAAAAAATATAAACTCTGTTTTCAAATTATTATGGGTGATAAATCCAAGACAGGCCCTTTTATAAATCAGATGTAAATTTTTTAAATGAGGTTTATAAAAATGGGCCGCATTATAAACTTTTCCTGTTTTGGATCTCAGTGACAATATTTTGCACTTAAATACCTCTTATCTGAATTTTACAGGTTAAAAGGTAAGTAGCAGGAAGATAGTGTTTGGGAAGCATTCAGAAGTAAGTTTTTCTCTCCATTGTTCTGCATTTCTGGATTTTGATGCAATGCAGTATGAATTGTTTGCTTTCTTCAAGCTACATCCCTGCTCGACTACAGAATAGTGCTAACGAGTTAAATGAATTAATCAATTTGAAGGCTGATATGTGGATCCAGAGTTCTGATTGGAATGTGATTTAAACAGAAATTGTGTTGTTTTATTCACACATTATTTACTTCTGCTTACCATTAGGTCTGCCACTAAAATCTATGGCTTAGATTTGAGTTCGTTGGTTTGATCTGAAGATGTATTGGTATGAAACTTTGTAGGTGCTAACCTCAGTTCTAGTAGTTTGTCTGGAGAAGCCCTTCCACCTCCATGGATGTAGTTCCCTTGCTTTGGAAGTATAAAATTTGATATAAGCTGGTTTCCTAAGCCTGGGACTGGGGGAATGGCATTGCTGGTTCAGCACCTGGGAAGGATCTGACTCAGCATCAAAAACAAGGGTGGAGAGAGAGTACAGGGCGGAAGGTGCTGCTAAGGTAATTGCCTCGCATACAGCCAGTCCTGATTTGATTCCTGGCACCACACATATCCCCTAGCACTCCCAGCAGTGATTCCTGAGCACTTATTGTATATAACCAGAACCTTCCCCCTATAGTAAATAATAAGCATCAAAAACCAAATTTGAGTGGCATTTCTGACCTTTCGCTATGAGTTTTTCCATCCAAACAAATGATCTTATCCTGTTAGTCCCTAAAATTCCGTTCCTTGCAAAAAAAAAAAAAAAAAAAGTACCTCCGGTATCCGCCTGAAATAGAAATTAATTTTGCATCTGCACGTTCAAGCCTGTGGAACAGACAGCCACTGAAGGCTTTATTTTGAAAAGTGACCCCTTTCATCCTCACCAATTTCTGCAGAGAAATTGTGCTTATTGGATTCTTCCGCTCACCTAAATCTGTGAGACTGGCCCAGCATTCTCACTGCGGGTGCCAAGGTTGCAGAATCCGAAGTATTTGACCTTTGGTTTGAATCTGCAGCCTTTTTTGTTGCTTAACACAGTGCAATTTTCATCCACTGCCTCTGCCCTGGCACAGCGGCCCTGTGACTTGTGTAACTTAGGTGAAGATATAAAAAATTCCCCAAACACCAAGAATTGCCACAAACAACTGTTTCTCAACATTCTTCAGGAAGAGAAACATACTTATTAACACCTGGCCTTGAATTCGGAATCATTTTTAGTTTATAAAGTGTGTAAATTTGGGTTAGATATGGAGAGTCCTCAGACATGTGAATGTCTTCTGGATTTAAACTAAAAATTTCTATAGGCAATAAGCCCAGATTGATCCCTACCACCACATGGTCCTCTGAGCACTGGCAGGAGTAACCGTGCCCCAGCGCCGAATTGGCTCTGAACAAAGCCAGGTTTTTATTTTAAAAAATTAAAATTCTCTAACCAGGTTTTTTGGGGGGTGGGATGGAGTTGGACCACACCCAGAGGTGCTCAGGGCTTACTCCCAAGTTCAGGAGCCACTTCCTGGTGGTGCTGAGGGATTATATTTGGTGCCAGGAATTAAACCAGGGTCAGCCATGTGCAAGGCAAGTGCCTTTAACCCTAGTACTAGTTCTTTGGACCTCAAAATATATTTTAGGGAGAGGGGTTGTGGACCATACCTGGTGGTGCTCAGGGCTTACTGCCTCTGCACTCGGGAATCACTTCTGGCGGGTCTCTGGGAACATCTGGGGGACCAGGGATCAAATGAGTTGGTCACATGCAAGACCTACCCCTGTACTCTCTCTGCAGCCCCCGATTTTTATCTTTAGTCTGACTGTCTCTTCCCTCCCAGGAACCGGCTGTAGCGTGACAGCACTGCTGCTTTTATTTCATATGATAGAGGTCAGAGTCGTAATTCTCAAGATCAGTTCACGTTACTTGCTGAGTGAGGCGGTGAACATTTTGCTGCATTGCAGCACTTATGGCTAGGCCCCCTTTCTGTCTTCCATAATAATATTGCAAAGCTTTGGCCTTCTCCTTCCTTGGTGACCTTAAGTGGAAGGTGTCCTGAATCATCCAAGAAATTTGGCACTGGTTTCCTCATCTTCTTTCTCCAAGTTGGGCCAAATCAGAGAGGATGGGCGGCAGAGAGATAAGCAGATGTTGGGTGGACCTGAGAGATAGACTGCTGAGATTGGAGGTGGGTTTTGGTTTTTTGGGGCTGGAGGAATTTGGGCCACACCCAGTGGTGCTCCAGACCTAGTCTTGGCTTTCTGCTCAGGGGGCCATGTTCAGTGCTGGGGATCGAACTGGACTCAGCCACATACAAGGCAAGTGCCTTACTTCCTGCACTGTCTCCCCAGGTCTGGAGGTTGGGTTTTTTGGTTTGGGTTTTTGAGCCACCCACTGGTGCTCAGAGCTCATCCCTGGCTCTGTGCTCAGGATCATTCCTGAGGACTTGGAACCATTCCCGTTCCGGGGATTGAATTTGGGTTAATGGCACATTTCCCAAGTTCTTCCTTTCCAGCTTGCAAAGGGTGTTAATCTCGTTATGACTGGAACATTGCAGAGTTGCAGAGTTGGCCTTATCAGTTCACCGCATATTTCTGGGCAGGGCCAGGGCTTTGGCAGCTGCAGCCTCAGTCATGGTCAGTCACAGGCAGAGCCCCAGAAATTCCATTAACCTTTCTCCCCTAGTTTTGGGTAACAGTTCTTGGTATTAGGGAGATTTCCCTCCCTGCTTTAAGTGGACTTTATCTTTTGACTCTTACGAGCACAAAAGAACCTGAACCTTGTATAGATACGTTGGACTCAGCTACTTAGGTTTAGAGTGAGGGGTACCTGTGAATGCATCCCCTCACGCAGTGGGGCTTGTGGGTACCAGCAGCAGCGGGAGTGAGACCCAGCCTCCTCCCAGGCCTCCAGTTGTGGCTTGGCAGGGCTCCCACTTCCTGGTGTCGGCTGACCCGCTGCAGGAAAGAAAAGTCCATTATTGCCTGACCGGAGCACTTGGTATAGAATTGACTCGTTCTACTTCACTGGGGTGACAAAGAAGGCCTTTTAGGTTGGTTAATTCCAGGAGGGCCTCGCTGGACTGTCTCCCTGGATTGGCAGGGGCAAACCAGCTAGCTGAACCCGAGAAAGGGGGCTGAGGTCCAGTAGAATCTTGGCAGTATTAGGGTAGGATTCCTTTCTCTTTTTTCCAACAGAATGGACTGCTATCCATTGTGATTTTTGAAGAAATTTCCATGGCAGCATCCGTTAGAAATCCCAGTTTTATTGCACGTGGGAAATACATCAGCAGCTCAGCTGCTGCTGTGGAGACAGCACCGTCGCACCATAGATGAGGATCTTTTGTGTCCTTTTTTTGTTTTGGTCATACTCGGCAGTACCAGGGGCTACTCCCAGTTCTGTGCCCAGGGACTCACTCTGGGTGGTGCTCAGGGAACCATGTGATGCTGGGGAGCCCAGGAGTCTGCTGGGCTCCATCCCCCTCACTACATGCATGGTCGTTGGGGCCCTGGCAGGAGCGACCAAACTGGAAGTAACTGACCATTATCAGGTGTGATATCAAGACCTCAACCCCCTCCCCTCCAAAAGAAAAGGCAGTGTCTTACTCCCGCACGGTAGCTGTTGTTTCTGATATAACTTGATCTTTCTGGAAGGCAAACAAATTCGCTGCATCATTTCCTGCTGTTTGTCCACTGTGACCTTTCCCAGAGGATGAGAACAAAGGAAGTATAGAAATAAACCTTGTTGTTTGGATTTGGTCCACTCTACCAATGCTCAGGGGCTATGCTTGGTGGTGTTCAGGAGAGCCATGGGGTGCTAGGGATCAAACTCATCCTCCCTTATGCAAAATACGTGCCCCAGTCCTTTGAGCCAGCTCCCTGGCCCCAAGTAAATTGTGGGGCCACACCCAGTGGTACTCAGAGCTTATTCCTGCTCATACATAGGGATCATTCCCTGCAGTGCTTGAAGACCATGTGTGGTGCTGAGGATTCAAACTGGGGTCCTCTGCGTGCAAGGCAAACACCTTACCCCTGTGCTATCTCTCCAGCCCAAGACTGAGGCTTAAAAAAATAAAATTAATTTAGATATATATATATTTTTTTGTTTTCTTTTTTTAAAAATTTAGATATTTTTTAAGGCATCGTGATGTACAATACTGTTAACATAGGAGTTCATGCACGATTGAAACCACCCTCCTATTTAGATTTTTTTTGGGGGGGGTCACACCCAGTGGTGGGCAGGGCTTATTTCTGGCTCTTCACTTAGGGTTCACACCTGGCAGGGCTTAGGGGACCATATGCGATACCACATGTTACTCGTGTGGTACTGCATGTGGTACCACTCTGGCCTCTAGGTTTTTTTCTTTTCCTTTCTTTTTTAGTGATTAATACGCTCCTCTCTCATAAGGTATGGGGAAGATAAGAGAAAGTAGAGGTCAGAGAGATAATACTGTGGGTAAGACACTAGTCTTGCATGCAGCTGATGTGGGTTTGATCCCTGGCATCCCATATGGTCCCCCAAGCCTGCCAGGCATGATTCCTGAGAATTACTGGGTGTGGCCCGTAAAGAAAATCAGGTAAGAGGAAGTAAACAGGATGAAGGAACTAATAAACAGCTACCCGAGAGGAGCTGGTTCGCTCTGGTTGGTGGAGAGTCTGCTCTGGCCTCCCGCTCTAGAAGCCCGTGTCCGGGTCACCCTGGGCACCCAACACCCAACTGCTTATTAGGGCCGCGTCATCGTGATTACAAAGTGGCAGCACTTTCTCCCTTTGCACATAGGGAACAGAATTGGCTTGATAAGGGCCTGGGGAGTGTGTATGCGGGGAGAGGTCGCCTCCTGGGCTCTGAGGAGCCTGTCTGGCTGGTGTTGTCCTTAGCAGCTTTCAGTGTCAGGCCTAGTGGGGGAGGTGCAGCAGCTTTATACCTTGAGGGTTTTGTGTGGGAGTCTCTCCTGGAGTCCCGGTGAGGGAGAGAATCTTCCTGCCAGAAGGCAACAGGGGGTGAGTGCAGGGCCTCGCATGGGGGACATGTGCTTTTTCCCTGTCCCCATGGGTCTGTCATGGAGCCGGGAGGAAGTCTCGTGAGAGCTGTGCCTGAGCACACTGCGCCAGCTAGCAAGTAGGGGGGGTGGGGGGGGCCCACCAGGGTCTGCATGGCCCGGCCACGCCTCATCGGGCAGTGCAAGGGCTGGCACAGGAGTCTCGGACACTTGGCAGTCAGCCTGCCACTAGCCTTCTGGTTTTAAGGACTCTTGAGACTGGTTTTGTGGAAATATCTTTGTTCAGACACAGTTATCTGTGGATCAAAGCTCTGCCAGAGGGAAAGGAACAACCATTTGTCTAATACAACATGCTGGCGGCCTGGCCCGTCAGAAGTCGAAATTCAGGCAGACTCGTTAGGTTGACACCCAAGTGGGGAGTCAGCACATTCCTGGAAGCTCTTCTAGCTTCCAGTTTGACCATGCATGAGGCTGGGGTAGCCACATCAGCTCCCTCCACCTTTCAGCCGTTTTCAGGGCTGCTGTGCAGCTGCTCCAACCCCAGCATGTCTTGATCATTCAGCAAACAAATTTGGGAGCAGGGACAGCCCATGAGCTACATCTGGTTCTGCGTGTATGTGGTCAGTCACTTCTCGAGAACCTGGGACACCATGCAGTGTCAGGGATCAAAGCAGCGTCGGCAGCATGCTAGGTGAGCACCTTAAGCCCCTGTGCTCTGTGGTCCAGAACAAGAGACATTATTTCTAATGTCTAAGAGCTGGTGAGATAAGTTGGTAGGGCACTTGCCTTGTGTTGGTGTCCAACCAGAACTGTTAGGATGAGCCCCTGGAGACTACTCACAAGCGGGCAAGAAGACAGGCCCCATGAAAATGGGCTCGTGTGTTTGGACTGGTTTGGAAAGGGTTAACATCTCTTCCTTTGGCTGCCTTTTCATTCTTAGTATTACATAGAAGCAATCTTCCCTTTCTCATAGATCCCTAAACCCAGCTCAGCTTTGAAATATAGACATTCTCTCACATCCCCTTATCACTCCAGGTGCAAGGGGCTGTAACTCATGGTGCCAGACTGCTTGGCCTTGCATTACTCTCTGGATGCTGCTACCGACCATTGGGCTTGCAGATGTGACAGAACAATGTAACCTTGATGTCTTGATGTCCCTCCTGTAATTCTTTTCCCGTTAATGCTTTCTTTGTACTGAGTGCATTAGAGGTGTGTGTGTGTGTGTGTGTGTTGTGTGTGTGTGTGTAGGATAGTACATAAAAGGAGCTGAGAGATGCTTCTCTGTGCTTCTCTGCCAGAGCGAGCAAGGAGCCTCTCCAGCAAATCTCATTTCTCTCGTGCCTCTTATCTCAGTGCCCCCCTACCCCCCCCCCCCGACCGAAAGAATATTCACACAACACCTTGCATGCAGACAAACCAGGTTCAATCCCTGGCATCCCAGATGGTCCTCCACATACCACCAGGAGTGATCCCTGAGTGCAGAGCCAGAAGTGACCCCTGAGCACTGCCAGATGTGCCCCCAAACCCAAGAAGCAAGTATTTCCAGTGCCTCTGTGTGCTGGTGATCGCAGTCATAATGATCATGCCGGCTGATGGCTGATGCATGTCGGGCTTCATGCATCTTGGGCACAGCCCCTGGGCAGGGGTGGAGCAGGGGGCCAGAGGCTGGATTATTGCTGCCTTTTTTCCGCTGGGTATTGAGACCCAAGTAGCAGCTACTGAGCAGACAAGATCAGAGAATGTTCTAAGGAGAAGGAGGCATATGCAAATGGTTTTGAGTCTGTAAAGTAGATTGTGTATTTTTGCAGGAGAAAGACTGTCTGTGGGAGGCTGGAGTGATAGCACAGCGGGTAGGACGTTTGCCTTGCACGCGGCCGACCCGGGTTTGATTCCCAGCATCCCATATGGTCCCCCGAGCACTGCCAGGAGTGATTCCTGAGTGAAGAGCCAGGAGTAACCCCTGTGCATCGCTGGGTGTGACCCAAAAAGGGAAAAAAAAAGACTCCCTGTGCCAGGAGGGGAAGGCCCTGGTTAAGGTGAGACCAGCCAGGGGACATGGGCCATACCACAAGGTCACAGGAAGGAGGCGGGTTCTTTCCTCTCTGAAGGGGCCATAAGAGATGGAAGGAAAAGGCAGCATTGACCTGGCACAGAGTGTTCTTTGAATAAGATAAATAAGTCAGTCGGACACCAGGTCAGTGAGTCACTGCAGGGACGGTGCAGGAGGTGGGGGCCCGCCAGTATTCCCGGCTGCTGTGCAGAGCCGCCTTCCCCTTGCCTCACCCTCTCACCACTTTCCCCCCCGCAACCCGATGCTGGGAGGCACCCTCCCTGACTCCATATGCTGCGCCTCAGCCTGCACCCTGGCAGGAGCTGGGAAACATTTCCCAGGGAACAGATTTTTTGTGTGTCTTTCATAAGTTCTGCTGCATTTGCTGCAGAGAGTGCCAGGCTGGATCACTTGGCCACTTTCTCCTGCTTCAGAATCGCACCTGTCATTTCTAGCCTCTGGGAAGCTGAGACCCAGGAGGGAGGGGAGGTGGTTGGTTCAGGGTTGCAAGTTGCTGACCAATCTAGAAGTTTCTGAATGATTCTCTGCCCTTCTGTGGGCCTCTGGTGAGTGAATGGAGGGTAAAACGGCTTATTTGGGGCCAGAGCAACAGTGCAGCTGGCAGAGCATTTGCCTTGCATATGACCGATCTGAGTTTGGTCCTCAGCACCCCATTTGGTTCCCCAAGCACCACCGGAAGGGATTCCTGACTACAGAGCCTGAAGTAACCTTGAGCACCACTGGGTGTGGCCCAAGAACCAGAAAATAAGTAAATAAATAAAAGGGCTTATTCCTGGTAAGAGCAGGTTACTTATTCTGGGTTTTTCCCACATATAGGTCATTTCATTTTTGATATTAAAATTTGCTGATGGTGGCCTGGAGTGGTAGAACACTAAGGCCTTGCATGCGACCCTCCTGGTCGGATCCCCATCACTGAGTCATCCCCTGAGCACCAACAGGGGTCACTCCTGAACATAGAGCCAGGGAATAACACCTGAGCATTGCTAGGTTTGGCCCTCCCCCATCCTCCAATAATAAAATTTGGTGAGGTTGGAGAGATAGCTGGCTGAGTGCAGAAGGCCTGGTTTGTTTTTTTATTCAGTAGATTTTGGTTTGGGGACTACATCTAATAGTGCTCAGGGCTTACTTCTGGCTTTGTACTCAGGGATCACTCCTAGCTGGGCTCAGGGAGTCATATGGGACGCTGGGGATTGAACCTGCGTTGGCTGTTCAATGACTTACCCACTATACTATCTCTCCAACCCCAAGGCCTGGGTTTGATCCTCAGCACTACCTAGTTTCTTAAGTACCTCTGAAAGTAGGCCCCCAATATGGGCCCCAGATGTGGCCCCAAACAGAACTTTCATTTTTTAGTGAAGTTGCCCTTACATCTAGCACTTCCAGTTGGGGTAGATTGAGTGGTAAGGGAGAATATTACCTTGCTAATTACCTGCATCTGGGGTGGACTTTCGCCTTACCTTCCAGAATGACAAGTAGGTTAGGCTAGAGAGATAGTACAGCGGGTAAGGCATTATTTACCTTGCATGTGACCGCCTCAGGTTTGATCTTCATCATCTAATATCCCCTGAGCACCACCAGGAATAATTCCTGAGTGCAGAGCCAGGAATAAGCCCTGAACAGCCTGGGTGTGGCCCAAAAAACTAAAAAGGAAAATCATTTATCTCACTTTCTTTTCTTTCTTTCTTTTTTTGTTTTAGGCTACTTTTGTGATGGTTGTTTTGTTTTGGGGCCGCATCTGTGGCAGTGCGCCAGGGTTGCTCCTGGCTTTGTGCTGAGGGGTCAGTCCTGCCAGTGCTTGGGGACTATGCAGTGCCTAGGCCTCCAGCATGCAAAGCATGTGCTCCACTGGTTGAACTGACTCTGCAGCCCGTGATGGCCTTGTGTGCATTTGGGGGACTGTTCATTGCCCGGGCTCTTGCGAGCCTAAAGAAGATGTGTGGGATTGATGTTTTGGGAAAGCTGAGACATCTACTACTGGGTCTGGGGAGATTCTGTTGGTTACTGATGGATAGAAAGGACTCAGCTACCTTTTCATTGTTCCTTTCTCATCAGTGAATAACAGACTGAGAAGTAGGTAGAAAAGCTGTTTTTAATCAGAGCCACTTTTTTTATCTTTTTGGGAGGCACCCAGAGATCCTCGGGTTACTCCTGGCTCTGCACTCAGGAATTATTCCTGGCAGTGTTTGGGGGACCATATGAGATGCCGGAAATTAAACCTGTGTTGGCCCGCGTGCAAGGCAAATGCCTTACCCACTGTATTATCATCCTGGCCCCAGTCATAGCCACTTTATAATCTTCATACAATGAAAAGGAGAAATCAGTGGAAGGGACTTGGAATAGATTTCACAATAGTCTTTTTTGGGGACAACACCTGGCAGTGGTCAGGGCTTACCACTGGCTCTTCTGGTGCTGCCCAGGGGACTGTATGTGGTGTCAGGGATCGAACCCAGGTCGACCACACGCAAGGCAAGTGCCCTCCTCTCCATGTTATCTCTCCAGCCCTGGATTTCACGATAGTTTTTTGAGTACTAGAGTTGGTATGTCTTGAAGTCTCACAGCCATATTTTATAGGAATTGGCAGCAGATAAACATGGTTCTCTCTTCTCTGTGTTTAGTTTCTGTGACCATGCTGGCCAGGCATTTGCGGGCCCACTGGGGAAGTGTTCAGGGCCGTGAACAGCCCTTTCCTTGCCAAGAACTAGGATCCGGTCTGTATTGTTGAGTCTGGGGAAGGGACTGCCTGGTCCTTCTCTCCTTAGAGAGGCTGATGCCTTGGAATCCAGGTTACTGCCTCGTGCTGACCTCAGGGCATTCTGTCTTTGCAGAAGATGGACCCGAGTGGGGTCAAAGTGCTGGAAACAGCAGAGGATATTCAGGAGAGGCGGCAGCAGGTCCTTGACAGGTACCATCGCTTCAAGGAGCTCTCAACTCTCAGGCGCCAGAAGCTCGAAGATTCCTACCGATTCCAGTTTTTCCAAAGAGATGCTGAGGAACTGGAGAAATGGATCCAGGAGAAACTTCAGATTGCATCCGATGAGAATTACAAAGACCCCACCAACTTGCAGGTATGTCTGAGATCCCTGCCAAGTTCAAGAGTTCTTAAAAAAAAAAAAAGGAGAGCGCGCTAATGTTTCTTGCCTGAAAACCCATGAAAGTTGTTTCATTATGACTTGGACTGTTTGGGCAGCAAAAAAGTAGCCATAAAGCAAGGCTAACTGTTGTGGTGCTGTGGAAAATGGTGTGTGTGTGTGTGTGTGTGTGTGTGTGTGTGAGAGAGAGAGAGAGAGAGAGAGAGAGAGAGAGAGAGAGAGAGAACTCCTGCAGGTAGTAATTTCTCTCTTCTGGCTGTGTCCAGCTCATGACCCTCAAACCACTTCCTTTATACCAGTATTGAGCCCTCAACATTTTTCAGGAAGTTTAGAGTTGGATTGTGGTTTTGAGAAATACACAGAAACAATATTGTTTCTGGTGAAAATGTTATCACTAGTAACCTTTGGAGCATCTTGCTTACTTTTTTCTTGGTGGTAGCAGGTTGTATGTGTTTTGGCCATACCTGGCAGTGTTCAGGGATCTCTCCTGGCTTTGTACTTGGGTGAGCATTTGCGGTGCCGGATATAGGACTGGGGTTGGCTGCACGCGAGGCAAACCTTAGTCCCTTGTACTATTTCTCTATCCCCCACCCCAAATCAGTAAGTCTTATCAAAGCCTTTGGGAGTGGAGAGATAGTACAAGAAGCCAAGCACTTCCCTTGCATACAGCTTCAGATCCCCACACTGCATTTGATTCCCCAAACACCACCAGGGGTTACTCCTGAGCATCAAGTTACGAAAAAACCCTGAGCGTAGCCAGGTATGCCCCCCACCAAAAAACAAAATATAGAAAGAAATTGAAACCTTTGAAAACAATTTGTCTATACATTTTAAGACAAATTAATATTTTTCTATTTTGGGGTCGCTTCCAGTGATGCTCGGGGACCCTGCAGTGCTGGGATTATACCCAGGTCTCCTGTGTGTAGAGTGTGTACTCAGACCCAGTAAGCTTTCTCTCTGGCCTAAGACAGTCTCACTTTATGACATAAATTATGCCTCCCTAGTTAGCTTATGTGTTAGAGCACATGCTGAGCTCGAGTACTGAGGCTCCTGGAGTACACTGCTGGGGGTGGCCCTCGTGGCCCTGAGCTCTCTGATCCCGCAGCCAGCCTAAGGCCTGCTTTACTGGAGCAGGCATTGCCAGAGTGGCTCCGGGTCCCCAGCATACCCACTCACAGTGGCCCCTGTATTTGTAACAGCAATAAAATTATACCTCTGTCACTTTGTTTAAAAAATGACAGGGTTGGTAAGATACTCTGTGGGCTGGAGCACATGCAGAGGTTCTGAGTTCAGTCCGCAGCACCACACGTTCCCTGAGCTTTGCCAGAAATAAGCCCCTGACCACTGTCAGACGCGTCCCCAACCAAGAAACAGAGAAGCAAAGAGTGTTCCAAATAGCATCCCAAGTACTCCAAGCCCAGGAGTGAGGGGATGAATTATTCAAGGCTGAAGAGTACGTGCTAAGATGTCAGTAGGCCTCTGTTTTTACAGGGAGTCCGGAAAAAATGTCAAGGCCATTGTCCCGCTTGCCACTCAAGTCAGATTCTTTGCTTAGCATCTTGCTCCCTGCAGCGTTGATGACCCCAGCCTGGGTGCTAGGGAGATTGGGCAGGAGCCACTGAGGGGAAGCTGAAGCCATGTGCCAGGAGTGAACTCTGGGAGAGGGTGTGGGAGTGGCAGAATGCTGAATTCGGCCTGCTCGCTCTTCAACTCACTCTACGTCCCCCTCCCCCCCAGGGCAAGCTGCAGAAGCATCAAGCCTTCGAGGCAGAGGTGCAGGCCAACTCGGGAGCCATCGTGAAGCTGGATGAAACGGGGAACCTGATGATCTCAGAAGGGCATTTCGCCTCGGAGACCATAAGGGTGAGTTGGAGCAGTGCTTTGTGCGTCCGCTGCGCAGGGGGCACAGAGGGGAAGCCAAGGGGGACTTACAGGCCAGTTTAGGGCCTAAAGAGACGTTTCTCCCTTTTTCAACCAATCCATGAACTATCCTAAAGGAGTTCATCTTTTTTTTTTTTTTTTGGTTTGTTAGTTTCCTTGCTTGTTTTAGTGTTGGGATTACACCCATTAGTACTCAGTATTCTGACTCTGAGCTCAGAGATCACTCCTGAAAGTGGGGGTGGGGTCAGGGAAAGATATTGGGTGCCAGGTTTCAAAATAAGGTTGCTTACGTCCTATTTCTCAGGCTCTGGGGAGTTCATTTTTTCAGCACAAAGAAGAGGGCGTAACTGCCCAGAGTGTTGACCCTGAGCACTGAGCCAGGAGTAGCTTCAGAGCACTGCAGGGTGTAGCCTAGGAAGAGAAGATTGTGTAAATATGACAGATAGTGATCAGGAGCACATCAGTGAAGCTGCGGGACTTAGGGCTTGGAGCACAAAGATAGGTGAATCCCAGAACCTGTTGGGAGAGTTGCCTCTCACAGGTGCGCCATCCGTCAGAGCTCCTCAGCCGCTGTGTGCTGGGAGAGGGTGAAACTGGTCTGGCCGTCCTGCCCTCTGAGAGTCTCAAGCTGTCTCAGGATGCAGCTGGCTCCTGCCGCGGGGACGATGATGGGACTGACTAAAACAGACTCCTCAGACTCTTGTCTGGCCAGTTTGGGCGCCCGGTCACTGGACTGGGGACAGTGGCCAGTGGCTTCTTTTGGGTTGATATTAGCAGTTCCAGGGGACAGCAAACCTCATTTCGAGGCTGATGTGCACAGTTTCTTGCAGCTGAAGCTCTTCTCTGTCTCCCATCCCCCTCCCACCTGTTTTGCACTTTTTTTCTTTTCATCCCAAATCACAGTCTACTGAGGACCAGCCTTCCTGGTCCTTTGTCGGCCGAGACAGTCCTGAGGCATCAGATGACGAGACATTCCCTAGCCCCAGCCAGCAGCATCGCTACCTCTCATGTTCCGAAACCCTCAGGCAGGTTTCCTCAGCAGCCCAGGATGAGTTTCACCCATGAATGCTGGTTGTTTGTCTTCTACTCTAAAATGCTCTGCCGTTCTCATATGAAAGACTCACAATTAGGTCTCAGCTTATTAATAATTAACTATCACTAGTAATGACTCTAAAGAGGAAATAAAAGTTTATGCTAAATGCCATAAGACAACCATTCCATTACATTAAACTAATTTGGGTAATGTAATCTCTGTTTCTGCAATTACACACAGGCTTCAGAGTGAGTGAAAATGGAACGCATTCGTTCCTCGATAGATATTGGTTCCTCAGGGGGCCAGAGCGATATTACAGCAGATAGGGTGTTTGCCTTGCTCGAGGCCGACCCCAGTTCAATCCCAGCATCCCATATGGTCCCCTCAGCACCACCAGAAATAACTCCTGAGTGCAAAGCCCGGAATAACCCCTGAGTATCACTGGGCGTGGAAAAAAAAAGAAAAGAAAAAAGAAAGAAAGAAATTGGTTCCTCAGCATGAATGGGGCTGTGTAGTATGGAAGCAGCCTGCGGAGGGGAACAGGAAATGGGGTGATCTGCAGGAGGAGTGTCCAAAGCTCACTTGATTTACATCTCTGAGTTGACGTCTCTGCCCCAGAGCTCAATAAAGCAAAGTGAGAAGTGTCATCAGCTACGTCAGTAGCTGTTGATGTGCCTACACATTGCTAGGAATTTAACCTGTGAATGTCCCTCCAGTCTGTCCAGAGGCCTGCCAGGTACCTCATTTCCCCATCAGCGTAGGGAGGAGAGGGGAAGCTGAAGCTCAGAGGAGTTGAGTAACTGGCCCAGGTCCACGCAGCCTGAAAACCCAGACAGAACCAGAATTTCAGACTACTCTATCTCTTCTTTTTTTTTTTTTTTATCCCAGTTATTTGCTTTCAGCCTCCTAGCCTGCGTTTCTCTCCTGTTGGCTTCCTTCATTTCCCCCAGCTGCTTCTCTGTGAACTGTGCCGCCGGCTTTTGTTGAGAAATCCACTGAGTCAGAGCTAAGGTCCCCACCCAGTGCACCTGCCCCCCGGCTCACTCAACGCGCTCCTTCAAAGGGAGCTTGTGAAAAAAACTGAGTCTTTTTTGTTTCGGATCCACACCCGGAGATGCTCAGGGTTCACTCCTGGCTCTGCACTCAGGAATTACTCCTGGCAGTGCTCGGGAGATCCTATGTGATGCCGTGTCTTGCCCCCGAAGGCCTGTGTCTTGACAGGATCGACCACAGCAGGATGGGGGCCTCTCCCCCAGCCTTGACATGACGGTGGGGATGTGTTTGACGACTGACATGAGGGCGCCGGTTTCCATGTCCGTGATTTCCCGGTTGGTGCAGTGGCTCTCCCTGAGTCTTCTGCTCCCTGTGTGCGTGCTGCCCCTGACTGCAGCCCTCTTATTCACTCCTCGACTAGGCAGGCAGAGGAAGGTGGGTGGTGTGTCCAGGCTATTCGTTGGCTCCGCATAACCTGTCTGTCACTGGTCTAGACTTTCACACCATACCGGACGGCGTGGCGCCCCATAGTCACCGCCACCCACGTCGGGGCCCACATCCGAGTAGGTGGAGTGTGGAGTTGCTGTGGGCTGCCTCTCCCTCTTGCCTTGGAATGCCTTTTGCCGCCTTCTCTTCCGCTTGTGGTGGCTTCCATTGGCAGCCATCAGCGGCGGAAGTGAGTTGTGTGAGTGCTCCTCTCCGCTGCTCTCTCCTCTGGCCTGTTTGCACATGAATCCACCCAGGTTGACGCTCCTGCTGCCAGGGCTCCCGAGCGCTTAGTCAACATGGGTGGATCCCGGCTTCCTGGCCGCTGGTTTTTCTCCTGTTCATGGGTGTAACAGAAACTCCCAGTATCTTGGGTCACCTGTGTGCCATTGGGAGGGGGTCAGAGGATCCCAGGCCTCCTTCACCCTGAACTGTATGACCAGATTCCCTTTTGTTGGCAAGTCCTCATGAGGTCTGTGCGCAGAGCACCCAAAGATACTGGGACGTGGCTTTGTTTGGGCTAGTGGTTGCCACTGGAAGTGTGACATGAATCCGACCATGATTTCACTCATTTCACTGCAGGTTCCAGCTTTGTCCTGCCAGGACTCAGCCTGGAGAGCTGATTTCCATGATTCATAATCAGCTCATCTTTTTAGTTCCACATTACTTTTATTTTCCTCCTCCCTTCTACTGCTGTCTAGTTTGGGGGCTTGTTTTTACGTTTGTATTATGGCTATTTCTTTACATTTCTGACACTTAATAGATCTCTTCTTTGGTTTCTTCCCTGTGTCTCCATGAATTTAGATTACTTCTGTGGTTGTTATCTCTACTTAATTTCCACATTAGTTCTCATCATTGCTTCCTCCCTTGCTTCTGGAGTCCCACTTCAGTAGTTAGTAGTAATCTTCTTTTAGTAATATAAATAACGTGGCAGCGGTAATGTCAGGAGACAGCAGTGTAAAATCTGAGGCAGGTGCATAAACCCACCTCTTGAGCGCTCAGGCGTCCCGCTGCCAGGACCCTTCCAAAGCTTTGTGAACCATGCACTGTGTCCGCTGCCTCGGTCACGTTGCCATTTGTGGTCAGTTTAGGGATGATCCTTCCCAGCGCGCCCGAAGCTTCCTGGGTTTCTGGCCTCCGGGGAGAGGCAGACACTGGCAGCTGCTGGCAGCTAGACGGGTGTGCGTTCCCTCCTCCAGACCCGCCTGACGGAGCTGCACCGCCAGTGGGAACTGCTGCTGGAGAAGATGCGTGAGAAAGGGGTGAAGCTGCTGCAGGCGCAGAAGCTGGTGCAGTACCTGCGGGAGTGCGAGGACGTGATGGACTGGATCAACGACAAGGTCGGCCATGCTGCTCTCAGTGTGTGGGGGGTTTTCTGTTTAGTGGTTTGGCTGTAGTCCTGGGTTTGCACGCTGGGCTCAACTCCTGGCAGGCTTAGGGGGCCATATGGGGTGCTGGGGACGAAACCCAGGTCTAGCACGTGCAATGCAAGAGCTTGACCCTGGTGGGTTTTGAGAAGGAGATTGTGTGACACAAAGCTATGCAGAAGGAAAGGCAGAGGCTGCATCCAGGGCTGGCGGGAGACTGCCGTCTCCAGCTGCTCTCTGGGGTGCTCACCGCTGTCCCTCTCAAGCCCAGACCGTTGGGCTCTGTCAGAAGAACCCACGACTAAAGCCAGCTTGCTGGCAGGTTTCCGGGAGCTGGAATGACTGACTCGGTTATCATCTCCGGACAGGAAGCGATTGTGACGTCAGAGGAGCTGGGCCAGGACCTGGAGCATGTGGAGGTTTTACAGAAGAAGTTTGAAGAGTTTCAGACAGATATGGCTGCGCATGAAGAGAGGGTGAATGAGGTGAACCAGTTTGCTGCCAAACTCACTCAGGTAAGCAGCTCAGGCGTGTGTGTGTCCCAGTTCCCAGTGCCTTGGGCAGGGAAGGGTGACCATTGGACCCAGATTTGGGCGAAGGTGGCCAGGGAGCACCTCCAAAGCGCAGAGCACTTTCACTGTGGGCTGCGGGCAGGAAGAGCAGGGCCGCCCCCCAGCACTCCTCTTCTCGCTGGGTCTCTGGGCTTCGGAGATGGGTATGGAGGTGATTTCTGGGGACTGGCAGGCCGCTTCCTCTTCCTGTCTTTTTGAAGTTGAATTTTCAGGGAGCTCTGGTGGGAGCCATCAGGGGGAGCAGCACTTCCTTCCCCCTGTCTCCAGAGACAGGCCCAGGCTCTCCTTTCTCTGCCTCCCACTGCATGATTCTGAGCACTCATGGGCCTGATCGTGCAGGCTCCCCTCTTTGGGACTCCTAGGGTACTTTTTGGGGGGCCATACCTGGTGAGGCTCTGGGGTTACTCCTGCTTCTGCACTTAGGAATTACTTTTGGCAGTACTCAGGGATGTATGGGATGCTGGAAATTGAACCCGGGTCTGATGCAAATGCTCTTCCCACTCTATACATACTTCAACCCTGAGGATGGATCATTTTAATTTAATTATTTTATTATTTTTATTGGGCTGGAGCGGTAGCACAGTGGGCAGGGCATTTGCCTTGCACGCAGCCAACTTGGCCGACCCGAGTTCTATTCCTCTGCCCCCTTGGAGAGTATCTCGCTCCCCGTGACGTATTCAATATGCCAAACACAGTAACAAGTCTCACAATGTTACTGGGCCCACGTGAGCAAATCGGTGAGCAACAGTAGGACAGTGATAGTGACTGTGATTATTTTTATTGGGCTGGGGCGATAGCACAATGGGTAAGGCGTTTGCTTTGCACGCGGCCACCCAGGTTTGATTCTCTCAGAAAGCCCGGCAAGCTACCGAGAATATCCCTCCCGCACGGCAGAGCCTGGAAAGCTCCCCGTGGGGTATTTGATATGCCAAAAACAGTAACAACAAGTCTCACAATGGAGACGTTACTGGTGCCCTCTCGAACAAATCAATGAACAACAGGGGGACAGTGCTACAGTGCAATGCTATTATTTTTATTGATTTTGTTGTTGTTGTTGAAGCAGGATAGTTTTTATTGAAACTTATATAAATAAGATATGAGGGAAGAGAAAGAAAGAAGTATGTGTTCACAAGAGAACGCAGGCCTTTCCAGAGTGGAAATAAGCATCAAAAACACAATGCATGAGATCTCTGTTCAAAAGGAGAGCCATACCTAAGAGTGAGCCTTTTTTTTTTTGTCTTTTGGGCCATACAGAATAACTCAAGGCTTGCTCTTATCTCTATGGGATCACTCTCGGCAGACTTGGGGGACAATGTGGGATATCAGGGATCAAACCCAGGTTGGCCATCCTTCCTGCTATACTCTTGCCCTGGACCCCTGAAAGGAGACTTTAAAAAAAATCTATACAGGGGCTGGAGAGATAGTACAGCGGGTAGGGCGTTTGCCTTGCACGCAGCCGACCCGGGTTCGATTCCCAGCATCCCATATGGTCCCCTGAGCACCGCCAGGAGTAACTCCTGAGTACAGAGCCAGGGGTAACCCCTGTGCATCGCCAGGTGAGACCCAAAAAGCAAAAAAAAAAAAAAATCTATACATATCTACAAAAATATTATACATATACACATGCACACATCAACGTACATGTATAGTTACGGTCATGTGGTTATAATAGTGTTACCACTTATGACTTTGGTGTACAAAGTCACTGCATGCACTACCACCACTGTCCCCAGGACCCTCTACCTTGTGTCACCTCAAGTCTCCTTTCCCCATACTTGTCATATGTCTCATAACCCAAGAACTAAGGGGGTTGTCACTGTTCAAGATGGTTTATCCCGGGGCTTGAGCAATAGCACAGTGGGTAGGGCGTTTGTTTGCCTTGCATGCAGCCGACCCGGGTTCGATTCCCAGCATCCCATTGGTCCCCTGAGCACCGCCAGGGGTAATTCCTGAGTGCAGAGCCAGGAGTAACCCCTGAGCATCGCCGGGTGTGACCAAAAAAAAAAAAAGATGATTTATCCCCTTTTATCCCCTTGTTTTGTCTCCACTTAAGCAGCAAATGAGTGAGATCATCCAATATTGGTCCTGCTCCCTCTGCCTTACTGTCTAGAGCCAGAGGTCATGAGTTGCTTCAGTCGCTTCCGCTTCTCTTGTTAGGAGCAGCACCCAGAGGAGGAGCTGATCAAGACTAAGCAGGATGAAGTGAACGCGGCCTGGCAGCGGCTCAAGGGCTTGGCTCTTCAGAGACAGGGGAAGCTCTTCGGGGCAGCCGAGGTCCAGCGCTTTAACAGGTCCGGGCCAGAGTGGGCTTCGGGGAACCGGTGCTTGCCGTGGAAGGGGCCGGGGGAGGCAGACAGCTTGTGCTCCTGGGATGCCGAGGGCAAGACACGTGTCAAAACTGGGTCACTCGGGAACTCCGTTGTGCAGGGACGTGGACGAGACCATAAGCTGGATCAAGGAGAAGGAGCAGTTGATGGCGTCAGACGATTTCGGCCGAGACCTGGCCAGCGTACAGGCTCTGCTTCGGAAGCACGAGGGCTTGGAGAGAGATCTTGCTGCGCTGGAGGACAAGGTGGGCCCTGGGCAGTCGCTGACCCTGCGCCGGTCTGAGGGCTGTTTCGGGAGCGCAGTGCTGACGGCCAGTGCCCCTAGGTCAAGGCGCTGTGTGCCGAGGCCGACCGCCTGCAGCAGTCCCACCCCCTGAGCGCCACACAGATCCAGGTGAAGCGGGAGGAGCTGATTACCAACTGGGAGCAGATCCGCACCCTGGCAGCCGAGAGACATGCACGTCTCAATGACTCCTACAGGTAGCTGCCCCTTCTGTCACCCTCTCAGCAGCCCAGGTGTGGGGACGATGCAGAGAAGGCAGGAGGGCAGGCTCCAGGGGCATTGGGTGGGCTGAGAATGCCCGTTTTCCTCTGCTGAGCAACTGCTGGGGGCCAGCCCACACCCGCAGCAGTTCTCAAAAACCGGCAGCCCTAGAGCGCGGGCACACAGTGTCCGTAGCTGGATTAACCTCGCCCACCCTGGATCCTGCACGACACTGAGAGAACCGGGGCTTTCTCTTTAGTCATCACAGCAGAACACCACAAGAAGTATTGGGTGCCGGAGTACCAGGGGTAGGGAAGGCGCTAACCCCAGCACCGTGATGATCCGCATGAGCATTACTGGAGGTGGTGAATAGACTGTGCACGTGCCTTGAATGCAGGGGTCCTGGGTTCAGCCCCTGGCACTGCTGGGAGCAGCCTTGTGAAGTCTCCACTCCTCAAAAAAAGGAGTAAACCATGGATTTAAAAGGAAAGGTTCTGGGACTAGAGGGATAGCACAATGGGTAGGGTGTTTGTCTTGCATCCGGCCGACCTGGATTCAATCCCCAGCATTCCAGATGATTCCTCAATCACCACCAGGAGTAATTCCTGAGCATCACCAGATGTGACCCAAAAAGGAAAAAAATAAAAGGGAAGGTTCTTACCACCCAGGGCTTGAACTTGGGAGAGACAAGAGAAGAGAACCTAAGGGACACGATTGCAGGATTAAAGAAATAGAACCTAGTTTTTAAAGGACCAATTTCCACTTTTTTTTAATGTAAGAGTAGTACTATTTATTCAGCCATTGATTAAGCAAATTTAATTGGGCATGAACTCCACTCCACTTTTTTTTTTCTTAACCTTTATCGTCTAGACCAATATTTTGCACAGGCCTCCTGAGCTTGTCTCCTTTCTGGGGCTCCCCTGCCTTCCATGGGGACTCCCTAGTTCTATGGTGTGCACCCTCGCCCCCATTTGCACGATTATTCTCTGTTGGCCCCTCAGAATGTCCTGGGTCCACAGGAGGCTCGGGTTAGAAGCAGAGGCCTGGAGGGAAAGAATCGTTTCCACAGGACTGGGCTCTCCAGTTTGTCAGACGTTGGGGAGCACAAAACCTGGAGCTGTAGGGCAGTCACTTGACCCCTAGCCCCAGGGCCTCCCAGGGACCCCCTCACCCCCCTTGACTGTCTCGTTCTCCCCAGGCTGCAGCGCTTTCTGGCTGACTTCCGGGACCTCACCAGCTGGGTGACGGAGATGAAAGCGCTCATCAATGCGGATGAACTTGCCAATGATGTGGCCGGAGCGGAAGCCCTGCTCGACCGACACCAGGAGCACAAGGTAGCTTGCAGCCCGCCCTGGCAGGAGCACCCACGGCAGCTCCTAGGGTGCAGGCCCTGGCAGACAGCAGTGGGCTCTGCCGTGGGCAGGTGCGCGCCCTCTGTGAGCCAGTGGACATGCGCTCCCTGTGCTCCCCCTAGAGGGTCAGTGTTCAGATGGTGGGAGGTACCCAGGGACCCTGAAACTCTGAGTAAACTGGAGGAAAAACCTCACAGTGAGCGCCGCCTTGCTGTTATCTCAGACACCCTGAGAGAAGGCTGAAGTCAGAGTGCGCCACGTACTGCCAGGGTTCGAGCACATGGCTCCTACTTTACCTTTAAATGCTGTATCCTGATGAGACACGCCTGTTGGAAATTAAGCAAGTTGCTTTTCTCTTGCGATGTGCTGGACCTGAAGATTGGTATGCCTGTCCCCTTGTAGGGCGAGATCGACGCTCATGAAGACAGCTTTAAATCTGCCGACGAGTCTGGACAGGCCCTGCTAGCTGCTGGCCATTACGCCTCAGATGAAGTGAGGGAGAAGGTATGAGAGGAGACATGCTCTTAACTAGAGTCTGTGGGGTCAGGGAGGTGTCTCGGTGGACTGAGCACATGCTCGGTGTGCAGGAGGCCCAAGTTCAGTCCCCAGAATTGTGTGGTCCCATAATGGCAGTCCCATTGAGGATCATTGGAAAAGCCTAGGGAGTCAGAGAGATAGTACAGTGTATAGCACTTCCTTTGCATGCGACTGCTTTGACTGCAGCTCAAGTTCTATCCAGCGCTGCAGATGGTCCCCTGAGCACTGCCCCCCGCCCCCCAATAGGACTCTGGAAATGATCCAAAATACCACATATTGGGGGCCCACCTCCCTGCCCCTCACAAGCACCCAGTGTGGTCCTGGTGGCTTCCAAGTTCTGGGGTGGCCCGCTTTTTGTTTTGCTTTTGTTTTTTTTTTTTTTTTAAAGGAAAACAAGGCCTGGAGAAATAGTACAGTGACTTTGAGCCTTGCAAGCATGTGGTTGCAGGTTCTCATCCCAGCGTCCCCCTGTGTGCCTGCAATCCCACCAGCACAAGCCATTTCTCAGTGCACTGCGGCCAGGTGCATGTGTGTGGACCCCACAAGAGGGGGTGAGCCCTGGTGAGCTTCACAGCTAGAGATGTGTGAAACATCACCCCTGGAAAACTGACGAAGCTGCACAGCTCTGCCTGTGGCCCCAGCTTCCCACTATGGCCCCGGGGAGCACAGTCACCAGCTCACACTGAAAGGTGGGGAGCCTAGCCAGGTTTGCGAGCACCGCTGTCAGGCCTAGCCAGGTGCCCATCCTCCACACGCCACATTTTTCCTTCTTTCCATGAATGAAATTCTACCTTAGAGGATCTCTGAGAAGCTAAGGGAGGAAGACAAGGGCCTGGGAACTGAGTGGAACTGGGGCCAGTGGGGCAGGTTTCCTGCTTAACCTGCAGGGAGCTGAGTCCTGCCTTAGTAGTTAGAGCCAAGAGTGAACAATTTTTCTTTAACCAAATTATATGTATCTGTATTATATAATTACCAGTTGGGCAGGATCTTTGAGCAGAGGTGCCAGAGGAGCACCAGATAATGATATATTTTTTGAGTTTCATGGAGACTGGGAGAAGACATATTTCAAAGATACACTTTGTTGTCATTAACCTTGGTTTTTGTTTATTTTCTTTTTGGGTCACACCCAGTGATGCACAAGGGTTACTCCTGGCTTTGCACTCAGGAATTACTCCTGGCAGTGCTCAGGGGACCATATGGGATGCTGGGAATCGAACTTGGGTTGGCCACATGCAAGGCAAGCGCCCTCCCCGCTGTGCTATCACTCCAGTCCCTGTTGTCATTAATTCTGGAGTCTAAAAATCGTGTCCAGATTTCCTGCACTGTGTTCCCATTACTTGGTGGGGCGCCGACCTGTGTGTCCTGTCCCCACACTGGTGGGCGCTGTTCCGCTTTCCTCCTTTGCGGCCTTGTATGGGGCTTGCATGTGGAGTGGCAGGCGGTCACTCCCGCTTGCTCCTGATGCTTCCTGGCCTGGGTCTGCCCGCAGTTGACCATCCTGTCTGAGGAGCGGACAGCGCTGCTGGAGCTTTGGGAGCTGCGCAGGCAGCAGTACGAGCAGTGCATGGACCTGCAGCTCTTCTACCGCGACACCGAGCAGGTGGACAACTGGATGAGCAAACAGGAGGTAACTTGGGTGCGAGTCCCTGGGGCTGCTCCTGGGGAGGCTGTTCCAGCCTCGCCAGGGTGCTGACAAGGTGATTGTCTCAGTTCTCCCTCGGGAGGTGGGGGCCCCAGTTTCCAGGCAATGGAGATGTGGTAACAGTGAGGAGGAGACTTTGGTCTTTAGGACTCGGTGTTCACTCATCACCTAGATCTGGGGGAAGTGACAAAAGCCGTTTGAACCCCAGGTTTCAGGCTGCTGTTGGCGAATGTCAGAGTGGCTGTGGGGACTTGGCCCCCCCGGGAGAGCTGTGGGAGTTTCATGGCCCTCGCGTTTCTCCCTTCTGGACGTTGGCTGAGTCCCCTTTACTATTCAGCCTTCGACCCTGCAGGGCCGGGGCGTTGTTCTGAGCGTTTTCCTTCCTTTTGAGGCTTTCCTGCTGAACGAAGACCTAGGAGATTCCTTGGACAGCGTGGAGGCGCTCCTCAAGAAGCACGAGGACTTTGAGAAATCCCTCAGTGCCCAGGAGGAAAAGATCACGGTGAGCGCCTTCCTGCCGTTACCGCAGATGCCCCGAGAGGAGGCTGAGGCCTCTGAGCCGAGCTCACAAGGGGTTGATGATGGGTGTGCACGAAGGTGCTTCAGCCCCTCGTCATGGTAGATGCCGCCTTGTTGGAGCCAGCCAGCTGTGTAGGGCCACAGGACCTATCACCAGATGTGACTTTCACTGAGCGCAGCAGTGAATTCCTTGTCTCCATCGAGCACAGACGGGCAGAGGGGACTGAAGGCTGCTGCCCGCAGCTAACCCATCAGGTCGCCTCAGATAATGCCATGACATGGCTGTGGGGGTTGGGCGGGGTGTTAGCATGATGCCACTGCCTCTGCTCTGCCATGGGCATGTGTAGCTCAGAGCCACCCCACAGGGCAGAGGTGAGCCTTGGCAGGACAGCTTGGCACCCAAGCGGAGGCCTGCTCCGGGGCGCGGCGCTTTAAGCTGAAAGCGCCCCTGTCCCCACAGGCCCTGGATGAATTTGCGACTAAGCTAATCCAGAACAACCACTACGCCATGGAAGACGTGGCTGCTCGCCGAGACGCTGTGAGTCCCGGGCCCCTCGGGATCTCCCTGCCCGGGGGTGGCACCCTACCAGGGCGGTTATCGCTGTGGGGCCTCCTCAGGGGCAGTCTGGGAGCGAGAGAACTGCAGCTTGACACGGGGTCTTGTCTTTCAGCTGCTGAGCCGCCGCAATGCCCTCCACGAGCGCGCCATGTACCGCCGGGCCCAGCTGGCCGACTCCTTCCACTTGCAGCAGTTCTTCCGGGACTCAGACGAGCTCAAGAGTTGGGTCAATGAGAAGATGAAAACGGCCACTGATGAGGCGTATAAGGTAAGTGAACCATTGGTGTGTCTTCACGTGCCCGGAGGGAGATACTTAGTAGTGAGCAGAGGTTCGAGAAGGAAATAAGGAAGTCAGGGCCGGGGATATAGCTCAGGGCATAGGTTACATGGGTGAGGCTCTGGGTTTGATCCCCAACCCCACTAAAAAATTAGTAATTTGGGGCTGGAGTGATAATACAATGGGCAGGGCACATGCCTTGCATGTAGCCAACCCGGGTTCGATCCCCAGCATCTCATATGGACCTTGAGCACTGCCAGGAGCGATCCCTGCGTGCAGAGTCCTGGAGTCAGACTTGCGCACTGCTGGGTGTGACCCAAAACAACCAAAATAAAAAAGTTTTTTAAATACTGTGCTGTCCCTTCCCTGTGTGAATGAGCATGACAGTGACGGAAAACGACACACCAGACACAGGGTCAAGGTAGCAGCTCTTCGTCTTTCATCACAGGATCCCTCCAACCTGCAAGGAAAAGTGCAGAAGCATCAGGCTTTCGAGGCTGAGCTCTCAGCCAACCAGAGCCGCATTGACGCGCTGGAGAAAGCTGGCCAGAAGCTGATCGACGTCAACCACTATGCCAAGGAGGAAGTGGCCGCACGCATGGACGAGGTCATCAGTCTGTGGAAGAAGCTGCTGGAGGCCACAGAACTGAAAGGTAAGAGAAAGCTTATGGGAGGCTGTGGGCTGCTGGGCTCAAACGTGCCTTCCTGGTGTGGTGATAGGAGTGTGTGACCCCAGATCAGGACTGGGGTGTGACCCTGAGCCTTCAGGCTCATTTCCTGTGAAGGAGTGACCCACCTTGGGTTCTTAGTGACTTTGCTCATTTGTTGGGAGCCTGAGTGAGAAGGGAGTGATCTGGCCGACCAGCTGCGACTGAATCAGGCCTCATCCCTAGATCGAGTCCTGTCATAAAAGCCAAGGGTGCTGATTGATGATCCCGGGCCTTTGTCCCATGGAGGTTTGAATGTTTTTGTTTTTGTTTTTGTTGAGCCCGGCAAGCTACCGAGAGTATTCGATATGCCAGACACAGTAACAACAAAGTCTCCAATGGAGACGTTACTGGGCCCGCTCGAGCAAATCGACGATCAACGGGAGGGCCTTTACCTTTACCTTTGCTTTTTGGCTGGAGCGAGAGCACAGCGGTAGGGTGTTTGCCTTGCATGCGGCCGGCCCGGCTGAGCTGGGTTCGATTCCTCTGCCCCTCTCGGAGAGCCTGGCAAGCTACTGAGAGTATCTCACCAGCACGGCAAAGTCTGGCAAGCTACCCATGACGTATTCGATATGCCAAACACAGTAACAAGTCTCACAATGGAGACATTTCTGGGCCCGCTCCAGCAAATCGATGAACAGTGGGAGGACAGTGCAGTGCTACTTGCTTTTTGGGTCACACCCGGTGATGCACAGGGATTATTCCTGGCTCTGCACTCAGGAATTACCCCTGGCGGTGCTCAGGGGACCATATGGGATGCTGGGAATCAAACCCAGGTCGGCCACGTGCAGGGCAAACGCCCTAGTCACTGTGCTATCACTCCAGCCCCCAGTTTTTGAATGTTTTTTAAAAGGCTTCCAGTTCAGCAGTTAGAAAGTAGAGCAAGAGGACACAGTGAGAGAAGGTATAGCAGAGCTTCTGAGGGAGGTGCATTGAGCCTCAGAGAAGGTGCAATGAGTCTCTGAGAGAAGGTGCTCTGGACCTCTCAGAGAAGGTGCTCTGATCTGCCCCCCAGGCCCAAAGTCCTCCCTCCTCCCTGCCTCTATTAGCTGCTGTATCACTAATTCCTGCATCTCTGCCCAGGTATAAAGCTACGCGAGGCTAACCAGCAGCAGCAGTTTAACCGCAACGTGGAGGACATCGAGCTGTGGCTGTATGAAGTGGAAGGTCACCTGGCTTCCGACGACTATGGCAAAGATCTGACCAATGTGCAGAACCTCCAGAAGAAGCATGCCCTGCTGGAGGCGGACGTGGCTGCCCACCAGGTGGGGCACCCCAGCACTCTAGGCGCCAGTGAGGGGGACACTCTGGTCATCTTTTCAGACACACAGTTTGGGGAGCGGGAACAGGCATTGGTGTTCTCGGAATACGCAGGCTCTGTCTGCCCCGCTCTTGGGTGCACAGGCTGAGGGGGCAGTGTCCTAGGGTGAGGAAGGAACTACGCGCTGACATCCCCCACATGTGTGATCAAAATCCCTAAAGCCAGAGAGTAGCCAGGAACCACGGCCACATGCTGATGACTCTCCTTACCCTTCTCAGGACCGCATCGACGGCATCACCATTCAGGCCCGCCAGTTCCAGGAGGCTGGCCATTTTGATGCTGAAAACATCAAGAAGAAGCAGGAAGCGCTGGTGGCGCGCTACGAGGCACTCAAGGACCCCATGGTGGCCCGGAAGCAGAAACTGGCAGATTCCCTGCGTCTGCAGCAGCTCTTCCGGGATGTGGAGGATGAGGAGACCTGGATTCGCGAGAAGGAACCCATCGCTGCGTCCACTAACCGAGGTGGGTCTCCCCCGAGGAGGGAGTCGGGAGTCAGGCTAGTGACCGGGCGTGCTGGCTAGTGACCTCAGAGCAACAGGGAGGCTTTCTCCTGGTGACTCAGCTGACATCGTTTCCACCCCCAGGCAAAGATTTGATTGGAGTCCAGAACTTACTGAAGAAACACCAAGCCCTGCAGGCGGAAATTGCAGGACATGAACCTCGCATCAAAGCCGTTACCCAGAAGGGGAATGCCATGGTGGAGGAAGGTAGGTGATCCTCGGGGACCCCCACTGTGTGGAGAGTGGTAACAGGCTTGGGCCCCATCCCACCGTGAGAGTCTCTCAATACCTCAGATGTGTGGAGGCTGAGGTGTTTAAAATTAGATGCAGAGTTTATTTTGTTTGGGGGCCACACCTGGCAGTGCTCAGGGACTACCCTGGTTTGGTGCTTGTGTGTGGGATTGAGGATTGAACCCGGAGTCCCAAGTGCACAGCTGGCGTTGCAGCCCTTTGACCCTGGCCCCAGGAGCTGGTCCTCTCACTGATTTTTAGGATGATGTTTCTCTGTCAGTTTCGGCCTCTGCTTCTTAGAAATTTTGGGTCAAGGAAACAAAAAACAAACAAACAGGCCAGTCTGTTAAAGGGCTGGAACCCCAAACTCGCAGAGACGCAGTTTCCCAGGGCCTGGCTCCACGAGGTGGCCAGTGGGTGCTTGTCGTCAGCCCCACTTTGTCCCACCTGCCTTCCAGGACACTTTGCTGCTGAGGACGTGAAGGCCAAGCTGAACGAGCTGAACCAGAAGTGGGAGTCCCTGAAGTCCAAGGCTTCCCAACGGCGGCAGGACCTGGAGGACTCGCTGCAGGCCCAGCAATACTTCGCTGATGCCAACGAAGCCGAGTCCTGGATGCGGGAGAAGGAGCCCATCGTGGGCAGCACCGACTACGGGAAAGATGAGGACTCCGCAGAGGTGAGCTGTGACAGGCGCTGTGTCTAGGGTCTTTACCCCCAACTTTTTCTTTTTATTTATTTATTTTTAATTTTTGGGTCACACCCAGTGATGCTCAGGGGTTAGTCCTGGCTCTGCACTCAGGAATTACCCCTGGCGTTGCTCAAGGGACCATATGGGATGCTGGGAATTGAACCTGGGTCAGCTGCGTGCAAGGCCCTACCCTCTGTGCTATTACACCAGCCGCCCCCCCCCGCCCCCCCCCCCCCCCCCCCGCCAACTTTTTCTTAAGGGAACTCAGTCATCTGGGGTTTGTTGTTGTTTTTTTTTTCTTTTTTTTTCTGCGTTTTGCGTTTTTGGGTCAAGGCCCGGCTATGCACAGGGGTTGCTCCTGGCTCATGCACTCAGGAATTACTCCTGGCGATGCTCAGGGGACAATATGGAATGCTGGAAATCAAACTCCGGTTGACCGTGTGCAAGGCAAATGCCTACCTGCTGTACTGTCGCTCCAGCCCCCATCAGTCATCTGTTTTTGTTGTTTAGTTTTGGGGCCACACCTGGAAATGCTCAGGGCTTGCTTACTCCTGGCTCTGCACTCAGAATCAATCCTGGCAGTGCTCAGGGAACCAGCTATAAAGGGTGCTGGGGATAGAACCCGGGTTGGCTGTGTGCACGGCAAATGCCTGCTGTACTGTTGCTCCAGTCCCGGGAATTCAGTCGTCTTAAAAGGAGAGAAGTGACTCTTCAACCTTCAGCTGTGACTGTTGACTTTTTTTTTGTTTTTTTTGTTTTGTTTTGTTTTTTGGCCACACCTAGGTGTGCTTAGATTTTATTCCTGGTTCTGCACTCAGGAATCGCTCCTGAAGGAACTCAGGGCACCATATGGGGTGCTGGATATCGGTCCCGGGTCAGCTATATGGAAGGCAAGCACCCTGCCTGCTGAAATATCGCCACCCCATCTTTGAAATTCTGAATGGGTGTATTCTGCCACTGCGTGCCCAGCCTCAAATCATACTCAGCAGTGTGCCACCCGGTCCTTGGCCCTGCTGCCTTACTGGCTGGACCACACAGAGATGAGCAGAGTATGGCTGTGTATTCCATCTGATTCCCCCAGATAGGGGCGTGAGGGGCTTAGAGTCCGATAGGAGCGTGAAGAAGCACCAAGCAGGGGTGCGAGGGACGAAGCCGTCCTTGAGAAGAGCAGTGTAGCCCTCAATCCCCAGGCCTCTCCGACAGGCTGCCTGCTGCGTGGTGCAGATTGCCAGCAGGGCGGGTGGAGCGGAAGGCACTGCCCCTTCATGGCCGACAGCAGGCTGGGGCCGCTGTGAGCCTGGGACTTGGGTTTCAGGCTCTCCTGAAAAAGCATGAAGCTTTGATGTCGGATCTCGCCGCCTATGGCAGCAGCATCCAGGCTCTACGGGAGCAGGCGCAGTCGTGCCGGGTAAGTCCTGCTGCTTCCGGGCCGTGTGGGGTGGGGGAAGGACTCTGCTCTGCCTGCATGGGTTGGGGGCTGGCATTGGCAGCTTTCTGGAGACTTGGCTCGTTTTGTGATGCACGGTGACACGAAGGTCGTCTCTCACCGTGTTGGCCTCTCTGGGTCCTCAGCAACAAGTGGCCCCCATGGACGACGAGACTGGGAAGGAGCTGGTGCTGGCCCTCTACGACTATCAGGAAAAGAGCCCCCGAGAGGTCACCGTGAAGAAAGGCGACGTCCTCACCCTCCTCAACAGCACCAACAAGGCAAGGCGCGGCGTGGCCCTGCTCACGGGTCCACTCAGGGCGGCTCTGTCTTACCCGTGGTCACCACAGCAAGGAATTCTTTCTCTTTCTCCTTTTTTGTTTCTGGCCACACCTGTCAACATTCTAGTGACTCCTGCCACTGCACTCAGGGATCACTCCTGTTAGTGCTCAGGAACCACGTGGGGTGCCAGGGAACAAACCTGGGTTAGCTGTGTGCCAGGCAGATGTCCTCCCTGCTGGAGTCTCGCTCGGGCCCCAGGATTCTTTTTTTCTTTTGAGCCAAGCTTGCCTTTCCAGCCCATCCCTGGCTCTGGACAGCTGCAGCGGGCAGAGGCAGGGCTGCCTGTCTCCCCATTCTGTCGCGAGATTTTGACAAAGGCCAGATTGACTGTGGGTTTGAGGGGTGAGGGGCACGATCCTCCACATATTCACCTTTTCTAAGGGTATTCCCCACCCTGTGAGTCAGGGCTGAAGAAATATCCCCCGTCCTCTCCATAGCCCTAGTCCCGGGAGTAGGTTGGTGGGGGGGGGCCCTTGCTTGTGTTTGGGTTTTGGCTGACAGTGCTCTGGGGCTACTCCTGGCTCTGTGCTCATGACTGACCCTGAGGATGCTGTGAATGGAACCTGGGTTGGCCCCATGTGAGCACCTTAACCCCACCCTGTCTCTCTGGCAACCGATTCAAGCCAGAACCAGCCTCTGGTCTGATTCAGCAGTATCGTTCTGGAGAACCTGGGGAGGGTGAGAATCAGTGTTTGTGCTGGCCCTGTGGTAGCCACCAAGCCCCTGAGCTGTGGCCAGAGAAACTGGCCTAACGGTGGTGCTGCTGTAGGCCCATGCCAGTCAGTTGGGGCTCTGTGCAGCCCCAGCTCATCACAGTGCAGAGTGTAGCTGCCTCTCCTGGGGCTGCCCTCTTGCCTATGCACAGTGACCGCCGTGGCCATGGCGTCCTGCACTTGAACCTTGCAGTTCGGCGAGTGCAAACACAGGTCCTTTCTCAGGGCTGACACTGACCTCCTTCTCCCTTTCTCAGGACTGGTGGAAAGTGGAAGTGAATGACCGGCAGGGGTTTGTGCCAGCAGCGTACGTGAAGAAACTGGACCCCGCCCAGTCGGCATCCCGGGAGAACCTCCTGGAGGAGCAGGGCAGCATCGCGCTGCGGCAGGAGCAGATTGACAATCAGTAAGGGCGACAGGCGCAGGGGGCCAGCCCCACAGGGGCCCAGGGCCAGTCAGGCAGGGTCTTCCGGAGTCTCAGGTGCCAGTGCTCCTCCAGGCCCCCTCTTCCTGCTCTCCCTCAGACACTGTTACCCCCCCAGCATGGCCCTGCGTCCATGTGCTGCTTTCCTCCTCGGCTTGTTTCTGTCACCCTCTTACCTTCATCCTCCAGATCCTGGAGAGCCGGGTGCTCACACTTAGAGCTCCGCTGTGCTCTGTCCCGGCCCCCCCATTCCTGTAGCCCAGCAGACCCCGCAGTGACCTCTGTTCCTTCTGAAGGGCACGTTTCTCTGCTAATGGAACCAAAAACTGTGGACTCTGGGCAGAGACCTAGAAAGGACATTCTTCCTGGAGTTTCAAATCGAATCTCCCTGACCCAGCTGCCCCCAGGAAAGGCCAGTGAGTTTGGACTCTCAGGCTTCCGGTGCTGCCGTCGAGCGGGGACCAAGCGTCCTTACAGCCTTTGTATGCTTACTTGTGCTCAGAGAAGCTTGTCCCCAGCAGGCCATCTGGCTCCCTGGTCTGCTTCTGGGCGGTCACCAAGTTTCCCATCCAGACAGGATTTACTGCCCGAAACTGGTGGGCTTTCCAGGAAAACGCAGGCACACTCACCCTGTGGTCTCAGCCTCCTGCCCTTCCCTTCACGGCTTCACCCGCTTCCAGGAGTCCAGTGGGCTCCTTTCACCCCTCTAATCATCTCCCCTTCCAGCACCAGGCGGAACAGCCGCTTCCCAGCGCCGCCGTAACCCCACTAATCCGCGCATGCTTTTGCTGTGCCCCTGTGCAGGACGCGCATAACTAAGGAGGCCGGCAGTGTTTCTCTGCGTATGAGACAGGTGGAAGAACTGTGAGTAGGCGGCGAGGCTTGCTGAGCGCCATGTCCATGCCACACCTGTCCATCCTCCCTGCCGCTTCTCCGGAAGGCTCATGTCTGCGTCTGTCCCCGTAGCTAGTTGGGGGGGAGGCCCTGCAGACGCGCCGGAGGTGTGGGTGAGGCTGTGGCACTGCCAGCAGCCCCCTGCCCTGGCAGCTTCTTTGTGAAGCTGGGTCACTGGTCCTGCCTGCTGGCACCCGGGCGGCTCAACCTCAGTCCACAGCCCACCCGAGCCCCAGTCTGTTGTGGGGTTGTGCTCTGGTTTTTGGTAGCTCGCTGCTTTTTTTCTTTCTTTTTTATTTTGTTTTGTTTTGGGGCCACACCTGGTTATGCAAAAGATCAAACTCCTGGCTCTGCTCAGGGATCACCCCTGGCAGCCTTAGGGAACCGTATGAGATGCTGGGGATCGAACCCAGGTCGGCCACGTACACGACAAGCGCCCTGCCTGCTGTACTATCGCTCCAGCCTCACTCACTGCTCTTTTCACTTTACTTCAGGAAATTTCGATTTGATTAGGATTCCAGAACTTTTATTTGAACATTTGACCCCATTTTAACGTGATGGTTATTTTCATGTTTCCAAAGAGAATCGTAGTTTGGCCTTTTGTGTTGTGGCCCCAGGGTCAGGATACTCTTTTCTGCTTAAGCCTTCAGGTCAAGGGTCAGAGCAATGTGCCATGGGGAGAGTGCTGGCCTTTCCCACAGCCAACCCACGTTCAATCCCTGCATCTCCTAGATACCCCCAGCCCTTGCCAGGAGTGAGCCCTGATCAGAGACAGGAGTAACCCCTGGGCACTGCCAGATGTGGCCCCAAAATAAAAAAACAAAAGCAAAAACAAAAAAATACCCTTCTTGTCAAAGAAGCGGTATTCCTCTTTTTCTTTTGAGGGACTGTGCGGGAGGGGTTGTTTGTGGGCCACACCTGGCAGTACTGGGTCCCTATGGGATGCTGGGATTGAACCTGGGTCCGTGATGTGTAAGGCAAGTACCCGTCTATTAGAAATGGTCTAGCTCTTCTGTGCCTTCCTGGCTTTCCTCCTGCTGAGAAGCAGAGCCACTTCTCGCTGTCAGGGCTCCTGAGCCCACCTGGCGCCCACCTGTCTTTCTCCCATCCCGGGATGGTGGCTTGGAGACCACTAGGGCCGCACGAAACCCTTCGTTTACATCACACCCAGGGAACTTGTGTCGTGTCTCAGCTGTGGTCGCATGAACCGTGTGTGACTGTACTCAGTGCTTGGTCGCTGTCACTGGTGGAGGTGACACTGCTGGCCAGCCTCCTGTGGGATCTCAGGCCTTCATCTTCATCGTGTGCCACACTTCGTCACCAGGGCATCACCGTCACGAACTCCAGACAGATGCGGGTTGCCTGTGCACGCGCTCTTGGGAGCTGACTGTCCTCCTGCCCATTCTCGTCCCCTCCTCTGACCACAGATATCACTCTCTGCTGGAGCTGGGCGAGAAGCGCAAAGGCATGTTGGAGAAGAGCTGTAAGAAGTTCATGCTGTTCCGAGAGGCCAACGAATTGCAGCAGTGGATCAACGAGAAGGAGGCAGCACTGACGAGCGAGGAGGTGGGCGCCGACCTGGAGCAGGTGGAGGTGCTGCAGAAGAAATTCGACGACTTCCAGAAGGTGGGCTCGAGGGCGCTGGATTCTCTTCATTGGTTGCCTTTTTTTTTTAATCTTGATTTTTGACTGCAGATTTCAGGAATGAAGTGACGTAGGTAGTTTTCCGCTGTTTCTGATCTTTTTGTTTGGTTTTTGAGTCACACCACTTAGGGCCTTCTGGCACACTGCCAGGATCGCTCTCAGCACTGCTTGGGGACTAGGTGGTACCAGAAATCAAACCTGGGCCTCCTGCGTGCAAAGCCTCAATTCAAACCCTCTGAGCCACCTCCTGGCCCTGAAGCTAGTTTTGAGCAGGGAATGGTTTGGGCTCACTTGTTCAGAGGCTGCTTCTGGCCCTGTCCTGGCAGGGGTGCGGGGCTTCTGTGGTGTCGGGGATCAAACCAGAGTTTGTTTCATGCAAGCAAGTACCTGACTCTATATACTATCCTGACTCTATATTCTATCTCCCTGACTCTAGCTATTTTAATTTCAATTATTTTGTTTGTTTGTGTGCCACATTCAGCTCAGGCCTTAATCTTTGCTCTGATCAGGGATCAGTCCTTGTACTCAGGGGACCATATGAAGTGCCAGGGATCAAACCAGCCCAGGTGCATGGTACAAGGCAAGCGCGCGCGTACACACACAGATACACACACACATACACACCGCCTTATTATCTTTCTGACCAACCCACACCCCCATGCATTTCGTGGCTATTTTTCTACAACTTCAGTTTGTTGAACTTCATTAAATGACCACATCACGATCACGACGATCACGACCATCCTGTTATTCGTCAATTGCCTTGAGTAGGCCCCAGTAACGTCTCCTTCGTCCTAGCTCTGAGATTTTTTAGAAAGTGCCATATTCAAGTCTCTTTCAGAGTTAGGAGAATGAAAATGAAAATTTTTCAACTTTCAAATGACCACATACATACTGTTTTTAAAAACTTTTTTTCTTTCTTAGGATCCTAACTTAGGTCCTGTGCTTGCATTGTTAGCTTGAGATCGAACCCAGGACTCACAATGCAAGCAAGTGCTCTTCCACTGAGCCACATCCCAGCCTAGCATTTTTTAAAAAACTAGAATAAAGTTTCTGTAACACATGGTTGCCTGTTTTGTAGTATACAGTTCAGAATGTGTTTTACAACCCTTATTCCATCTCATCCCAGATTACTATTTTAGAGAATCCACATACCTATTCAGTCATCACCCTGTAACCCCCACAATCTGTCTTTTGTCTCTGCTTTAAGATTTATTTTGTTTATTTTTGGGCCCCACCCAGCGATGCTCAGGGCTTACTCCTCGCTCTGTGCTTAAGGATCAGTCTTGGCAAAACTCAGGGGACAAAAGTGGAGTGCCAGGGATCAAACCTGGATGGGCTGCGTGTGAGACAAATACCCTACCCACTATCCAACAGCTCCAGTCCCTGCTTTTAAGCTGTTGGGAGAGTTTGCATACTCTCTAACTTGGAGTGATGGGCTTCTTTCTCTGAGGTGTCTTTGGAGTTTGTCCTTTGGGAGGAGCCACACTGCCAGTGTTTAGGGGTTACTCCTGGCTCGTGGGTCACTCCTGGCAAGACTCAGGTGACCATATGGGGTGCCACGGTTCGAACCCTGGTTAGCCACAAGTGCCCTCCCTGCTGTGCTGTCGCTCCAGCCCATGTTAGCACTGTACCTCTTTTTGTGGTTGACTGGTCCTGTGGTTCATGTGTAGACCACACCTTGTATTTTCCACTCCCCAGTTTAAAAGGATTCTTATAACTAGAGTGCATGCTTTGTATGTAGAAGGCCCAGGTTTGTTCCCCAGGATCTTACGATTTACTGAGACCAGCGCAACCCCTAAGTACCACTATCTATAGCCCAAAACCCCCTCCAAAAAATACAGGGGAAATGTTCTTAAAATCAGTAATGGGGTGGAGCCAGAAAGGCACTTGCCATGTCCATGGCTGAACCAGGTTTAATCCCTGGCACCACATGTGATTCTCCAAGCTTCACCAATGGTGATCCCTGAGCTCAGAGTCAGGAGTAAGTCCTCGGCACCACTTGTTGTTGCCCAAAACCAAAAACGAAATATCAGTTAAGACTTGGGGCAGCTTCTCCCATAGGACTTACATGGTCAGAGTGATTGTATAGCAAGTAGGGTGCTTGCCTTGTAGGCAGCCAACCTGAGTTTGATCCCAACATCCCATACGTTCCTTTGAGTAATTCCTGAGTACAGAGCTAAGAGTGATTCCTGGTGCTGAGCTAGGAGTAACCCCTGAGTATCACTAGGTGTGACCCAAAAGCCAAAATAAAATCACTTTTGGGGTCCAGGGTTGGTGCTCCGCCATGAAGCAATTACCATGAGTCTGATCTCTGGTGTCACAAAAGGAAAAGGGACCTAGGGGGCCCTGAGCGGTAGTGCAGCGGGGAGGGCACTTGCCTTGCACATGGCCAACCGGGGTTCCATGCCCGGCATCACATAGGGTTCCCCAAGCACCGCCAGGAATGATTTCTGAGTACAGAGCCAGGGGTCAGCTCAGAGCATCGCCAGGTCTGACCTAAAGCAAAACAAATCCAAAAAAGAGGGACTGGAACAACTAAGTTCCAAGGTGCGGGTTTATTTGTGGAAACTTCCTTTTCCTGAAGCAGGAATGCGTAGCTCTGAACTGCTGTTTACACACTGCTCCCGTGGGTTGTTCCTGAGAGCCTCACATCTCTGTGGCTTCCATTGTATTAAAGGACCTGAAGGCCAACGAGTCTCGGCTGAAGGACATCAACAAGGTGGCCGATGACCTGGAGTCAGAGGGGCTGATGGCCGAGGAGGTGCAGGCAGTGCAGCAGCAGGTGAGTGTCTGACCTTGATCCAACCTCTGGCCTCCTTCATGGCTCAGCAGGTCACGGGCCACAGCACAGCCTCATGGCCAGGCTGCACGGGAACCATTCTGTTCCGCTTTGGTGGAGCAGCAGCCTTTACTGTCGTAGGTTTCTGCCAGTTGGAAATGGTGACGGTGGTGTGATGTCGAATAGTGAACATAGAAACACAGGTTCTTTCTAGCCAACCTCAGAAACAGAGGTCTTTGACCCACCGGCCCCATGCTCTCGTCTGTCTCCAGAATTGACTGGGATGAGCCTGTGTTTCCCCCAGCAGTAAAGCTGTTTTTTCTCTCTCTCTCTCTCTCTCCGTAGGAATTGCATGGCATGATGCCCAGGGTAAGTCCCAGTGCTGCGCGTGGAGCTGGAGCGTGAGGAGTGAGTAGTCTGGGGAAGCATTGTAGGGCCCAGAACTGCCCACAGATACCTGTTCCCGAACCTCGGAGGTGCTTTCTCTGTGGACAAGAAATAGTAGAGGGCCGGAGTGATCATATAGCAGGAAGGCCTTTGCCTTCATGCAACTAACCTAGGTTCTATCCTTGGCATCCCATATGGTCGCCTGAGCACTGCCAGAAATAATTCCTGAGTGCAGGGCCAGGAGTAACCCCTGAGCATCTCCGGGTATGGCCCCCACGAAAGAAAGAAAAGGGAACAATCTGCCACTTTCCAAAAGACCAGAGTTTTTGCCTCCTCTATTTCCTTTCAGACCTTTGCCAAATTTTGCTTTATTATCCCTCTTCTAAGAGGCCCATGAATAGGACAGGATAAGTAGGTGTTTTGTACAAGGTTCTTGCTCTCTCTTGGGGTTGCATGTGGCGTTAGACTTGGTCTGTGGCTTCCTTTCCCTCCAGAGGCCAAACCGTTTGCTGTCAGGGTGGGGTCCTGTTTCAGAGAGGAAGGGGGGTGGCCCCATGCTTCTCTGCTTATTTGTGTCCCTCTCAACTCCTCTGACTAGGATGAAGCGGATTCCAAGACCGCCTCCCCATGGAAGGTAGGAAGCAGTGGGCCAGTTTTTAATAATTGTTCCTGAAGATGTCCTTGAAATCCCAGGGAAGGATTTCACCTGTTTTCTGGGGCTGATTTTGAGTTCTGAGCCCCTTGGCACCGCCTGTGGTCTGATGAAATTGTGCCGTTTATCCTTGAAGCTGCAGGTTCTCAGGACAAAGCTGGTTTAGGTCTTTAGGTCGGGGTAGGTAACAGACGCGTCCCCACACTTCAGGTGACCTGGGACTGATTCCCACAGGATGTGTGCTGCCCCACAGATGCCTCGGTCGTAAAAATGTCCGTCCACCCTCGTGTGCCTGACCTTCCCCCAGAGCCACGGCTGCAGGCCAGGGGGAGCGAATGCTGCTTCCCACCTGCAGTTGACTTCGGGCCGGGGTGCTGGGACTGGGGGAGACAAGCCAGCAGCTCGGGAGAGCTTTGTAAGGGGAGAGTGTTTAGTAGCAATGGTGCCACTCTCTGCCCAAGGCCAGTTCTAGCCCCTTTCCTCTGGATGCACAAGAACCAAGCAGTTGAACTGGAGGCACGTGTGAAATCAAGAGCCAGTTTCTGAAGCCTTAGAAAATCCACCTTCCTAGAGCAGAAGGAGGCCTCCCCTCAGCCCCCCAAGAGCAGAGCTCTCACCCTGACCATGTGGTCCTGCTGCTCTGGCCCCTCGTCCCTGCTGGCTCCGCCTGCTTAGACCCCCAGCTGGGGCAGGGCGGCACTTTCCCGTAGATTCTGCTACTTTCCTTTCCTCGGTCTTAATTCTTCTCACAAGCATGCTCTGATACCTGGTGACGCGGGGCAACAGCCTTACCGAGGCAGTCTTGTGAGTCTTTGTGATGACCACAGTGTTAACTTGAGAACAGCTACAACTCACTAGTGCTGTCTCTGAGAAGGGTCGCAGAGAACCGAGAGGCGCCCCCTCCTATGCTGATGAGAGACGGGCGCCGTCTGCCATGTGCAGGGCTTTTGGCTCTTGGAAAAAGGAACTGCATTGATGAGAACACATAACTCCTTGGTTTATGTTCTCCATCTGGTTCGGCTGTTGCCCTTCATTCATGGGGTCACTGTTGAAAAGAACAGCCACCCAGTGGCCAGAGTTTCACATGAAGTGCTCAATGTTCCGAACTGTTCCATACGCGCTCTCAGGGGCCGGCCGTTCTGAAGTGGGGTCATTTCTCAGGAGTATGTAGACGGGGACACTGACCCTCAGCTTTGGAGCTGTCTCCTTTGAGCCCCTTCAGTTAAGCGCGTTAACTGCTGAGCTGACTCTGGCCACTCGGGTTTCTTCCACGGCTCTGCTCAGAATTGAGACTCTTCCTCTAAGCTCATTCTGGCTGACAATTGGGACCGAATAGCACTGCCCTGAGATCTCTGACACGTGATTCGTTTTGCTCTCTGCTTTCCTCCCCGCCCAGTCTGCTCGCCTGATGGTCCACACCGTGGCCACCTTTAATTCCATCAAGGTAAGCACTACAGCCACGCTCGGGGTGCCCACACTTGCCTTGCTGTCCCCCACTCCTGGCCCTGCTCTTGGCCTGGCGAGCTGTGTGAACACTGGTAGAGGTGGCCACGGGTCTTGGGGCCTGCGCACGGTCATCCTGCCTGGCAGGGCCCTGGCATGTCCGCAGGGAGGTTGTGTTTGCTGGCTCCCAGCGGCCAGGGTTGTGGGAGCCCCTGATCAGCCAGGCGGGGGCTGTGCCCTCCCAGCTTCTCTTTCCCGTAGAAGAGTTCAGGAGGAGAGGAGCGTGAGGGGGGTCAGCCGGGCAGGTGGGGAGTACCCACCATGTGAGATCTGGCAAGGGACCTGATGGCCAGTCACTGTGGACTAAAGTGCTGCCACGTGGAAGTTCAGAACAGGCCATCCCCTGGCCTGGGTCTGAGTTGAAGGCACTATTGCCCTGCAGGAGCTGAACGAGCGCTGGCGGGCTCTGCAGCAGCTGGCCGAGGAGCGGAGCCAGGTCCTGGGCAGCGCCCACGAGGTGCAGCGGTTCCACCGGTGAGGGCCGGCCCCTGCCCATAGCATGCTGGTGGGGTGGTCAGTCCCAAACGCCACTTGGCCGGTGTGCGCCCCTGTGCTATTTGGAGCTGCATACCGAGCGGCAGCCAGACCCATCTGTCCTTGTCTGCCATGCCATCGCAGCCAGGCCTCAGCATCTGTTCACCTGTGTCCCCCTACAGCGATGCGGACGAAACCAAGGAATGGATCGAAGAGAAGAACCAGGCTCTGAACACCGACAATTATGGCCATGATCTGGCCAGTGTCCAGGCACTGCAGCGCAAACACGAGGGCTTCGAGAGGGACCTGGCGGCTCTGGGCGACAAGGTGAGTGCCCTCCAGGTCCCCTTGAGGCTCCCGCCAGCAGGGCTCCTTGTTCCTCACCACCCTGCTCGTACAGGTGAACTCCCTGGGGGAGACGGCCCAGCGGCTGATCCAGTCCCACCCTGAGTCTGCGGACGACCTGAAGGAGAAGTGCACGGAGCTAAACCAGGCATGGGGCAGCCTGGGGAAACGCGCCGACCAGCGCAAGGCCAAGCTGGGTGACTCCCACGATCTGCAGCGCTTCCTGAGCGACTTCCGGTGAGGCCCTGTTAGTGCTTGTTCCTGCTGGGTGCGAGAGACACCAGCCCCCCACGGTCACAAGGAGGGACCTGCACCGCCACCCCCTCCCTGCACACCTCTCCACTACCTGCCTGGGGCATCACTCGCTTCCCACTCAGGACAGGACAGGCAGAGATAGAGGTGCCGGGCCACACACCAGAGTGCTGGCACGGACAGTAGCTTCTCCCACGCCAGGCAGAAGCTCTGCTGTCACTTGAGTCACATCATTTGGCCCTACGGACTGTAGAGAAAGGTCGAGGTGCACAGATAAAGGTGGGAACCACCTGTAACATTTGACTTCTGGTGCATTGTGCTAAGACACTGCAGATCCGTGACGTAGCCCCTCTGGGCCCTCTGCCCTTCTGACCTCTGCCTCTGTCATCACACCCAGGAAATTCACACACAGTCTGTCCCTTTGTCTCACGTATTTATTTTTTATTTTGTTGTTTTGGCCACCTGGCAAGCTCCCTGTGACGTATTCAATATGCCAAACACAGTAACAAGTCTCACAAAGGAGACGTAACTGGGCCCGTTCGCTCAAGCAAATCGATGAACAATGGGAATACAGTGCTACAGTTGTTTTGGCCACATTTTCAGGACTTACTCCTAGCTCTGCGCTCAGCGATCTCCTCAGAGGCGCGGGAACTACATGGAGTGCTGGGATCAAACTGGGTTCAGCTGTGGGCAAGACAGGCATCCTACCCGCTGTCCTATTGCTCCTGTTGCAACCAGTGCCAAGTTTTAGATCCAGGATCCACTGAGAAACGACCATTGTCCAGTGTCCTCCTGTCCCAGAGCTCCTGTAGCGGGGCAATCCATCTGATGCCGCTCGTTGCTCCCTGACATGCTCAGTGCATGTGTCAGGGTTTTGTCTGCCTTTCTTCTACGGTGGTCGTTGACCAGGGATGCAGTATGTCATGTGACTAGTCAGAGCCTTCCTGGGCATGCAGCACACAGACTGTTGGCTGCAGGTTAGTGGCATTTCAGAACCTCCTCCTCGAGCTCAGAGCCCTTTTTAGCCCCCTAGAAGTATCCTGTGGGCCTTGTGAGTCACCACTCCCTCCCCGTTTCCCTGCGGAGTCCACTGCTGCCTGTGTGTCTGCCTGTCTGGAAGTGTCTAGGGAGGGAACTACCTGAGGTGTGGCCGTACCACTTCTGTGCCTTCCATGTGGACTCCTAAGGCCCTGAAGGTGGCCCAAGGCTAGAGCTCATGGGGCCAGAATGATAACACAGCGGGTAGGGTGTTTGCCTTGCATGTCGCCTACCCAGGTTTGATCCCCGGCATCCCATGTGGCCCCTTGAGCACTGCCAGGAATAATTTCTGAGTGCAAAGCCAGGAGTAACTCCTGAGCATTGCTGTGTGTGACCCAAAAAGAAAAAAAAAGGCTAGAGCTCAGTCTGGATGAGGGGGTCCTGGTTCAGTCCCCATGTGTGACCAGAGTACAGAAGTACGGTGCTGGCATATAGCAGAACTTTGCAGAACCTAGGAGAGGCGTGTTTATCTGAAGCCATCAGGTCTCGGCCACAGCGACTGTGTCTGCCGATGACCTGTCATTATGTACCTGGAAAAGGCCCTACTTTCATAACTGTTTATTTTCTTTCTGAGGAATTTTTTTTTCCCACTATTTTAAATCAAGCTACACGTGACATATTGAATATGCCAAACACAGTAACAAGTCTCACAATGTTACTGGGCCTGCTCGAGCAAATCAGTGAACAGTGGGAGGACAGTGACAGTGACTTTCTTAAATCAAAAGCTTTGGAGGCTAGAGCCATAGCACAGTGGGGAGAGTGTTTGCCTTGCATGTGGCCAACCCAGGTTTGATCCTTGGCATCCATATGGTCCCCTGAGCACCACCAGGAGCGATCCCTGAGTGCAGAGCTGGGAGTAAGCCCTGAACATCTCCGGGTGTGGCCCAGCCCCTACCATCCCCTCACAAACAAAGAGGCTTTGAGATACTTTTACCCAGATATTTTGCCCCATTTAAAAGATTCGCTCAGACTTGGAGGCCTGAGCTGCATTGCTCTTGTTTCCTGGGCCTGAGGCCTGTTTGCTAAGCTGCGTACTAGCCATGCCTCTCTGCGTCTGGTTTCCAGGGACCTCATGTCTTGGATCAATGGAATCCGCGGGTTGGTGTCCTCGGACGAGCTTGCCAAGGACGTCACCGGGGCTGAAGCTCTGCTGGAGCGGCACCAGGTGGGGTGCCCTGCCCTCACCCTGTGCCCTGTGCTGTGAGTCAGTGGCTGACAGGGTCGGTCTCCTCTGCCAGTTACCTAATCCCCTCCCTCCTCTTGGCAGGAGCACCGGACAGAAATCGATGCCAGAGCTGGCACTTTCCAGGCATTCGAGCAGTTTGGGCAGCAGCTGCTGGCCCATGGGCACTACGCCAGCCCGGAGATCAAGGAGAAACTCGATCTCCTAGACCAGGAGCGTGCCGATCTGGAGAAGGCCTGGGCGCAGCGCAGGATGATGCTGGATCAGTGCCTTGAGCTGCAGGTACCCGGGCGCAGACACTCGCCTCCCATGGGTGGGCTGCCGGGCATCAGGCTGGGAAGCGCCCGCCGCCTCACCCCTGGCACCCGGCCTCTCGCCTTCAGCTCTTTCACCGGGACTGCGAGCAGGCTGAGAATTGGATGGCCGCCCGGGAGGCCTTCCTGAACACGGAGGACAAAGGAGACTCCCTGGACAGCGTGGAGGCGCTCATCAAGAAGCACGAGGACTTTGACAAGGCGATCAATGTCCAGGTGAGGCGCGGGGACCCTCTTGTTCCATCTGCCTTGCTCCAGGTGGGTCGCATCCCTCTCAGCGGCCCAGTTGAAAAGCAGTTGCTTAGTTGTCTCAGCTGGAGTCTCAGCCACTTCCTTCCACTAAAGCACTCGGTCTCGACAACACACAAGTTACCTTAGAGCTCCAAGGGGCCCATGCCCTTTAGGAAAAGATGGGTACTGTCGGGCTGCAGAGGGATCGCAGTGCGGGGAATGCATGTTTTGTGTGCGGCCAGTCCAGAATTGATTGATCGATCACTAGAGCCACATGTGGCCTCCAGAGCCTGCCCAGAGTAATCCCCAAATGCAGAGCCAGTGGTTAGCTCAAAAACAAAACATGGACAAAAGGACCCCCCCCCCACCCTGGGTTCTAAAGTCTGCACAAGTAGTCTGGAAGCCCTGAGGTCTTAGCGGGGTACCTCCGACAAAGAGTGGCCGTAGAAGGAGGGATAGAGAATGCACACACACAGCAGCTGAGAAAGATGGGAGGAAAGTCCAGGGTTTAGGAACAGCGAGGCTGGATCCATGGCCCTTTCCTAGCAAGCCAAGCTCTCAGCTGTGGTATCTGCTGGTTCGCGCCCAGCCTCACCCAGCATTGCCCTGGAATCTTTCTGAGCCGAACTCGACTCTAGTAATGATTGAAATCAAGCTTTCTTCTGGCTTTTTACACTCCTGCTTCTAAAGTGTCCGAGTATTCCGATCCCGTCACCAGCTAGTGCTCAGTCACCCCAAGTAACCATTCTCCAGGCGGCTGTCAGGGCTTGGGGGAGCCACCTGACCTCTCACTGTCCCCCCTCTACCCACCACCCAGGAGGAGAAGATCGCCGCTCTGCAGGCCTTTGCCGACCAGCTTATTGCCGCCGGCCACTATGCCAAGGGTGACATTTCCAGCCGGCGCAATGAGGTCTTGGACCGGTGAGTACGTCTGCCTGCCATCGGGGCTCACGTGTCGGGACACCAGCCCTGACCCGGCTTGGCCCGAGGATGTTCACGAATTGACTCGGGTTTCACAGGTGGCGGCGTCTGAAGGCCCAGATGATCGAGAAAAGGTCCAAGCTGGGAGAGTCACAGACACTCCAGCAGTTCAGCCGCGATGTGGACGAGATCGAGGCCTGGATCAGCGAGAAGCTGCAGACGGCCAGCGACGAGTCGTACAAGGACCCCACCAATATCCAGGTCAGTGGCCAAAGGCTAGCCGTGAGGGGTGTGGTCCAGTAGGTGTCTCTGCACGGGGTGGGGGGTGCGGAGAGACCCAGATCCTTTCCTGCTGCCCTTGGTGAAGCCGCGGCAAATCATTTTAAGAAGCGGAACTGGTGGTGCAGCACCACTACCACCCGCCCCCCCACCCCATACCCCCCCACCCGTCTCTGTTTAGGGCACTTGAGAGCCCCCTAACTCCCGAGTGCTGAGCTTCCCAGGGGAAGTTTGGTGGCAAAATGCGTTGGTTAATAGCGGACCCGTGCATTCATGCCCATGTACTGAACTCTTGTTTCAATCTATTTTTGTAGCTTTCCAAGCTGCTGGTAAGTCGTTTCTCTTTTAAGAGAGTTTCTATCCGCCGAGCTCAGTCTGTGTATTCTGTGTAGATTCTTGCTGTCATGGTCACACGCCGTCTGCTGGTGTCTCCATCCCATCATCTCATCACTCACCACACTCCATCCACGTGTCCCTGTGGGATGTGGCTTTTCCTCTGTCATAATCAGCCTGCAGAATCAGCCCCTCACCCCTCCCCACCACCACGTAGGCCGTTTCTGGCAATGTTTGATTTGAGGGGCGGTAGTTGGCTGCTTCTTCTCACGGGGCTTCTGGTCAACTTGGAGTGCAAGGTGGGCTGCTTCTGCTGTGGGCCAAGGTTCCTGGTGGCCGTGGCAGAGCAGGCAGGCAGGCGAGGGACCATTTCCACTGCCAGCATACTGGCCCCTGAAGCCAGAGAGTGCAGGAATGCAGGGTGCTGCTTCCAGATCCAGGGGGAACTGGGGCTGGGGCTCAGGAGCGTGTGGGTATTACCAACGCAGGTTAGATGCTTGCTCTGCATTTGGAAGCCCCAGGTAGAGAATGCCACTCCTCGCGATCTCCCAAGCGCTGGGCTAGGAGCAGCCCCTGAGCACCACCAGGTGTGTCCCCAAAACCAAAGCAGGAAAACCTGAAGAAAAAAACAAGGGCAGGTGGGACTTTCAAGCAGAATGTGTCTCTGGATCCCGGAGAGATAGTACAGCGGGGAAGGTGTGCTGCCTTGCACACCCAGATTCAATCTCTGACATCCCATAGGGTACCCCAAGGTCTCCGAGAAGTGATCCCTGAGTACAGAGCCAGGAGTAACTCCTGAGCACTGCTGTCTTGGCCCAGAAATAAAACCATAAAAATTTACTGATGTGGCTTTAAAGGAGCTTCAGTGAATGGAAGAAATGAATCTTAGAATGGGAGGTATTTGTACCGGAAGCAGGGCAGGAAGCAGAGCATGATCGCGCTTCCGTCAGGGTCTCTGAGACCTCCGGATAATCAGTCTCAGGCTGCATCCAAAGGCTCCGTCCTCGGGGCTGGAGCGATAGCACAGCGGGTAGGACGTTTGCCTTGCACACGGCCTACCCAGGTTCGATTCCCAGCATCCCATATGGTCCCCTGAGCACTGCCAGGAGTGATTCCAGAGTGCAAAGCCAGGAGTAACCCCTGTGCATCGCCAGGTGTGACCAAAAAAGCAAAAACAAAAAAGACAAAGGCTCCGTCCTCAGCCAGTCGCTGCCCCTGAAATGAAGCATTGGGTGCCAAATCCTCCCGGCTCCCGCGCAGTCCTCCTGCTGCTTCTCTCTCATTCTCCCCGGCACGCTCTGCCCAAGCCCTGCCTTCTCACCCGAGCTCTGTGCAGCGCCATCCTCGCCCCCGCCTCTCACGGTGTCTGTCTGGGTTCCCGGAAGTCCCTTGTTCCCGGCCCTCCCAGAAGGAAGAATGCTGTCTGCAGGGCCAGGACATTCGGCCTTAGTTGAGGGGGGACCCAGAACCATATGGTGTTCGTTCCCTGCTTCTCACTCCTGAAGGCTGGGTGGGAGCTGGTGCCACAGACAGCGCCAGCCAAGGGCCCTCACCCCATGTTCCCCAACGGGCTGGCCCCTACAACGCCCCCTACAGATTTAGTGACTGTTTTCTACATAAAGTGCCCTCGTTTCTGTAGATTCGCTCCCAACCATTTGCTGCCCACCTCCCTTTTAGAGCTACCTTTTCCCTCAGATGACATGGCCCAGCCGGTGCCGGCTTTGAATGGTGGTTTTGGGTGGTTTCAGAGCAAGCACCAGAAGCACCAGGCGTTCGAGGCAGAGCTGCACGCCAACGCCGACCGCATCCGCGGCGTCATCGACACAGGCAACTCCCTCATCGAGCGCGGGGCCTGTGCGGGCAGCGAGGACGCCGTCAAGGTGAGTGTGCTGCCTCCTCTGACGTGCCCAGGAGCTGTAGGTGCTGCAGCCGTTTGCTGTCCCTTTGAGCTGTGTACAAGGCGGACCACCAGCGGGAGGGCAGGACACTTCTAGGGTGTCCTTGCCCCAGTCGGTCAGGGCACTCATGGCTCCATCCCACTCTCTTCCAGGCCCGGCTGGCCGCTCTAGCTGACCAGTGGCAGTTCCTGGTGCAAAAGTCTGCTGAGAAGAGCCAGAAGCTGAAGGAGGCGAATAAACAGCAGAACTTCAACACCGGCATCAAAGACTTCGACTTCTGGCTCTCGGAGGTAAATGGGGGGGGGGGGGGGGGAGGTAAATGGGGGGGGGGGGGGGAGTATGCTGCAGGGAGTGTTTGAGGTCCCCAGATCAGAGACCAGGAGCTCAGAACCACAGAAAGGTGACGGGTCTGCCACATGAAATGGACCGATGTGAGAGCGGATTTGTGGACCTCAGGGTGACTGTGTCAAAAGTGAAACTGGACTCCAGCCCCTCATCCCCCTGGAGTGCAGAGAAGGAGAGAGTCTGGGGGTACATGGGCAGCACCCACTGAATCTGTACACAGGTCAGGAACTGAGCATGGTGGGGACTCTACTCGGGGATGTGACGTACAGACCCACTCTAGGCCTCCTGGCTCTGTGGCTAGTCATAGTTCTATATGTAGCTGAGCTCACACCGTCCATCGTGTTCCGTTAGTATTTGTCGGGAGTGTGGGGCTCCCAGGGCCCAGGGGCCACTTGGCAGTACTGGGCGTAGCTCTGTGGGCATAGCTCTACAGCTCAGGCCATGCAGTGACAGGGCTGAACGCAGGGACCCTGTTAGCCATCTTCCGAGTCACTAACCTAAATGTTAGAGCAGCAGCTGAGTCGTCAGAGAGCCGCCCCACTGTGTCGGGAGTGCAGGTCTTCCCACTTCTGGGGAGCTCGGCCTTGCTGCATTGAAAGTGGGCTTCCTCTTGCCTTCCATGGTATCAGTTTTGTCACTTGAGCCTCTTTGTATGTTAATGATCCTTTGCCCACCCTGCAAATTCCTCCCCATGGGAGTTTCCTGCTAACCCTGCTAACGGGGTGTTTGTGTGCTGTTCCATGGGGCACAAAGGCTCCACACCCCTCCAGCTGTCCTCCAGAGTCTGCATTTGATCAGCAGGAAGGGCCATGCAGCCTGAGGCGAATGGAGTTAGCAGAGACAGACAACTTGTGATAGAGTCATTTGCCCCTGCCGGACAAGCACCTGGGCTAACAGGTTCTCCAGAAGGTTCCACTGGACCAGATGATAGCTTCCCCTTTGTTGTTTCCTGGCCAGGTGGAAGCCCTTCTGGCATCAGAGGATTACGGCAAAGACCTTGCGTCTGTGAACAACCTGCTGAAGAAGCATCAACTGCTGGAGGCAGATATCTCTGCCCACGAGGTGAGTAGACCTGGGGACATGGCCCACGAAGGGCACCTGGGCCTGGACACGAGCGGGGATCCTCGCTTCCAGCTGAGAAGCTTGAGGGGCCACTTTGTGATCTCAGCAGCACAGGTCTAGGGTTCCCCACAGATGGACCCTTCTGGGAAAAGTTGGTTGGATTTGTACAGTGCCATCCTCCCGGGCTCACCCGTAAACTGGGGTCAGGGCACGTATGTAATGTTCTCAGGTATCACGGATGTGACACTGGGAGCAGAGGAGAGATGGCCAGGACTAGGGGGATACAGGGAAAGAAGCTCCTCAGTGCTAATAGAACTGTGTCTGTGTCTGAATTGCGGTGTGGCTTTGTTCATACTTGTATGGTTTGGGGGCCACACCCAACAGTGCTCAGGGATCTGCATGAGCCTTGGTGCTTGGGGATCACCCCTGGCAGACTTAAGTGGTTGGGGATCAAACCCAGGGGTTTGAGCAAAGCATACAGTGTAGCCTCGTGTCATAAATGATGACCGGGTGCCCACAGAGACAATCTAGTATTAGTATTTGTATGTGTGTGTGTGTGTGAGCACAGCCAGAGAGAGAGAGGTCCGCAATCTGAATCCAGCTATGATATTGAGGCAGGGGGAGGAGGACTCAGCTGGCTGAGAAGCTTCTTATCAGCCTGTGCTTATGTCAAAATAAACGTTTCATGGTGCCAGAGCAATAATACAGTGGGAAAGGCATTTGCTTTTCAAGCAGCCAACTTGGATTCTATCCCCAGCATCCCATATTGTTCCCTGAGCCTACCAGTAGTGATCCCTGAATGCAGAGCCAGGAGTAAGGCCTGAGTACCACCAGGTGTGACCCCAAAAACAAACAAAATAAAAACGTTAGAAAAAGAGACATTTCAGAAAACAGAACAAAAAACATTCATTTAAAATAGTAACAGAATTATGTGCCTGAAACTCAACTGTCGATCGCTTTGTAAATAATAGTTCTTTAATTTAAAAAACAGAAAACTTTTGTGAAGGACTAGAGCAATAGAACAGCAGGTAAGGCCTTTGCCTTGGACATTGCCAACCTGGGTTGGAACCCCAGCATCCCATTAATCCTCCAATCACTGCCAGGAATGATTCCTCAGTGCTGAGCCAGGAGTAACCCCTTAGCATCGCTGGGTATGACCCAAAAACAAAAATAGTAACCAGAGCAGGCGGGGGCAAGATAATCTTGAGAGAAAGTAGAGGGAGTAATGCACTTGCCTTGCATATGGCTGACCCACATTTGATCTCCAGCGTCGCATATGGTCCCCCAAGCATCTCCAGAAGTGTTCCCTGAGTACAGCGGGATGTAGGCAAATTAGTTTCTGTCAAATAAGCAAAAACTAAAATCACAGGAAGAGTAGCATTGGTGGTAGCTCTCTCTGTCTCTCTGTGCCCAACTGAGAGTAGTTACCGGGTTCTTGTTGCTGCTGCTTTGTTCACTCTGGCAATTCTTTGCATGTGATAAAAATCCAGTCTCACACAGGAAGGGAGGGAGCGAAGCAGGGATGTTCTTTTAAGTCCAGATCCTGTGGCCATTCTGATAACCCACCCCAGCTCAGTACAGGATGAGTTTTTGGGCCGTACCTGGCTATGCTCAGAACTTGTTTCTTCAAGTTCTGCAAGAACTCTGCATTCAGGGATCACTTTGGTGGGGTCAGGGGACTCTACAGGGGTTGCCAGGAATCACAGATTGTCATGTGCAAGACAAGTGCACATGACATGTGGTTTCTTAACAGCTAGTTGCAGATGGATTGTGAAACCTTATCAATGGCCTTTTGTAGTATCTTTGTATTCAAATCAATTAGATCTTAACTTCAAATGAAGTGGCTCTTTTACCCATGTGATAACACCAAATCCTTTGGGGAACAGCTATTCGCCCCTAGGCTCTGGGACTTCAGACACCTGTCAGCGTCACACCCCGCCCAGCAGGAGCGTCTCTCCTGCTGAGAAGTTCCTGGAGGTGGATGCAAGGTTTCCGAAATTTCAGTTTTCTCACGAAACTGAATTTTTTCATTACCACAAAACTTAGTTTCCCTCAATAGTGACATCTTGCTTCATTCCTGCTCCACGCAGGAGTTGGCAAATTTCAACATCTAAACAGTCCTGGTTTCTGTTTGTGGCTCTTGGGGGTGGGGGTGAGGGTGCGGTGGGGAATCTCCCAGACAGTCTCCAGGGCCGCTTCTGGCAGTTCTTGGTCCACTGGGATGACGAGGAGTGTGAGGCCTGAGGTGCCGAGCTACAAGGGCCCTGCTATGCTGCCACCACCAGAATGCGAGCTCTAACCACAGGGCAGCCGTCCACGGGTCTGTGACAGCCCCACTTCCACATACTTGTGTCCAGGCAGCCTTGACCTTGAGGGTGTGGCAGGGTTTCCCGTGTGCCCCTGTGTTGTCAAATGGGATCCCTGGGACAAATACCTAAACCCAATTTGCTGTTGACAACCTTGAAAGGAGGTCCAGGAGTGAAGGCGGCTATTCCTGGCACTGGACAGCAGGGACGTCGAGTCTGCCTTTACCGGCTCCCTTCTCAGCTCTGCGCCAGAGTTCTCATCCTGCATGCAGAGTTCACGCCCTGGCTTCTTCCCAGCCCTGCGTTTTTGTCTGCCAGCAACCTCTGGGGGGGCACCCCAATTTGTAACCCTCCATTACGTGCCCTGCCCAGGATCGCCTGAAGGACCTCAACAGCCAGGCGGACAGCCTGATGACGAGCAGTGCCTTCGACACCTCCCAAGTGAAGGATAAGCGGGACACCATCAACGGCCGTTTCCAGAAGATCAAGAGCATGGCAACCTCACGCCGTGCCAAGCTCAACGAGTCGCACCGGCTGCACCAGTTCTTCCGGGACATGGACGATGAGGAGTCCTGGATCAAGTGCGTGCGCCGCCATCAGCTGTGGGAGTGGGGCGGAAAGTGGGGGGCCCGCCCCCCCCCTCACTTCACAGAATGTGCAGTGGAGTCTGTGAGGCCACTCTCACGGCCCAAACTTCAGAATGGCACTTCCCCTCAGGAAGCGAGGCCTGTGGGAAGAAGAGTTTTCTCCCGGGGCTGTAGCAATAGCACAGCGGATAGGGTGTTTGTCTTGCAAGCCGCCGACCTGGGTTCGATCTCCGGCATCCCATATGGTCCCCCAAGCACCGCCAGGAGGAATTCCTGAGTGCAAAGCCAGGAATAACCCCTGAGCATCGCTGGGTGTGACCCAGAAAAGCAAAAAAAAAAAAAAGTTTTCTCCCATTTCTCTGCTTTTTGCACTTTTTTTTCCTAGTGGAGCAACTCCCTATAGTGCTCATCAACACTCCAACCCCCACAGGACCACCCCTGGCGGTGGTCAGGCCATGGGGTGCCAGGGGTGGAACTGGGGCCTCACCTATGCCGGGCATATGCTCTTCTGTGTGACCCCCCTCCCTGGGTTCTGTTTATTTGGGTATGGGGTCTTTTGGGTTTGTTTTCTTTTTCCAGGGCCATAGCACCCAAACTCTGCTCAGAGGTCGTTCCCAGCCTACTCAGAGCGGAGGTGCGGGGTTGTCTGCTGTGCACAGGGATGCACCAGGCTCGGGCCACCCCTCAGGAGCCATGATCACTCTCGGAGGTGCTGGGGACCCTGTACAGTCCTGGGGATCGTACCCGGTTCTGCTGAGTGCGTGGCAATCTCTCTACCCGCTGTGCTATGGCTCCAGCCGCCTTTGTCTCGAATCCTCGCTTCCTGAGGGCACCTCTAGCATCTCTGTCCTGCCAGGGCTGGACAGTCCCCCATAGGCAGAGCTTGCGTGCCAGCTCTTGTGGCCCATGCATGTGTCAGACAGGGCAGAGGAGGTGGGGTGACATGGTGGCACCTCCTCATCTTGTACTGTCACACACATGCCCCCAAGCTGGGCACAGGCAGTCCCGGATCACCCCTGGACACAGGCGACACTTCTCAGCAGCCTGGCTGGGCTGACCCCGAGGGAGAAAAGGCTCAATCTTGGCACCCAGCATCCACGGCTGAAGACGCAGTGGTGCAAACTGACGCCACCCTGTTGTCCAGGGAGAAGAAGCTGCTGGTGAGCTCTGAGGACTACGGCCGGGACCTCACGGGCGTCCAGAACCTGAGGAAGAAGCACAAGCGACTGGAGGCCGAACTGGCCGCTCACGAGCCCGCGATTCAGGTGCGGCTGCTTCGGGGCGGGGCTTGGGGCAGGGCCTGGGGGCTGGGGAGGGGCAGTGCTGCCCAGGAGCAGGAACCCTGCTGACCGGGTGCCTCTCGCCGGCCAGGGCGTGCTGGACACGGGCAAGAAGCTGTCGGGCGACAACACAATCGGGAAGGAGGAGATCGAGCAGCGCCTGGCGCAGTTCGTGGAGCACTGGAAGGAGCTGAAGCAGCTGGCGGCAGCGCGGTGAGCCTGGGTCCGGGGCTTGCGTGGGCATCTTGGACCGGGCCACCTCCACTGGTCCCATTGTGAATCTGAACTCGCAGACGGTCCAGAAACTCACAAGGGACCAGCTCCGAGTCTGGCTGACCCACAGGCCAGCTCAGCCTGCGGCAGCTCAGGCTCTGAGGCTGATCGTGTCCATGTTGATCAGGGGCCAGCGGCTGGAGGAGTCTCTGGAATACCAGCAGTTCGTGGCCAACGTCGAGGAGGAGGAGGCCTGGATCAATGAGAAGATGACCCTGGTGGCCAGTGAGGACTACGGGGACACACTGGCCGCCATCCAGGTCAGCCGAACGCCTCGTTGCTCCCACCTGTGGTTCCCTGGCATGCACTGCCACCTTGTCCTCTAGGCAGCCACGCCTGCCGTGGCTGGTCAGCCAGTCTCTGCTCCCTAGTCTCTGGTGGCCACCAGGAGGGGCCCCCACTTCCTCCCAAAACCCCATGTTTTTCCTGGGAATCAAGTTGATGGGCATCATCGCTGCTTTTACTCAGGATCCCTCACGACACCAGGTGGCATTATCACATAGCAGGAAGGGGCTCCTCTGCTCCCTCCCCTCCCCACAGGCACCCACCCCCAGCTGTGCCAGATCAGGGCCCGTGGAGGGGTGGGCGGGGGCTCCTCAAAAGTGAATGTGAGGGGCTGGAGCAATAGCACAGCGGATAGAGCATTTGCCTCGCATGCGGCCGACCCAGGTTCAATTCCCAGCATCCCATATGGTCCCCCGAGCACCGCCAGGAGTGATTCCTGAGTGCATGAGCCAGGAGTAACCCCTGTGCATCGCTGGGTGTGACCCCCCAAAAAAAAAGAAAGTGAATGTGCAGGACATTTCCCGGCAGTCCTCAGGCCATGATCACTTCCACCTTGGCTTCCTCAAGGGACCTCGAGGGGATGCTTTTCTCGAGAGCTGGCTGTACTCTGCACTCCACTTCCCATCCTGGTTGCTGGTGCGGGTCACTTAGGGCCTTACTGCCAGCCTGAGCCTGAGGCCCGCACCTTTGGGCCCTGTCCACCTTCTTCCAGTCCTGTCCACCCTCTTCCTGTCCCGCCCACCCTCCCAGTGCTCAGGGTTGGCCTTGCCACTCCTCTGCAGGGTTTGCTGAAGAAGCACGAGGCCTTCGAGACAGACTTCACAGTCCATAAGGACCGAGTGAGCGACGTCTGTGCCAATGGGCAGGACCTCATCAAGAAGGTGAGCCGGGGACCAGGCCCTGTCAGCAAGGCCAGCGGGGGTCCAGGAAGTGCATAGTACAGCGGGGAGGGCACTTGCCTTGCATGTGGCCAACCCAGGTTCAATCTCCAGCACCCCATAAGGTTCCCCAGCTCCACCAGGAGTGATCCCTGAGTGCAGAGCCAGGAGTAAGCCCTGAGCATTGCCAGGTGTGGCCCAAAGACCAAAAAAGGAGAGGTGGGCCCTCCCCACGCAGCTGGGCTCTGCAGGAATCAGCTCCTCCAACCATCTCCGTTCAGAAGACGGGTCAGGTGGGGGTTCCCGGGTTTGAGGCCAGCCAGTGGAGTTTGCACCCCACTTCTTTCCACCTGGGGGAAGCAGGGATGCATCCTGTGCCACTGGTGTCACTGCATTGGTGGCGGAGCTCCTAGAGCTCAGAGCCTCCCCTGCAGACCCGGATTTGCTGTCCCCACGGGTCACCACCTGGGCAAAGGTCAAAGGGGATCTTGGTTTCCTCTGGTTGCCCTGACCTTCCAGGCTTTTCCCCAGCATGGGGCGCTCCCCCAGATGGACGTGTTGTTAGAACTTAGAGTTTATTCCTTTCTGACAGCCCTTCAGGATGGAAGCAGAATGAAGAGTCTCAATGCTTCCTCCCTGGTGGGGCATCACTGGTGGCTCCCTGAGGCTCCAGACTAAGGCACCAACACCCCCTTGGTGCCAGGTCACCCAGATCCCTCAGAGAGATGACAGGCAGCCCCCGAATGGGGCTCAACAAAGTGCCTTGAAATCGGAGCTGTCTAGCTTAGGGCAGCCGGACTCTCGAGCCTCGAGCTCACTTGGAGGTTTGCGCCACAACCACTGGGCTAACGGGCAGACACAGGGTGAGGTGTGCGGGCTGTGCTGGCCATTTCCTACTAGGCTTTCAGCCCAAACAAACCAGTGTCCGGATGTGAGCAGTTTCTGTGTCCAGTGTCAGAATATTTTCCAGAATGATTTTTTGGCAGGCATATGGCTGTGATTCTTTGATGTATAGTAGTTTGTTGGTGTGTAGTATTTTGCTGGTGGATAGTATTGCCGGTGTTATTTTCTTTGTCTCACTTTCTGTTCAATGGTACCAAATCTGATGCCATAAGTGACATGTTGGCACATCCTTCAGAATTTCTATAGATCCAAAAACAAACAAAGGGGGCCGGAGCAGATGGCATCTCAGGTTCTATCCCTGGAACCCCAAAGGGTCCCCTGAGTCCTGCCAGGAATCGTCTATGAGTGCAGAGCAAGGATTATACCCTGAGCACCACCGGCTGTGGCCCAAAAACAAAAGACAGAATTTCCTTAGCCTCATTCCCGTCTGTGAGATTATCACATCACACACCTCGGGAAAGACCCTGTTCTCGCTCAGGCCTATCAGTTCGCGTTGCTCAGAAACACCTGGCCCTGTGGGGGGGTCACGGACTCACCCCGTGCCTTCTCTCCTGCCCAGAACAACCACCACGAGGACAACATCTCCTCCAGGATGAAGGGCCTGAACGGGAAGGTGTCCGCCCTGGAAGGGGCCGCGGCCCAGAGGAAGGCCAAGCTGGATGAGAACTCGGCCTTCCTGCAGTTCAACTGGAAGGCAGATGTGGTGGAGTCCTGGATCGGTGAGCCTGCCAGGGTGACGCATGAGACCCTGGCCCGGCCCCCAACTCCTGCAGAAGCCCCGTGACTGTGGCGAGCTTGCCACTTAGGCGATGGATAGATACTGAGACAAGCTGGGGGACTCTGACGCTGACAGGGAACAGGGCCCTGGGCGCTGGTGAAACCTTGGTGGGGGTCAGTCTGCTGTACATGCTCCTGGGGTTAGGGTCTCAGTTTTTCCCCTTGAACTCGTTGCCCTCTCCGGACAGAGGTGCAGAAGTCTCCGTGCTTGGTTTTCTAGGGGAGAAGGAAAACAGCCTGAAGACGGATGATTACGGCCGGGATCTGTCCTCCGTGCAGACCCTCCTCACCAAGCAGGTGGGTGGGGGTGCTGGGCGTGCCCAGGGCTTCTGGAGATCTGGCTCCTTGATCCGGGTCTCGGATTCAGAGTGGACACCGCCACACTGGCCCAGGCCCTGGCACCCGCTCCTCCCGTGCTGCAGGCACCTCAGCTTCCAGCCGCCAGAACCAGGGGTCTCTTCCCACAGGCACTGGGGTCTGGGGTCTTGCTTTAGGTGGCAGGGGGCTCCCCGAGGCAGCCAGGCAGAGCCGAGGCCCGGGAGGTGGGGTGACCCTGCGGTGCTGGACATGGCCTCTCACTCCCCTGCAGGAGACCTTCGACGCCGGCCTGCAGGCCTTCCAGCAGGAAGGCATCGCCAACATCACGGCCCTCAAAGACCAGCTGCTGGCCGCCAAGCACGTGCAGTCCAAGGCCATCGAGGCCCGCCACGCCTCGCTCATGAAGCGCTGGAGCCAGCTACTCGCCGACTCGGCCGCCCGCAAGAAGAAGCTGCTGGAGGCCCAGAGCCATTTCCGCAAGGTCAGCGCTGCCCTGGGGCTTGGGGGCCTCAGCCGCGGGCCCTATAGGCTGCCACTGGGAACCCCAAGTCTGGAGGAGGGGCCAGGCACCCACGGGAGGAGGAGAGGGCAAGGGGGAGCCGGAGGAAGGAGCTGTGTGCCCTCAACTCCCGTGGCACAGGAAGCTCGCATCCCTGCACCCACTCCTGTCCCCACAGCCCACCTACTGTCCCTGCACCCTTGCTCCCGTCCCTGCTTCTGTCCACATCCAACCCCCCCACTCCCATCCCTGCTTTTGTGCACATACTCCCTCTCCCGTCGCCCTCCTGAGCCCGCTGCTGCCCACAGGTGGAGGACCTCTTCCTGACCTTCGCCAAGAAGGCGTCTGCCTTCAACAGCTGGTTTGAGAACGCGGAGGAGGACCTGACCGACCCCGTGCGCTGCAACTCCCTGGAGGAGATCAAGGCCCTGCGCGAGGCCCACGACGCCTTCCGCGCCTCGCTCAGCTCGGCCCAGGCCGACTTCAACCAGCTGGCCGAGCTTGACCGCCAGATCAAGAGCTTCCGCGTGGCCTCCAACCCCTACACCTGGTTCACCATGGAGGCCTTGGAGGAGACCTGGCGCAACCTGCAGAAGATCATCAAGGTTAGCTCCACACCAGAGGGGGCTCTGGCCTGTGCGCAGCCCCCCTACTCTATCCCCAGCACCCCAAGGGTCCCCCAAGCACGCCAGCAGTGACCCCTGAGCAGTCAGGTGTGGCCAAGAAAAAAAAAAGACTTAAAGTTCTCTCAAAGTCTTTGGAGAGAAAAACCCTGAATCTTCGGGCGACTTGGAACGGGGTCTCCGAGAAGGCAGCCAGACCCTCATCCCCCCGCACTGTCCCTCCGGACACATCCAGGGGCGGGAGTAACAGGTGTGTCCCGGGCGCAGGAGCGGGAGCTGGAGCTGCAGAAGGAGCAGCGGCGGCAGGAGGAGAACGACAAGCTGCGGCAGGAGTTCGCGCAGCACGCCAACGCCTTCCACCAGTGGATCCAAGAGACCAGGTGCACGGGCGGGCCCGGCCGCCGCACCCACAGGTCACCTGGGGGGCGGGGGGCCGGGGGAAGGGGGATCCACAAGGTCTCTGACTTTGTCTTGTCTCTGCCCTTCTCTGTCCCCCACTCGGTGATGGCTGCATTCTGGACGCCCCCGTCACCCGCGGCTGCCCGGACGCCTCCTCAACAGGACGTATCTGCTTGATGGGTTAATATCGCCTCTTTCTTCTCCGGCTCGTGGCGTGCAGTCCTGTGTGCCCTGCCCCTCTGCCCTCTCCGGCCTGGCTTGCGGCGGACCCCAGAGGGGCTTCCGGCCCCCAGCCCTCTTCCCCGGGGGAGCCACTCCCCATGCCCTCCCTCCCAAGGCCACCCCCAGAGGCCCACCTGTGCCCAGGGCCGCGGGAACCAGGCTTCCCAGTCGCCCGGCAGGCCACGGCCCCGGGGGCAGGATGATGGTGTTCAGGGGGTTCAGGGCACCCCACGGTCCTGGCAGTGGGGACAGGGCTTGGGAGGAGTCCCGTGAGCAGCCAGGGCAGGGCCTAGTGAGCGCCCCGACTGTCCGGTGCCAGGGGACTGGGATGTGGGGAGCAGTGTCCAGCTTGCGCTGCGCCACCCTGGTGCCCTCCCGCGCCCCGCCTGTCTGCTGCTCCTTGTCCGGCCGCGTGTTCACTTGGTTTCTCTTCTCTGACTAGCGTAGCCTACCGGCGGGTCATTCGCGTCTGTCAGTATGAAGTTGGGGATGATCTGTCCGGCAGGTTCTTCTCCTTATTTCTCTTCTTCCCTCACTGTGCTTGCACCGTGCACCCCGGACCCCCGGGCGGCTCCACTTCCTGACTAACCCACCGCCCTGGGCCGCGGGGAAGGAGGGTCAGGCCGCCCGCACCCGCACCTCATCCTGGCGGGCGCTTTGCCCGGGGCACGTGGCGCGACAGTCTCCGCGTGGCGGGGCGCCTGGGGCCACAGCAGAGCTGACCCTGGCTCACGGGGGGACCTGGAGGGCAGGCAGGGGCAAGTGTGGGTGCTGGGGGCCTGGGCTGGAAACCCCCAGCCATGCGCAGTGTGACTCCTCCCTGCACGTCACCCCACCTCATGTGTCGTCTCCGTGGCTCACACTTGTCTTGTGGGGACCGGGGCTCCCCAGAGCCCACCTGCCCTCCTCGCCCGAGCTTGGCCATGTTCTCAGCACCCTGCGGTTTCCCCTCTCCTTTCCCTGGAAAATGGTGCCCCCCCTCAGGAACCTGCAGGGGACCCCAGGGACATGGGCGCTGCAGTCGCCTCCTCCCTGAGTCCACCCCACCACAAGGGTGGACAGTCCCTTGGACGGGTCATGTGTGCTATATACCGTCCCCTCTGTGGCAACAGATGGGCACACCCCCTCTGTTTCCACGGGGAGCATGAGTTCCTGAGGGGCCCCTCGAGGCCAGTTTGGGCCAGAGGAGCCAGCAAAGGGCCAGGCCTGGGACCAGGCGGGGCAGGTGGCGGGGGTTGGGGCAGCAGTGCCCTGGCTCCTGGGCCCCTCGAGGCCAGCCACTACCGACAGGCTAGTCTCCTTCCGGAGCGCGAGGTCGCCACGTGGTTGAGTGGAGGGGAGCGCCCTTATAGCGTGGGGCCGCTGGGCCCGGCCCCCCTCCCTCACAGGCTTCTGTGTGTAGGTCCTGCATGGTGGAAGAATCCGGGACCCTGGAATCCCAGCTGGAAGCCACCAAAGTGAGTGTCCCTCAAGCTCCTGCCATATCTGGGGGTGACGGGTCCCCTTTTCTTGGCCTCTGGAACCCAGCTGGGGGCTGCCCACTGGCTGCTTGGGGCTTTACTGCTCCAGTGGGGCTCCGTCCTCCTGCGAGAAGGCCCCTAGATCCCAGCCCCTGTCCCCCCCACACACACACAGCGCAAGCACCAGGAGATCCGCGCCATGAGGAGCCAGCTCAAGAAGATCGAGGACCTGGGGGCCGCCATGGAGGAGGCGCTGATCCTGGACAACAAGTACACGGAGCACAGCACCGTGGGCCTGGCCCAGCAGTGGGACCAGCTCGACCAGCTGGGCATGCGCATGCAGCACAACCTGGAGCAGCAGATCCAGGCCAGGTACCCAGGCGCACCCCGTCTCTGTAGGCCCCTCTGGGGGGGGGGGGGGTGCAGCTGCGCCCTCATCCTGGTCTTTTCCTTCAGGAACACAACCGGGGTGACTGAGGAGGCCCTCAAAGAGTTCAGCATGATGTTCAAGTGAGTACCCCGAGGGGTTCCGCGGGTCACTGTACCCCACGCCAGGGAGCGGGGCGGGCACTGCAGGCCTGCTGAGCCCTTGCCTTTGTGTGCAGACACTTCGACAAGGACAAGTCCGGCCGCCTGAACCACCAGGAGTTCAAGTCCTGCCTGCGCTCTCTGGGCTACGACCTGCCCATGGTGGAGGAAGGGGAGCCCGACCCCGAGTTTGAGGCCATCCTGGACACTGTGGACCCTAACAGGTGAGCTTCAGAGCAGGCTGGGGGCCCCACTGGCTGCCCCCGGCGCCTGACACCACTCATACCCCTTTCCCCCCAGGGACGGCCACGTGTCCCTGCAGGAGTACATGGCCTTCATGATCAGCCGGGAGACAGAGAACGTCAAGTCCAGCGAGGAGATTGAGAGCGCCTTCCGGGCCCTGAGCTCCGAGGGGAAGCCGTACGTGACCAAGGAGGAGCTGTACCAGGTGCGGGGACAGTCCCGGGCGGGCAGGTGGGCGGCCAGCCCTGCCGTTCCCTGCCCACCCACCTAAACGCCTCCCCTCTCCCTCCAGAACCTGACTCGGGAGCAGGCCGACTACTGCGTCTCCCACATGAAGCCCTACGTGGACGGCAAAGGCCGCGAGCTCTCCACTGCCTTCGACTACGTGGAGTTCACCCGCTCGCTCTTCGTGAACTGAGGCAGCCGCCCGGCTCGCCCCTGCATGTCCGCCCCTCTGTGCTCCCCGTCTTCCAGCCACTCACTGTCACTCCCCTGGTCACCCCATCCGCTCCGCTTGGGCTAACTGTAGTGCAACACGGTGCTTCAGCCGGCCGCTTCACCCTGTGGTGTGGGCCCCAGACTCCTGTCTTGAAGCCAGCCGCCCCATTCCGACGCCCAGCCAGCAGCTGGCTCCTGCCCGCCCTCTCGTTCTCCCACCCCCAGATTCTGTTTCCATGTTAAAGACCAATAAATGACTCTTCCCCAACCGCTTGTCATGTCTTCATTCGAGAGAGACGCGGGCTTGCCCCAGCCCCACCTCCCCAGCTCTCAGGTGGCCACCTCCACTGCCAGCTGGTCCAGGTCCTCTGTCTCCCGGGGCCCCTGTTCGGTGAACTCGCTGCTCAGCCGCCACACCCGCACCATGCCCTGCGCATCACCTGCGGCCAGGAGCTGCGTCTGCTGACAGTTGAACTCCAGACAGTACACCGGGCTTCCATCCGAGGTCTGCTTGATGGAAACTGTGGGCTTCTGGGAGCTTTTCTGGAGATCAAACAGCTGCACCTCACCTTTGGGGGAGAGAGGGTTTAGGAGGGTCTCGGTGCCCTGGTAAGGAAGGGGCCCTACCTTCCTGGTAAGCCCCTACCTTCCCCGGAGGCGGCTGCGAACACCAGGGGGCGCACAGGGGACCAGCGCACCCCGAACAGGTACTTGTGGGTCAGCTGCAGGGAGGTCAGCGGCTGCGCCTGCAGCATGGAGTAGAGGTGCACGTGGCCGTCGGTGCCCGCGCTCAGGAAGAGATTCCTAGAACGGCGGCGGAGGGTGAAGGCTGGGCGGAGGCGCCGGGCCCCCACGATCGCCCCGCGGCCGGGTGGGGCCGGGCCCTACCTGTGGAAGGGCGAGCAGCTCACGGAGTACACGGGGCCGCCGTGCGGGGAGAAGGTGAACTGGGCGGGCGCGCGCAGCGGCACGGAGCTGGGCGCGCGCGTGAGGGCCGCCTCCTCGGCTGCCAGGGAGCACTTGAGCGGGAAGCCGCCCTCCGTGCCCAGGACGAAGAGGCTGGGGTCGAAGCTGGAGAAGGCGGCCGCCGTGGCGCCCACCTCCGTCTCTCCGCGATGAGGCTGGGGAGGACGGGTGGGTGCTCAGCGCGTGCGGGCGGCGGGGCGCGCGCGGGGGGCCCTGCACCCGCACCCCTACCTTCTTGAGCTTGGTGTTGCGCGGCAGCTGCTGCACCACCAGCGCGAAGCCGGCCACGAGCTGCAGCTGCCCGGGCGCCGCGCCTTGCCACAGCAGCACTTTGCCGTCCGTGGCCACGCTCAGCACCTGGAAGCGGTGGCTGGGCCGGGGCTCCGGGAGCCAGAGCACCTGCGAGGAGGGGACAGCTGGCGCAGGCGGCCCACCCCACCCCACCCCACCCCCTCCTGCTCCGGGGCAGTCAGGACAGCGGAGAGCCGGGCCCCTGCCTCCAGGCTCCCGGCCGGGCGCATCCTAAGGATTCCCGCCCGTGACCATCCCCCACGGTCAGCACCGCGGTGACATGGCATGCGACAGAACCCCACTCCCCTCCCACCGCCGCTGACCTGGTACACGGGGTCTGTGTGCGTGTCGTCTGTCAGGCCTGTGCGCCACAGCAGCGGGTCCTCCGGGCGGCTCATGTCCCACACAAGCACCTCACCGTTGTACAGGCCACCTGCGGGCCCCACCCACAAAGCGTCCTGCTGCCACAGCCCAGTAGGGCCCAAACCCCACCTCCCTCCTGCAGGCCCCAAGCCAGGCCCTGCTCTCACAAGGCCCCTCCCACAGCAGGCCCCACCCTCACAAGGCCCCACCCCCACGGCAAGCTCCACCTTCGCAAGGCCCCGCCCCTACAACAGGCTCCACCCTCACACAGGTCCCGCCCTCACAGCAAGCTCCACCCTCAAAAGGCCCCACCCCCACAACAGGCTCCACCCTCACAAGGCCCCGCCCCACAACAGGCTCCACCCCCACTGCAGGCCCCACCCCACCGCAGGCTCCACCCTCACACAGGTCCCGCCCCAGTAAGCCCCGCCTCTACATCAGGCCCCACTCCACGGCAGGCCCTTCCCCCCGCAGACCCAGTCCCTGTAGCCGACCCAGCAGCAGGCTCCAACCTCACATCAGGCCCCAACCCTGAAGTCAATCCCGCCCACGGAAGGCCCCACCCCTCGCAGAAGCTCCCCAAAAAACGCACCTGCAATGTGGGCGGGCTGCGTGGGGTGGAAGGCCAGACACATGACGGCGCTGGACACCTCCACTACGGCCGATGGCTGCCGAGGGTTCAGGCCACGACGGTCGAGGTTCCAGGCACACACGAAAGACTTCAGCGTGCTCCAGTCCCCGTCATCCAGCCTGCAGGAGCCACACCTGAGCCCAGCTGCCTCTCTTTCACAGGGTGTTGGCCCCCCACCCCAGCACAGGTCTGTCCCCTCACCTTCACCCACCCTAGCACCTAAGGGCATCCCTTCTCTAGAAAGGGACTGACAGGAGCCATGCAAGGGTGAGGCCATGTGGGCAGGTGGAACTGAGGGAGTAAGCCCGCCTCCTTCTCCTGCCAGCCAATGCCAACCCCGTGCCACCCTTCACTCACCGCCCATAGGCACATGCCACCACGGAGCCGGTGGTGTTCCAGGAGACGCTGGTTACATGCAGGCCCTGGGTCTGGGCTAGGGGATAGCCCAGAGTGTGCAGGCAGGTCACCTGCAACACACACCATGCCCATCCCTGAGCACACTCTCAGCTCCTGATGCCTACCCACCCCGTCCATGGGTAGCCGGAGGGAAGCTGAGAACCCTCCTCCTGGGCAGGGAGGTAGAGGGCACAGGGGCTGTAACAGGGTGCATGTTTTGATGGCTTGCGCTCAATCATGGCTCTGTACGGCCCCCCAGCATGGCCAACTGTAACCCAGGGACCCCCAAACTGCCAGGGGAGCCCGAGTAGTCTCTGTCACCACGTCATGGGGCCCAGCACCGAATAATCAGCCCGGTCGCTAAGTACCACTTAGGAAACCCAGAAATCAGGGGCCAGAGCCATAGTACAGTGGAAAGGGTGTTTGCCTTACAGGGGCAGCCTGGGTTCGATCCGCGGCATCCCACAGGGTCCCCTGAGCACCACCAGGAGAAATCCCTAAGTGCAAAGCCAGGAGTAACCCCTGAGCAACATCGGGTGTGGCCCCGATAGCGTCATCCCAACATCCCAGGAAAACATAGCTGAGAGCCAGGAGGGCCTTGAGGCAGAAGAGCAAGTCCTGAGCACTGCAGGGTGCACTTCCAGGCTGTGATCCCCAGGGCCGCTCACTGGAGCCAAAACAAAGCAGTTTGGGCTTTTCCTGGCTCCATGCAGGCTGGGGGCAGGGCAGAGGCAGGAGCCTCCAGGAGGAGCAAGACTCTCCCCGTGAGGGTGAGGCCCCTGACAAGCTGCTCCGTGAAGCTCCACAGCAGAGAGTGACCTCCAGCCACCCAGAGCCGGGCACGCCCAGTCACCACGGCAACGAGCCATGGGCGGGGCTGGGGGAAACGGGGCAGAATAAAAAATAAAAAAGTGGTGGCCAGACTGTGTGCTGACCCCAGCAGCCATCCCAGGAAGGGAGCCTCTGGCCCGGCTGATCAGGCGTGTCCCTGGCATCCTGAACACTGTGTGGGAGACGCACCCCCAAAAAGCAATGCAAGGCAGCGTCAGGATGGTGATAAGGTGATGGCATGGAGGACCCCAGTGACTCAATACCACCACCCAAGGAAGGCACAGGGGCCCCAGCCTGGCTCAGTGACCACGGTCCCAGTGGGAGTCCCCAGGGTTCCCATGGGCCCCCTTCTAGGCTCCATGGGCCAGTGCAGGTCAGCACTGTGGGTGAGAGGGCAGTCAGGGCTTTTGGGGTGACACTGGGAACTCAGCTGCAGAGGGGGGCAGAGGCTTCGTGGTCTGTGCATCAGCCTGGTGGGGGACAGCGGGGAACAGGGCGTTGGTGTGCAGCACAGCCTCCGGGCGCAGTGCTGGGAGACAGTGCAGCCTGCCCTGAAGTGAAGTGAGCCAGGGAGGGCCGGGGTCCGCAGGGGGCAGACCAGTGAGGTCCCCGCCCCCACAGGGGTGGATAGGCCCTAACACTAGACACGGGGCGCCCAGCCGCCAGGGCAGTGGAACAGAGGGAGGGGCTGACGGTGCAGCCCCAGGGGCCAACTCCAGACTGGTCCCCAGGGCAGACTTGGGGGCTGCTCTCCAGAAACCCTCTCTCCCACCTCTGGCACGGATCGGGGGGGCTAGAACCGGGCAAGCAACAGAGGAGGTGGGGCGAGGACTCGCGACCTCTGAACCCCCTTCACGCCATTCCTGCAGGAGCAGCTAGGTACGAGGACACCAGGCCAGGAGCGGCGTCACAGCTGAGCTCGGGCACGCAGAGGCACCAAGGCAGGGGGCTGGACAGACCAGGCAGGCCCAGGGGCCAGCACTGCCCAAACAGCTGCCCCCAAGGAAGCAAGGGCTGTACAGCAGTTCTGGGGGACAGAGTGGAGGGCACAGGGCAAGCCTGACCACTCCTGTGGCTCTGGATCAGGGGACTTCGGTCCTGGTCTCCAGCTCCCCACCTCTGCAGTGGAGGGAACACTGTCCCGAGCAGGACGGCAGGGACAATCTGGGGACCTGCCTTATTCTGGGGGTCTACCAAGCCATGATCAGGGGCCCCTTCCAGGATCCTCAGCTACCAAGTCACAGTTCAGGGCTCGGCCAGAGGATGAGGTGCTGCTGCTCAGGCCCTGGGGTGCAGGGGGACGAGGCCACACCCAGTAGTGCAGGGGACCTCCGGGGCTGCACCCACCCAGCCACACTGAGGGATCAGGTGGTGCCGTGGATGGAACCGGGGTCAGGCTCGTGCAAGGCAAGGCGCTAACACCCCGCATTGTCTCCCCGGCCCTAGGAAACTTTCCGAGGCTCCGCTCAGAACCTGGCGAGAGAAGAGGAGGTGACCGCTGTGCCCCTCCCGGGCATTCTCTTCCTGGGACCCCGCCTGGGGCTGAGGCAGGGGGCACCGCCTGCTCCCTACCGTCTGCTGTGGCTCGCTCCAGTTCACCTCAAAGCCGTCAAAGGCGTGGCTCTGCCAGTTCCGGTTCAGCTCCCGGGTCACCAGGGGCTCTACCCTGCGCAGGAAGGCCGCCAGCCGCGGGCCCTCATGCCAGGACACGGGCAGTGCACCAAGGGGCGCGGGGACCTCGGTCTGCACCGCAGCATCCGTGAGCTTCCGGCTCTGCACCGCCGCCTCAGCCGTGGCGATGCTGGCTGTCTGGCAGCTTTTCTGGGGACAGAGACAGGAACAAAGTGGTCACAGGTTGAACAAGACACCGGGGTGAGGGGCTAGAGTGATAGCATAGCGAGTGGGGCGTTTGCTTTGTACACGGCAGACCTGGGTTCGGTTCCCAGCATCCCATATGGTCCCCTGGGCACCGCCAGGAGTAACCCCTGTGCATCGCCGGGTGTGACCCAAAAAAAGAAAAAAAAAAGTAATCCAAACAGACTGCTCACCAGGCAGGTCACCTGCCAGCCCCGCCCCTCGTAATGGCCACGCCCCTCTCTGACCACGCCCCTTCTCTAACTCGGCCCTCCCAGCTGTTCCTCAGGCTTACCGGCCTCAGTTCTCATCGGGTTTGTCCCTTTCCTAGGCTGGCCTTGCACGTGGCTGAGGGAGGTTTGATCCCTAGGCATCCCCCGAATCCCGCCAGGAGTACTCAGCACAGAGTTAGGAGTAAGTGCTGTGCTCCAGTGGGTATGGCTCCAAAGCCACAAAATAAAACAAAAATAATGAAGTTTTACATTTAAAACTTCAATTAAGAGGTGATTGTGGGATTGTGGGTGAATGTGGAACCTTCTGGAAGCCACAATGCTAACAGCTTCTAGTTAATGTACACTGTCCCTAAGGCTCCCTCCAAATCAGCAAATCAGCTTATCCCTACTGTCCCCCGTGAAGCAAACCTGTCTTCTCTTTTGGGGACGTCTGGTGCAGCCCACTTGGGGGCGCTCAGGAGCTCATCCTGGCCGCGCTAGAGGGACCTGTGTGGTGGCAGGAATCAGACTGGGGTGATCAAAGCAGCCGCTCGCAAAGCCAGTGCCTTACCTCTGCCCTATCCCCCAGGAATTCTATTTTCAGATCACTAACGTGGGCACCAAACACCCAGAAGGTAAGTGGCTCGCCCAAGGAAACACGGGGACCAGGGTCCTCTGAAGGAGCTTGAACCCCAACAGGCCGCCTGCCTTGGGGTGCTCTCCCGCACAACCTCCGGGGGCCCTGCCTGAGCACATGACTCGGGACAGGGCTATTGTAGGAGGCTTGAGTGATTCTCCCTCCTGTGGGCTCATCAGGGAAGTGAAAGCAAAACCAGGCTGGGACGGGGCTCGTCACACCACAGACCCCAGCCCACAGGAACGTGATGTCACCTTGCCACCGTGAGGACAGCTGCTCTGAAACCCACCGACACAGGGGGGCAGAGAGGGGCCTGCACACAGGGGACTTGCATGCAGGAGCCCCAAGACCTGCAGCGGGTCCTGGGCAACAACGTCCAAAACGTCCAAACCAAGGTCACCAGGCTCCAGCCCAGGACTGCGGAGCCTCAGGAACTGAGCAGAGCGGGAAGGGGAGCAGGATCAGGAAGCAGAGCCCCCCCCCCCCCCCAATCTCTGCACTGCAGAGTTCCTGGTGAGGGAAACAGGCCAGGGAGGCCGGAGCAAAACCTGAGCGCCCCACAAGGGCCCTTTTCTCCCAGAGTCACCGCATCAGCACTTGACTGCAGACTGGCCCTGGACACTGATGTCCTTCCCTGGCATCACCCCGGCAGCCATGGTGGCCCCTAAGAACGCTGGCCCCCACCAGCCAAGAAACGGCCCAGCTCCACCACTGATGCCCAGAAGAACATGCTGATGCCGTTTTCACAGGTAGACTGGCCCGGTGGCCAGCATTGGGGCACTCCCCGAATGGGCCAGGATGAATTCCCCCTTTTGCCACCAAATTGTTCCAGATCTACAGTTCCTGGACCACGAGGCTGCAAGTGCATAAGTGGCAACACTCCAGAATTTCTTAGGACTGGCAGCAGGCCTGATGGGAACTGACGCAGAAACCCGGCGAGCTGTGCATAGGTAACGCAAGGCTCCTGGAAGCATCTCAGAGGATGTTAGTGCGCAAGGTGACAATGATCACAGAGTGACTCCAGGTGATCTAAGCTTTGATAATTCCCTGTGCCTTCGTTTTGTAACCAAAAAAAAAAGAAGTAGTTTTGTTTTGCCTGCAAGGAGGCAGACTGGGGTGGTGGGTGGGAAATTGGAGATGCTGGTTGGAGGGAAAGGCACACGGGTGCTGGGATGAGGGTGGGAACACTGAATGGCTGAAACAATTCCACTATAAGCAACTTGCTAAATCACAGTTATAAAAAAAATTAATAAAAATAAGGAAACTCTATCACTGTCACTGTCCTCCCGTTGCTCATTGATTTGCTCAAGCGGGCCCAGTAACATCTCCATTGTGACAATTGTTACTGTGTTTGGCATATCGAATACTTCACGGGGAGCTTGCCAGGCTTTGCCGAGAGGGCGAGATATTCTCGGTAGCTTGCTGGGGTCTCCGAGAAGGGCGGAGGAATCGAACCCAGGTCGGCCATGTTGGCTGTGTGCAAGGCAAATGCCCTACCCGCTATGCTATCGCTCCAGCCCAAAGAAGCACTGTCACTGTCACTGTCCTCCCGTTGTTCATCGATTTGCTCGAGCGGGCCCAGTAACATCTCCATCTTGAGACTTGTTGTTACTGTGTTTGGCATATTGAATATGTCACGGGGAGCTTGCCAGGCTTTGCCGTGTGGGCGACATACTCTCGGTAGCTTGCCGGGCTCTCTGAGAGGGGTGGAAGAATCGAACCTGGCTCAGCCAGGCCGGTCACGCTCAAGGTGAACGCCCTACCCGCTGTGCTATTGCTCCCTCGCCTATGGGGGGAAAAAAGAATGCTGGGCCCAAAGCTCTCTGGGATACAGCCCCTACACCGACACACACACATACACACTCACTTGAGAAGGCTCAGAGCTGAGCGTCTGCCCTGCAGTCCAGGCTGTGGAGTGGATTCCCAGCACCAGCCACATGCCGAGTGCCAGCCCCATGGGTTACTACCGACAATGCCGTGTGATTTCCAGGACAGGTAGCCATGGCGGGAGCACCACAAATTACGGTGCAAGCCACAATATGGGTGTGAGCACCACAATCACGGTGCGAGCACCATATGGGTGTGAGCACCACGGTCAGATGTAAGCACTGCAACGTGCACAGCACAGTGGTCACAGGGTGTGAGCAGGGCACGGGGTGGCCGCTCTCTCTCACCTCTCCACAGCCCCCCTGAGAGAACGTGGGGAGCCCGGCTGCTGCCTTGGTGGCCCCCGCTCTGGTGGGTGTCCTGCCTGGGAGGTCCCCCATCCCGGTGACAGAGCTGGGTGGCAGTAGCTTCCCCCCACCCCTCCCCACCCCAACAGGTCAGCTGGTACTGAAGGACACCCCACAGACAGGGCCCACCTGCCCCTCTGTGTCACCCCTTCTCGGGGGCTCGGGGAGGGCGCTAGAGTGGCTCCTCCTGGCACTGCCCCGGGGCACTCGGCTTCTCCCTTCCTCACACCCAGGTCTCAGGCTGTGCTCGCCCTGGGGCAGGAGTGGCTAGTGAAGGGGGGCAGTGGGCAAGCACAGGCACCCCTGCACCGGCCAGGCTCCCAGAGCTCCAGAAACCCCAAGAATCAAGGGCCGCTGCCCTCCTTGAGTTGTGACTGGCACCAAGACTCGAGTGGCACTTCAATCTGTTCGGGGCGAGGGCGCTGTGAGGGGTGCACGGGACTCCGCATACAAAGCCTGTGCTCTTGGCCAGAGATAGCCTACAAGGGAGGGGCTGGCCTTCCTCACTCAGGTTCCATCCCTGGCACCCCCAAACGGTCCCCCAAGCCCACCAGGAGTATTGCCGAGCACTGTCAGGCGTGACCCAAAATCTAAAATTAATTAATTAATTAAAAGCCCCGCATGGCAAAACCTGGCAAGCTCCGATATGCCAAAAGCAGTAACAAGTCTCACAATGGAGACGTTACTGGTGCCCGCTTGAGAAAATCCATGAACAGGAGGACAGTGCTACCAGTGCTACAGTTGTTTTTCTTTTTTTTTTTTTTTTTTTTGCTTTTGCTTTTTGGGTCACACCTGGTGATGCACAGGGGTTACTCCTGGCTCATGCACTCAGGAATTATTCCTGGTGGGGTACTCAGGGGACCATATGGAATGCTGGAAATCAAACCTGGGTCGGCCACGAGCAAGGCAAACGTCCTACCAGCCGTACTATCGCTCCAGCCCCCATACAGTGCTTAATTAAAAGCACGAGCTCAGCCTTTAAGCTCTGTCCCAAACCTGGCTTTTCTTTTTTTTTGAGATGCTGATGCCGGAGCCTCAGATGCTCAAACCTCCACTGCAGAGCCAGCAACCAGGCTCCCTTCATCCCTTCACAGGTGACTTGGAAACAGTAGAGGGAGCTGAGGCCTGAGTCCAAGCAACGCCTGCTGGAGCTGAAGGAAAAGGGTAAAATACCCTGAGTTCCCCTCAGCCAACCGGCCCGGCTCCCGCGGCGGCCGCCGGCCCGTCCGAGCGCCCCGGGGCCGGCAGAGGGCGCCACACGCCCCGGCGCCCGCGGGAGGGACGCGCCAGGGGGAGGCGCCACGTTTAAGGCCGAGCCGGAGGGAGCACGAGGCGGGCGGGGAGCGCGGGAGGGGCGCGGGGGAGACCCGGGGGGTCTGCAGGGCTGGGTCCCGGTGCCGTGGGGAGCGGCGTTTGCACCGTGCCGGCTGCCCCCACGCGCAGAACGCGCCCGACAGGCCCCGACGCGGGGGCGGGAGGCCGGGGCGGCGCCGGTGACCTTGGGGGGCTTCCGGGGAGACCCGAGTCGCATCTCCTACTGATGAAGGCAGCACGGCTGGAGGGAGAGCACCGAGAACCACATTTCTTGGTCACCAAGGCCTTCCGGGCTCAGCCAAGCCGGGGGCCTGGGAGCTGAGGCCAGGTGGGGGTAGTGTCCACTCAGTGCACCCCCCCACTTCCTGGCCCTGCGTGTGGCACACTCAGGTTCCATCCGGGGCACCCCATATGGGCCCCAAGCCCACCAGGAGGATCCCTGGGCACGGAGTAAGCCCCGAGCAGCGCCAGGTGTGCCCCAAAATTTAAAATAAATAAATCAATAAAAAGCACGTGCTCAGCTGGAGCCTGGATCTGCAAAGCCTCAGATTTCTGCCCCTGCAAGAAATCCACGCGGACCCACAGGCAGCACAACACACACGGGGTGACCAGCCCAGCCCCTAGAATCTGTCTGCTCAGACCCAAGCCAGGATCCAAGATAAGTCAGGCCCCAGATCATCCCATTCAAATTCCATCTCTGGGGGCCAGAGCGATAGCACAGCCGGGAGGGTGTTTGCCTTGCACGCGGCAGACCCGGGTTCGATCCCCGGCATCCCATATGGTTCCCTGAGAACCGCCAGGAGTAATTCCTGAGTGCAGAGCCAGGAGTAACCCCTATGCATCGCTGGGTGTGACCCAAAAAAAGCAAAAAATAAATAAATAAGAAAGAAAGAAAAGGGGAAAAAAGAAACTTCAAATTTGAAAAAAAATTTCAAATTCCATCGCTGCCTTGCTTGAGGCCAACCCCAGTGTGGCCACCAAGCACTGAGCCAGGAGTAGCCCTGAGTACTGCCACGAGTGGCCCCAAAACACAACACACTGAAAGATCCCTCCCTAAAATGAACGCACAGGGGCTGGAGCGATTGGACGGTGGGCAGGGCGCCTGCCTTGCACTGGGGACCCGCGTCCCCAGCATCACATACGGTCCCCCTGAGCCCAGGCAGGAGGGACCCCGGAGCTCAGAGCTAGGAGTAAGCCCTGAGTACCACCGGGTGTGGCCTCCCTCAAAAAAGTCTTCAACACAGTGCCACATAGAATGTTAGCTAAATACACATGACAGTGCTTATTAATGAGAAAAATGGAAAATCTAGCATTTAATTTTAATAAGTTAATTAATTATGGGGCTTGGGGCTGGAGCAATAGTACAGCAAGTGGGGCACTTGCCTTCCATGGAGTTGACCCAGGTTTGAGCCCTGGTCCCCTGAGTGCAGAGTCAGAGGTCAGCCCTGAGCGTCACCAGGTGTGACCCAAAAGCAAACAAGCAAACAAAATTAACAGGGCTGAAGAGACAGTAGTGGAGTACGTAAAAGAAAAGAAAAGAAAAGGAAAGGAAAGGAAAGGAAAGGGAAGGGAAGGGAAGGGAAGGAAAGGAAAGGAAAGGAAAGGAAAGGAAAGGAAAGGAAAGGAAAGGAAAGAAAAGAAAGAGTGAGGGAGGAAGGAGGAAAAAAATTAAAAATAGGAGCCAAAGTGATAGCACAGATTCAGGCATTCCTTTCTGCATGGCAATGCGGGCCGTGGCACCTCAGGGCACCTTCAGGAGCTATCCCTGAGCACAGAGCCTGGGGTAAGCCCTGAGAGCTGACAGGTGTGATCCCCAACAACAAAAACAAAAACAAAACAGGGCCTGAGGGATGGCACAGCAGGGAGGTCGTTTGCCTTGCAAGCAGAATCCTGGTTTGATTCTGACCATCCCATAGGGTTCCCCGAGCATCCCCACGAGTAATTCCTGAGTGCAGAGCCAGGAGTAGCCCCCCTCAGCATTGCCCCTTGAGAGCCCAGAAAGAAAACAACAATTTCCCAACTTTAGGAACTACTTAACTTTTGTATCTACTTGGAAATCAGATCATCACATTTTCTTGCCCTTGCAACATTATTCTTATCCTTTTTGTTTATGTTCTTGGACCATTTGCAGTGACAGGCAAATCTGGCCCCACCTCCTGCACCCACTCCAGCCTGCTGCGTGAATCTATCTCCAGCCTGCTAGCACCTGAGCAACCTCTCTTGCAGGCAGCCAGGAACTGCAGCCGAGAGAGAGTACAACAGGTAGACCGCCCTGAGCCGGCCAGGAGTGATCCCTGAGCACAGAACCAGAAGTAAGTCCTGAGCACACCAGGTATGGCCCACCGCCCCCACACACACACCCCACCAGCAAAAAAAGAAGCAAGGAACTCCTTCCACTGAACCATCCTCCCCAAAGGGCAGATTCGGCTCAGAAGCCCCTAGATGAAACAACTTGGGAAACCCACTCGTGTCCAGACAGAGCCACTGGTTCCCAGCCTGGAATTCTAAAATGTTTTGTCTAGGGGCCATCTTCCAGCAGTGCTCAAGGCAGACCCCCCGTGCTGTGCTCAGAGATCACTCCTGCTGGGGCTCCAGGGTATGAAACCAGGTTAGCTGCTAGCAAGCCAAGTGCCCAACCCACTGTCCTATCAGGAAGGAGTCTCTGCAGGCAAGGGCCCTTTTGAATATTTTGTTTGAAGGCTGGTGTGTGTGAATACTCCTGCATTTGCTTTCAATGGGGATGGTCAGTTAATGACAATAGCCACCAATAAATAGTCAGTTAATGACACAATAGCCACCGTTTTCACTTGGGGAGGACTTTGAAGCCAGAGCAAAGCCTGGCTGGAGTGTGACAGGCTGGCCCAGCCAAGGCCCCATCTTCTCTGGAGGGGAAAAGCAGCAGCCAATCCTGCTCTCCCTTCCCCCCACCCCAAGCAGCCAACATCTTCCAACCACCTTGCTGGACCTCCTTCCTCTCACTGGGTGCATCCTCCCCTGGTCAACCAGCCTCTCCAACCCCAGGGCCTTGACACCTGCCAGCAGCTCCAAAGGGAGATCCACTTGGCTACAGCCCCCGGTGCCTCTCCCTCCCCGAAATATCCCCAGCGCCTTTTCTTCCACATCACTACATCCACCTTCTAACACGCTCCATGCACTTGTGTCCTGCCTACACTGTTTCTCCTGCCTTGTCTAGAGTAAAGCCCCAGGAGGCCAAGGCTCGGCCCAGCTCCCAGCCAGCTCACATCAGGTCTTGCAAGCAGCCCGCTGGACCTGCAGCTCTGCACCAGCCCCTCGTCCTGTGCCTTTTTCACAAACAAAAGCTCTCTTGCAACCCTTCAACACGGGACCCCCATCAAATTCTCCAAATCCGTGCGAATCTTTCCAATTGTTTAAAATAATAATTATAATGCCCTTTAGTGGTTCTTCTGAGACGGGAGAGGGGGGAGTGGGATGAGAGACTCCAGGGCTTCACGTCTGCGGGCCTGCGGCGGCGATAGCACAGCAGGGAGGGCGCTGGCTTGCTTGCACGCGGCTGACCCGGGTTCGATCCCCGGCACCCCGCACAGTCCAACGTGCCCGCCAGGAGTCAGCCCTGCGCATTGCAGGGGGTGGCCCCCAAGACCAAAAAAAAATAAGAGAGATGTTCCCAGGGTTATTGTCTGCGACTGAGAGTAACCAAAAATAAAGTGGAGGGAGGGGGACGCCAGAACCAGGCCCGACGGCGCGCCGGCCCGAGCCTCCCGCCCGCGTCGCCCCGAGCCGGGCCGCGCCCTCACCGTCTCCCCGCGGATGCCCTGGGCGCCCCTCCACTGCGAGGGCACGGACGCCACGCCCAGGCTCTCATCCTGCAGCGGCCCGGGCCGCCCGGGGCCCTGGGCCCTCGCGGCCCCGCCTGTCGCCAGCGCTCTGCTCCCGCGCTTCCCGCCCCGCCGAAAGGCCCGGGCAGCGCGCGGGTTGCCAGGGAAACGGCCCCGCCTCCGGCGCCGGCGCACTGGCCGTGCGACCTTCGCCCCCGCGCCGACGGAGCGCAGGCCAGGAGCCGTGAGGCTGCCGGCGCCATTTTTCAATCGGGCATGGAGCTCCTCCCCCAGCGCCCAGAGAAAGAGAGAACTGAATTCTTTTCGGCGGGTGCCACCAGAACGACCACGTCGGGGCTCCTCAGCCTCCGAAAGGGCCTCGCTGGGGCACCTACGGCCGCTCCGGGAGGGGGACGGTGCGGAAGTGCGGCGGGCGCGCCCGCCTCAAAGATGGCGCCGCGCAGGCCTGGCGGGGCGGGGCCTGGAGGGGCGGGGCCGGGCGGGCCTGGGCGGGGCGGGGCGGGGCAGGCGGAGCGCGCGGCCCCTGGACCAACGCGGGCTGCGCCGCACCCCGGCCTGCTGCAAGCGGGCCTGTCCCTTTCCTTCTGCCCAAATCGGATGGTGATTTGCAGTGCGGATCCAGAGTGTTGAAGAGTTGCGAGGCCCTGAAAGGACCTACATAGGGAAATGCTTGCTGCCTTAGCGACAGCACGGCGCGGAGTGTGGGTGCCTGCCTGGCTCGCGGCTAAGCCGGGTTCTATCCCCAAGACCATCATGAGTGATTCCTGAACGCAGAGCCGGGAATAAGTCCTGAGCACCGCCAGGTGTAATACCACACACACACACACACACACACACACACACACACCCCACGGGAAAGAAGTAAATAAAAGGGCTTGCTAAATTTAAAAACCCAAATGTTCATATGGTCCCCTGAGCACCGCCAGGGGTGATTCCTGGGTGCAGAGCCAGGAGTAACCCCTGTGCATCGCCGGGTGTGACCCAAAAAGCCAAAAAAAAAAAAAACAAACAAATGTTGTGGCCAGAGCGATAGTTGAGCCGGTCAGACGCTTGCCTTGCAAGCTGCCGCCCCGGGTTCAATCATCGGCATCCCATGTGATCTCCTGAGCACTGCCAGGAGTCACATCTGTCTAAGCTCAAAGCCGCCTGAGCATCGCTAGGTGTGGAAAAGAAAAACAAATGTGGGAACCCGAGAGTTGGTAGAGCGGGTGGAGCACCTGCCCTGCACGCAGCCATCCAGGTTGCATCCTCAGCACTACACTAAGGTCCTCCACATTCAACCAGGGATTATCCCTGAGCACAGAACCAGGAGTAAGCCCTGAACAAAGACGCAAAAATAAAATAAATGGCATGGCAACAGTGGCTGTCTAAAGAGACCCAGAGGTGTCTTTCCTTCCTTCCTTCCTTCCTTCCTTCTTTCCTTCCTTCCTTCCTTCCTTTCTTCCTTTCTTTCTCTTTCCTTATTTCCTTCTTTCTGAAGCAAGACACTTTTTGTTTTTTGGGGACCACAGGGCATTATTCCTGCACCACTACTGGCAGCTCAGGGGACCACAGGGGCACCTGGAGTCAAACTTGGGTCGGCCACATGCAAGGCAAGTGCCCTATCCACTGTACTACCCATTCTGGTCCCAAAACCAGATAATTTTTTTCTGTGTTTGTTTTTTGCTTTCTTGGGTCACACCCAGCAATGCTCAGGGGTTACTCAAGACTCTGCACTCAGGAATTACTCCTGGCGGTGCTTGGGGAACCATATGAGATGCCAGGGATTAAACCCACGTGGGCCGCGGGCAAGGCAAATGCTCTACCCGCTGTGCTATCGCTTCAGCCCCAAAGCAAGATAATTTTTATTGACTGAAACTTGCTTACAAAGATCTGAAGGGAGAGCGTGGAAAGAAATGTTCAAGAGAACACAGGCTTCTATAAAGTGGAAAAAGAAAGCAAAGATACTTAGAGACAAGCAAGAGATATGTATTCAAAGAACACCAGCTTGAAAAGTGAATCTACTCCTTGATTTTAAGTCTAATAAAACCACAAGTCTTTGGAGCAGCAGCTATATCTCAACCACGGATGCAGATGGTTGAAGATGCACCTGCCCAGGGTGGACCCAGAAAAGCCCTGATCACATTTGCTAGCCCAAAGAGTGGCAGGGCCCCATGCCTGCTTCTGGGCCATTTGTAGTACTCCTGAAGCCTGGTCCTCCCTCAGGATGGGAGTGCATCTTCCTCAGGATGCCCCAGGGGCCCTTCAGTTCCTGGTCACTGAGTCCTCCTTAGCACCCCACTACAGAGGATGGATACGCTGAGCCATTTTGGGGAGGGGGAAGTAAATGCAAGAAAAAAATCCTCCCTGGGGAGGAAGGTGAGCCAAAGTGGACCTCTTAATCCTAGCAGAATTTCCAAACATTATCAAATATTTCCCAAACCACATACTCCAAAAGAGCCTCAGAGCTGCAGGAGGCCTGGAGTGGAGGCCTGTTCAGGGCTGCGCCACCCGCAGAGGCTTGAGACCTCAGAGCCTCTTTTCTCCTTGTGAAATGAGCCCAGCAGGGGACTGGACAGATACCACAGAAGGAAAAGTACTTGATCTGCACAAGATTGACCCAGCTTGGATCCTGGGCACTACAGATGCTTTCCTGAGCACCACCAGGAGTGACCCTTGATCTCAGAACCAGGAATAAACTCTATTTTTTTTTTTTTTTTGCTTTTTGGGTCACACCCAGCGATGCTCAGGAATTACTTCTGGCTCTGCACTCAGGAATTACTCCTGGAGGTGCTTGGGGGACCCTATGGGATGCCGGGGATTGAACCCTGGTCAGCCGTGTGTAAGGCAAACATCCTCCCTGCTGTACTATCACTCCAGCCCCAGGAATAAACTCTTAAGTACAGTCTTATGGGGCACAATAAAAAGGAGAGAAAGAAAGAAGGGGCCCTGTGAGACTAGAAGAAAAAGGGGGAGAAGGATGAGCCCAGATATTCCATTCACCACACCTGCACCTAAAGACCAGGCCGGCAAACACATCTCTGAAGGCATCCCAGGAACAGAGGGGAAGCAAAGGGAACGGCAGCCAGCCATAGAATGTTCCAGAACAACAGGGGGCTAGACTGAGCGGGAAGTCCCTGATAGCAGGTTCAGTCCCCAGCACCACACACAGATACAGGAGGAAAGCAGAGAGCAGCAGTGGAGAAAGCAACGGGCATGGTTCAGACACCAAGAACAGGAAGTGGGTGTGATGGTAAATCGGTAAAACCTAATTGGAGGGTAATTTGACCTTCCAGCTGCCTCCTCTTTCATCTGGAAACCCCATGTCTGGAAGGTTTTCCTGAGTCAACAGTTCAGATTGGCACGGCCTCTGAGTGAGCCCCAGGGTATTCAGCCTCACCTCCCAGGCCTGCCCTGCTGCCAGCCCCAAGTTCCGTGTGAAGGTGTGACCACACACGCGAGAAAGTAGAGGGCACACTGGGTACTTCTCCAGGGGACAGACTCCAGGTGACCAAGAAAAACATCCCTGGGGACCACTATCATCTTGCCTGAGCTAGTTAAGATGCCATGTGAGGGCTGAAGAGAAAGGACAGCCTGGAGGGCATTTGTCGTGCATGCAACCGACCTGGGTTGGATCCACCTGGGTTGGATCCCTGGCATCCCATAGGGTCCCCTGAGCACCACCAGGAGTGATTCCTAAGTGCAGAGCCAGGGGTAACCCCTGAGTCTAAAAGAAATAAAATAAAATAAAAGGTGGTCTGAGGACCGGAGAGACAGTACCGCAGGTAGGGCACTTGCTTTGCATACAACAGACCTGGGTTCAATCCCGGCATCCCATAGGGTGCCCTGAGCACCTCCAGGAGTAATCCCTGAGCACAGAGTCAGGAGTAACCCCTAAACATTGCTGGATGTGGCCACCTTCCTTCCCCTGCCAAAAAAAAAAATATGGCATGGGAACCTCTTGAGGGTGAATTACTGAATTTTACTGACTCTCTCCAGCCATGTATTCAGGAAGAATTCATGTTAGTAATAGATTTCTTTTTTGACTTTTTCTCCTGAAAAGAAAGTAATTGGAGACAGGGATTCAGGCTGTAGCTCAACTATGAAGCTCTTACTTCCTTTATCTGTAGGAGGCCCTGGATTCATTCTTTTGATGAGGTTGGGAGGCTAATGTTGGTGCCCAGAACTCCTGGGCTCAGTGCTCAGGACTCAGGGTTCCTTCTTGATGTTTAAAGGGCTCAGTCCTGGCAAGGATCTGGGCACCATATCGGTGCTGGAGATTGCACTCAGGGACTCCTGCATGTGAGGCAATGCCTTAACACCTGTACTATCTCTCCTTCAGCCTGTCCCTGGGTTCAATTCCTGACAACACACACACACGCACACGCACACGCACACACACACAGAGTCCACTTTTAGTGCAAAGACAGTTCAATGGGCTTGAACACATGCTTTGCATGCAAAAACTCAGGTTCTATCCCCATCACCAAAGACACCCCCCCAAGTGTGGGGAGTATGGTCCCAAAATACAAAGAAATTATTGGCAGAGTATAGCTTGGAAGCAGATCGCAGGCCTTGAATGGGTGAAATGCGGGGTTTTGAGTCCTGAGTCCTGGCACCACACAGTAAGACAGCACGGGCCTGAGAGAACACGTATTTTGAGGTGAACACATACTTTGCGTGCGGGGGGGGATGAGTCTCACCATGCATTTGGTCTCTAGAGTCACCCTTGAGTATAGGGCATAGGGCATAGGGCCCCCACCACCACCGCAAACCAAATACATTATAAGTAACTAAATAAATTTTTGTTGTCACCAATTATTATGTAGAATGTTCGCAGCCTGTTCTTCTCCATGAGGCACTGTTGGGTGAGGGTGATGGGTCCTTCCTTAGGCGTGAGTGTTCCTGACAGCCTAGGGATGAAGCAGGGCCGAAGCTGATGCCGGATGCAGGATGCTGATGCCGGGCCATCTAGTCACCAACAGAGGCTTCCTCTCCTTGTGGTGTTGGGAGTTTGCGGTGGCTTCCTTGGAGTGGGGGAGAGCCCCTGGGTGAATAGACTGAAGCTTTGCCCTTCTGGGGAATTGGGGGGTAGGGAAGAACCCCCCAGGGGCTAGTAACCTTGAATTGAGGTGAGAATGGGAGAGTTGGAAGGACAGGGGGATTTGTGGGGGCGGAAGAACAGGCAGAGGAGGAGCTAGTGGGATGATAGTACAGTAGGGTGGGCACTTACCTTGCACCTGGCATCCCACAGGGTGCCCCCATCCCTGTGCCCTCCACCCCTACCTGCCAGGAGTGAGTCCTGAGCACCACCAAGACCAGGTTTGGCCCCAAAATAAAAAGGAAACAAAAAACGAAGAGAAAAGAAGTGACAGGCTGGAGCGATAGCACCCGAGTTCGATTCCCAGCATCCCATAGGGTCCCTTGAGCACCGTCAGGAGTAATTCCTGAATGCATGAGCCAGGAGTGACCCCTGTGCATCGCCGGGTGTGACCCAAAAAGAAAAAAAAAGTGACCTGTGACTTGTCCCGCATTCTCCCCTTCCCCTAAGTGTCCATGGGCTAGCAGCATCACCCCTGTGCCTGGTCACTGGGCACCCTCTCTGTCCTCTGAACTTCAGGCTCCAATGCAGGTGCCCTGGCTCAGGGGACAGGATTCATCCAGGACTCACTGGGCTGAGGGGAATGAGCTTCCCACTTGCCACCCAGTCCGGCTCTCCACACTGTAATTCTGGGAGGTCTTTGTCGTCCTTGCCCTGTATGTGGGTCAGCTGCCTTCAGACCAAGCTCTGGGCTTGCTGGCAGGCAGTGAAGATGCAGGAAAGACTCCAGTCCTCTATGAATTGAGTTTTAGGAATACCCAGTTGATCTCCCTTTCTGGTAGGCTTCCTCACCTGGAATTTCCTGCTTCAGAATCTCAAATTCTTCCTAATCTCAATTTTTTTTGTAGGGGGGCAGGGATTGGGGCATACCTGGCAATGCTCAGGGCTTACTCCCGGCTCTGCGTTCTGCACTCTGCACCGAGCACCACCAGGAGTGACTCCTGAGCACAGAGCCAGGAGTAAGGGGCAGGAGCAATAGTACAGTGGAGAGGTCGCTTGCAGGCAGTTGATCCGGGTTCAATCCCCGGCAATCCATATGATCCCTTGACCTCCACCAGGAATGATCCCTGAGCACTGTCAGATGTGGCCCCCAAACCAACCCCCCTGGAAAAAAAAAAGGAGTAAATCTAAATCCCACCACCAAAGAAAATTCTGAACTGCTGGGAAGGGACCCAGGGCTTCCTGGAAGGCCCCTTGCCAAAGAAAAAGAAAAGAAGAAAACTAGGGCCTTGACATGCAACAGACCCAGGTTCAATCCCTGGAGCCACAGGCATCCCAAGCCCTTACGAGTGTACTCCAGCACAGAGCTGGGAGGGACCCCAGAGCACTCCCCAGCAAGGCCCCTGAACGAAAATAGGTAAATAAAACTTGTTTTTTACTTATTTATTTGTTGCTCTTTTTAATTAAAACTTTCTGGGGTGGGGGGTTGTTTGGGGACACATATGGCAGTGTTCAGGGCTTACTCCTGGCTCTGTGCTCAGGAATCATTCCTGGTGGGGCTTAGGGGCCCCTATGGGATGTCAGGGATAGATCCCTAGGTTGGTAGAATAAAAGGTAAGCACCCTACTTACTGTTCTATCACTCTGACCCCTATTTTTGGTTAATTCTTTTATTTTATTCATTTATTTATTTATGGAATTTGGGCCATACTCAAAGTTGCTTGCTCCTTGATAGGGCCCAAATTCCATACCCAGCAGGATGGAGCCCTCCCGGTGGGCACGGGACACCTATATGGTCCCTTGGAGCCCTGCTCAACCCATAGGTGAGGCATTTGCTCAGATGTGTGCCACGTGGGTTCAATCCCCAGCACCACAAGCCCAACCGGGAACGATCCCTGAGCACAGACCCAGGAGTAAGCAAGCTCTGAGCACTGCCAGGGGTGGCCCCCCCAAACAAAATAAAATAAAAGGGCAAGATTTTTTTCAATGTCTAGTGAAATCATTTTTATTTCAAGAAATTTATTTAAGAAATATGAGGAGAGAGAAAGAGATATGTGTCCGTGGATTTCTCCAGAGGGGAAGGAAGGACAAGAAAATTAAAGGTTTGTTGTTGGTTTTTTGTTTGGGGGCCACCCCTGGCTGTGTGCAGGCTTACTTCAGGCTCTGGGCTCAGAGATGGCTCCTGGCAGGCTTCAAGAACAGTTTGGGATGCGGGAAATCAAACCCGGGTCAGGGGGCTGGAGCAATAGCACAGCGGGTAGGGCATTTGCCTTGCACACGGCCAACGCAGGTTCGATTCCTAGCATCCCATATGGTCCCCTGAGCACCGCTAGGGGTAATTCCTGAGTGCAGAGCCAGGAGTAACCCCGGTGCATTTCCGGGTGTGACCCAAAAAGCAAAAAAATAAAATAAAAAAATAAACAAACAAACCCGGGTCAGCCGCAGGCAAGGAAAACACCCTTCCTGCACTATCGGCACTATCGCTCCAGCCCCAGGATAAGGAGTGTGTTTCTAACCCAGCACCAGAAAGCACTGAGGGCCTCTGAGCACAGGCGCAGCGACTGGTCTGTGGCTGGGAAAAGGAGGTCTGGGTGGGGTGGGAAATGGATCGTCAACAGTGGCACAATCCCTGCCCAGAGCAGCCTCCTAATTCTCCCTGATGGAGCCTGGATTTGGGGCTAGGAGGAGGGACCAAGTCCATCCCCCGTGGTCACCCGCTTCCATGGGGCCTTTGTTGGGGAGGAGGGCACATATTATTCTATCTCAGGTTGGTGTGAGAAAGGTTAAAATCCACTTACAACCTGGAGTGATAGCGCTGTGGCGCTGTGGGTAGGACATTTGCCTTGCTTGTTGGCAGACCTGGGTTTGATCCCTGGCACCCATTATGGCCCCCTTGAGCATTGCAGGAGTCAGCCCTGAGCATTGCCAGGCGTGCCTCCCAGTCAGAAAAAGTTAACATCCACTCACACTCAGGGGCTATAGCGATGGTTCAAATAGAAAGTTGAGGCTTCTCACGTGGGAGCCCCGGGCTCAGACCTCAGTACCACATGGTCCACTGAACATGCCAGGGGGGACGCTAGCATAGCTAGGTATGCCCAGAAAGGGGGTCAAAAGATCCAGTCATTTGGGCTGGAGCCATAGCACAGCGGGTAGGGCGGTTGCTTTGAACGCAGCCGACCCGGGTTCGATTCCCAGCATCCCATATGGTCCCCTGAGCACCACCAGGAGTTAGACCTGAGTTCAGAGCCAGGATAACCCCTGTGCATCACCAGGTGTGACCCAAAAAGCAAAACAAAACAAAACCCAAAAGATCCAGTCATTAGAATGGACTTCTGGAGCCAAGCAAGATGGGGAAAGAAGAGCTTCTTGGAAGAGGAAGAAAGGGACATCCCAGGGTGGTCCTGGCAGGAGACCTGAGCAGCAGTGCACACATGCACTCACTCAGTTATTCACTCACTCACACACTCAGTTATCCACTCACTCGGTTATCCACTCACACACACTCACTCAGTTATCCTCTCACCCACTCGCTCAGCTTGTGAGTCTCCCATACCTGCCTCAACTGGGAGAGAGAGCCACAATCCTGGCTCCTATGGTCCTGCCAACTTTGAAGGTACCTCTGGGACTGTAGAGGGAATACAGTGGTCAGACATCTACACTTGCATGTCATCTCTGATCCCCGAAGCTATGTACGATTCTTTGAGCACCAGGAGTGAACCTTGAACACGGAGCCCAGAGAAAACCCTGATTGTAGCCTGATTGTGGCCCCCAAAACAAAACAAAGCTTGGCAAGCTATCCATGACATATTCGATATGCCAAACACAGTAACAAGTCTAACAATGTTACTGGGCCCACTCCAGCAAATCCATGAACAATGGGAGGACAGTGACAGTGATAGTGACATGGGGCCATACCTAGCATTGCTCAGGACTTATTCCTGGTTCTGCGCTCAGGAATCATTCCTTTTTTTTTTTTATCATTTTTTTTTATTAGTGAAACACCATGAAGTACATTTATAGACTTATACATTTTTGTGCTTGGGTTTCAGTTATACAATGATCAAGTACCCATCCCTCCACCAGTGCCCATCCTCCCCCACCACGGGTCCTAGCATCCCTCCCACCCACCCCCACCCCCCACCCCCCCCATCCCACCCTGCCGCTGTGGCAGGGCATTCCCCCTTGTTCTCTCTCTCTTCTTTTGGGTACTGTGTTTTGCCAGAGAGGCATTGAGTGGCAATCATGTTTGGTCTATAGACTACTTTTAGCATGTCTCTCCCACCCTGGGAGGGTCTTCACAACACCCTTAATTTGGTGCTCTCTTCTCTATCTGAGCTTACAGGAATCATTCCTAGCATGCTCAGGAGACTATCTGGGATGCTGGGGACCAAACCCAGATTGCTTCCGTGCAAGGGTAGTGTTCAACCCGCTATTGTCCCAGCCCTAGATTTAAATATATATACATATATATACCTTTTTCTTGTTTCGGCCATACTTAGTAGTGACCAAGCATAAATAGCTCCCTGCTGCAGTGCTCAGAGGATCATACAGTATCAGGGATGGAACCAGGTTCATTCCCATGCAAGGTAAGCACACCTAACTCCTGTGCTATATCCTTCTAGCTGATCTTTCAAATTTTGTTTCATGTCTGGGCCAAACCTGGAATGCTCCTGGGTAACTCCTGACTCTGCAGTCAAGAATTCCTCCTGGTGGTGCTCAGGGGACCATCTAAGGTGCCAAGGATCAAACCCGAGCCGGCTGCATGCATGGCAAGAGGCCTGCCCCCGTATGTTATTCAGGTCCTCAATCTTTTTCAATTTTGGGTTTTCATTTTTGCTTTGTTTTGTTTTCTGCTTTTGGGGTCATACCCGCTGATGCACTGAGGAATCACTCCTGGGGAGGCGGCTGCTCATGGGGGCCATACAGGGTGCCAGGGATCACACTCAGGTTTGGCCAGTGCAAGGCAAGTGTCCCACCCACTCTAACTTTCTTGCCCCCTTATGTTTTAATTTTTGACTTCATGTGGGAGCCACACTGGTGCTGCTCAGGGTCTATTCCTACTTGCCGATTAAGGTTTTCTCCTGACAGTCCCTAAGAATCACACAGTGCCAGGGATCAAATCTGGGTCTCTTGCACGCAAAGCCTGTACTTTCGCCCATTGAGCTATATTTTGCACCCTTATAATCTGTTTTTTTTTAATTTTTTTTTATTTTTTTGGGTCACACCCGGCAATATACAGGAGTTACTCCTGGTCCATGCACTCAGGAACCTCTCCTGGTGGTGCTCGGGGGACCATATGGGATGCTGGGAATCGAACCCGGGTCAGCCGCATGCAAGGCAAACGCCCACCCGCTGTGCTATTGCTCCAGCCCCCAATCTGTTTTGTTTTTTTTTTTCCTTTTTTGGTATGTGGCTGGGTGGGAATAAGTTGGGACCACACTTTTGGTTCCTTCTGGGATGGCTGGGGGTGGGGGGGGGAGGAGGAGGCTCAGGCGCTATTCCTGGCTCTGTGCTTAGGAGTAATCCTTGGTAGTGCTGGGGGACCACATGCAAGGCACCCGCTTACCTTCTGTCCTGTCTCTCCAACCCCTTGCTGAAATAGATACAGGAGGTTTAGATGCAAAGCCCTCCACATCTCCTCCCTTTCTCTTCTCTCTCACTTTCTCTCATGTTTTTTTTTTTTTTTTTTTTTTTTTTTTTTTTGCTTTTTGGGTCACACCCACACCCGGTGATGCTCAGGGGTTACTCCTGGCTCATGCACTCAGGAATTGCTCCGGTGGTGCTCGGGGGACCATATGGGATGCTGGGAATCGAACCTGTGTTGGCCATGTTGGCTGCATGCAAGGCAAACGCCCTACCCGCTGTGCTATGGCTCCACCCCCCTCACATGTTTCTTTATTGTAACATTGTTGCAATAAAGCTGCAGTCCCATTCCCCGGCATCCTTCCAAGGCCCTAGAGGTGCACAGGCTAGGAGAAAGTGGATTAAAACAAGGCAACAAGTTAACTCTTATTTTATTTATTTATTTATTGCTTTTTGGGTCACACCCAGGGATGCACAGGAGATACTCCTGGTTCATGCACTCAGGAATTACTCCTGGCGGTGCTCGGGGGACATATGGGATGCTGGAAATTGAACCTAGGTCGGTTGCATGCAAGGCAAACGCCCTACCCACCCACTGTGCTATTGCTCCAGTCCCAGTTAACTTTTATTTTAAACTTCCATTTCCCTCCTTTTTTGTTTTCCTTTTGCTTTTTGGGTCACACCCAGCGAGCTCAGGGGTTACTCCTGGCTCTGCACTCAGGAATTACCTCTGGCAGTGCTTGGGGGACCATACCGGATGCTGAAGATTGAACCTGTGTCTGCCATGAAGCCCTCCCCGCTGTGAGCTTTCCATCCCTTTCATCCCCCAGTAGCCTGAAGACGTTGTAGTTCCTAAGCTTTTGCTTTTGGAACAATGTTGCAATAGGAGGGCCTAGTTCAAGACCTCTCACACTCAGCGGGGCATTATAGTAGAAATTCCTCGAAGGAGTGCTAGGTCAGGGACATATGCTTTCACTTTTGGTTCCTTCTGGGATGGCTGGAGGTGGAGAGGGCGGTGCTGGGCCCCTGGGCAGAGTTGCTTCCAGTTCAATGCTTCCTCCGGAGGCTGTTTCCGACTTCCGGATTGAAAAAAGAAACTAGAGAATCTCCAGGGAACTCGAAACTGGTTGGTCTAGGGAAGCCCCTGACGCTTTCCTCATTGGCTCATTCTTTGTCCTGGGAACCAATCCCGTGTAGCATTGCTTCAAAAGGGGTTGGCATTTGCGCCTCAGCTTCCAGAAACATCCCCCCCTTTGCTGATGCTCTAGAACTATATATATATATATATATATATATATATATATATATATCCATGTCCCTATCCCAAGGGGATTTTTCAAGGGGCCATAATGCAAGACTAGGGTGTCAAACAGTGGTTCAGGGAGGCCACAGGAAGGAAACATAGTCAACATAGTCTAAAAGATTTGGGAGGAACCAGAGCAAAAGTACATTGAGTAGGGTGTTTGCTTTGCAACAGGCTGACCGGGTTTTCCCCCTAGTATCCATATTTTCCCCTGAGCCTCACCAGGACTGATCCCTGCACACAGAGCTAGGAGTTGGCCCTGAGCACCATAGTGACCCAACCCCCCCTAAAATGAATTTTTTTTTCTTTTTGGGTCACACCCGGTGATGCACAAGGGTTACTCCTGGCTCTGCACTCAGGAATTACCCCTGGCAGTGCTCAGGGAACCATATGGGATGCTGGGAATCAAACCCGGGTTCGCCGCGTGCAAGGCAAACACCCTACCTGCTGTGCTATTGTTCCAGCCCCCTAAAATGAATTTTTTAATGTTTTAAAATATTTTGGGGCCTCACCCAGTGATGCTTTGGGGTTATTCTTGGCTCTGGACACAAGCACCACACTTGGAAGTGCACAGGGGACCATATGAGATGCCAGGGGTTGCACCACCATATGCAAGGCAGATACATTATCTGTTATACTATCTCGCGGGTCCCTTAAAAATAAAGTTTTAATTTTGGGGGCTGGTGCAGTGGGTAGGGTGCTTGTCTTGCACACGGCCAACTCAGGTTCAGTTCCCATATGGCCCCATGAGCACTGCAAGCCTCTAAGCATAACCAGATGTGGCTCCCAAACCAACAACAACAAAAAGATTTAATGTTTGTTATTCAAGCTGTTTTGAGCAATTTCTGGCATTAAAAAAAAAAGAGGGGCTGAGCATAACACAGCAGGTAGGGCGTTTGCCTTGCACGCAGCCAACCCGGGTTCAATTCCCAGCATCCCAAAGGGTCCCCTGAGGACCGCCAGGGGTAATTCCTGAGCGCAGAGCCAGGAGTAACCCCTGTACATCGCTGGGTGTGTCCCAAAAAGGAAAAAAAAAAAGAGTTGGGAAGACAGTCCAGTGGGTAGGGCACTGGCCTTGCCAGTTTTCTGGGTTCAATCCCCGTCATCCCATAGGGTCCCCTGAGCCCTATCATCAGTGCTCCTTGAGTGCAGAGCCAGGAGGAGCACTGTCAGATGTGCCCCCTGCTATAAAAAATAAAAAGAGAGAAAAATGGCCCCTGTACCCAAACTTTTAAAACTTTTTTTGGGGGGTGAAGAGGGAAGGTGTGACACACCTGACAGTGACATACCTCACTCAGGAGTGACCCTGGATGACCCAGGGCTGGCTGCACGCTCAGCACAGCCCCCACAACCCTCCTCCTCCCCCTACTGGACTAATCTCTTTGGTTCCTCCAGTGGAAACTTGTTTTTGGTTTTTAGTTTTTAGTTTTGGGGCCACACCATGTCATGCTCAGGGCTCACCATATGGTGCTCAGGGCTTACTCCTTGCTCAGGGGTAACACCAGCTGGGCTCAGTGGGTCAGTTACTTGCAAGTCAAATGCCCTACGTGCTGTTCTAAAGCTCTGGTGGCCACTTAGGAGGGGCCGTTCCCATGGACCTTTTTTTGGCTTTTTGGGTCACACCCAGCAGTGATCAAGGTTTACTCCTGGCTCTGCATTCAAGAATCACTCCTGGCAGGGCTGGGGAGTGAACTTGGCCACATGCAAGGCAAACACCCTTCCCGCTGTACTATCACTCTGGCCCTCCTATGGGACTTAAAACAAAGAGCTCAGGCCTAGATCAACAAGTTCAAATTGCAGGTGCCCGCATGTGCTGAACACGATCCTGAGAGCTCTGCTATTTGTGCCAGCGATGCTCAGGGGTCACTCCTGACTCTGCACTCAGGAATTACTGCTGGCGGTGCTCGGGGAACTATATGGGGTGCTGGGAATCAAACTTTGATGGGACACATGCTATGCAAATGCCCTTTCAACTGTGCTATCACTCCAGCCCCAGCTGTGGGGCTCTTTACCAACCTTGTTACTGCCAGCAACTTCTGTCCACACTGCAGTGACATGTCTAAATTCCATGGAAAGGCGTGTGAGCCCCACAGGAAGGGATGCGAACCCCCCGGGAATGGGTGTGAACTTCAAGGGAAGGAGTGTGAACCACAAGGGAAGGAGTGCGAACCCCACAGGAATGGGTGTGAACCCCAAGGGAAGGCGTGTGAGCCACACAGGAAAGAGTGTTAGCTGCACGTGAGGGGGGGTGAGCCCCACGGGAAGGGGTGTGAATTTCAAGGGAAGGAGTGTGAACCCCAAGAGAAGGGATGTGAACCCCAATGGGAATGGGGGTGAACTTCAAGGGAAGGAGTGTGAACCCCACAGGAGGTGGGTGCCACCTCTGGCAAGCACTGCAACTATAAGAGGATGCACTAAGTTCTATGCGTGTGACCCCTTGGAAGGACCCAGATTATTGAATCCCCAGCATTGCAGGGTCCCCCAAGCACAAAACTGGGTGACACCCCAGGACTTTCCACTGGGTGAGCCTCAATGCAAAGATTTTTTTCCATCAACATAAGGATCTTTGGTCTCTTGGGGGCTGGAGTAATAGCACAGTGGGTAGGGCATTTGCCTTGCATGCGGCAGACCCGGGTTCGATTCCCAGCATCCCATATGGTCCCCTGAGCACCACCAAGAGTATTCCTGAGTGCAGATCCAGGAGTAACCCCTGTGCATTGCTGGGTGTGACCCAAAAAGCAAAAAAAAAAAAAAAAAAAGGATCTTTGGTCTCTTTGGCAAAACCAAGGAGATGGCCTTACCTTGCCTGTGTGAACCCTTGGTTTCATGCCTAGTGAGTGACTCGCGAGCACCGAGTTGGGTGTAGTCCCAAGCAGGAACCAGGACCAGTGTCGCCCAAACAGAAGGGGCTGGAGGGATAGTTGAGTGGTTTGCTTTGCACGGACCCACCCAGCTTCAGTCCCTGACACCACGTATGGGTCCCTGAGCCCTACCAGGAGCCATTCCTCAGTGCAGCGCTGGAAAGGAAGCCTTGGAGCACTGGGTGTGGACCCACACAAAACAAAATTATCAGAGCGAGGGCAGCCAGTGCTTCCAACAGCAAACACTGTAACCTGTCCCAGATCAGCCAGGCCCATCACCAGGATCCTGTAGGCCCTGCCTGCCCTCCTCCAAAGACATCTGGCCCTGGCCCCAAGGTCAAGGTCACTGCAACAGTACTGTCTAACAGTACTGATCAGCTTTGTCTCTCTCTGGCGGGGGAGAGGGACTGATACTCATCCTGATGGTGCAGGTCTGACTATTTGTTTCTATTTTTGAGCTATATCCAGCAGTGTGGGCACAGCAGGTAGGGCATTTGCCTTGCAAGCGGCCAACATGGCTGACCGGAGTTCGATTCCTCCTCCACCTCTTTCAGAGAGCCCAGCAAGCTACTGAGAGTATCTCGCCTACGCGGCAAAGCCTGGTAAGCTACCCGTGACATATTCGATATGCCAAACACAGTAACAATTGTCACAATGGAGACGTTACTGGGCCCACTTGAGGAAATCGATGAACAATGGGAGGACAGTGACTGATCCAGTAGTGTTCCAGGCTTGCTCCTGGCTCTGTGCTCAGGGACCACTCCTGAATCACTTTTTTTTTTTTAACCCTGAGTTTCTCTTCTCCTTATTGGATTGGGGCACACTTGCTGCTATTCAGAACCTCCTCTGTGCTCCGGGATCACTCCTGGCAGTGCTTGGGCGGCCATATAAGATGCTGGAGCTCTAACCTGGGTGCATGCAAGGCAAATGCCCCACCTGGCTTTTGGCGGGTTTTCGACACTTAGATGCTCCAGCCTCTGCATCCTGTTTCCTGGGAGTCGCTGGTTCCTGGGCTGTTCCGGGTCCAAGACATCTAGAGGTTGTGTTTGATCAGGAAAGCAGGGCTCTGGGACACTTGGCGGGCGGGCCAGAGAGGGGACAGGGCTCAGTGAGCCCAGCCACCTCTGGAAGGGACAGTGTTTGTGGGACCCCTTGGGGTTTTGGGGATTGAACCTGGCTCACATGCAAGGCAAATGCCTTCTCCTTCTGTCACTCCTCCCCAGCCCCCTGGGCTGACAGTAGAGTACAGAGCTACGGGGGCACAGGGTACCGGGTGTGGCTGTGGGGTGTGGGAGAGGCAGGTGGCACCAGGGTGAGGCCACAGCCCCAGCCACATGCTTGCACCCAGGCAGCCCTGGCCCAGGGGATTTTTTGTGAGGGAAGTTTCTTCAGGGGTGCCCGTGTGCAGCTGGATCCTGTCTGTGCTCCCACCCGCTCCCCGGCCCCTGGAAGGATCCTTTGTTTGGTCCTGATCCTTCACTTGACTGGGTTCCTCTATGTTCAGTGACAAGGTCTTTACATGGTGAATCAGTTCCAGGATTTGGGCCCTTTGGAATGCTGCTGCCTCAAACTTTCTTTTTGTTCTTGGGCCACACTGGTGGTGCTCAGGGATCACTTCTGGCAGAGCCTGGGGGACTGTAGCAGTCCTGGGGATCCAACCAGGATTGGCTGTGTGCAAGGCGAGTGCCTCCGGGCTGCAGTATGCAGGCCTGCACTGAAATTTTGCACACTTTTTTTTTTTGGGGGGGGGCTTTTTGAGTCAGACCCGGCGATGCTCAGGGGTTACTCCTGGCTCATGCACTCAGGAATTACTCCTGGCAGTGCTGGGGGACCATATGGGACACTGGGAATGGAACCCTATCAGCTGCATGCAAGGCAAACACCCTACCCGGTGTGCAATATATTGCTCCAGCCCCACACACATTTCTTACAGCCCGTTCTTCCTAGAGGGCTGTGTTCGCTGTAGTGGGGAGATATTGTTCCCTTCTGTTTTTTTTTTTCCTTTTTGGGTCACACACGGTGATGCACAGGGGTTACTCCTGGCTCTGCACTCAGGAATTACCCCTAGTAGTGTTCAGGGGACCATATGGGAATCGATCCAGGGTTGGCCTTGTGCAAGGCAAACGCCCTACCCGCTCTGCTATTGCTCCAGCCCCCTCCCTTCTGTTTTTGCGCCACACCTGGGGGTGGTGGTGGGAGAACCAGGGGGTCCTAGAGCTGGAATCAGGCCTCTCCTGCAGGCTCCAGCCCTTGACGCAGTCTCCGGAGCGTGGCTGGGCCGATACTGCAGGGGACAAACACAGTGATAGTAATTATCACTGTTTTCCTAGGTGGTGGTATAAAGGGACCTTCCACTAGTGGCTGTGCACTCCTTCCATGGGCCTCACCCAGCATCACCACCCCCATCCCTTGGCTGGTCACCCCACCCCCAGAGATTCCTGCGGGGGTGGGGGGGTGTCCTGCATCTCAGCCTTCTCTCCTTTTGAAATGGTCGGAAAGGATGAAGGTCCCCCACCCCCTTCCTCTGTAATTCTCCCCGGGGAACCTTTAGTTTAACTTTGCTGTCCCTGCCAAGCTTAAAGCTGGAGATTGGGGAGGGGTTAGGCCGACCGACCTAGGAATGGGGGCAGGGGAGAAAGAATGTTCTAGATGAGGTGAGGCAAAGGCATGTTTAAACGAGAGAGAAAGAGGAGAGAGAGAGAGAGAGAGAGAGAGAGAGAGAGAGAGAGAGAGAGAGAGAGAGAGAGAGAGAGGAACGAGAGAGGAGAGAGTGAGAGTCAGACGTTCCCTTCCCGGGGCGGGCCGTCCCCCCAACAGGATTTGGGAAGGGGCCGCGGGTTGGGGGGGATGGGCCGCGGGCGTTTCACGTCGGGACGGGCAGCGCCCCGGAGAGCACAACAGACGGCCCTGGAAGCCCCCCCCCCGCCCCCCGAAAGGCGGGAGGAGAATGAGGCGGGAGGGTGGGCGGGCGGGCGGGGGCCTCTCACTGTCATGTAAATAGCCCTCGGAGGCGGCTTTAAAGTGCGGTCACCTGGGGCGGCCAGAGTAGCGCCCGGCTCCGCCGCCCACGCGCCCTTGCCCACCTGCCCTCTCCAGCATGACCCCCAAGCGCCAGCCCGCGCCGCCGCCGCCGCAGACCAAGAGACCCCGGGGTGCTGGCGCCCTCAAGGCCGAGGACGCCTCGAACTCTTCGGGCGTGCGCAAGGGAGGTACGTCTCGGGGGTGGCGCCCCTCGGGTTTCCCTGCAGCTGTCGAAGAACCAGGGTCCGGAACGGGCGCCGCCGGGACCCGGGGCCGCTGCTTTTCCGAGTCCCCTCTGCGAGGGACCCCCCGCGCCCCGTCCCGCAACCCCGCAAGCCCCCGGAGGGTTTTCTGTGTGCGTGCAAACGGGTCTAAGTGAGGCGGGGACCCGAGGGGGCGAACCGGGGCGCACAGGGACTCTCTCCCCGCTCCCTGCACACACCGACTCGCCCCGCAGTCCCCAGACTTCCCGCCCACGCCCCGAGACCGCGGCACCCCCAGGCGCCCAGCGCCCAGGGCCTCGCCGGCCCTGCGCCTCTGCCCGGCCGCTACCTTTGTTTCCCGGGCCCGGGCCGGCGGCGCCCGCGCCTCCCCGACTCCCTTCCAATTTCCTCCTCCCCGCCCGGTTCGGCGAGGCCGGTCATGTGACTCCGCCTTCCACCCGGTGCAGGCCTTCCCCCTGCCCTCGAGGTATAGACTGGACTTCCGGGCCGGCCGGGCTCTTCTCCTGGGGCGCGGCTCCGGGGGGCCCCGGTCCTGCTGGAGGCCCTCATGGCCAGCCCCTGCGGCTCTCCATTCTCCCCACCAATGTGCGCCGTCTGGGCCCTAGCTTTGGCCTTTTGCTACTCACTTTTTAAAACACTTTTTGGGCCACACCCGGCAATGCTCAGGAGTTATTTCTGGCTCTGCATTCATATTAACTCCCGGTGGTGTTTGGGGTACCGTATGGGATTCTGGGGGACCGAACCCGGGTCTTCTGTGTGCAAAACAAATGCTCTATCTCTCCAACCCCAAAGGAATATATATTTTGGGGGGATGGAGTCACGTCCTTAAGGCAACTCAAGGGTTACTTCTCACTCTAATCAACAATCATATATTTTTTTTTACTCTGAGTTTCTCTTCTACTTATTGGGTTGGGGGCACACTCGCCGCTATTCAGGACCTCCTCTGTGCTCCGGGATCCCTCCTGGCAGTGCTTGGGCGGCCATATGAGATGCTAGGGCTCCAACCTGGGTGTGTGCAAGGCAAATGCCCCACCTGGCTTTTGGCGGGCTTTCAGCACTTAGATGCTCCAGCCTCTGCACCCTGTTTCCTGGGAGTCAGTGGTTCCTGGGCTATTCCGGTTCCAGGTCATCTAGAGGTTGTGTTTGATCAGGAAAGCAGGGCTCTGGGACACTTGGCGGGCGGGCCAGAGAGGGGACAGGGCTCAGTGAGCCCAGCCACCTCTGGAAGGGACACAGTTCTCATCACAGGGTTCCATGGGGCTTCAAGGTGACTTGGTAAAGGTAAGGTAAAGGCCCTCCTGTTGATCGTCGATTTGCTCGAGCGGGCCCAGTAATGTCTCCATTGGAGACTTTGTTGTTACTGTGTCTGGCATATTGAATACTCTCGGTAGCTTGCTGGGCTCTCCGAGAGGGGCGGAGGAATCGAACTCGGGTCGGCCATGTTGGCCGCTTGTAAGGCGAACGCCCTACCCGCTGTGCTATCGCTCCAGCCCAAGGTGACTTGAGGCATTTGACTTCCTGGGCTTAGTTAGGTAGGACTCTTACCCTTGCACCCCCTGGGGTTCAGTTCAGGGTCTTGAGTGCCAGCCAGGAGTAAGTCCTGAGCACTGCTGGGTGTGGCCCCCAAACAGAACAAATCAAGGTTAAAGAAAATTAAAGAAAAACACCACTGAGCTCAAATGTGCAGAGGACCTGCCTCAGGTGTAGGAGACCATGGGCCTGGTTCCTTGCTACCAAATAGATCCACCCAGAGCTTTGTAAGCTGGGATGAGGCTCATCCGGAGGGCACTTGGCCTACGTGAGGGCCGGCCCTGGCTTCCTGTCAGTTCTGCAAAAAGACCAGCTCAGTATTGGTACTTAATCAGGTTCCTCAGATGGGCAGTAAGTCAGATGGGCAGTAAGTTTGTTTCCACTTATGAGGAAGCTAAAGTGTTTCTTCAGCTCGGCTTCCATTTAGCTTCCTGGGAGAAATAGTAGCACAAAGGGTGGGAGATGTAAGTACAATTACTTTGGTATGTTTCATTCAAACTCACAAAAAGCAGTCCACTACTGGGCACTGTGCAGACCCAGCGTGAAGGACTACAGCAGCCCTCCTCCCAAAGCAGGAAGTGTGTGTGTGTGTGTGTGTGTGTGTGTGTGTGTGTGTGTGTTGGGGGGGGTTCCTTTCCCCATCAGAGGAAGGAGTTGCTGGCTTGGGGAATTGTCCCACGGGTAGAACTCTCTTTGCTCCTTGTTTTCCAATTTGGGTGCCATACCCCGTGGTGCTTGGGGGACCCCTGGAGGTACCAGGGATCAAACTGGAATCAGCAGCATACAAGATCTTGACCCCTGGGCCGTTTCTCAGGTCCTCAGTGGTAGAAGCCCTGTGTTCAATCCCCAGTGAGGGTGATGGGGTAAGGAAGCTCAAGGGACAGAGTATATTACTGGGGGAAGTTGGGGCCTCCCCCTGTGGTACCCAGACAGAGGCTCCTCCCTGGGTGCTTGGGACCACATACAGTGCCAGGCCCTGGGCACACATCTTGCATTTAGGGGCCTCGTGTTCCTCCCTAGCGCTTTAGTCTCCTGAACTGCACTAGGAGTGACGGTCCCCACCTCCCATTGCAGTGCCAGGTGTACCGGAAAACAAAAAGCTCTGAAAGACCATGTGGAGGCCATCTTAGTAAAGATTTCCTGGTCATCTCTGGAGACTTTCTGACTCCAGGCTGTGGGGAGGCTCTGGGAACGGGGGGAGCAGAGGAGGAATTTCGGGGTCAGGTGCAAGGCAGGGAGGGATTCTGGTTCAATCTGGGTGAAACATCACTTGGGGTCTGTGCCACTCCCTTGTTTACTGAAATTCTTGCCCTTTTGCTTTCTCTTTCTCTTCTCCTTCCTGGCCTGTGTTCTTGCATTCATCCCTGAGAAGTGAAAGGTCAGGAGTGATCTGTGTGAGGGCTCGTTTTTTGTTTATTTGTTTTTTGGTTCACGGTGATGCTCAGGGGTTATTCCTGGCTTTGTACTCAGGAATTACTCCTGATGGTGCTTGGGGACCTTGTGGGACACCGGGGATCGAACTTGGAACTGCTGCATGCAAAGCAAGTGCTTTAGCTGCTATGCTATTGCTCCAGTACCCAGCTCTATTAAGGCTGTTCGAAGAGGAAGTCTGAAAGCCCTGGAGCCTTATCACAAGGTCCCCTACCTGCCCTCCTCACCAAAAAATGTGGAAAACACTGCTAGGAGGGCAATCAGACACTGAAGAGGGGCTCTGGGTCAGGGAACCGACTTGTGAACGGAGTTTATTTCTAGAGAGCTGTAGTGTTTCAGACTGTTCCATGCCGTTGAAGGGTCAGGAAAATAATCAAGTGGAGTGTGACCTGCAGTTAAAGAAAATAACGTGGGAGAGAAAATTAAATCATAGGTGTTCACCAGCGTGAGGAGGGTTTTGTTGGGTTAGGTGCCAGGTCCTGACGTTAGAGGCACGTCTTGCTGCAGGTCCTGTCACAGCTGGAAAGGACTCTTAGTTCAGGGGCTTTGCTGCCCACCCGCCTAGTCTGAAATCTTGGTTCTGTTTGGTATAGCTCAGTGCTAGAGTTCACTTCCCACGAAGGAGGTGCTGGGGATCATCCCAGCATCCTTCTTTTAAAGAAAGAGGCTTAGGGGGCACAAAGTAAGTCTTGGTTCTGCCACATCCCCAGTTGATTTTTATCTGTTCAGTTTTATTAAATGACATCTGTCTTGTGAGAATAAATGAGAAAATAAGAGTTATCAGAGCTTAGGGTGGGGAGGGTGAGGGATATGGTTCTGCAGAGTCTTCTGCTATTTCTTTTCCTTTTTGGGGGGTTTTGGGGCCATGACCATAGGTCCTTCACAGATAACGCAACTGGATGCTCCAGGGACCCCTTCTGGTGACACTGGACCTGCTGGTCCAGGCCAGGGAACAGAATAGAATGGAACAGAAAGGCCCCTAGTGTGCCAGGCCTCTGCCAAACAAAGCATGTGCTCCAGCCATTGAGCTATCTTATAACCCCCCCATCCCCACCCCCCCAACTGTTTCTCACCCATATGATTTGTTCTGACATCACAGAGTAGCTGAAAGCTCCCAAAGTTAAGGTAATTCTCTACCTTGGAAGCTGGAGGGGCCATAAACCTGGGGTTTTTGACACGTGTAATTTCTTCCCTTTTCTGGGAGCTGGAGTGTTAAACATGAATTGGAGTGCCACTGACCCTAATTCTTTCAAAAGCCTTTCTAGTTGGAATCCCTGGGACTTGAGCTGGGTTCAGATGAGAGTAAGCTTTGGCGGGGAAGGATTTCCATGCAATTGTGTGAAAAGGGTGGGAATCCCCAATATGTTTGTGTCTGTCTTATTTAATAGGGGGCAGTTTTGAGCCGCAGCAGCAAATACCCCAACCTCTAACAGACTAGGAGAGATCTCAGAGTTTTTGTGATCAGTAGCAGGGGAGCAGGAAGTAGAGTGGGGTGTAGTTCCAATATCTGGGAAGCATTTTATTATTGTTTTTTGAGGTACTCAGGGCTTACTCCTGGTGGGGCTCCTGGGATGACAATGGGTCACCGGGGGTTATGGTCTGGGTCGGCCATGTGCCAGGCCACTGTATTATTTCGCCAGACTCCCACTTAAAGCATTTTTGCCCAGGCCTGACTCCTGGCAGGACTCAGGGGACCATATGGGTGCCCGGGAATCCAACCCAGGTCGGCCACGTGCGAGGCAAATGGCCTATGCCGCAGGACTATGGCTCCTGGCCCTTGTATTATTTTTTTTAAAAAACTTAAATGCCTTGGCCCTACCGGGAGCTACTCCCCGCTGCCCCTAGCTGCCCGCGATTCGTGCGGCCACGAGGAGAGACACGCGCAGAGACGCGCGCCACGCGGGTATCCGCACTCGGCGCGGCTTCTTCCCGGCGCCGGTGTGTGGCCAGAAGTGGCCCCTCGCAGGGGCATCCCGCTGCCGACAGCACCCTTCCACCACTCGGCCCCGCCGGCCAACAGGTCCCCGCCGCGCCCACAGGCATCTGTCAGCCTTTGCATTTTGCGGATTCGAAAGGGGAAGTCCGCGCGGAGAGGGGTGGGGGGAGAAAGTGATCCGGCCCGGGGGGCGGGCGGGGGGGCCCACTCCCTGCTGGTCGACTGCGCGCCGGGAAAGGCCGGACCCGGGGAGCGCGGACGGAGGCGTCGCCTTCCTCCCCGGAGCGACCGGGCGCCCGCGACGCGCTACGCACGACTAGGCCCCGCGGCCTGGGGATCCGCGGCGCGCGCCCCGCTCCCGAGCCGCCCCGCGCCGAGGGGGGCGGGGCGGGAGGGAGCCGTTCGGCCACCACGTGACGCGCGCCGGGCCCCGCCTCCGGGGCCCGCCGCGCGCTCCGGAGCGCGCAAAAGTCCCGGGTCGGCTGGCGCCGACGGCGGCGGCAGCGGCGGGGGGAGGGGCGCGGCGCGGCGCGGCGCGGGGGGCGGCCCGCCCGGACGTCGCGGCGCGGCTTCCTCCCGCCTCTCGGGCCGGCCCAGTGGGTCTCGCCGCCGCCGCGCCGTCCCCGCGTCCCGGCGCCGCACAGCCAATGGCGCGGCGGCGCGAGCCTCCCCGGCCGGGGGCGGGGCGTGCGCGCGGGGCCTGGCGCGCCTGCGCACTGCCGCCCGCCCCGCGCCGCCGGGAGGAGGAGGAGGAGGAGGGGGGAGAAGAGGTGGAGGTGGAGGAGGAGGAGGAGGCGGAGGAGGCGGCGGAGGAGGAGGAGGAGGCGGCTCGGAGAGCGAGCAGCGAGCTGGAGCGCGAGCGTGAGTGAAGCCCGGCCGCCCACCGCCCGCCCGCCCGCTCGCCGCCGCCGCCGCCGTCGCACCGCCCGGGCCCGGCCCGGCCGCCGCGCCGCGCCGCGCCAGCCCCGCCCTCGTCGCCAGGCCGCGAGGGCCGCGCGCGCCAGCCGCCGGGGAGCGAGCGAGCGAGCGAGCGAGCCCGGGAGGAGGCGGCCGGAGCGAGCGAGGAGCCGCGCGTGTGGCGAGAGGGGAAGCCGCCGCCGCCGCCGCCGCCCCCCGCCCGTCGCCTGCCCTTCGCGCCTCCCCGCCCGCCCCCCGCGGGAGCAGCACCATGTCGGCGCCGGCGGCCAAAGTCAGTAAAAAGGAGCTCAACTCCAACCACGACGGGGCCGACGAGACCTCAGGTGAGCGGCGAGGCGGGGGCCGGCGGCGCCGCCATCTTCGCCGGCCGCGGCGGCGGCGGCGGCGGCGGGCGCGGGGCGCGCGGGGGGCGGCGGGCGCGAGGCCGCGGCGCCGCTTTCTTTTCGCCCCTTCCCCGCTTCGGGGCGCGGGGGGCGCGGGCGCGGCAGGCGGGGGCGGCGGCCGCGGCCTGCGCGGCGCGGGCGGAGACCCCCCCTTCCTCCCCCTCCCCGCCCGCCTCCCCTCCTCCCTCCCGAGAAGCCTCTTTATTGTGCTCCGCCATGATGCCTCGCTCCCATCAGCCGCCGCCGCCGCCGCCACATGGTGCGGCCGCCCGCGGGCCGCGCCGCCGCCGCCGCCGCCTCCGCCGCCGCCCCCCGCCCCGCGCCGCGCCCCCCGCCCGCCCCGCGCCGCCCGCCCGCCCCGCGCCGCCGCCCGCCCGCGGGAGCACGCGGCCGGCCGGCTCCGGGGGCGCCCGCCGGGCCGCCGCCGCCGCCGAGGATGCTCGGGCCGCTCCCCACGTGGGCCGCGGCGGCGGCGGCGCGCGCGCGCGGGGCTCGCCGGCGGGGGGCCCCCGACAATGGGGCCGCCCGCCCCGGAAATGGAGCCCGCGCTCCGGGGGCCCGCCGGGCCGCCGCGTGGGGCGGCACAAAAAGAGGCACCTTTTGGCCCCGAGCACACCCCCCTCGGCCGCCGCGCCCGGGCTCGGGCCGCGTGCAGGGTGCGCCCACGCCGCGGTGGGGGTCCCCTCTCTCGCCCCCTCCCCTCCCCCCCAGGCCGGGGAGGACATGTGGATTCCCAGGGTCGTAGTGCTTAAGGAGGTAAAAGTCCAGGGGGTTCCTAACGGCCCCAGGGCGCCGGCTCTAACTTTAGAAAAAGGGAGTGTTCCCTGGAGCTCGGGGTGGGGTCCCGGGTTCTGCTCCTGTGGGTGGTTTGAGTTACCCCGGGGCAGCCTGGTCAATGATAAGTCCTCGGAAATTCCGAATAAGGCTTATTTCGTCCCTCTCGTCCTGGAAACTTTACTGATAGGTCTGTTCCTTGTAGTAGAACTCTTTAAAAAAAAATAAAACACGCTACAAATGTTTTGAGTCTCGTCAACAGGATTTGTGAGCGGTCTTTTAATTGAAAAGCGATTTGTCGACTACGCATGTGAACACGTGGGGAGTGTGCCTTGTCGGTTTTTTTTTTTTTTTAAAGCGTCCCTTGGTGTCGGTCACACGGTGTTGCTTGGTCTGTCTGTAACCAGATTCGAGCCTCACACATCTTTTCCCTTACAGAAAAAGAGCAGCAGGAAGCGATTGAACATATTGATGAAGTACAAAATGAAATAGACAGGTAATGCTTTCTGTTGAACCGGGAGGGATCGGAGGGACATATCCTGGGCTGATCATTGAGATTGGAGGGATCATTCTAGGCCTTGGCCAAGTGGAGTCTGTTACAATAGTGGAACTACTAGAAGCTCCCAGTGTCCTTAATTTTTTTTGCAAATATTTGAGCACAGCAACGAATTTGGAGGCAAGCACTCTGACCTTGTAAAAATGGGTTTATTTTTAAGGGCCGCAGATGGCCTGGTGGGAGGCTCCCAGGCCAGTGACAGTTGAGTGTGATGGATGGCAGCGGACCCACTGCCTAGTAACTTTGTTTCCTGCCCGGGAGTTTCTTATGCATGCCTGTTTCTGGTCTTTTCTAAAACACTACTGCTGGAGGGAACTGGGAGGCCGCTCCAGGTGCAAATATAGATGTATAAAGTTGCCCTGTGTAAACCACACGTGTTCCCGTGTGTGCTTTCTGAATTGTCTATCCAGTCTATAGGCAAAATCGCATCAGATTGGTGGTTCAGGTTTAACTTGTTTCCGGCTAAATCCAAGTGGTCACCTATTCGATGTCCCTAAAAGCTAGGAAGGGGAAAAGTGTTCTTTGTCTGATTTTTGTGTTTGTCCAAACTGTCGTAGTCAATACATCTTTCCTTTCCTCCTTCAGACTTAATGAGCAAGCCAGTGAGGAGATTTTGAAAGTAGAACAGAAATATAACAAACTCCGCCAACCATTTTTTCAGAAGAGGTCGGAATTGATCGCCAAAATCCCCAACTTTTGGGTAACAACATTTGTCAACCATCCACAAGGTAGGTTGGTGGTGTGGGTCCTTGTGAGAGGGTGTGTGAGGTGCCCACGGGTGGAGGAGCAGTAGGAGCGTGTTGGTTTGGGGTGGGTGCGGCGTGGTGTCGGGGTACCTGTTGGTGTGCATCCCTAGGAGAGCGTGTCCTCCCAGGGGGCTCCCTTAGGTGCTTGGAAAGAGAAGACTCTTGGTTTTGTGAGTTGGGGCAGTTTTCCTGGTGGTCTGACTTGTGCTTTGCTGGTGTAGTGTCTGCGCTGCTTGGGGAGGAGGATGAAGAGGCGCTGCATTATTTGACAAGAGTTGAAGTGACAGAATTTGAAGATATTAAATCAGGTTACAGAATAGATTTTGTGAGTATTGTTAACTTCTTGTTTTGGAAATTATCCCAAGTTTGGGTTGTGTGAGTTATTTAATGTGTTTTTTTTTTCTTGTACTTACAGTATTTTGATGAAAACCCTTACTTTGAAAATAAAGTTCTCTCCAAAGAATTTCATCTGAATGAGAGTGGTGATCCATCTTCAAAGGCCACTGAAATCAAATGGAAATCTGGAAAGGTACATTGGGGAAAATGTCCTTTTGTACATTTGACTTAATTTTCCTAATTGCAGTGGCAGCATTTTCGATACAAATTCTTGAAATATACAAAATCTGCAATGTGTAAAAGCTAAAACCATAGCCTGAATGTACTTTGATTTTATTTATTCTCTCGCCACACTTGGTGGTGCTCAAGACTTACTCCTGGCTCTGTACTCAGGGATTATTACTAGGGTGCTTGGGACGCATATGGGGTGCTGTGGATCTTACCCTGGTCAGCCATGTGCAAGGTAGACTCCCTATTTTACTATCTCTCCAGCCCTAAGTATGCCTTTTGCAAATTTAGTGCATGCGTAGGGTTTGGGGGGCTGTATTCGCACGGGAAGTGTTCAGAGTTCACTCTTGGCTCTGCTCGGGACTGTATGAAGTGCCTGAGATCAAGCCCAGGTCAGTTGCACATGAGTGAAACCCCTCACCTGCTGCATGATCTGTGATCTCTGACTGGATATATTCTACATTCTTTTTGGGGGGGGGGGGTATCACGTGCCATTGTTCAGGTTTGCTCCTGGTTGTGCTCAGGAAGGACTCACTCTCCGGGACCATCTGGGGTGCTGGGAAATTGAACATTCTTGGTGTATTATGTTGGCAGTTAAAGTAACTGGTGAGTGCAATAGCGCAGCAGGGAGGGTGTTTGCCTTGTATGCTGCCGATCCGGGTTCAGTCCCTGGCGTTCCTGTCTGGTCCCCTGAGCACTGCCAGGAGTAGTAATTCATGAGCTCAGAGCCAGATGAGACCCAAAAAGAAAAAAAATAATTTATTTTGGAGCTGGTGCAGTAGGATAGGCATTAAAGCAAGTGTCTGGTGCTGATCTGATTCCTGCTACTATGTTTGGTCCCTTGGACACCACCAGAAATTATCTCTGAGAACAGCTAGTTATAAGCCCTTAGAAGAAGTGGTGTGGTCCAAGTACCCACCCACTCCTAAAATGTAGAGCTGGTTTGATGGGACAAGTACACGAGATTGGTACAATAGGACAGTGCCTTGCATGTGGCAGTCCCAGGTTTGATTCCCATCACCATATTGGTCCCCCCAGTCCCATCATGAGTAAGTTCTGAGCAGATCTGGGTGTGGCCCCCAAACAGATCAGTATGGTTTTATTGCAGAAAAAAATCGATGAGAATTAAAATTTTTTTCATTGGGGTGGAGTGGAGAAAATGTTTTGTTTTCTGGGGTCTCTTTGGAGGGAGTTGCCAGACCTATTGACAGCAGGTGTTACGCCACCCAGGAACCTTTCCTGGAGGTGCTTGGGAGACTTTCTGGGATGCTGGGGATTGAACCCTGGTCAGCCACGTACGCGGCAAGCTCTCTATCTGCTGTAGTATTGCTTCAGACCCAGTTTTGGTGGGGTTTTTTTGTTTGTTTTGAGACCACACCTCGCAGTATTCAGTGCTATGCTCACTTGTGTGCTTGGGAATTTTCCTGGCAATGCTTGGGCTCAGTGGATAACAAATATTGAACCTGGGTCTCTGCTGGCAATCCATGTGTTGTCTATTGTCATCTTTCTGGTCCTCAGATTAGTAGCAGTCTGTAGAATATTTCTATCTAGCAGGGGGATCTCATTCATACATTTTGTATGGTGCGGGTCAAGGGATCCTGCCAAGGGAGTTGAGTGTGAGGATACCTGTGAGTTATGGACTTTGCCACTAAACTTCATCTGCAGCCCGTATAATGGGGGAGGGGGCAGGATCAAACCGAGTACCTCACCTCTGCAAGTCATGCTTTACTACCAAGCCAGATCCTGTCAGCCATATACTTGAATTTAAATAAGACTATTTGGGAGGGGTCTGAGAAATAGTTCTGGGGGTTCAGAAACGTTCCCTGCTCCATTCCCTGCTCTGGCTAACTCGGATTTGATCCCTCTTGCAGCTTGTGGGCCCTGTCCATTTCCCCAGAAATGACAAAACAAAACATGGAGGGTCCAGAGAGATAGTACAGGTGTTAAGGAACTGGGCCACTTTTTTTGGGGGGGGGTTCTTTGGGGCTACACCCAACACAGCTCAGTATGGCTCTACACTGAAGCATCACTCTGGCAGTGCTCAGAGACCATATGGGGTACCAGGGACTGTGCCTTGCCTGCCAACCGTCTCTCCGGCCCCAAGGTACTTGCCTTTCATGTGGCCTCACCCCACTCTGTTACCCAGCGTTGATTCCCCCAGTGGTCTCCAGAGCCATGCCAGGAATGAGCTAAATCTAACCTTAGCTGGTGTGGTACAGGGAACAGAAATAAACTAATGTGAATAATAACTCATCTGAGTTTTATTTGCCATTGATTTAAAATTATTGGGGGAAGTTTAATGTTTTAGTGAACATGTATCAACATTGAGGTGTGGGATTTCCCTCCCCCCATGTAGGATTTGACGAAACGCTCAAGTCAAACACAGAATAAAGCCAGCAGGAAGAGACAGCATGAGGAACCCGAGAGCTTCTTCACTTGGTTCACTGACCATTCGGATGCTGGTGCAGATGAGCTCGGCGAGGTCATCAAAGACGACATTTGGCCAAACCCATTGCAGTACTACTTGGTGAGTTGAAATGTTCTTTTATTCAAGGTTGTACTGTGTCTGTTTGAAAATTAGTTCTGAAGGTTCCTGTTTTTTTTTTTTTTTTAAGGTTCCTGACATGGATGATGAAGAAGGGGAAGGAGAAGAAGATGACGACGATGATGAAGAGGAAGAAGGATTGGAAGATATTGATGAAGAAGGGGATGAAGATGAAGGTGAAGAAGATGAAGATGACGACGAGGGAGAGGAAGGAGAGGTAACAGAAAATTTTGATACCTCCTGCTCCCCCATTTCTTAAAGAATTCACCGTTCCTTGGGAGCTTAAATATTTGGCAGTGAAGGTACAGTGACTTGTTGGAGATATTTGGGGAAAGGTCAGCTCTGGTTGGATTTTGTTGTGGGGCCTCGCTGGGTCCCAGCTTAGCACTGCAGTCATTTGTTCTATTTTGAATTTGAGCCACACCCGGTGATGCCTCGGGGTTACTCCCGGCTCTGCACTCTGGGATCACTCCGAGTTGGCTTGGTAGAACACATGGGGTGCGGGGGTCAAACCCCTGTTGGCCGAATGCGTTGCAGGTGCCCTGCCCTGTACTATCTATCTCTGGACCCAGGAAGACTGTTTTGCTTTTGAATGGAGAGACGGATTTTACGTACTGTCTAAGGTCAAAGAACTTTTGACCTGCTCAGCTCATTCATAGTCTGTGTCAGAGCCACAAAGTCCTGTTCTTGTCTAGCTCTAACTTAAGGGACTTAGAGCGGAGTGTGGTGGGAATTCGATGCTCTTCAAATAACAACAACAACAAAAAAATGTTCCTCCGAACAAAGTAAAAAACATTTCTGATTTATTTATTTTTTTATTATTACTATCGGAGGGGGCACACCTGGCGCACCTGTGTATACTCAGGGCTTGCTCTGGGCTCTGCTCTCAGGAATTCCTCCTGGAGGGGCTCTGCATGCCATAAGGGGTTCTGAGGACTGAACCCAGGTTGGTTGTGTGCAAGGCAAGCGCCCTGCCCACTCTATTACCACTCTACACAGTAAAAATCTCACGTTGGGCTAGATTGGCTTTTGGTTTTGATGACTTGAGCTGAGAAGTTGACTGAATCCGGGCCACTGGGTCTCCATTTATTTATTGGGTTCAGGTTGTTGTACAGGTTTGTGGGGTCCTTTGTGACAGGGAAGGGGCTGACTTCTGCCTGGTGATGAACCGCTGCCCACCATCTTGTTTCTTGTTTTTAACAGGAGGATGAAGGAGAAGATGACTAACGGAACACTGACGGATTCCAATCTTTTTTAATTTTCTCCAGTCCCTGGGAGCAAGATGCAGTCTTTTTTCTTTTCTCTCCCCCTCCCCTAGCCCTGCCCCGCCCCTCCCCGTCCCCACTCCCTGTGCTCAGTCTGTCGCCCTGTTTTTTGAGGTCTCTTTTCTCTCCTTTACACCATGGTTCTCTACCTAATTCGGGGAAATACCTTGAACAGAATTCAGTGGGGAAAGACTACTGGTTTCTGTTCCAAATTAAATTTTATCACTTCTCGTCTCAACACAGACTTGATGGAATCTACACCACCGTGCGCTGCGGGAAAAAAGAAAGACCTTCTGCACCCTTAGCTCTGCTGAAGCTGGAGGGGCCAGGCCCCTGTGTAGTAGTGCATAGAATTCTAGCTTTTTTCCTCCTTTCTCTGTATATTGGGCTCAGAGATGACACTGTGTCTCTATGTGAATATGGACAGTTAGCATTTACCAACATGTATCTGTCTACTTTCTCTTGTTTAAAAAAAGAAAAAAATCTTTAAAAAAAATGGGGTTATAGAAGGTCAGCAAAAGGGTGGGTTTGAGATGTTTGGGTGGGTTAAGTGGGCATTTTGACAACATGGCTTCTCCTTTGGCATGTTTAATTGTGATGTTTAACGGACATCCTTGCAGTTTAAGGTGACACTTTTAAAATAAAATTCTCTCCTAATGATGACTTGAGCCCTGCCACTCGATGGGAGAATCAGCAGAACCTGTAGGATCTTATTTGGAATTGACATTCTCTATTGTAATTTTGTTCCTGTTTTATTTTTAAATTTCTTTTTTTGTTTCACTGGAAAGAAAAGATGCTCAGTTTTAAACGTTAAAAAGTGTACAAGTTGCTTTGTTACAATAAAACTAAATGTGTACACAAAGGATTGATGCCTTTCTCTCAGAATAGCTTACTTGAAATCAGTTTGCCAGGTTTGAGCCATATAACATTGTCAGACTGTCACCTTAGTTCATTTTTTGATGGCGTATTTTTGCGGTGATATCCTCAGGGCTTTGTGGATCAAGCAAAGGGGTTCGATCATGTATGTCTCAGTAGCTGGGAAGCGTCTTGGTTGCGATTTGCCCTCAGTTTCTTAAGATCTGTTTGCATTGCGTTGGTCAGATCACTCAGTACAGAGCATGTGGTGCCCTTGATTTGTATATCAGATCAGCTGTGGGCCTTTACCTGCACCCCAAAACAGTGCCTGCCATCACATTAGGTCTGGTGCTCTGATACCAGCTTACACTGGGGTGACTGCTGGCAGATTCCCCTGGACGCTTTTATACGTGCTCGAGGAGACAGGCTCCCAGAGCAAGTTGTCCGGGTTGGTGAGAAACTCCAGAGGTCACACACCTCTACACCCTGCTCTGGCATCACCTCTGCAGAGCTGCCGGGCTCGGTGAGGTGCTCAAATGCCCGTGTGCAAAGAGTGAGTAAGTTAGGAGAAGTTGCTTGATGCAGATGGGCTTTTTAATTCTGTAAAATATAGTAGCTAAGTAAAATGCCACTTTTTCAGAGGTGAATTAACAGCCTGGTCAAAAAACTTTGTTGATGTATGAAACTCAACAGAATTACTGCATCAGTAGGCAAAGTTGTAACACGGAGCTGTCTTCTGCGTAGGCGTTCTTTGTGCGGGCCTCTGTCTAGTGAATGCATCGCTGTATGCAGCCAGGACTCTTGCTCCAATAAAAGAACATGAAGATTTTTGACTGGGGTCATTCGCCTTGTTTAAGTGTTGGTGGTTCCCAATTCAGAGAAGCTAGCTTATAGATTTTCTTTTTTTGTTTTTTTGGCCTCTAGATTTTCTGTTGGTGGCCACCTGATAGGGCTTGGGGAATTATGTCAGTAGCTCAGATAAATAGGTTTGTACGTTAAGATACACGGTCATGGGCAAAATAACTTAGTTGGGATTCATGGGTTCTATTTTAAACACTTGAAAGAACTTGGAAAGCCTAAGTCACTAGAACTAGTAGTAAATCTCATTTAACAAGGGTAATACTTTAAAATGTTTTCTAGGATTCAGATTGGCAGTTTTGGGGGCATCACTTAGAGGCTTTAGGGCACACATGGTAGTGTTCAAGGAGTGACAGGGCTCTCTTTTGGGACAGTTTTGGGGGCCCATGAGGTGCGTGGGGGGATTTGACTTTGCAAGGTCTTATGCACACTGAACCCTGGCTGGCTGGCTGGCTCCTCCGTCAAAGTTTTTCGGGGAATATGGTCATGTACAAGGTGCTATAGCTAGCCGGCAGGATAGGGCTGTTGTGGCCTCTGCACACTGCTCCCCTCCCTTCAGGCTGGCCCGGTCTGCGGTCAGGAGCTTGGAGTTCCTATTGCAATGTAGTATTGTCCTGTTCATCTGTTTGCTTGAGCGGGTCCAGTAACGTCTCCATTGTGAGACTTGTTACTGTGTTTGGTATATCGAATACACGGGTAGATTGCCAGGCTTTGCCGTGCAGGCGAGATCCTCTCTGTAGCTTGCCGGATTCTGAGATGGGCAGAGGAATCAAACCTGGCTCGGCCAGGCCAGACTGCACACAAGGCAAATGCCCTACCGCTGTGCTATCACTCCAGCCCCTTAGGAGTTCCTAGTTTGATTTTTCTAGGAAGAAAGCATTACCAAAAGCTATGTCCCACCCCGGCTTTTGTTTTGGGCCACGGCTCTGGCAGTTCTCTGAGATCTCTTCTGGTGCCGGGGTGATAGGAGGAGGCAAGGATAGCCATACTGATGTTGGAGGCAAGGCAGGCACCCCATCCCAGTCTCCCATTGTAGCTTAATAGCTTCGTTGGCTGCTGCATAGAGAATCTTGCCTGGGGTTTTTCTTTTTCCTTTTTTTGGCTTTTTTGGGTCACACTCTGATATTGCAGGGATTACTCCTGGAGATGCTCAGGACCATACAGGATGCCAGGGATCGAACCCAGGTCAGCCACATGCAGGTGAAAGCCCTTCCCACTATCTATCGATTTGGCCCCTCTTTTTTTTTTTCCTCTTGTGAAGCAAATTTTCATTTAACATTGTTTAGAAATATGTGAGGGGATAGAGGGAAAAATACATGTTTGAGACAGAACACAGGTTCTCCAGAGTGGAAATAGGCCAGTGAGGCAGTTGGAAGGGAGAACTCAGGTTTGAGGAGCAGGCCAGCTTGTAGTCTCTGTTTTCCAAGGGTGCGTTGGGGAGCTTGGTTTGAGTTCTTGGCCTTGTTAGTTCTAGGAGTTCTGGAGGGGCCCAGGGAGTCATCAGCTGGGCTCCAGCCCAGGTCTCCCACATGTCAAGAATGCTAGGTCTTGGAGTGATAGCACAGCAGGTAGGGCGTTTGCCTTGCACACGGCCGACCGAGGTTCGATTCCCAGCATCCCATATGGTCCCTCAAGCAGTGCCAGGAGTAATCCTTGTGCAACGCCAAGTGTGACCCAAAAAGCAAAAAAAAAAAAAAAAAGCCTAGCCCTTTGACCTCTCTTCCTTGGTCCCTGTTTTAAGTCAGATTTTATACTGAGCCCTTCCTGATAATGAAGGATGAAAGCATTGAGCATCTTTCCGATGCTCAGAAAGTCATCCCAGTACTGAAAGGGCTAGCATTTCAGGTAGCGTTCCCCACCCAGTAGAGTGACTGACTGTTCCCTTTTAAGTGTTCACAGAAACAAAATGTATGGGGTGGGTGGTAGTACAGGGCTTACCTTGCGTTGCAGTTGAACCCTGTCCAGTTGCTGGGACTACATTGTCCTCTGAGCACTGCTGTGTGGCCCTCTTCCCCCTTGCCACCCCCCAAAAAAAAAGCCATTAAGATTTTTTTTTCTGGGGCTGGAGCAATAGCACAGCGGGTAGGGTGTTTGCCTTGCACGCGGCCAACCTGAGTTGATTCCCAGCATCCCATATGGTCCCCTGAGCACCACTGGGAGTAATTCCTGAGTGCAGAGCCAGGAATAACCCCTGTGCATTGCCAGGTGTGACCCAAAAAGCAAAAACAAAAAATTTTTTTTCTTTTCTTTTTTGGGTCACCCGGCTCAAGGGCTACTCCTGGTTCTGCGCTCAGGAATCACGCCTGTTGATGCTCAGAGGACTATATGGGATGCCGGAGATCGAACCTGGCTCGGCCACATGTACCATCACTCTGGCCCAAGCCATTTAGCTTTAATAGGTCTGCAGGAGAGAACTGTAGTGCATAGGAAGAACCATGAGGACTTTGGGGAGCCATGGTGACATGTACTGGGGTCAGACAGGTCAGCACATGGCAAGCATCTGCTCCACCTGTGATACCAGAGTGGAACTGACAGTCGATATGCCAATCTCATGAAGTGCTGACAAGCTTTATATTCAGACTAGCCAAGGGGCTGAAGTGATGGCCTCCCTGGGGCTAAGCACATGCCTAGCAGACACAGCCATTGGTTTGACCCCCGGCATTACTGGGGAGGCTCCCCCTCCCTCCCTCCCTCGTGTACCCCCGAAGCTATCAGTGAAGGCGAATTCATAGTAAGAACACTTGAACTGATGGTTAGAGTCTGGACAGGGAAAGTGTTCAGTGGAAGTGTTTCCTTTTTAGTTGCTAGGAAGCTTCAAGTCTGCTCAGATTCTTCTTGTCGCAGTTTCAAACTGTCAGCTCCAGCCGGTTTGCACTGCCTGCTCGCTGACCATGGACTGTGGACTCGTGCATCCCTGAGCACAGGCTTGGTTTTACTGTGGTTGGCCCTGTCTGGGGTCGTTAGAAAAGGTGGGTGCAGTCTTGTGACCCACCTTTAGACCGGGAAGTGCTAAGCTACAAGACCCAGAAAGCCAATTTTGGCTCATCCACATAATTCAACTTCCTGTTTTTTTTGTTTGTTTGTTTGCTTTTTGGGTCACACTCGGCATTGCTCAGGGGTTATTTCTTGCTCTGCACTCAGGAATTACTTCTGGCAGTGCTCAGGGGACCCTATGGGATGCTGGGAATTGAACCCAGGTCAGCCACATGCAAGGCAAATGTCCCACCCGCTGTGCTATCGCTCCAACCCCCAACTTCCTGTTGCTAGGTGTGGTTGGTGATTAGGATGGCAAGTAGATATCCTCCCTCCCAAAAGGGGCAGCTTAGCCAGTTCATGTTTTGGGGCTACACCCGGCAGTGCTCAGGGGTTATTTTCACCTCAGCTCCCTATGGGAATTCAGCCCACACTTCCTGCTTTCAGACGCTCAGACCTTTGAGCCATGCAGCCCTTCATTCATGTTTCATTTTATTTTTTTTTTTTTTTGTTCTTGAGTCTGAACTGACGCCTGGATTTGGGATCACTCCTGTCGAGCTCAGAGGACCATATGGGGTGCCAGGAATTGAGCGGCAAAAATTCTGTTGGGCCACTCTCAGCGGTGCTCAGAGTTTACTCCTGGCTCTGCTCAGGGGGCTAACTCCTGATAGAACCCTAGTGCTCTCTGTACTGTGTTCAGGGTCCCTGGATTCCTTTTTTTACTCTTTTCTGTAGTCACCTTGAAATCACAAAGTTATTTCGTGATTGGCTTTCAGATACAGTGTTTCAACACCGATGCCTTCACCAGCCCATTCATGTTTTAATCTCAACCCTTTCTGATCTAAAGTCAAAACAGTCCTTTTCATTTTGCATTAGGTTTAACGTTCAGCCCGAGCAGCTGGATAATCCCACTTCAGGGAACCTCTGAGTGCCCGGACCTTGTTTTTATCCAGCCCTCAACAGGGCTGATGTGTTTATAAAAGAGTCACAGCGGGGGTAGGGGCGCCTGGATTTCATCCCGGAAACCCCCAACCTTGCCGGGAGTGCTCCCTGAGCACCACCGGTGTGCCCCCACCCCCACCCCCCATAAAAAGTCTCACAACTCGGCACGTCCCCATGGAACCAAGTTGCCTCGTGAATCGTTCATTCCCCTTGGTTGATTTCTCCTTTTAGGGCAGAGTGGGATTCTCCACGACTTCTCAGTTGTACTTTTTCCCAGTTGAGCGGGAGGGAAAGGGAGGCGGTTGGTGCACGGGGCGCTCGCTCGGTTTGCAGGGGTCAGAGCACCGGCCAGCCCCTCGGGCCGCCACCAAGCCCCTGCGCTCCGCACCGGGTGGCCTCGACCCGGGCCAGCAAGGCCACAGGTCCGGCCAGACCCCGGCGCCGCATCCACCTCCCTCCCGGTAGGAGGCTGGCCCAGGAAATGCCTTTTGTCAAGGTGCAAATGTATCTTTTGTTCTGGCCGGAGGGCCGAGGCCCGGCGGGTCCGGATGAGCCGGAACGCGCCAGTCGGGCCGAGCGGGGCTGCGAGGTGTCCGCGTCCTGCGACTCCGACCCGGGCGCCGCGGCGCGTGTGTTCGAGTGAGTCCGAGCCGGGCCGGCGGCCCGTTTCCCTCCCTTTCTCGGGGGCCCGGGCGGCGCGGGAGCCCGGTGGGGCGGGCCGGGGGAGGGGGCCGGCAGGCGGCGCTGTCCGGCCGGGCCCCGGGATCGCGCCTTCCGGTCGCTGTCCGGGCGCGGGGCGCGGGGCGCGGGGCGCGGGCCGGGCGCTCCCCGTGGGGCCCGCGCGCAGCCCCACGCGGCCGGGAGGGGGCGCCCGCCCCGCGCCCCGCGCCGTCCCGCGTTGGACAGTCCCGGCGGCGGGGCGAGCGGCCGAGCATGCAGGCGGGGGCGCCGCGGCAGGTGAAGGCGCCCGGGGGTCGGGGGACTGGGGGGCGCCGTCCCGGCGCGGGTCCCGGCTGCTGAGCGCGGCGCGCACGCCCCGCACCCCCCGACGGAGCCCCCATCAGGCCGGCCCTCCATCTAAGCGCGTCTCTTTCGGCAGGCGGGAACCCCAGGGTGCCCCGCCCCACCCCCACCTTCCCAAATCGGTTCTTCCAGGTGGGACGCTCGAGCCGTTAGGGGTTCGCCGGCGAGGCCTGGTCGGGGCGCGCAGCTGGGGGACGGGGGCCCTTCCCGGCGCGCGCCGCTCGCGGGCAGCGTTGGACGCCCCCGGGGAGGACGCAGCTCGGCGCCCCCCGCGGGAATCTTGGGGTGCACCCAGCAGCGTTCCTTCAAGTGCCCGAGGCTGGGGGCGCCACGGCCGACAATGGGTGCGCGCGGCCGGGCCGAGACTCCCCGCCCGCGGTCGGGGAGGGAGGCAGCGAGACGGGCTGCAGCCCCGCGCAATGCGGGGTGGGGGGCCCCCCTTATCCGCCCCCCCACCCGGCGGCCGTCCACGCCCAGCAGCCGAGCCTGGAGGGAGAAGAGGGGTGTGGACATGGCAGGGACCCAGCCCGCGGGGGGCAGGACGGACGGGAGCGCCCCAGGCCGAGGTGCCCTCGAGGAGGCTCGTGGGGCGTCCCCACCCCGGCCACTCCAGCCGGTCCCCAAAGCGCGGCGCGTCGGCCCCCCCTCTTCCTCCGGAGGTGCTCCCCACCCCCCCACTCCCCGTTCCCGCCGGCCTGGTGCGCTTTTTCCAGTTTCCTGTGAACCTCCGCCCCGCAGCGGCGCGGGTGACTCAGGACCCCAGGGCCGGGCCCCGGTTCCAAGGGATCTTTGTTTGCTCGGGCCTTGGCTCTGGTCCTCTCGCCTGGGCCCTCAAAGGATTTCCTGAGGCCCGCCCCTGCCCCCGCAGGGCGCAGGCCAGCGTGGGGCGTGGGGCGGGGGGGGGGTGGTCCCTGAGTCCGGCGCAGCCACCCCTGCCGTTGGGCTCAGGACATGGAGAGCAGACAGGTAAGGTGGGGGCCTGCCCAGACCCCAGCAGACCCGGAGGGTCAGGGGTGACCCGGGCCATCCGGGGCTGATGTCAGCTTTGGCCGCTATAGACTCGGCCGTGGAAACTTTTGCTCTTCCTTTTCTCCAACCTGCCCCGAGGTCCGAGTGCTGAGAGTCTCCATCCTCCCAGGAACGATCGGCCTCCCGGCCCCTCCCTCCACACCCCCAAATCCCAGCCCCCCTCCCCCCCTCGGCTTTGCCCACCCTGCTGGCCCCCCGCCCTGCTCCCAGTCTCTTTCTAAACCTGGGATTTAGTCTGGTCCCTCCACTTCTCTTCCACCAAGCGTTTCTGGGAGGCTACCTCGGCTCCGTTGGGCGGGTTTCTTTACCTCTCAGAACCTCGGTTTCCTCGCCTACAGATGGGGTGCCCAGCACTCCTACCCCCTGAGGTTGGACAGGGCAGTCTCTTGTTGGGTTTTTCAGTTGGAGGGGGGGCCACACCCACCCAGCAGTGCTTGGCGGGCTGCTACTGGCTCAATGCTCAGGGTTCCCTCCTGGCCGTGCTCAGGGTTTGAACCAGGGCTCCACCTGTCGGGCCTTGAGCCATCTCCCTGGCCCTCATTTCTTCTGCTGATGGTGCCGCACCTGACAGTGCTCAGGGACCTCAGGGTTCCACCTGGCAGTGTGGGGGATCGAACTCAGGCCCTCACACCTGCCTGACCAATGCTGTGCCGCCGGCCCCAGACCGAGCTCCTGCAGACCCCTGCAGACCCCGGCCGGCAGCACACCCTGGGGACAGACACCCACTCTGGTGGCCACACCGCCGTGGGCCTCCATCAGGTTCTTGTTTAATTTTTTTGGGGGGGGGGTCACACCCAGCGATGCCCAGGGGTTACTCCTGGCTCTGCACTCAGGAATTACTCCTGGCAGTGCTGGGGGGACCATATGGGATGCCGGGGGATTGAACCCGGGTCGGCCGCCTGCAAGGCAAACGCCCTCCCCGCTGTGCTGTCGCTCCGACCACCCTCCACCCAGTTCTTGTGCCCTGTGTGTGCGGGTCCCCCCGCTGACTTCGCTCTTATCCACAGCCCGGTGGGCGGCAGCGGCCCCCGAAGGACGAGAAGGAGGTGATCCGCCGGGCCATCCAGAAGGAGCTGAAGATCAAGGAGGGTGTGGAGAACCTGCGGCGGGTGGCCACCGACCGCCGCCAGCTGGGCCACGTGCAGCAGCTCCTCCGGGTCTCTAACCAGCGGCTGGAGCAGCTGCAGCAAGAGCTTCAGGGACTGCATGCCAGCGTCCTGATGCCCGAGCCCAGCCCAGCTGGTGAGGGGGGCGCGCGGGGCCTGCCCTGCCTCTCAGACCCCTTAGGCAGCCCGGCGCGGCCAGCAGAGCGGGGCTTCTGAGGCGGGTGCTCATGGGCCCCGTGCTCTGTGTGTGCAGAACCCGAGGTCTCGGGGCACCCGACGCCCCCTGAGCAGCCGAGGGCCCGGCTCCTGGAGGCGCTTCAGAGACAGCTGCAGGTCGAATTGCAGGTGGAGCAGGGGGCCAAGAACATGACCCACACCTATGCCAGCGGCAGCCCCAAGGTAGGCCGCGTGGGCGGACGGAGCGATTGGGCGCTCAGGTTGCTGGGGAGATGCTGCCCCGCCCCCTCCCTCTTCCCTTTTTTTTTCTTTCTCTCTCTTTTCTTTGGAACTGGGTGGGGATTGAACCCACAGCCTCACACCTGCAAGTGCTATAACAGCCCCGGACACTAGTTAGGCCAGCCTGGCATGGACCTTAGGCACAGTGATGGTTTTCTTCGGGTTTTGCTTTTTTGGGCCACACCTGGCGGTGCTCAGGAGTTATTCCTGGCCCTGCACTCAGGAATTACCCCTGGCGGTGCTCACAGGGGGGATCATGTGGGATGCTGGGGGTCGAACCTGGGTTGGCCACGTGCAAGGCAAGCGCCCTCCCCGAGGTACTGTGGCTCCAGTCTCTCAGTGTCAACCCTGCGCCAACCTCGCGGGGAGCCCTGCACAGCCCTGGGCCTGCAGGAAGGCACTGCACCGTCTGTGAGGGAGCCCAGGCCGAGGCCCAGCTTGCAACGAGGTGCAGGGCGCAGCCCTGGTAAGGGGGAGGCCACCCTAGGAGATGTAGCATAACTAGGAAAGCCAGTGGTAACCAGCTCCCTGTGGGTCTGATGGTGGAGGCCTGGCTCCAGGTCCTGGTCCTCTGAGCGAGGCTCTGGTGTTTCCCTGCTCCGACGGGGCCTGTGTCGTCCCCGCGTAGGAGAAGAAGCTCCTGGCCGCCGTCCAGCAGATGCTGCGAGACAGCCAGCTCAAGGTGACTCTGCTGAGGATGAAGATCAGCCACCTGCAGGCGCCCGGGTCCCAGGAGCCAGGTGGGATGCGGGGGAGCAGAGTGATGGGGGATGAGGGGGGCAGGGCCGGCTCAGGCCCTCCCCTGACGCCCCCCTTCCAGGGCTGGAGCTGCGCGTGGAGGAGCTGCGGTACCGCCGGCACGTGGAGGCTGCTGTGGCCGAGGGGGCCAAGAATGTGGTGAAACTGCTTGGGGGGCGGCGCCCGCAGGACCGGAAGGCGCTGGCCGAGGTCAGAGGACACAGCGCATCCCTGCTGTGGGGGTGCACTAAGAACTAGGACCATGGACCATGAACCTCTCGGAGGGTCCCCAGGTGTCCTGAGCTGCTGCCCTCAGCCCCCTCCCAGCGCCCTGCGCCCCCACCAGTGCCCTCAGCCCCTCCTGGCACCCCACGCCCCCATCAGAGCCCTCAGCCCCCTCCCAGCACCCTATGCCCCCACCCTTGCCCCTGCAGGCTCAGGCCCAGCTCCAGGAGTCCTCCCAGAAACTGGACCTTCTGTGTCTGGCCCTGGACCGGCTGCTGGACATGCTGCCTCCTGCCCACCCTCTACGGGCCAAAGTGGCCCAGGAGCTGCGGACCCCTGCGTCTGGGAACCCCCAGCCTTCTGGGACACTCATAAAGCCCACCGCCATGACAGGTAGCTGGGAATCCCCCGCTCTCTTCCCTCCCCCACTACAGAGCTGGGGCACACCCTGAAACACAGGGTAGAACATGGGAGAAGCTTCTTTTTTTTTTTTTTTTTTTTTTGCTTTTTGGGTCACCCCTGGCGATGCTCAGGGGTTCCTCCTGGCTCTGCACTCAGGAGTTACTCCTGGCGGTGCTCAGGGGGACCCTATGGGATGCTGGGAATCGAACCCAGGTCCGCCACGTGCAAGGCACATGCCCTACCTGCAGTGCTATGGCTCAGCCCCACCAGAGAAGCTTCTGCTCTGGCTGCGGCCTCCTGGGCACCTAACATGTCTCTTGCAGCCTCAGTTTCTCTGCCTGTAAAATGGGGTCATCTGTGAGTGCATGCAGGAGCTTATCCAGGAAGCCAGGGCAATGAGGATGACAAGGAGAGGGGTGTTAGTTTGGGGGCCACCCCCTGATGTTGCCCTTGGTGCAGGTGCTTGGTGCCAGGGCTGAATCAGAGCTCTAGACCTAAGCTTTTTCTTTCTCACCTTTTCCTTATTGATGTTTTTGGACCACACCCAGACCCAGCAGTGCTCAGGGCTTACTCCTGGCTCTGTGCTCAGGGATCACTCCTGGCAGTGCTCAGGGGACCATATGGGATGCGGAGGGGAGAACCCAGGTTGGCTGCGTGCAAGGCGAATGCCCTCCCCACTGTGCTCTCACTCCGGCTCCAAAACTGTTGCTGAAGGAGACCCAGAGTGTCCTTCTCAGAGGTGGGGTGGTGGGTGGGGGGCGTACAGGCCTCAGCCCACTGGGGGCAGAGCTGAGAGGGGGAAGTGCAGGGCCTGGCGCCGCCTCGGGGAATCCAGGGATGGCCTTGGGGGAGATGGTGTTGAGCTTGGCCTTGAAGGGCCCATGAATATTGGCCAAGTTGACAAGTTGGAGAAGTCGGCCTGTCTAAAATTCAGCCACTTGCGGCTAGCCTTGTTTTCTACCTACACACCACAATTCTTTTTTTTTTTTTAACTTTTATTTTGTTTTGTGGGCTGGAGCACAGCGGTAGGGCGTTTGCCCTGCGCACAACCAGCCCGGCCGAGCCGGGTTTGATTCCTCCGCCCCTCTCGGAGAGCCTAGCAAGCTACCTAGAGTATCTCGCCCGCACGGCAAAGCCTGGCAAGCTCCCCGTGATGTATTCATATGCCAAACACAGTAATAACAAGTCTCACAATGGAGACGTTACTGGGCCCGCTCGAGCAAATAGACGAACAGGAGGACAGTGACAGTGACAGTGATTTTGTTTTGTGGCCACACCGGCAATGCTCAGGGGTTACTCCTGGCTCTGCCCTCAGGAATTACTCCTGGCGGTGAACAGGGGCCATATGGGGTGCTGGGGATCAAACCCAGGTCGGCCATGTGCGAGGCCAGCACCCTCCCTGCCTTGCTATCACTCCAGGCCCTATACACAGTGATTCCTGGACCTGGTCCTCTTATGGTCATCTCCTTGGGTCTGGAAGACTCGTGTGTCACCCGAGAGCCTGAACTCCCAAAATGGTGCTCTCAGGATAAGTTTATGACCTCAGAAGCTTCTAGAGTCTTTCTGAATTGGGGGTGGGGGGGACAGAGACTTTGAGGGATGAACTTGAGTCTCGAGATGAACCCACCTGGTGGGCAGAGGGGCTCAGAGTAGCTGGACATGGGCCACCTGAGGCCACAGGGAGGACAGGACAGCCTCGCCCAGCACACAGAAGCTTCTGAGGGCAGATGGCCCCCAACGCTAACGCAGGCAGTGGCCTCTGGCCTCTGGGGAGGGCATCCCTGCGGGGGCCCAGGTGATGGGATCAGCGGTCGACTGTCCCTGACACATCTCCTTTCACCCCCAGGCACGCTGCGGGTGCATCTGCTGGGCTGTGAGCACTTGCTGAGCGATGTCCCCGGACGGTCCCCGGTGGCTGCTCTGGCCGGGAGTCCCTCCCCTGGCTGGCTTCGGGGCCGGGCCAAGCAGCCTCGTGGCCAGAAGGAGCTTTCTTGTAAGTCAGGGCTGTCCGGGCGCGGGGTCCGGCCACTCTCCTGTCCCCTGACGCCAGCTCTGGCCCGCAGGCGAGGTGCAGGCCGTGCTGAAAGTGGACAATCGCGTCGTAGGCCAGACGGGCTGGGGGCGCATGTGCAGGAAGGCCTGGGAGCAGACCTTCACTGTGCCCCTGGAGCGGGTGAGCTGTCCCCGGGTGTCCCCACGGTGGTGGCCAACAGCCTGGGACCTGCGCTCACGCATACCCCCTCCCCCGCAGGCCCGGGAGCTGGAGATCGGGGTGCGCTGGCGGGACTGGCGGCAGCTGTGTGGCCTGACCTTCCTGCGGCTCGAGGACTTCCTGGACAATGGCTGCCACCACCTCAGCCTCAACCTCCTGCCGCAGGGCTGGGTCTTCCTCTGGGTGCGCCTCGAACCTGCCCCCTAGCCCTGGCATGCTTGGGGAGTGCAGGGTTCCGGATCCGAGACAGGCCCCGCGGCTCAGTCCCCGCCACCACCAGGAGGGGAGTCCCCGGCACTGAGCAGGGGGAAGAAGCCTCAGCACCACTGCAGGAGACCCCCAAGCCCAAGGTCCCCCTAAGCAAGCAGGATTCCCCTCCCTGTACACAGGGCACCCACCCTGTCCAGACTCTGGCCTCAGTTTCCCCATGGGTCCCTGGGAGGTGGCTTGAGCCCCATCAGCTTGGACCTCAGTTTTCGCTGGGGCCCCAGGGAAGGGTTGTGGGGGTTTCTGCATGCCTGCAGGAAGCAGGTGGGACGGGAGAAGCTGATCCTCACCCCCCGCACCCCCCCAGGTGAACTTCTGTGACCCTGTTATCGAGAGGACACCCCGGCTGCAGAGGCAAAAGCGCATTTTCTCCAAACGCAGAGGTGTGTGGGGAGCAGGGCAGGGGGCCGGGGCGGTGGGGCGTGGGGCTGGGGCGGGGTGTCCCGGAGCGTGGGGCGTGGGGCCGGGCTCGGGGCAGTTGCCACCAGGGCCTTGCACTGAGTCCCGCTTTGGCCCAGGTCGTGACTTCACCAGGGCCTCCCAGATGAACCTCAGTATGGCAGCCTGGGGGCGCCTGGTCATGACCTTGCTGCCTCCCTGCAGCGGCCCCAGCACTATCAGCCCCCCGAAAGGGTGCCCCCGAGCCCCAGCCGCACGCCTGGGGGCTCCGGACCCCACGCCTCCCAGGTGAGGAGAATCCACCCGCTCGGGCCCTGCCCTGGGCCACGCACCCGACCCCCAGTGGCTCCGTCTGCCTTTCCCGACCCTGAGTCTCGCCCGCAGTCGCCCCCCGGCCAAGCAGCCCCCCGTGGGAGAAGAGGGGCTCAGGCCCCCGCCGAAGCCCCCGCGCCTTTACCTGCCCAGGGAGTCCACCCTGGAGGAGACGCCGGTGAGTGGGGGGGGTACTGAGCGGGGGGAGGGCTGGAGGCACAGGGGGAGGCAGCCCGCAATCTGGCCTCCACCCCTGTCCTCACAGCGCACCAAGAGGCCCCACATGGAGGCCAGGCCCCGGCCTGGGCAGCGTCCCCCCGCTTCCGGCTCCAGGTGAGTGCCCCCACCCTGGGTGTGAGACTTTCGTCCCTGTTCCTTGTGTCCCTCCGTCCTTCCTCCCTCTCCTGGGTGTGCTCTCTCCTATAGAACCTGTTTGTTGTGATCAGAGCAGTAGGACAGCAGGGAGGGTTTCAGCGTCGCACACGGCCAGTCTGGGTTCAACATCCAGCACCCCTTATGACCCCCACCCCAAGCACTGCCAGGAGTGCGTCCTGAGTGCAGAGCCCAGAGTCAGCCCTGAGCATTGAGGTCACTGTCACTGTCCTCCCGTTGTTTATCGATTTGCTCCAGCGGGCCCAGTAACGTCTCCATTGTGAGACTTGTTGTTACTGTGTTTGGCATATCGAATACGTCATGGGTAGCTGGCCAGGCTTTGTCATGCGGGCAAGATACTCTCGGTAGCTTGCCGGACTCTCCGAGAGTGGCAGAGGACTCGAACCTGGATTGGCTGGGTCGGCCGTGTGCAAGGCAAACGCCATACCGCTGTGCTGTCGCTCTAGCCCGAGCATTGAGGTGTGATCCGAAAAAATAAAACGAAACCAAAAAAACCCACAAAGAAGACCAACAACAAAAAAACCAAAAACCATACAGCATGCAGTGGATTTGCCCAGGTTCAATCCCTGGCACCACATATGACCCTCTCTCCCCCCAGGCACTGCCAGGAGTGAGTCCTGAGTGCAGAGGCAGGATTCACCCTGAGCATCACTGGCTGAGGTCCCCAAAAAACAAATACGAAAAAAAAAATACTAAGCCAAAAACAAAAATACAGAAAAGACGGGTTCAATTCCCAGCATCCCCGATGGCCCCCTGAGCACCGCCAGGAGTGGTTCCTGAATGCAGAGCCAGGAGTAACCCCTGAGCATCGCCAGGTGTGACCCAAAAAGAAGGAAAAAAAAAAAAAAGAAACAACCTAAAACCCAGAACCTGTCGTTGGGCTCCGGCCCGACGCCAGGAGGTGAGGGCTGGGCGCTTCCTGCAGCCCTGGTGGGACATGGAAGGTGGGTGACCCTGGGGGTGACGGCCCCTCTCTTCCCCATAGGAAAGCTCCGCGGCTTCAGGACTTCCGCTGCGTGGCCGTGCTGGGCCGCGGACACTTTGGGAAGGTAGCGTGGGGTGTGGTGCCCTGTGTCACGCCCGACTCTCTGCCCCCTGCGTCACGCCTGGCCCCCCCAACGCCTGCTGCTCTCTGCCCACAGGTGCTCCTGGTCCAGTTCAAGGCAACAGGGAAGTATTATGCCATCAAGGCACTGAAGAAACAGGAGGTGCTGAGTCGGGACGAAGTCGAGAGGTACAGAGTTGGGAGCTTGGGGAGGGGCCCCGCCAGCCCAGCTTCTCCTGAGCCCCGGGATAGGGGATCTGCTCTCGGCTGTGCCTCACTGTCCACATCTGTGGGATGGGGGTGAAGGTGGTGGGGCCTGGGGGTCGCCTCTGCGCGCCCCTCCTGCCTCCTGCTTGGGAACCTCCAAGGGATTCTCTGGCAGGACCTGAGGATGCGATACCAGGGTCTGGCCTGTCCTGCTGACCCCCGTCATCCGGGGGCTACTGGGGGGCGGTGGGGGTTTCCTTCCCGCGACAGCCTTGGCTCCCCTGCAGCCTGTACAGTGAGAAGCGCATCCTGGAGGCCGTGGGCCGTGCGGGGCACCCGTTCTTGCTCTCCCTCCTGGCCTGCTTCCAGACCCCCGGCCACGCCTGCTTTGTGACCGAGTTTGCGCCCGGCGGGGACCTCATGATGCAGATCCACGAGGATGTTTTCCCAGAACCCCAGGCCCGGTGGGTTCCGGTCCCTTCCCCTGTGACTGCCTCCAGCCGTGGGGAGAGGGGAGGCCCGGGTGCAAAATCCTGCTTATGATCCCCTCTGTGGGTGCGCACAGGGAGTGTTGTGAGCTGGCATGAAGGACACTGGAGCATAATATTTATTATTATTATTATTTAGCTTTTTCAATTACTTTTTGTTGTGGGGCTGGAGCGATAGCACAGCGGGTAGGGCGTTTGCCTTGCACGCGGCTGACCTAGGTTCGATTCCCAGCATCCCGTATGGTCCCCCAAGCACTGCCAGGAGTAATTCCTGAGTGCAGAGCCAGGAGTAACCCCTGAGCATCGCCAGGTGTGACCTCAAAAGAAAAAATTACTTTTTGTTTTGTTTTGCTTTGTTTGGGGATCATACCTGGCACTGCTCAGAGGTTACTCCTGGCTCTGTGCTCAGGGGACCACATGGGATGCTGGGGATTCAACTTGGGTCAGCCGCCTGCAAGGCAGACGCCCTCCCCGCTGTACTTATCACTCCAGCCTCTGTTTTCGTTTTTCCTTTTGGGCCACATCCAGTGCCCAGGGTTCCCCCCTGTGCACTCAGGGATCACTCCTGGCAGGGCTTAGAGGACTTGATGGGGAGCCGGGGATCAAACCCGTGTCTGGTGCTGCAAGACCCCTTCCCTCTGTACTGGCTCTGACTTGCTTAGAAATGGCTGAGCACAGGCTCTGGCAGTGGGGGTGGGGGTGGCCCCTAGCTGTGGGACCAGCAAGCCCACCATCAGTTCCCCAAGTCTCGAGAAACAGGCATGAGGAAACAGGCACTGAGCCTGACACTCCCTTCCCCTCCAGATTCTACCTGGCCTGCGTGGTGCTGGGGCTGCAGTTCTTGCATGAGAAGAAGATCATCTACAGGTGTGGCCCTGAGGAGCTGGGGGTGGGGGCAGTGGTGGAGGCGGGCCACTGCCATGCCCGGGTGGGCATCTGCCAGACTCAGGGGCTGCCCCTGACCCGCAGGGACCTGAAGCTGGATAACCTTCTGCTGGACGCCCAGGGCTTCCTGAAGATCGCGGACTTCGGGCTCTGCAAGGAAGGTGTGTCCAATGTGCTGTCACCCCTCTTCCAACACTCCTCCCACCCCCGCACTGTCCCCCCATCCTGTAGCCAACGGGGCAAGAGGACACGTCCCTCCCTGCCCAAGGACCTCCCGCGGGTCCCCTCTGCCTCGGCCTGGATCCTGGTGGGACGGACGCGGCTTCCCCGCCAGGCCTGGAGCTGGCTCGGCCAGGACTCCTGGTAGCCCCGGGGGGCTGTCCTCTTGCAGGAATCGGCTTCGGGGACCGGACCAGCACCTTCTGCGGCACCCCGGAGTTCCTGGCCCCCGAGGTGCTGACGCAGGACGCCTACACACGGACCGTGGACTGGTGGGGGCTGGGCGTGCTGCTCTACGAGATGCTGGTGGGCGAGGTGAGGCCCACCCTGGGCTGCAGGTGGGGGGCTGGGGAGGACGACGCTGGCCCCCTACTGAGCCCCCGCCCCCCGCAGTGCCCCTTCCCAGGGGACACGGAGGAAGAGGTGTTCGACAGCATCGTCAACGAGGAGGTCCCGCGCCCCCACTTCCTGTCGGCACAGAGCCTGGAGCTCATTCTGAAGGTGTGTGGGGGAGCCGGGCTGCCCGTGGTTTGGGGGGGGTGAGCCACTGAGCCTGAGGGAGCCTGTGTGTGACCCCATCCCACCCCCCACGGTCCCCTCTAGCTTCTCCAGAAGTGCCCTGAGAAGCGGCTGGGTGCAGGCGAGCGGGATGCGGAGGAAATCCAAAGCCAGCCTTTCTTCAGGGTGAGCCGCGTGGGCCAAGCGGGCACTGCGGGCCCCCCCCCCATGGGCCGCCCTTCCCTGCTGTGGCCTCACGCCCCCCCCCACCTTTCTCTGTCTCTGCCCCCAGGCCACCGACTGGCAGGCCCTCCTGGCCCGCAGCGTCCGGCCACCCTTCGTGCCTACCCTCCGTAGCCCCACTGACCTGCGCTACTTCGAGGACGAGTTCACGAGTCTGCCCCCTGCCCTGACGCCGCCCGACGGCCGCAGCCCGCTCAGTGCCCACCAGCAGGCTGCCTTCCGGGACTTCGACTTTGTGTCCGAGAAGTTCTTAGAGTCCTGAGCGCCCCACCCCCACCCCCACCCCCCGATGGTCCATGGGAGGGGGGTCACGAGCCCACCCCACCAGGCCCCGGTTTCTGGTTTTGATACTGGACGTGCTTTGCGGATTATTAAATTTAAATTTATAAAACTCTGTCTGAGGCAGCCTGGCTTGGGCAGGGGGGCAGCATCCGTACCCCAGTTGTCCCCCCCAAGGTCATGCCCTTCCCCTCGGCACAGGGGCCTGGGTGGGCCCAGTGGGGGGTGGGGGGCCCCTACACGGCTTGGCTGCCGGCCTCGGCCTCGGCCTCGGCCCACAGGCTCTCCCAGGACGCCGAGGGCCACCCGCAGAAGTGGGCGAGGTTGCGGGCCAGGCCGCGGTCGAAGGGGTTCCCGGGGCGCTGGCGGAGGTAGGCGATGCGGTGGGCGGAGATGAACTCCCAGGTGGTCGTGTTGCTGGCCACTAGGTAGAGGTGGGAGCCCAGGAGCAGCGCGGCCACCGCCGAGAAGAGCGACAGCAGCAGGAAGGTGGCCAGCAGGAGCCCGCTGGCGCGGAGCCACTGTCCCCAGGGCTGGAAGAAGTGGAGGCCGGACCTGCGGGCGGGACAGGGACAGGGACAAGACGGGGAGAGGGTCCCGCCTCTGCGCGGCCCCGCCCCGCCCTGCCCTGGGCCAGGCGGCACCCACCATGCCAGGTAGACGCCCCAGAGGAGCACCAGCAGCTGCAGCGCCAGGTAGGCCACGAAGAGCGGGTGGTTGCGTTCGCCCACGCAGTTCTCCAGCCACGGGCAGTGGTGGTCGAAGCGCCGCACGCAGCGGCCACACTCACGGCAGTGGCGGGCCCGCAGGGGCGGCTGCAGCACGTTGGGAATCGGGGCTGACGCCGGTTCTCTCACATCCCCCAGTGGGCTTCCCCCCACCAGCCCAGGATGGGGTGCAGGGACCCCAGTATCCCCGAACCCACCAGCACCAGGCAGAAGCGGCAACGGCGGACAGGAAAGACGTGAGGGGCCTTGACCAGCGGCTCCTCCTTGGCTGCCAAGTCCTGCAAGAGTGGGAACAGCGAGAGGGAGGCCCTAAGACCACCCAGGAGTGCTGGGAGAGCAGAGATCTGTCCTGACAAAGGAGTCCCCCACTGCCCGCTCAGGGCATCTCCCCATCTGGAGATTGGTGGCTGTCAGGAGTGGGGAGGCGGGGGACAAAGAAAGCCCCAAGACTAATAAAAGTTTTCCTTCTTGGGGCTGAAGAGATAGCACAGCTGGTAGGGCGTTTGCCTTGCACGCGGCTGACTCGGGTTCGATTCCCAACATCCCATAGGGTCCCCTGAGCACTGCCAGGAGTAACTCCTGAGTGCACAGCCAGGAGTAACCCCTGTGCATCGCCGGGTGTAACCCAAAAAGCAAAAAATAATAATAATAATTAAACAAAAGTTTTTCTTCTTGACATCCTCCTAAGAACGGGGTTGGGGGGGAGCAGCCTGTGAAATCAGCTCCAGGAGAGCTCAGAGAACGCCAAGACACTTGCCTTGCACAAAGGGGTCACACTCTGGCACCCCAGAAGGTCCCCCAAGCACCTCCAGGGATCATTCCTGAGCACAGAACCAGCCAGGAGTAGCCCCTGAGCACTGCTGGGAATGACCTCAAAACCCATGGTGTTCCCTGCCCCCCACCCCCGCAGTCAGCTCTGGGGCCAGAGCACGCAGTCGGCCTTTGCCTTGCACATGGCTGACCTGGGTTCAACCCCCGGCATCCCACAGGGGCTCCCGAGCACCATCAGTAGTAGCACCTGAGTACTGCTGGGTGTGGCAAACTCAATGCGCCACCCCGCAATAGCAGGTCTCAAAACAGCTTGGGGAGCTCCTTTTCGGGGTCACCCCCACCCCAGCTCTGGTGCACCCGTCTCCTCAGGGGCGCCTGTGCCCTCCTGGGAGGGAATGACTTCCCTTTGGGGATTCTCTCCTATTCCCTTATAAATAAAACGACTTGGGGCTGGGGCAATAGCACAGTGGGTAGGGCGTTTGCCTTGCATGCAGCTGACCCGGGTTCGATTCCCAGGATCCCATATAGTCTCCTGAGCACCGCCAGGGGTAATTCCTGAGTGCAGAGCCAGGAGGAACCTCTGTGCATCACCGGGTGTGACCCAAAAAGCAAAACATAAATAAATACATAAATAAAACGACTTCACCGTCTCCCCTGAAGGCCTTTTTGTGACATCCTGACCAAAGCAGGAAGCAGGGACTGACTCATCCCAGAGTCCTCACTGGCCCCTCCAACCACCCCCAACACTGTGAGGGGCTGCTTAGCTCTGGGGGTGGGTGAGGTGGGACAGAGGGCCCCCGCACGCAGCCAGGCTGTGTGGCTTTTGCCAGCCACTGTGGGTCTCTGTTACCTGGGGCTGGGGCTGGATGCTCACGTAGCCTGGGTCCATGAGTGACACAGCCAGGTAGAGCAGCAGGGAGCCCTGGACCAGCAGCAGGAACGTGAGTGGCAACAACAGCTTACCCTGCTCCTCCCACCGGCGCAGGGCTGCAGAGGGAGAGCGCAGGGAGGCCTGAGTGCAGCAGGGTACAAGGGTGTGTGCCTCCCACCCCTCCCCTCACCCCCTCCCCTCCCGCAGGTCCAAAAAGCCCTTTTCCCCACTGGCGATAAAAAGTGTCTGAGTGGGGCTGGAGCGATAGCACAGCGGGTAGGGCGTTTGCCTTGCACACGGCCGACTCGGGTTCGATTCCCAGCATCCCACATGGTCCCCTGAGCACCGCCAGGTGTAATTCCTGAGCGCAGAGCCAGGAGTAAACCCTGTGCATTGCCGGGTGTGACCCAAAAAGGAAAAAAGAAAAAGTGGCTGAGAGAGGCCTATGGGGGCGGGCGGGGTGTGTGTTGGGGGGTGCAGGATTGACCACAGAGAGTGGCCGGGAAAGCGTGAGAGGAAGAGAGGTCAGCTAGGAGCAGGAAGGGGCCTGGACTAGCAGCCACAAGGTGATCTGAGATGTCCGCGGGACAGACAGAGGAGGGTGGGTGAGCAGGGCTGGACAGTGCAGAGGGGCGTTTCAGGGCTGAGGCTGATGGCAGCGGCCTGACATCTTGGGAGGAAAGGGAGACGGACCACTCCAGTTCTGGGAGGCAGGGGTGAGGTCTTGGGGAGGGCGGGGGAGAAGCTGCTGGACGGCTGAGCAGCAGCGGCTTGGCACGCAACAGGTCCAGCCAGGTGCATCCCTGCGACCCCACGGCCCAGCACCAGAGGCAGCAGCCCCCGCCAAGCCCTTCTGGTTTTATGTTAAGCAAAGAACTTGTCCTGGACGCAGCAGTGAAGCGGGAAGGTCGGAGGGCGGCGCTGGGGGCCGGCCGGGAACGGGAACGTGGGGGTGGGCAGGCTTTCCCCTACGGGACCCTCGGACTCCTAAGGAGGACAGGGTCCGGCGGCTCTCGGGGTGCGGGTGACGGGTTCGGGCTGTCACCGGGTGCTAGCGGGGACCGGGAAGCTGCTATGCTTCATCGGGGGGACCAGCTGGGTACTCGGTGGCGAGCAGGTGGCCCACGGCACTGCCGCCGGGGAGCGGGCGTGTCCGGGAGCCGTGGGCGACGGGCTGCAGGTCAGGATGTCAGGGCGCCGGGGGGCACCAGCGAGACCCCGACGTGGGGGAAGCGCGCGGGATCGGGCGGGTCCGGGGTTGCGCGGGGGCCCGGCTCACCGGTATCATGCAGGAAGAGCACCAGCGTGATGCCCCAGGTCAGCATAGTGTGCCCGGTCCGCACCAGGACCCCCGGGCTGAGGAGCGCCCAGGGCGCCATCGCCGCGGCCCGGGGCCCCACCCGGAAGAAGGGCCCGGAGGGGCGGGTCCTCCGAGCGCGAGGCGCCGCGTCCGGCCCAGGATTGGCCGACACGCGAGGCGGGCGGGGCCGGATGGGTCCGGAGAGGCTTTCTATTGGGTGGCAGCTGCGGCCGAGGAGGCCCTGGAGCCAACAGGTGCCTGGAAGGTTGGGGGCGGGGCCGGCGCGCGCGCAGCCGCTGGGCCCCGCCCCCAGCCCGCCCCGCCCCTCCAGGTAAGTTCGCAGAGCCCCCGCCCCGCCCCGCCCCGCGCATGCGCGCGCCTCTCGGGAGCCGGGCTCTGGGGTGTCGGAGGTGGCGGCTCCGTGCAGAGTTCGGGGACCCCCCCGAGAGGGCCCGGGCGGCGCCGCGGGGCACCTTTCCAGCGCTTGCCGTTAAGGGAAGGGCCGTGGGGCCCAGCCTAGCGGGGAGCAGCAACAGCCCCGCCTTGCTTCCGTGTGCGCTCGCGCAGGTGGCCGGCCACGCTGCTTTCGCTCCGTCGTGGAACTGATCGGGCGCTCCCGAAATGGGCCCGAGCCCATCATCGGACAGCAGGGAGCACGTGTCTCGCACGTGGCCCGCCACCTGTGAGCACAGCGCCAGGGGTGCACTCTGCGCACCACCCAGTGTGGCCTGAAAAACAACCCCCCCCCCACGAAAACAAAAAAACCCTCCTGCCCTAGGTGAGTTGGGGGGCTTAAGTAACAGCATCTGGGGCAGGAGCCCTAGGGGAGTTGGGGGGCTTAAGTAACAGCATCTGGGGCAGGAGCATAGGGAGTGATTCTGACCACCAGGAGTGCAGAGCCAGGAGTAGACCCTGAGCACCGCGTGTGAAAGAAAGAAATCCAGAAACTTCTGTGAGTCATGGTACCGATGTTAAAGATAAAGTTCGGGTCCCAGTTATGGGACTGAGGAGAAAGGCCAGATGGTACTCGGTGACTCACTGCAGGAGGCAGGGAGTTCGCCCAAAATGAGCACTTGGAGGCCTGGATTCGATCCCTGGGAACTGAGCTGGGAGTGTTCTCCAAGCACCAATAGTTGTCCACAAAACATATTTATATTATACTCATATTTATGTGAGTGTGTGTGTGTATCAGACAGACCGGGTGGTTTCAAGGGCGTAGACGGGAGAGGGGGAAATGCAGGGGTTGAACAGACTTGGAAAGAAAAATGAGAGTGGTCACCTCAAGTGCCAGTTAGGCCACACGGCTGCTAGCTGGCAGTAACTATGAAGTTTGAATCCCCGCCCCGCCTCATCCACTTTTTTATGCAGGTGCTAGGGACTGAACCCGGACTCCTGAATACAAAACAAGCTTCAGGGGCTGCAGCAATAGGACAGCCAGGAGGGTTTTTGCTTTGCACATGGCTGACCCAGGTTCAATCCCCGGCATCCCATATGGTCCCTCGAATTCTGCCAGAGTAATTCCTGAGGGCAGAGACAAGGAATCATCTCTGAGTATTGCCGGGCATAGCCCCCCCAAACAAAAACATATCAAAAAACAAATGCTCCAGCCCTTGGAGCTATCTCTCCAGCCCCCAAAGTCTGTCTTCCCTTCAGACTTGGAGACAGAAGTCTGTCCTTTCTGATATATATATTTTTTAAAGTCACACCTGGTAGTGGTCAGGGCTTACTCCTGGCAGGCTCAAGGTGACCATATGATGTGCCGGGTGCCAGGGATCACGGATGGGCCACATGCAAGGCCAGCATCCTACCTGCTGTAGGCTCGTCCTATTTTTTAAATTTAATTATTTTTTTTTCTTTGCTTTTGGGATCATACCCTGCGTAACTCTGCACTCAAGAGTTACTTCTGGTGGGGGTATGGTGCCGCCAGCAGGTCAATCTGTACCTGTGAGGCGAGTGCATCAGCAGCCTCATGGAGCCTTCAGACTTCCAGATACCCCAAAATTGCTGCTGTGCCTTTGGCCAGACCCCAAAAACTTGGGGCAAAGTTTACCAAGAAAGTAAACGGCCAAAAGTTAGGTATGTGGGAAACACACCCACAAACCACCTCCGGCTCAGCTATATAATTGGAGGCAAGGCCTCTTTGGTTCCTGATTGAACTGCTTAATGGACATGATCCCAGAGACTCAGAAACGAATCTCAGAACTCAGTGGCTTTAGGTAGAAATGTGTCTGGTCTCTGCAGTAGGTTACTGGTGCTGGGCCAACCCAGGTGGGAATAGGTTTCGTGCCTTGGCCTGTTCCCCCGGCGGCCTAGTGGCCGCCATCCGTCTGAGGCCACTGGATAGTCACATTTGGGCCCCCAGTGACGAGACACACAGGGCCTCACGGGATGGGGGTGGAGCCGGGCCTGTCTTCCCCACCCCAACAAGACCCCAACAATCGCCCACAAATGGCCTCTCTGGCTCCTGATCAAGCTGCTTAATGGCCATGATCCCAGAGACTCAGAAACAAATCTCGAAACCCAGCGGCTTTTGGCAGAAATGTGTCCGGACCCCGCAGTAGGTTACTGTCGCTGGGCCACCCCAGGGGGGAATGGGTGCTGTCCCTCCGCCTGCTCCTTCTTGGCGACTTGGTGGCTGTCATCCTCCAGAGGCCATTGGACAGTCAGGCTTGGGCCCGCAGTGACGAAACTTGTTGGGCCTCACGGGATGGGGGGGGGGGGGGAGCCGGGCCTGTCCTCCCCACCCCAACGAGACCCACGAACGGCCTCTCTGGCTCCTCATCAAGCTGCTCAACGGCCATGATCCCAGAGACTCAGGAGCAGATTTCTAAACCCAGTGGCTTTTGGCAGAAATCCCTCCAGATTTAAGTGTTAAAATTTCGGAATTTCAAAACCACATGGCCCTACTGCAGCCACACGACATCATATATATGTTATTCATAACCAGCAATAGAACACAAATTGTCTATTGTTGCCTTTTCAGCAGATCTGAGTGTTGGGGTAAAATCTCAAATAATGGTGGGTCTGGTGTCGAAATAGTGAATGTGATCAAATTGGGCTGGAGCGATAGCACAGCGGGTAGGGCGTTCGCCTTACAAGCGGCCAACATGGCCGACCCGAGTTCAATTCCTCCGCCCCTCTCGGAGAGCCCGGCAAGCTACCGAGAGTATTCGATATGCCAGACACAGTAACAACAAAGTCTCCAATGGAGACGTTACTGGGCCCGCTCGAGCAAATCGACGATCAAAGTGGAGAGAGAGTAATGTGGAAATCATCTGCCCCACAGGCAGGGGGAGGGTGTGGGAGGGGGTATACTGGGATTTTTGGTGGTGGAGAATCGGCACTGGTGAAGGTACGGGTGTTTCATTGTATGACTGAGACTTAGACCCAAAAGCTTTGTAACTGCTCTCACGGTGATTCAATAAATAAAATTATAAAAAATGGAAAAAAAAAGTAAGGTGTTCATGCACAATTCAATCAGCTAATCAGTGGCTGAATAAATAGCAGTACTCCTACAAAAAAAAAAAGTTACTCCTGGCGGTGCTCGGGGGACCATATGGGATGCCAGGGATTGAACCAGGGTTGGCTGCATGTAAGGCTAACACGTTCCCCATTGTACTATCGCTCTGGCCCCTCATGGGCCTATTTCAAAGCCATTTTCAGGTTGAGAAAGATGCTTGAGTTGCGGCAGACAGAAGCCCTACAAAGATGGGGGAGGCTCGCCATCAGCCCCTTCCAGAGAAGGTGCTGGGTGGGGGTCCTCCATTCTCCCAACCACTTGGATCTTTCTCAGGTGGCACTTGGGAGGGCAGCGTGGCCTTGAGCTGCTGCTGCTGCTGCTGCTGCGGGCCTGTCGGGGAGGGACCCCTGTGCCGAGTGGAGAGGGTCGGCGTGACCAGTCACCCAGCCCAGTGGGAATATCCCTAATATCCCTACATGGAGCCCGGCTGGGGAGCCTCAGAGGCGCCTCCTGGCCCTGTCACTAGCTACAGCAGAACAAGACGGGGCCCAGCAGGGACCCTCTGTTGGCATCCCCGAGATGATGCTCGGCCAGATCCCCAGGGCCACACCACACTGGGGGCAGCAGGAGGGCTGGAGCTTGGTGGCCTGGAGCACAAGCCAGGCGCAGCTGGAGGCTTTCCCCTCTGGCTGTTGGGGAGACCATGAACTCGCATCCTCAATCCCCGGGCCCCACCCGAGGGTCTCCCCCACCCGCACCCCGTCTCTGCATTCCAGTCTCAGGCTGCTGTACTGGTGGGTGCTGGACTTCCGGAGCTTCTGCCTGACCACCGGGCAGAGCTACCGCGCGGTGCCACCTGCAAGGCACGAGGGAGCAGGTCACCTGGGCCCCGCGGCCCATGCCCGGAGAACGACACCCCCTCCCTCCCTGCCGCAAGAAACACACTCGGCTCCTCTGCACTTTACACAAAAATGTATTTCTGTGACATCGCAAAGTACAGACATTTACCCGACTCCGGGTCGCAAAGCGAGGTGGCGTGAGCTCTGCCCGGGGCTGGCTGTGGGCGGAGCCCGCAGGGAGGACAGAGGCGTCCACTTGCTTGGTGGGGATGTGGGTGGGGAGGGACACTGGGACCAGGCCCAGGGCCTCTCAGTTGGGCTAACCCGGCCCCAAGGCAGAGACGTTAGAAGGTCCTGGAGAAGGGGGGGAGCGGGGAGTCACCGCTCCCCCCCCGCACCCCAGGGCTATTCTGGGGGCTGCTCTTCCCCACTGTCCATGGGCAGCATGTCGGACGTCCGTCCGGAGAGGCTCACGGGAGCCTTCTAGAAGCATCCGCAAATCAGGCTTCACCCAAACACCACCCAGGCAGGCCCCCCCTAGGTCAAGCCAAGGACAAGGCCAGAACGAGGGGGCTGGGGTGGGAGGGGTCAGCTGTGACCAGTGCTGGTCTGGGGGGGGGGGCGTCAGCCTGCTAGTGCCGCCCCTGCCCCCTAGAAGCCAGGAAGGAGCGGGGAGAGTGAGGCGAACTGCTGGTGGGCACCCTGGGTGCTGTGGAAGAAGAGCTGGTGGGGGACGAGCGGGGCCCCCCACCCCAGAAGGCGTGACTCCTGGTGTCAGCCGGCTGGGGCTAGTGGACAGGACAGAGTGTGGAGCTGTTGGTTCTGGCCTGTGCTGGGCAGGGGCCGGCCACTGCCTGGGGCCGGGGGAGACTGGTCAGTGGCCTCCGTAGCAGCATGGCCTCAGGCAGGCCTGGCCGGTGGGCCCGAGCCCCACTCCAAGAGCCTCAGGGCTGTGCTGCCCACACCCCTCACGATCCTGCCCCCTGGGGGGGTCGTTCTCACCGCTACACCCCCTCAGCCGCCCTGCCCCCCCCACGGGTCTGGGGAGTATCGTGGGGGTGGGGGGTGCTCCTGGGAGGTGGCTGGGTGATGGGAGGGGCCCGCACGCACGAGGTTCCAGGCATTAGTGGGGAGGGAAGGGGCGTGAGGCAGTGACGAAGGCTTAAGTCGGGCTGGAGCGAAGCCGAGGAAGCTGCGAGGACTCAGGGAATGTCACGTTTGTTTTTTTTTTTTTTGTTTTTTGTTTTTTTTGTACAGAATTCGTACACACAAAACTTCACACTTCCTAACAAAAAAAAATAATATATATATAATATATATATATCTCACTAAAGTTAAAGAAAAGCGTCAGTTGTGCAAAGTCCCCTGTGTCCCTGGTCTGGGGCAGCGCCGTGGTGGCCAGCGGGGGGGCCGGGGCAGACCCTCTATCTGGAAGTGTCCATGCTCTCCTCCTGGAAGTTGCTGCAGTGCTCCGTCACCTTGCTGGGGACGAGGACAGGGTTGGAGGGCGGCTGGCGCTGGGCCCTAGCTCCTGACGCCACCCGCCTGCCTCAGCCCTGCCCCGGTGATCAGGGTCCCTGCCTGCTCCCCTTCCCCGCCCCCGCCGGGGACCTCGGGACCTTCCAGGGCCTTTCTTGAGTGTGACATATTCCCGCCTCGCCCTCCCCGACTTCTTCCTTTCTGAGTCTACTAGTGGATGTCCCCGGGGGGCAGGGGACGTCCATTGTGGTGCTGAGTGACCCCGACTGGACAGCAGGGCTGAGCGGGCAGGTGAGGGGCGGGGGATGAAGGCCCCACCCTGTCCATGGGGGCGGGGGCTGCTGCCAGCAGCATTCATGTGGGTTGGCTTGGCCTTCCAAGGCCCGATGGGGCAGGAGGGCCACAGCAGGTATCCCCGCGCACCCCTGCAGACAGGCGGCCTCTGGCACGAGGCTCCAAGTGGCAGCGGAGGCGCCAGCCTGAGGCCCTCTTCCGCGATGATCCGCCCCAAACGGGTGCTCAGACCGTGGTCTGCACAGTTTCTGGAAGGTTTCAGGGAGCATGTCCAGCGCCTCCTTCCTGTGAGGGGCTCTCTCCCTCGGAGCCACCGGCCCAGCGGGCCTACTTTCTTTTTTGGGTCACACCCGGAGATGCTCAGGGGTTCTTCCTGGCTCTGCGCTCAGGGCACCCTCTGGGATGCTGGGACTCGAACCCGGGTCGACTGCGTGCAAGGCAAATGCCTTACAGGCTGTACTATCGCTCCAGCCCTCCCCCCTCCCCACTTTATTTAAAAATCTTAAAAAATTTATTTTGGTGTGGGCCACCTCAGTGGTGTTCATGGTTTACTCCTGGTTCTGTGCTCAAGGATCACTCCTGGTGGCTGCAGGGACATACGGGGGTGTCGGGGATCAAACCTGGGTTGCCTGTGTGCAAGGCCACCTCCCTGCTGGACGTCCTATCACTCTGGCCCCTGGCTGAGTCACTTTGGGGAGGCACTCTTCTGAGCCACATGGTCCCCCACGCACCGCCAGGGGCCACTCCCGAGCACAGAGCTGGGAGCAGGCCGAGCACTCTCTGGGTGGCCCAAACACTGACAGAAAGGAAAGCTCAGTGCTGGGCCGGGCCGGGAGCTGCGGCTTCCCTCGCTGTGCCGGGAAGGGGCCACCTTTACCTACGTGCCTTCCAGAACGGGATCCAGAGCAAAGAGGGTTGGCACAGCCGCATGGCAGGGGCTGACCCCAGCCCAGCTCTGGCTCCGTCTGCCCCGTGGCTCACGCAGAGCCTCCTGCGGCCCTTCCCAGCTTGGGCATCACTGCTCATCCCCCAGAGGAGAGAAGGGGTGCGCTGGGAAGGAGCGAGGACGGCCATGGGGTGCAGACACAGCCCAGGGCGACCCTGGCAGCTCTGTGCTCTGCGTCCGGTCCCAAGTAAGGGCGTGTGCGGGGTGCGGGCTGTGCAGGTGGGACCCTGGGGTCTGTCCCCAAGCACTGCTGTGTCTCCAGGCCTCTCCCAATGTGTGGAGACCCGTGCCCCGGCCAGCATGGAGGTGGCGTGCGTGTGAGCACCACAGCCCAGGGCTGGGCCGGCCTGGGAACTTGGACTGAGCGTCAGGGCCCGCCGCGGCCAAAAGGACCCCGAGGGTGGCACCAGCTGTCGGGGAGGTGGGGGGGTGGGCTGCTGTCGGAGGAGCACGGTCCATCCTCACCCCCTCATCCCCCCAGACCCCCATTCAGGGTAGGTGCTTACCGGGCCATCTCCTTGGTCTCTGGCCGCGCCGTGCTCATCTTGATCACGTCCCTGAGCAGGGGTAGGCCGCATTCCTTGACCAGCAGGGGGCAGTACTTGTCCGCTGTGGAGCAGGACACAGGGCGCTGATCAGGGCAGGTGGGAACCAGGCTCCCCAGCGCTAACCCAGATGGACCAACCAGAGAGGCTGGGCTGGGGCCCCTGGGGTGAGCACCAGGAAAGGTCTCTGCCGCTTCACCCACCCTCGGCTATGGAAAGTATCGTCCCAACACGTGGCCTCTGAAGGCGGCAGTAATTCTCTCTGGGGGATTCCTTCAAAATGCAGATTCCCAGGACTGGAGACGACCTCAGGGAGGGCACTTGCCTTGCACGGGGTTGACCTGGGTTTGCTCCCTGACACCCCTATAGGCCTCAAAGCCCTACCAAGAGTGATCCCTGACTGCCGACCCAGGAGTAAACCCTGAGCCCGCAAACCAAACAGAGTCAGAATGCAGGTTCCTGGGGCAGAGCGCATGGCATGCGAGGTCCGTGTGCAGTGCCTGGAGCCAGCATAGGGCAGGTGGGAGGCGCCCATGGGGGCTGGCGCAGGTTTTCTGCCTGCAGGAGCCTGAGCACTTCTTGAAGTAACCCAGGAGCCCTCAAACCAGGAACCCCTGCAAGACCCCCAAATCCTAAGCGCACCCTTGGCTACTCTGACTCACAGACCCAGAGGCTGTATTCATATGGATTTATTTTTGAGGGGAGACACACTCAGCAGTACTCAGGGCTTACTCCTGGCTCTGCACTCAGGGATCACTGCTTCGGGGCTCAGGGAACCACTGGGTGCCAGGGATCAAACCTGGGTCAGCCGCATGCAAGGCCAGCGTCCCACCCACTGGACTACTGCCCTGGCCCCCATTAGGCTAGTTTTACTTGTGTTCTGGCGCCATACCCGGCGATGTTCAGGGGTCCCTCCTGGCTCTGCACTCAGGAATCACTCCTGCCGGTGCTCAGGGGACCATGTGGGATGCTGGGGATCGAACCCGAGTCAGCCACGTGCCTCCTGGCTGTGCTATCTCAGCGCAGACCACTGAGCCGTATCTCCGGCCTTGTTTGTAGTTAGTTTGGAGGGACACAGCCAGCAGTGCTCGGGGGTTACTCCCAGAGGTGCTCGGAGCCCGGGTGGAGCTGGAGACGGAAGCCAGGCCTCCTTCCGACCCCCGTGCTGACTCTCTGGCCCTGCACCTGCTTTTGTTCGGGGGCCACACCCAGTGGCGCTCAGGGCTCACCCCGGGCTCGGTGCTCGGGAGATCACATGGGGTGTTGGGAACTGACCGTGGGTTGTAGGTGTGCAAGGCCAGCGCCCTGCCCGCTGTAATGTCACTCTGGCCCCTCACTGTAGTTTTAGCAAAGAAAAGGAAGAGGGGCCGGAGCGAAAGGACAGCAGGGAGCGTGTCTCCCTGTACGTGACTGACCCGGGAAGGTGTAATGGTGGTGGGATGGGTGTTGGAGTAATGCATGTAATAAATCACCGTGAACGACTCTATAAAAATTGAGTTAGATTAAAAAGAAACACACCAGGTGGTTCCTGTGACGAACCAGAAGCGCATGGCTCTCCGGCTGGGTGGCTTCATGCCCGGGTGTCACTGAAGCACGTCCCCATGCCGGCAAGAGCGACTCCACAGAACAAAGGCCTCTCCGACTCCCTTCCCTCTCCTATCCACCCCTCCTCTTCCCCTTCCCATCTTTTCTCTCCACTCCTTTTTCCTTCCCTCTCTTCGCCTTTCCTTTTTTTTGTGTGTGTATGTGCTTTTTGGGTCATACCTGGTGATGATGCACAGGGGTTACTCCTGGCTCTGCACTCAGGAATTATCCCTGGCGGTGCTCAGGGGACCCTATGGGATGCTGGGATTGAACCTGGGTTGGCCGTGTGCAAGAAAAATGCCCTACCTGCTGTGTTATCACTCCAGCCCTCCTTTCCTTCTTTCTTTTTTGGTTTGTGTTTTCTGTGGGGGCCACACTCAGCGATGCTCAGGGCTTCCTCGTGGGTGCACGCTCAGGGGTCACTCCTGTTGGTGTTTAGGGGACCCTCGGGGATGCTGGGGATTGCACCCGGGTCAGCCATGTGCAGGGCAAACATGCTCCCTGCCGTTCTATTGCTCTGTCCCCTTGCTTTCCTTTCTTTGATCTGTCTGTCCTGTCCTCTCTCCTCTCTCTCTCTGTGCCGGAACTGAACCCAGCGCCACACCCAGGCCAGGCCCATGTGCAGCATCTGGAACATGGGCCTTCCCGTGCCCTGATGGTCCCCACTTCATGGGTGGGAGCAGTGAGCTCCGAGCAGGGATTTGGCTGCTGCCGGCCAGGCCCGGCTTATCTGAGGAAGCGCTCGGGGCCCCTGGAGGTTCCAGGCCCGGGTCAGGCGGGCAGGGAGGGGGGAAGCTGCTGAGCTAGGGAGAGGCAGTAACTGCTCTGAGCATGGGTCTCATTCCCCCTGACCCGAGGTCAGTGCTGCTATGAGCCCATTTCTTTTTTTCAAATTTTCATAGTTTTTTGGCTTTGGGGCCACACCCGGCAATGCTTGAGGCTTACTCCTGGCTCTGCACTCAGGAATTACTCCTGGCGGTGCTTGGGGGACCATATGGGATGCTGGGGATTGAACCAGGGTCAGACATGTGCAAGGTAAATGCCCTCCCCGCTGTGCTATCGCTCCAGCCAATGTGTCCACTTTAAAGCTGAGGGCACTGATGCACTGTGAGGGGGAGGGACGCCAGGGATGGGACACGGCTCCAGGCAGCCTACATCCCAGACACCAGGCTCAGAAACTTCCTCGAGAAAGACCAGCAGTCAGTGGGGCGGGGCTCAGGGCTCGTTCTCTCTCTCCACGGCTCTCACACAAGGTGGGTGTTACCGTCACCCCACCAACACCCCCACTAACACCTGGAAGGAATTAATTTAGAGAAAAAGAGGGGCGCAGCTGAGTATGTGGCCCTCTGCAGAGGGGTCCCGAGGAAATGGCTGGGAGCTGCTGGAATGTTCTCTCTGGAGCTGCTGGGACTGCCATGCAGAGACTCGCTCTGATGGAGCAGGAAGCGTCTTGAGCCAGGGGCCGTGGCTCGTGTGGCAGAGCATGGGTCATGCGTGGCAGGCCCTGGGTTAGATTCTGGCTCCCCGTACTGCCTGGGGTGGCCCTGGGGTGTCTGAGCGCCACCAGGGTGGTCAGAATACAAACCGGGCATCCTGCCCAGCTATCTGGGTGCTGGGAGGCAGGGCCCGCCTATCTGCGGGCAGCCCATGCGCCCAAGCCACCTGGGCCCCAGGGCACAGACCCTGCTCTGCCCCTGCCTGGCTCCCCGGGGCTCCACAGGCCCCCTGAGGGTGGCACTCACGGTAGACAGACACGAGGTTGTAGAGCGCCCAGGTGGCCCAGTGCTGGCTCACAGGCGAGATGCCCTGCGGGAGGAGGCGCAGGATGGGCTCAAAGGACCTGTGGGTGGAGAAGTCAAGGTCACGTTCTGGGCAGGGGTGGAGCATGGGGGGGAGGGGGCGTGGGGTCCATCTCCTTGCCCCAGGTCCAACCCCAGGCGTGAGCTGGCCAGCAGGGTGCAGGGACAAGGGGATACAGCCCAGGGCATGGAAGTGGGAGCGTCAAGAGGGAGGGATGGGGGGGGGTTGCAGAAACTGGGGGCTTTGGCAGGGAGGGGCCCCTCGGGAGGTTTAGCCTTAAAGCCAAATCCCCCAGCCCTGCCCGAGGCCTGAGGCTGGCATGTGCGGCCACAGGGTGGTGGCCCCAGATGTTAAGTCTCCGGCAGGCCACCTGCAGTGGGAGGGGGGATGTGGGGGAGGGGGGTGCTCGCGGGCGCGAGGGGCTGTACCGGTAATTGATATTCCTCCGCGAGTTGATGTCCCAGCTCTGGATGGCCGCCCACATGCGCTCCTCCACCTCCTCGCGCTGCGGCTCGCAGATCTCCCAGGCCTCGGGCCCGTCGAACATGATGTGGGACAGGACCCCGCAGGCGTTGTAGGACACCTCGATCCCGTCGGCCTTGCTCTCCAGCAGGTTGCTGCCAAGGAGAGGAAAACGATAGGGCCCGAGTCTCCAAACCCCTCTCAGCTGCCAGCTGCCAGGCGCCACCCTACAAACCGGAGGAGGAGGGGCCGCGCTTTCCTCCATGGTCACCCGCGCCCAAGGGACCAGCGCAAAAGAGCCAGGTCACCTGAAGGAGGGGCCAGCAGGCCACGGCTGTGACCCAAGCTGCAGAGCACGTGCAGAGAGAGATCTGGGGCCAGGGAACACTGCGGCGCAGAGGGCTGTTGCGTGTACGCAGCCGACCCAGGTTTGATCCCCGGCGCCCCACAGGTCCCCCAAGCCAGCAGGCGTGATCCCTGGTGCAGAACCAGGAGTAATCCCTGGGCACCAACAATTGTGGCCCCCGAACAAAAACAAACCAACAAACCAGAGAGACCCAGGGAGGCCTGAGAGACAGTACAGTTGGTAAGGCGCTTGCCTTGCATGCTGCCGACCAGGGTTCGGTCCCTGGCACCACATACGGTCCTCCGAGCTCACCAGGAATCATCCCTGAGCACAGAGCCTGGAGTAAGCCCTAAGCACTGCCAGGTGTGGCTTCAAAACCAAAAAATAAAAATAAAAGGGGCAAGAGCAATAGCACAGTGGGGAGGGCGTTTGCCTTAAACACTGCTGACCTGAATTCAATCCCCGGCATCCCCTACGTTCCCTCAAGCACTTCCAGGAGTGATTCCTGAGTGCAGAGCCAGGAGGAACCCCTGAGCACCACTGGGGGTGACCCCCAAACAAAAACAAAAAAGTCTTTAAAAATAAAAGAATCCAGGGTCAGGAGATAATTCCAAGATCTAGAGGCTGCTTTGCACATGAGAACTTGGGTTTGAACCCTGTAAGACTGACCATATCACCCTGGGAACGATCCCTGAGCACCAAGCAGGGAGCAGCCTCAGAGCATCATCAGCCTTGAAGCTAAATCAAACCAGGACTCGAGTGAGAGTCCAGCAGGTAGGGCACTTGCTTTGCATGTGGCTGACCCAGGTTCAAACCCCAGCATCCCATATGGTCTCCCAAGCACCATCAGTACTGATTCATAAGTACAGAGCCAGGAGTAACCCGAGTATTGTGGGTATACCAAAAAGCCCCTCACTCCCCCCCCCCAAAAAGGAAAAAAACCTAAATCAAACCTACCAAAAGGGGTGCGATTATAAAGGAGCTGTTTATGGAGGATGGAAATAAGGAGGTCCAAGGATGGGCCCTGTAGGCAGTATACATATACCGGTTAAGGGCTCTTGATTTGCATGCGGTTGACCTGGGTTCAATCTCAGGCACTCCATTCTAGTTCCTGAGCCCACCAGGAGAGAGCCCCGAGCACAGAGTCAGAAGTAAGCCCTGGGTACTGCCCAGTGTGGCCCCAAAACACAACACAAGAGGCCCAAGGACACAGACCTGCCCAGTGCCTACGTGTGAGGGTCTAACAGGGCCGTCCAAGAGGGGTCAGGGGTCTCCCTGGATGAACCTATAGTGCTTGGGCAGGCACTAGAATCACACAAAGCCCCTGACAGCGGACCTCTCTCCCTGGTCCCGGAAAGGCAACACTGATAAAAAGAAGCCTAGGCTGCAAAGGCTGGAGCATGCATACTCTACACGCAGAAGCCCTAGGTGTGATCCCCAGCACCGCTCGGTCCCCCAAGCCTCGCGGGGAGTGGTCCTGAGCACCGCCGGGCCGGGCCCTAAAAGGAAACAGAACAGGCACCTAGGCACGGGCAGCGGCTGTGTTGCGGCACAGACTTGGGAGCTCTGAGTACCCTGGTGGCCTGGGTGGCGGGGGAAGGCACGTGGGAGGCCCCGGGTTCCATCCGCGGAACCCAAACCAGGCACCGGCGGGGAGCAGCACCAACCTGAAGACCCCGATGAACTGTGACGTCATGAGCTGGGGCCGCAGCTCCCGCACCTCCGCCACGTTGCCCAGGAGACCCAGCATGTTCCGGTGCAGCTCCTGCTTGTCTGGGAACTCCTGGAACGGGATTTCAGGGCCCGCTAGCCACGCCAACGGAGGGCCCCTGGCACAGGGATCAGCGCCCCGTGGCGCTAGGCCCAGAGCTGGGTGCAGATGGGACTGACCACAGCAACAGGGCAGGGAAGCCTAGAGCAGGATGAGAAAGGGGTGCAGCGGGGAAGCTGCCTCGGAGGGGCGTGGCCATGAGTGGGCGTGGACAGGGAGGGGCCTCGTCTAGTTGTGGGCGTGGTCGATGGGAGGGTGGGGCGGGGCTACCTTCAGGCAGTCCAGGAAGAGCTTCATGCCATTGAAATTGAGGAACATCTCGCAATTGTCGGGGGTCTCGTCTGTGATGTTCCAGAGGGCGCTCCAAGAGAACTCCATCACCTGGTCACACTGGGAGAGGCGGGAGGGCTCAGTAGCATCGCTCCCGGGTGAGCCTCTCCTGAGTCTGCGGAGGGACGCCCCGTCCGTCCACCCACCCAGAGCTCCCGAAAGAAGCAATTTAATCCTTTTGGCTACACCCAGCTGTGCCCAGGGATCTCTCCTGACTCTCCCTGGGAATCTCTCGCGGCTCTGTGCCCGGGGATCTCTCTTGGCTCTGTGCCTGGCGATCTCTCCCGGTTCTGTGCCCAGTTGCCAGTACAGAGGGCTCATACGTGGTGCTGAGGATCAAACCCAGGTTGATCCTGCACAAAGCAAGCGTCTAGCCTGCTATACTGCCTCGCCGGCCATGTTTCTGTCTGAGGTCACTCCTGTTGGCACCCAGGGGACTGTGTGTTGCTAGGGATGGAACCTGGGGCTCCCACATGCAAGGATGTGCTCGGGTCCTTGGCGCTATCACTCCAGTCGCTCAGCTTACTGTGTTTTGCTTGAGTTGTGTGCAAGGCAAACACCCTGCCCACGGTGCTCTCTCTCCAGCCCTGTTTTTCAGAGTTTTGGGTCAAACCTGTCGTCCTCAGCGGCTACTCCCAACTCAGGGCTTGGAGGTCACGGCTACTGGGGTTCATGGGACGATGCAGGGCTGGGGACTGAACTTGGGGCTCCTACATACACAGCATGGGCTCCAGCTCTCTACCCTCCACTTACGATCTTATCCAGCAGCTTCTTCTGAATCAGTTTCAGCATGGTCTGTGGGCAGAGAAGAGGCCTTTGTGGGGGCGAGCTTGAGAGCTCCATGCCCCCCACCCAAGAGCCAGGACGGAGAGGAGAATCAGGGGTGGAAGTCCTGGTCCCCCACCCATCCACGACAAGGCCACTAGCTTACTTGGGAGGGGACTGGGAGTCTGAAGACCCTCTCAGCAGGAGACTGGGGCAGTCCTGTCCTGGCCAGGACAGGGGGCTCAGCCTCCCCAGCCACGGAGGGTGCGGGGAGAGGGGGAGCCAGACCTGGCTGTTCGGGTCCTGCGGGCCCTTCCGGCTTCCTCGGGCCAGTGTTAGCTGCACGCTTGTGTGCGTGCAGGTGTGTGTGTGCATTGTGGTTTCCTATGGCATGAGGTGCAGGCCTGGCCTTTCCCTTGGGGGTGGCGGGACCTGGCCTCGGGGTCGCATGTGGCACAGGCTAGATCCCTAAGTGAGCTCCTGTGGTACCTATTCCTGTCATTTGTGTTGGGACACTTGGTGATGCCCAGGAGACTGTGTGATGCTAGAATTCAGCACAGGGCCTCAGGCATGCAGAGCAAGTGCCCTCCCCACTTCCTGCTCCTATTTCTTTATATTTTGGGGTCACACCCAGCCATACTCTGGGAGTTACTCCTCACTTGGTGCTGGGGGTCACTCATTATGATGATGAGTGACCAGGCGGTGCCAGGGACTGAACCCTGGCCTCTCATATGCAAACTGGCCACGGCGCTAGCCGACTGGGCCGTCTCTCTGCCCCCTGAGATACTTTCTGAATCCTGCTAGGAGGTCATGATGGGGGCACCTGGGCCGTGGGAGTGGGTGTGGGCAGGGAGAGGGTGATCGGAAGGGACTGGGGGCAGGAGCGGCTGCGGGCACCATCCTGGAGTCCTTCCCGGGGTCCAGCCTGAATCTCGCAGCCCTTTCCCACCCCCAGACCCCCAGGAGACCTGCGCAGGGCGGGGAGCAGGGCGGCAGGGAAGTGGGGCCAGGATGCACGCACCACCACAAAGCCCATCTTGCCCACAGCCTCCTTGTGGTCGTTGTCCACCTGGCAGACCAGGGCATTGCACAGGTGCACGGCGATGCGCTGGATGGACTCGTCCTGCCGCGTGGGGTTGAGGATGCTGAGCAGGAGTTCGTTGACGCGGCGGTACTGGAACTCCAGCTCCTCGGGGATGCTGAAGTTGCACAGGGTGAGGCAGCAGTTCCGCTGGACCTGGGCCGGGACAGGAGGCAAGCGCAGCCGGGTCAGGGCACCCCGCAGAGCCGGGTAGGGCTTTCTAGAGGCCTGAGAGTGGTCAGAGCTGCGGAAATCCAGGAAAGCTTTCTGGAGGAGGAGACTACAAAGCTTCTTAGTTTTCAAAACACACACAAAAAAAAATAGAAAAGCACACAGCTTTATTTGCCCCTCACCACTCGGCATCAAAGTAAATAAATGAGACGGGGTGAAAGTGGCATTCACTCAGGAAAGACAGCGCTTCTCCAACCATCGCAAAGCAGGGGGCTTGCACTTCGCCACCACCCAGCCAGGACGCGAGCCAGGGGCAGAGCACTTGTCTGGCACGTGCTAAGGTCCGGGTGCCACCTGGCCCAAGGAAGGGAGCAGCCGCAGCGACAGGCAACAGGTGAGCAGCTGGCCTTGTCAGGGGCGGGGGGCTGGGTTTGATCCCGGCATCCCATAGGGTCCCTGAGCCCCACCAGGAGGAATCCCTGAGTGCAGAGCCAGGCGTGGCCCCCAAGCCAAAAATAAATGAAACAGAGAAAGAGGGGAGGAGACAGGCAGGCAGGCAGGCACTCCGGAGTGCCCCATGGGCTTCCTGCTCCGGGCCCACAGGGTCCAGGGAGCACTCAGGGGCTCACTGCAGGGCAGGACGGCCGCGTGCATGCCGCTGGGTGGATGTGGTGTCCACCACTCGGAACCACCCAACACCCTCGTGGGTGCACACCTGCTGTCCCTGCACGCGGAGGGGCCTCTCTCGGGGCAGCGTCCACTGACCCTGAAGGTCAGGAAGAGACCTGTACACCCACAGCCTAACTCCCCTGCACTGCTGACGCTTTCCTTCTCTGGCTTTTGGGTCACACCCAGACACTCTTAGACCAGCAGTGTCAGGGAGCAAACTCTCCCACCTGCAAAGCGAATGCAAAACCCTCTGAACCCTTCTCCCTGGCCCTGGGGACAATTTTATTTTGCTTTTTGGATCATACCCGGAGATGCACAGGGGTCACTTCTGGCTCTGCACTCAGGAATTACCCCTGGCGGTACTCAGGGGACCATATGGGACGCTGGGAATCGAATCCGGGTTGGCCGTGTGCAAGGCAAACGCCCTACCCTCTGTGCTATTGCTACAGCACCCCCGGGAACAATTTTTAAGTTTAACAGTTTTCTCGGTGTGTTTTTTTTTAGGTCACACCCAGTGTGTTGCTCAGGAATTACTCTTGGCAGTGCCGGGGGACCATATGGGATGCTGGAAACCTAGGTTGGCTGCTTGCAAGGAGAACATTCTACCTACTGTGCTATCGATCTGGCCCCTCGATGTATTTTTCTGCTGTGTAGTTTCACTCTATCCTTTCTCACAGACGTGGAAAATCATTTATTTACTAATCATGGAAATGAGAAGCTACCACTGCTGGTTATGGCTTGGTTCCCCCAGCTTTATGGAATAAACAGGTTTCCCCCTGCACCCCCCACACACACACCTGGTGATGCTCAGGGGCTACTCCTGGCTCTGCAATCAGGGATCACTCCTTGCAGTGCTCAGGAGATCATATGGGGTGCCAGGGATCGAACCTGGGTAAGTTGTGTGCAAAGCAAACACCTTATCTGCTGTACTATCTCTCTGGCCCCATATATGTTTTCATTTTGGGTAAAAAATTTCAGTGACAAAAGCAATACGAGATACGTCACCGAGATACCTCCAGACCCTGTGCCAGGCTGTCTCACCCAGGGAAACCCGGGGGGAGGGGGGCAGGTGAGTTCCCCTCCCTACCCCAGCCGAGCCCTGGCAGAACTCAGAGCTTATTCAGCAAACACAAGCACCAGAACTCAAGTGCTGCCATGCTCACGGCTGCTTTCCACAGGCTTGGACAGCCTCATCCATGAGTGAATCTTAAGAAAAATCCAGGTATGTGTGACTGAAATCTCCGGTATCGCACGGTCGGGAATGGGTGATCTGCCATCTCCCTGTGCTTCCAGTAGCCTGGCAGTCATGCCCAAGAACTGCCTCTGGTGCCATCTAAGCTCATTTTAACGGTCATGATCCAGAGACTCTAATACAGTTCTCGGAAGAGAGCAACATAGAACGATATGTCACAGAGATGCCTCTGGACCTTAAAGTCACCATCCAAATTTTAGAATTCCTGGAGAGTGGCACACGACGTTTGTTGGTAATCTTTTATACAAGGGCTTACTGGCTCTAGGGAGAGATACGACAGTCTCCACACACTTTCCTCTAAGAAAACTTTTGGAATCATTTTTAGTGAATTATACATAAGCAATAAAAAATACATTTTTTAGTTTCTGCTTTGGTGGCAGGGTTTGGGGGTTAGGTTGAATGCATTCAAAATATAGCGGCGGGCAGTTGTAGTGGTGGTGGAACTGATGTTGGAATATTAAATGTAACAAATTATCGTGAACAACTTCATAAATACTAAATTTTAAAAAAGCAATATAAACTCACTGTAAAAGTGCAAACAAGACTCTCTTAGCAGGAAGGTTCATGTACCTATTTCATTGCCCAGAACTGATCACCTTTGGAGTTTTGATGAGGCAAAACAAATATCAATATTTGGAGAAAGAGGACAAAAAGGAAATAATCCACAGTGACCCAGATACCTCCTGGAGTCTCGGCATGCAATGGCCATGTGTCCACCTAGGACAGACAAGTTGCATCTGAACCACTTCGGGGAGACCATCCATGACTTGCCCAGGCCCAGAACCTCAAAGCCATCTGATTTCCTGTGATTTTGAGCTAAACCAGCAGGGCTGGTTTAGCTCGCCCACTGCAGCCCCTGCAAATGGGAGCCCAGGTCTGCTCCCCACCATGTGTGTGTGTGTGTGTGTGTGTGTGAGAGAGAGAGACACCCCACCGTGTGTGTTTGTGTGTGTGTGACACCAACTCTCAGCTCCAGAGTGGCCAGAGTCCATCTTGGAGGAGCAGCAGAAGGTCTGGGTTTCTTGTGTTTGTTAGCTGACTAAGCCTTTCGCATTTTGCTTCCTGAGCTAGAGATGAAACCTGGGACCTCCATCCACCGGAGCTGCTCCCTTCCTTGCTCTGTCTCTTCTCCGCTTTTTACAGCCATACCCAGTGCCGCTCAGGGCTTGCTCCTGGCTCTGCAGTACCCAGACTCCTCCTCTGTGTTTTTGTTAGGGGGCCATACCCAGCGATGCTCAGAAACATCTCCTGGCTTGGTGCCTGGGGTTGCCCCCCAGTGCTCAGGAACCAGGCGATGCCGGGGATCAAACCTGGGCCCTTCACATGCAAAGCGAGTGTTCAGCTCTCTGAGCTCTCTCTCCGGCCTACCTCAGCATCTTGGTTTTCTGTGGGGGAGAGGGTGGGGAACTGGGATAGACCTTGCATTGCTCAGGGCTTACTCCGGGCTCTGTGCTCAGGGGTCACTCCAGGTGATGGTCTGGGGACTGTCTGTGGTGCTGGGGACTGAGCCCCAGCTGGTTTCATAGACAGCCAAGAGCCCACTGGATTATCTCTCCAGCTCAAGCGTCCTCCTTTGCAATCAGAAGGAAACAATATTCTTAAGATTCTGTTCTAACACCGTTGGTTAGATATGAGGTCTACACACACTGGACACCGTTGAAATAAAAATCCTTGTTACAGAAACAGTAGTCACGATCCAATCTCATTCACCAAAGACACAGGCACGAAACCCAACCTGGAGCACAGACACCCCGAAGATGCTAGACACTCTGGAGGAGGATATGGCACCTCTCCTCTCTAGCTCTTGGTGCGGGGGATGGAACCCGGGTCTACTGCTGAGCTCCAGGCCCAGCCCCAATGGCAAAACTCAGCCGCTTTTTAGAATGCAAGCAGTGCCTGAAAACCAGCCCCAAAGCACAGCTACTGGGCAGAAGGCTGAGTGCTCAGCGCGGGGAGAATCAGTGCCGAGACCAGGTGCTGGGGGAAAGGCAGCTGTGGGCGCCAGGCCAGGTCCCAGCAGCTGTGAGTGAGCAGGGGGGTGCACAGGTGGGGATGGGGCGGTCAGCAGGTGAGGAAGGGTGAGCAGGGGCATGCGGGGGGCGGGGCGGGGGCGGCCCTAGTGGGCGGGGGCTCACCGTCACCTCCTGGTAGGACTCCATGCCATTCAGCACCACCTGGATGACCTGCCGCCGCAGCCTGACGCTCTGCTCCGAGCGGTACTCCGAGTTGGTCAGGTAGAAGAGGGCCGCACTGCCCGTCACCTGGATGTTCTTGTCGTACTTGTGGCACTTGAGGGCCGTGATGACCAGCTGCAGAAAGACAGGGCGGGAGGCCAGATGGGCAAGTCGCTCTGGGCAGGGTCGGGCCTGGGGCTCTATGGTCAGGTGGGTTCAGACTGGGGGACGGGTCAGAAGCCTGCTAGGCAGGTAGGTGCCTGGGGGAGGGGCGGGAGAGGAGTCTGGAGGGGCGGAGCCCGGAGGGGCGGGGCCAGGAGAGGCCTTAAGGGGCGGGGTCTTCGTGGGTGGGGTCAGGAGGGGCAGGACCAGAACGGTGCCGAGGAGAAGCCTGCAGGTGCATTGGGGAGGGGTGGGGCCTTAGGGGGCGTGGCCCGAATGGACAGAGCCTGTAGGGGTGAGGTCAGGAGAGCCTGCAGGTGCGCTGGGACATGGAGGGGCAGGGAGGAGGGGCGGGGTTTTGAGGAGAGACTCCAGGAGGGGCGGGGCCAGAAAGGGCCTGCAGGTACACTGGGCAAGGGATGGGGTGGGTCAGAAAGGGCGGAACCAGATCCCTAGCCGAGCGGCAGGGCAGAGGGGGCGTGGCCTGATATGTAGGGGCGTGGCCTGCGATGTAGGGGCGGGGCCGGGACTCGGGCACCCACCTTCAGGGCCCGCAGCAGCTGGGTGCAGCGCTCGATGCGCGCGATGTCGAAGAGCAGGTTGATGGCCCGCGAGGTGATCTCGGGCCGGTGCTCCGTGTAGGCCTCGATGGCGTTCAGCACCTGCTCCTCGTTTTTGTCCCCACTCACCTGCGGACGGACAGCGGGTGCTCGGCAGCCCGGGAGGGCGTGGGGGCGGGGAGAGGGGGGTGCCCAGGCCGACCCGCCCGCCCCCTCACCTTGTAGGCCGGGATGTGCGTGAGGCGGCACAGGGAGGTCTCGAAGAGCCCCAGGAACTGCAGCGGCCTCTTGAGAGCCCGGAAGGGGGCGATGCTGCTCTTGGATGGTTCCGTGCTGGGGGGGGCGGGGGGCAGACTCAGGTCAGCGGGCGCTCGGACACCCTTTCCGCACGGGGCCTCGCTGGGGACAGTCCCGGGCCCTGCTTCTACACTTCGAGCCTCTTCCTCCTCCTTTGGGCCACACTGGCTGGTGCCTGGGGACGTGCAGCCAAGTTCGGGGGACTGTCCCTGGCTTGCTTGGGGGGTCAGTGTGTCACTGGAGATCAAACCCCAGGCAAAGCCCTCTGATCCCCTGGCCCCCACCCACTGCTGCTCAGAGCAGGGTTTGAACCAGGACCGACTGCCTCGCGAGGCAAGCCCTAGCCCGCCCTCTCTGGCCTTTTCACTTTTTTTCAGTGACGTTCGGTGGCGTGGGGGCCCCGTGGCTCTTCCTACTGATGTTCAGCCCTGTAGTATAGGCCCAAGGGCCCTGTGCTCAGGTCTGGAGCAGCTTGGAGGCCATGAGCACCGGGACGAAACACAAGGCCTCCCACCTGCCAGGCACATGCTCTCTCACAAACCCCTGTCCAGTCTCTCTGGTTTCTGTCCGAGGGTAGGGGACAGTCGGCCTCCCGGGGAAGGAAGCAAAGGCCTGCTCAGGAAGGTGTGGAACAAGAGATGAGGCAGGGGCCGGGGTGGTGGGACAGCAGGAAGGGCTTTTTCCCTGCACACAGCAGACTCAGGTTCAATCCCAGCATCCAACTATAGTCCCCTGAGCCCACCAAGAATGACCCCTAAGCACAGAGCCAGGAGTAAATCCCGAGTACTGCCAGGTGTGGCCCCAAAACAAAACAAAACAAAACAAAAAAGGAACCAGAGATGCTGCTGCAGCCAGCACTGGGCCAGACTGTCCGGGACAGGTGACCAGGCAGACCCTGACCGTCCTGCAATGACGCTGGAGGTGCTAGCATCACATCTCCTTACGCCTAGAGGTGGGCACTGCAGCCCCCCTGTGGCCTTAGGACTGGGCTCTGGCCCATCCGGGCACCTGGCAAGGTCTCAGCCACTCCAGAGCACCCCTCCCACCCCTGCGACCCCTGCCAGGCCTCTCCTCTGGCAAACACAGATGGGGGCGGGAGGGGGCACCTTCCTCCCAGGCCTAGGGCACCTCCCAGAGCCGCCCCCACCTGGTCTGCCCTCCCTCCTCGTCCATCTTGGAGATGCTGCAGTTCTCCAGGATCATGTGGCCAGAGATGTCCAGTGATATGAGGTCCCCAAGCTTCTGCACGAACAGGCTCAGCACTTTGCGAGTCAGCTTGAACTTGTAGTAGCTGGAGAGACGGTCTCGGGAGATGTCCAGGTGTCTGGGGGGAGGGGGGTTGCACCAGGTTAGGAGCTGGGTGCAGCCCCAGGGGCCTGGGACATCTCGGCCCCCTCAGATTGGGGCTGGGAGACCCCAATTCTCTAAGATTGGGGCTGGAAGACCCTGACCCCCTCAGATCGGGACCGGGAGACACTGACCCCCTTGGATCACGGCTGGGACACCCTGGAACCCTTGAATCGGGGTGGGGAGACCCTAAACCCCTTGGATCAGGGCTGGCAAGAACCCCCTGTCATCCCCACTGCAGGATATTCTGGGGAAAAGAAACCTCCGGATCCAGATCCTTTTTGGGAGTGGGGGCTGGAGCGATAGTACAGCAGGTGGGGTCTTGCCTTGCCCACAACCTACCTGGGTTCGATCCCTGGCACTCCCGAGGGCCCCCCCAGCACTGCCAGGAGTGGCCCCTGAGTCCCACTGGGTGCAGCCTCCAAACAAAACAAATACACCAGACATCTACCTCTGCCTGGGGGCCGCCAGGGCTAGGCCCAAGGGGTGCAGGAGACCACGGGGGCGGGGAACGGGCCCAGCCCTGGCCGCCAGGGCTGGAGGAGACCCCCAGCCCCCCGCCTCCCCCGGCAGCCGTGCGGGACGCTGGCGGCCAGGCGCTGCTCACCGCAGCTTGTGCAGCTGGACAATGACACGGATGTGATCGTCCGACAGGTCCATGTTGTAGAGCACGAGGGACACCAGGCTGTCCTGCCACTGGGTCAGGAAGGCTGCGTCGCTCGTCTGGATGCCCGACAGGTCCAGGGCGGCCAGCGCACGCAGTGGCCGCAGCAGGGGCTCCACGGGCACGCCGTCGGTCATGCGGCCCAGGTTGAGGAAGCGCAGGCGGCTGAAGCCCTCAAAGGTGAAGTCCTTGACCAGCACCTGGCAGGTGGGGTTCACCAGACACTCGTCCTCGCAGCCCCCTGGGTTCTCCTCCTCGTAGAAGATGTTGGCGCAGCCATAGAGGCTCAGGGACACGAGCGTGGGCCCGAAGCTCCGCAGCGTCTGCAGGCTCTTGGCCGACAGCTTCTCGCAGTTGGTCAGGTACAGCTCCACCAGGTCCTGGGGAGGCGCCCGCACCGGGCGGTCAGGTCAGCACCGGCACTGCCCACGGCGGGGGGTGGGGGGGTGGGCTGAGGGGAGGCCGGCCCCGCTCACCTGCTTGCGGATGGCCTCCAGGTCCTGGTCCTGCACCAGGTCCTCCCGCAGGTGCAGGCGGCTCAGGCGGGTGCTGCGGGGGTCGGAGAAGAGGCTGAAGAAGCTCTCGTGAGGCTCGAAGCTGCAGGCGGCGTTGACCAGCTCCACGTACCTGAGGGGATAGGGGGGGAGAGGGCCCAGCTCAGGGGATGTGGTGAGCAGCAAATCCTGAGGGCACCTCCTCTATCCCAGCCCCGCAGACACTTTCACAAACGCACATGCCTGCCGCCCCCAAGACACCCTCCCAGGACTCCCCCCACCCCCAGTGCGCACACTCCTGTCCTCTGGCAACTGCTGGTTCCCTCCTCCCCTCTCCCAGCACCTTCCAAAGTGGGAATGCAGGAAGCTGTGGAGTTTGGGGTCCCGGTGGGGTGGGGGCAAGCACTCAACCAAGCCTGCAGGCCAGCAGCTCAAAGAGGACCCATTCTACAGTCTGGGGTTTGGGAAGGGTCTCGCCTGACGCTGTGCTCAGGGATCACGCCTAGTGGGCTCGGGGACCATCTGGGGTAACAGGGATCGAACCCCGGTAGGCCGTGTGTAAGACAAGTGCCCTCCTCGCTGTGTTACAGCTCCGGGCCTGGCCTTTCAGCACTGAGCACCTGAATGTCCCTCGTGGCACGGGCCTGACTCAAGCACCCCCCAACCATGAAAGCCTCACATGCTCTCCCAGAGGTGCTCTGGCCTCACTCTCCCAACCCCCCTCTGGGCATGCAGACCAAACTCCAAGACTGGGCCTGCGGATCAAGTTCTAGAAGCCTCTCTGCATGAGCAGTCCCTAGAAGGGATGTAGTCCACTCTGAATGTGGCTCTGGGGGTGAGTCTGTAGGTATCCTTACTCACCAATGGCATGTGCTCGTGGCCACACACACACACATACACAAACACACATGCACATTCAGATACACACCCACACGCAAACACACATGCACTCAGATACACACACACGCACACTGAGATATACACAAACACATACACGCACACATATGCACATGCACATACATGTGTGCACACACACACACACACGAGTGCACAGACACACGCATGCTTGGCCCCTGCTCACTCATTGACGAGCCGGTCACAGATCTCGCTGGGCAGGAAGATGTCAGGGCGCAGCCGCAGGGTGCCCTTGTCCAGCAGGCAGCCCAGGGTGCCGTCCAGGTTCCGCAGGCAGAAGTCGGTGCAGAGGGCCATCAGGGACTCAGGGGTGTCGGACGCCATCTTGGAGAGGGCTGGGGGAGGTCACTCCACGGTGGGGGGGGCCCCCAGGGGCAATGGCGAGTCCCGCACTCACAGGATCATGGGGGTGCCGGGGCCTGCGCCATGGAGGAGGAGAGTGAGTCTGCGGTCATGTGGGGTCAGGGGGCAGCCCGACCCCCAGCCTTTTCCCTGGCTGAGCCACAATCCACACACACAGCGCGCCCCCCACCCCTCCTGAATGTCAGCCAGCAGGAAAAGGGGGAACTGAGGTTCGGATGGGACCAAAGGGGCCGTATTCCCATCTGCCCCTCTTGACCTCAAAGGGGGTCTGAGACACACACCCATACAGCACAGAGCAAAAGCATGTGGCGGCCCTGGTTCAATGCTGAGCCCCACAGGGACATGGGGAATCCCGGCCTGGGATGGTCCGAGCAGCACCGCATCCTCCAGGCCCGGAACCACGAGCCTGGGGGCGTGAGGACCACTGGAAGGAGAGGCCCGAGCGACAGCACGGCCAGTCGGGCCACTTGCCTTGCACGCAGCAGACCCAGGTTTGATGCCCGGCATCCCATGTGGTCCCCTCGAGCACTGCCAGGACTGACCCCTGGGTGTGGAGCCAGGAATGAGTCCTGAGCATTGCTATGGCCCCAAAAATTTTAAAAAAAGGAAAAAAGGAATCACTGGGAGGGGACCCCAGGCCACCTGAGCAGCACCTGGAGGACCCCCCAACTCTCCATGTTCCCCCCCACACACACACACAGAACAATGGGTCTGCTAGTTGCCAACGGTCTCAGAGACCCTGAGAATCCACCTCAACAGCTGGGTCTGTGGGTGGGGGGTGACGGGAAGAGACCGAGAGTGTGTGGAAGGCCTGGCACTCTGGCGGGGTGAGACACAGTAAGGGAGCGGCCCTGAAGCACTAATATTAACACGATTGCAGAGAGGCACCTGGAATGAAGAGCCAAAGGTTTCTCCCAGGAGAAACTAAACCAGGGCTGGAGCGATATAGCACAACAGGTAGGGCATTTGCCTTGCACATGACCAACCCGGGTTCGATTCCCAGCATCCTCTAAGGGGCCCCCAAGCACTGCCAAGAATAATTCCTGAGTGAAGAGCCAGGAGTAACCCCTGAGCATTACCAGGTGTGAACCCCCCACCCAAAAAAGGGAAATTAACCACAAAAGTTGGGGTTTGAGTATTCAGAGTAGTCTTACTCAGAACAGGCCAGATGTGCAAATACCAGCTACCGACGGGAGGGGAAGCCCCACGCGGTGGGCCAGCTGCACGGGGACCCACACAGTGAGCGGGAGACCACACAGCTGCTACTCTCTGCTGTATGTGAGGGACCCTGGCAGCAGGCACGGCACTGGAGCACATGTCCGGTGTACAGAAGCCCTGGGTTCAACCCCTTGGCCCAGCACCCCAAGGACTGACCCGTGGTGGTGATCGGGGTTGCCCACAGGCAGTGCCCATGGCGGAACCCGGCTCGGCTGCATATGAGTAGGCGCTTGCCTTGTACAAGGCTGACCTGGGATGGATCCCCAGCATCCCACCCGGTCTCCCGAGCCCCTCCAGGAGTGACTGGTGAGTACAGAGCCAGGAGTAAACCCTAAGACCAACCAACTAAAAAAAAATAATAATAAACTCTTAAACAGGACGCAAAGCACCCACCAAGGGCCCCGGCGGTGGAGAGTGGGAGAGCACAGGCCTGGCATGGGGGGGGCCTGGGGGCTGGCATCTGATACCACCAGGGCCCAGCAGCCCCAGGAATGTGGGGTGTGCCGCCCCACATCATTTAAAGAAAAAAAAAAGCTCCCCATAAGGGGCAAGTGATAAAGCAACTGGCACCGACGGGGAGCGGCCTCCCAACAGCCGCACTGAACATGCTGAAGGCTGGACCACCTCACAGCGGAGGGGGTCTCGCGAGGAGACGTCACTAGAGAGCCGAAGGAGGGAACGGCAGTAAAGGCGTTGCTGAGCCGGGTTCGATCCCCAGCACCACACAGAGTCCCCTGAGATTCACCAAAAGTGACCTCAGGGCCCAGAGCCAGGAGTTAGCCCTGAGCACAGGCGGGGACCCTCCTCCCCCTAAAGGAGATGTCATGTGGGGAAGGTCACTGCTATGGCAGAAGCTGCTGCGCTGGCTGATCCCACCAAGGCGCTGCACCCAGAATACTTGAACAACTTCTGCACATCTCTCTCTTTTGTTTCTCTTCTGTTTGTGGGCCCGGCGCTCCAGGCCTGCTCCTGGGGAGGTACCGGGGCCGCTCAGGGAAGCAGGCGGTGCTGAGGGTCAGACAGTCTCAGCCAGCCATCTCCTGAGGCCACTCCATCACTTTCTGTTTTGCAGTTCCAGGGATCAAGCCCAGGCCTGGCACAGGCAAGTGCCGCTGCCCCTAGCCCCAGCGAACCCTCTTCCCAAAGGACGGGCATCGGGGCCGGCAGGGGTGGGGGGTGTGTGTGTGAAGAGCCCAGCTCGCATCAGTACCTGGGCTCCAGGCCAAACCCTGCAAGGACACGTGCCTGAGTGACAGGAGTGGAGAGGAACGGGCACTGCATACGAGAGGGCACAGCAGACTCAAACGCCGCAAAGGCTCGGGGGTGGGGGCCACGATGAGACCCTGGCAGCCCGCCTCCCGCAGACCCCCTCCCATCTCCCGTGGGCAGCTCACGGCCATCCTGGAGGAAGGGGGGCAGAGCAGTCGGCAGCTCCCTGCAAGGGTGGCAGGGGAGTGACAGGAGCACTGTTGGCACCACCCACCCAGCACGAACACACACATCTGCCCAGGCCCGCAGCCAGCAGGCACGCAGAGATAAGGGCGCCCCCAACACACACACCGCCCACGGCTCCCAGCAGCTCCCCACGCAAAGCACCCGAGGGGGCGCCTAAGAGGGAGGGTGAGGGCGTTTGCCTGGCACACGGTCCACAGGGTTTGAGCCCCAGCCCCCACATATGATCTGAGCACAGAACCAGGAGCAAGCACTGAGCACCGACGAATGTAGCTCACAAAAGTCAGAAAAAGAACCTGCAGGTTTTTTTTCTGGGGCCAGATCTGAAAGCACAGCGCTCCCTGAGACGGCCGGAACCGACACGCGACCACAGGGAACCTTGCTTCCTGCAAGTCACCTCCCAAAGCCTGCGGAGAACAGGGAAGGTCAAACCCACGGTGACGCGCCAGAGTCGGGAAAACATGCTCCCTGCACCAAGCACCCGCGCACACAAGCATGGACACGCACACATGTGTATACACACATGCACACACATATACACAACATGCAAACACGCACATGCACATACACATGTGCACACATGGCCCACAGGACCCCCTGTGTGGAAGGAGCTGCCGGGCACTGCTGCCCCCCAGCCTGGCCAATGCCAGGCCAATGTCCCCGTGGCCTTGCCCTCTGTCCTGGGAGCAGGGCGCTGCTGCAGAGTTAGCTGTGGCCACACTCTGAGGTGCTCAGGACTGAGTCCTGGCTCTGTGCTCTGGGGTCACTCCTGGTGGGCTCAGGGGACCCTAAGGGTGCTGGGGATCGAACCCGGGTCGATGCGCACAAGGCATACGCCCTCCCGGCTGTGCTCTTGCTCCCGCCCTATGTGGTCACTGAAAACAGTTGTGAAGGAGACACCTGTTACAAAAGCCCAGGGTGCCTGCACTCGCCGATGCCTGACCTCCCGGCGCAGCTGGCAGGACCCTCCCGCCCACCCCTGGGAGCCTGCCCGGACAACTCCACTGACAAGGGCTGAGCAGCTCCCAGACTCGTGACCAAACCTCCAGAGATCAACTGGCTGCAAAAATTTCTCAGATTCACGGTCCCGAGCTGAGAGCACCAGGGCGACCTTGCAGGGGGTGGGCCAAGTCCCACCCTGCTGGAGACCCGGCCGCCAGGCTCCCGCCCTAAAATCTGCCCCATGCAAACGGCCAGACTCCACCACCTCACAACTGAGCTCCCAGATGCCGGACTGCCAACAACTTCAGGTACATCCGGGTGTTTTTAGAGGGGGGGGGGAGTTGAAAACTCTGGGCATTCTCAGAGGGGGGCAACCTCCCCCCAACCTCCCCATACTCCCAGCAGCCACACGAGAGCCCACCGCCGCAACCGCAACCGCTACCTACACTCACTGCTCCGGGAAATACCTGGGACTTTCTGGAGCAGCACCTCCAAACTCTAGGATCCTCACATCCCGGCAGGCGCAGACCAGATTGGACCAGAATGCAACTGAGAGGACAACTGAGCCAGATTAACAAAAACATTGTTGCAGAAGGCCCCGCTAGCAACCACAGCTCAGCCAACCCTCAGACAAGGACCTGATGTCCCGAGGGGAAGATGTAACAATTTTCCCAGATTTTCTCTTACTGAAGTTTTGGGTTTTTTTTTTTTGCTTTTTGGGTCACACCTGGCGATGCACAGGGGTTACTCCTGGCTCTGCACTCAGGAGTTACTCCTGGAAGTGCTCAGGGAACCATATGGGATGCTGGGAATCGAACCCGGGTCGGTTGCGTGCAAGGCAAACGCCCTACCTGCTGTGCTATCGCTCCAGCCCCCGAAGCATTTTTCTTGCCTGGCAAGCCACCCGTGATGTATTTGATATGCCAAACACAGTAACAACAAAATCTCCAATGGAGACATTACTGGGCCCGCTTGAGCCATTTAGATCTGTCCTCCCGTTGTTCATTGATTTGCTCGAGCGGGCCCAGTAACATCTCCATTGTGAGACTTGTTGTTACTGTGTTTGGCATATCGAATACATCACGGGTAGCTTGCCAGGCTCTGCCATGCGGGCGAGATACTCTTCGGTTGCTTGCAGGGCTCTCTGAGAGGGGCGGAGGAATCGAACTCGGGTTGGCCATGGCCATGTTGGCTGCGTGCAAGGCAAACGCCCTACCGCTGTGCTATCGCTCCAGCCCCGACCATTTAGATCTAACAAGCAATATTAACAAATGACTGTGGGCCTTCAGCCGGGGCACGTTTGAGGAGTGGTTGGGAGAATGGGGCCAATGCTGGTGGGAGCGAAGGAAACGGTGGTGGTGGGATTGGGGTTGGAATATTGGATGCCTGGAACAAATGTATCTATCATGAACTGTAAACCACAGTGCTTAAATAAAGAGGAAAAAATGTTGAGGGTCTAGAAGGATCGCACAGTGGGTGGGGCGCTGGCCTTGCACACAGCTGACCTGGGTTCTAAAATCCTGGAACCTCGTAGGGACCCCTGAGCCAGGAGTTAGCTCTGAGCACTGCCAGGTGTGGCCCCCAAGCAAAAACAACCTGTCAAGGACAATCCAATCCCAGGATGGGAGACAATCAGGATTTCAGCTGCTCTGGGAGTCTGGCCGGGCAGTGCCGGGTGTGACCCCAAACAAAACAAAACCCTGAGCGTCCCATGGTTCCTCAAGCACCACAAGGAATCACCCCGAGCAGAGCCAGGAGTAGCCCTTGAACACGCCTGGTGCAAAATCAGTAAATTTTAACTATCTCTCTGGCTAGGGACACAGCTCAAAGGGCTGGGTGCAGGCTCTCAGCCTGCAGGACCCCGGGTTCAATCCCTGGGCCTCCACGGCCATGAGGCGGTGACCCCAAGCACAGCGCTAGGAGTCCTCACCCCCTCCACCATAAAATAAAAAACCAAGCAAAAGAATGAAAGCATTTCAGGCTTGGCCTGGAGCTCAGTGGTTGAGCACTTGCTGATGAAGCCCCAGGTTCAATCCCCGGCACCTTCAAACACCAAAGTCAAGTCCCAGAAGATAACCCAGATGGCAGCAAAGTCCACTTTTGGGGGGGAAGTTCACTGCATAACCTGGGAGGCAAAAAGCTCGTGCAAAAGGGAAAATGGTGCCTTCAGTTCAGACTGACCGAGCCCAGGGCCGGAGCGACAGCACAGAAGGGAGGGCACTTGCCTTGCTGGGTTCGATTCCCAGGATCCCATATGGTCCCCTGAGCACCGCCAGGAGTGATTCTCTGAGTGCAGCGCCAGGGGTAACCCCTGAGCATCGCCAGGTATGACCCAAAAAGCCAAAAATGAATTACTAGGCTCACTGTGCCCAAGCCAACCACCAAAGCCTGGTCCGAATCTGACCCCCCACAACTGTTTGCCCCCACTGGGCTGACATCAGAAAAGGGGGGTGAGGGAGCGCCACCAGCCCCAGCCCAGGGTGTGGGGAGCCCGGGGCAGAGCCTCCCTTTGCAGGGTGATGGCCGGAAGTTGTGGGGGGGAACTCCTGAGAAGTGCGAGCAAGGCGCTCCCCTGTAAAACCCACCAGGCCATCCCAGGCACACCTGCCCCCTCATCAGGAGGCTCTGTGGCTCAGGGGTCCCTGCGCTCAGACCGGTCCCCCCAATTTTCTAGTAAATGAAGCTACCTCTTTCCCTGGAAAAGGTGGGGGAGGGGTGGCGCTCGATGCCTCACCCAGGTCGCGACTGAGCCGTCAGCAAGGGTGAAGGGTGAAGGGTCATGAGGTCGAGCCGGACTCTGGCGCTCAGGAGCGGCTGCACCCGACACCAGCCTGCGTGCCCTGGGCCAGTCCTGTGTCTGCAGTCCCACGCAGAGGTGACCCCACTGCCCCCGCGCCAGGTGAGACCCACACAGGGACACGTCACTGCTCCAGAGCTCGACCTCCACCTCTCAGCCTCTCCAACAGCTAGCACAGGGCCAGAGAGGACGACGGGGAGGGCACCAGGGTGGCCTGTGGTCCATCCTGAGGGGATCCCAGCGCCCCAACAGAACCCCTGGGCCCTGCCAGGGTGGTCCCTGCAGGGTTATGGCACTTGCCTTGCACGCAACTGACCTGGGTTCAACTCTCAATACCACAGAGCATCACTCCTGCACACAGGGACAAGAATGAGTCCTGGGCAGCCCCAGGTGCGGCCCCAAATAGCCCCTCCCACAAAAAGGAGCACCGTCTGGAGGTAACAAGGACGAGGAGCTGTGGCCTGGAGTCACCGCTCCACCATCGCCATCCCTTCCCCTGCTCCCCAAAAGTCCTCAAGAGTATGGGGGCTGGAGCAATAGCACAGCGGGTAGGGCGTTTGCCTTGCACGCGGCCAACCCGGGTTCAATTCCCAGCATCCCATAGGGTTCCCTGAGCACCGCCAAGAGTAACTCCGGAGTGAGCCAGGAATAACCCCTGTGCATTGCCAGGTGTGACCCCTCCGCCAAAAAAAAGAGAGTAACCACAAGGCACCCCGAAGCGCTGGGGGCAGTGGGCAGCGAGCAAGGTGCCAGGCATGTCTGGGCACTGATGCCAGGCCAAGGGGAGGGGATGGGAGCGCCCTCCCGCGGCCGACCTGGCTTTCTTTCCCTGTGACAGGCCCTGGCCATCTGGGCCCCGGCAGCTGGTACAGAGTAAGGCTGTGCCCAGCACCACACAGGCAGAAGCGGGTCTCTCTCCGCCCTCTCTGGCAGGTTCTCTGGGTACTGGGTCCGCCGTGAGCTGACATTACTGTGGGGGGCAGCGGGGACAGACGGAGGAGACAGGGGTGTCGAAGGAGAAGGACCACCACGACAAACACATCAACGAGGACAGGACCCCAGGCCCACGCCGGGTGCGCGCACTCACAGCTCAGGGGCCCATTTTGTGGGGTTCCAAGTGGCACAACAAAACTCTCCAAAGCCCCTGCAGCGGTGACCTAGGTAGGTGTGGCCTCTCCCAAAGAAACGCCCCCCTCCCCATCCTGGCACGGGGACTGGAAGGAAGCTCCCGGGACCCAGCCCTGGCCCCAGCTGGCACCACCAAGAATAAGGTTTCCTGCCGCTAGGGGAACCTTCCTTTGTTTTCTGTTTGTTTTGGGGGATGCCTATGGGATAACAGGGATCAAACACGGCTCAGTGACGCTCAAGGCCAGCGCCCTCCCTGCCGGACCCTCCCTCCGGCCCTCTCCCCCTCTCCGATGGAGACCCCGAGATTCGCCAGAGATTGGGGGGGGTTAGGCACCCACCTAAGGCAGCACAAGCCCCGGGCCTCCAGCTTCGCCACAAGGTGGGAAGAAGTAGAGGTCCCACCACATGCTGCTGACCGGCCACAGAGGGGTTGGGGGGGGGGGGGTCCGAGGCGCTGAGTCCTGGAACAACGCCCACCCTGGGAAACAGAGGCGGGGGGAGCGCCAGGACAAACGCCCCATTTACAGATGCTGGAAGGCAGCCAGGAGGCAGAGCGCCCTGGCCGGAGAGCGGGCTGGGCGGCTGCGGGGAGCAGGGTCGGGGCAGTGGCCGGGGGTCTCTGGAGGGCAGAGCGGCGCAGAGGACACCCCGAGAGGGTCCTGGGCTGAAGAGCCTGCAGAGACTCAACATACTGGGGGTGGGAGGTTCTGCTGGACAGACGTGGGAGGCGGCGGCGCGCGGCTCACCGGCGCCACCGTCAGGCGGCGGCGCGCACCCCCAGCCCGGGACGCGGCGTGCCGGGACGGCGTGTGCTCCTCTCCGCCGCCACGAGGTGGCGCGCTGCCAAGCTGCACCGCACAGCGGGGGCGGCTGCGGGCTTTGTCCCGGGTCCGGGCAGGGGCACCTCGGCCGGTCGGGGCGTCCCGGGGCCGCGCATGATTCATCGGCCCAACACCCAGGCTCCCCACGCCCATCTCGTGCAAGCCACGAAGCACCCCGCGATAACGAGGGGCGCTGCGTGGCCCTCGACCCGAGACGGGCCAAGCCGTCGCCCGGGTGAGAGGGCGGCTCGTTATCGCTGATCGCTATTACCCCAAGTGATAGCAGCTGCGTCTCCGCGTCTCCGACCGGCGCTCCCTCCCCCGGGTCCCCCCCACTCTGCCTTCCACCCCCCAGGGGCCTTGGACCGCGCTCAGACTCCCTCTGGGGCTGCAGGGCTGGGCGCTCCTTGTGGTGGGGCACTGATCCCGGAGGGTGGGGGGGTCGCACACAGTGTGCTCCTGGCCAGCCGGGTTCGGGAGGACGCACCTCTCAGGCCCCATGGGTCCCCTGGCCAATATTTACCAGCCTCGGTATTCAGCGGGGTTCTGACCTGCAGGAGAGTGGCTGAGGAGAAACAATGACAGCATAGCAATAATTGGCAAAACCTGGCAGTACTGGCGAAATGACGACTTCCTAAAAACAAGGCTTGGAGAGATTCAGATGTTCCTGTCTTTTCCTTTCTTTTGGGGGGGGAGGGAGTGTGCCCAAGAAGTGCTCATAGGTCTTTGGGACCACTCCCCCAAGGACCCAAGGGTACTGGGCCAGTGATGTGAGAGGCTGGGTGCTCAGTGCTCAGACCCGGTGATGCCAGGCTGCTCAGGCTCAGAGCTGTCCCCAGGAACCAAACACAGGGCCCCACGTGTAAGGCTCCAGCCCGCTGGGGTGTCTCCCTGGCCTGCACTCATTTCTTTCTTTTCTTTTGGTTTTTAGGGCCACACTGGAGATGCATAGGGCTTACTCCTGGCTCTGCACTGAGGAATTACTCCAGGTGAGGCTCTGGAGACCATATGGGATGCAGGGATGGAACCCAGGTGGGCCTCGTGTGTGGCGGATTTATCTCTCTGGCCCACCCCTAGAGCTCATTTCTGAGGCTGAAAAAAAAAATCAGCTCCAGTGACAACTGGCCGGAGTCACTCCGATACGGGAGGCTGGTCCCCAAAGAGAAGCCCGGGCCTCTGAGCTCACAGTGCCAGAGAACGGGCTGCGTCTCCCGGGCCCCGGATGCTTCTGCAGGAGCCGGGTAGCGCTCCTGCCGGCCCCTGAGAGGACACACGTGGGAAGCAGAGAGGAGCTGGGACATTTGCCCGTGACACGACGCGCCAACGACCGAGTCGGACTTGACCCAAAAGGCTCCGTCCCCACGGCCTGCAAAACCAGGCAGGTTCGGCGCATACGCAGTCTGGCTTTTCCTCCCCAAATCCTCAAGCCCTGCTCACTGGCACAGAGCAGGTGCGGCAGGCGAGGGCCACACAGCGCTGTCCTGTGCTGCTCAGGCAGACCAGACCCTTCTGGAAGCAAGTCTCCCTGGGCAGGTGAACCACATGTGCCCCGACCCCGCGTCCAGGCACACACGCAGGCACCTCTCGGGCTTACCCAGTTCAATCCCCACCACACGCATGAATGCAGCGGGACAGGGGAGTCTGGGATCTCGACTAAAAAAGTCCCCCCCCCCCCCCCGCCCAGTCTAGGTCCAAACCAGGTCTCCACACTCCCTGGCGGGGATGGGGCTATGCCCCCTGGCTCCCTTACTGCTCCCCACAATTTTCCAGCCTGAGCTTGCACTGCCACCAGCTGCTGTGAAGATGAGGGGCTGGAGCAATAGCACAGCGAGGAGGGCGTTTGCCTTGCACGTGGCCGACCCAGGTTCGATTCCCAGCATCCCATATGGTCCCCCAACACCGCCAGGAGTAATTCTGAGTGCAGAGCCAGGAGTAGCCCCTGTGCATCGCCGGGTGTGACCCAAAAAGCAAAAATAATAATAAGATGAGGAACTGAGGCGGCTGCATGCCACCAGGTGCCCTGTCACCGTCCTCATGGCGACTTCTGCGAACCGGGCCTACCAGACCACAACGGGGCGCCTCAGCCCTGGGGAATCTGCACTTGAGCTGAGCTGACAGCGCCTTTCAGGGGTAGGAAAGGGCCCCTCTGAGAAGCTGAGATGCCAGGAAGCCTGGCCGTGGTCACTGCCTGGAGCCCAATGATCACTTCATCCTCTCAAACCAACCTGCATCTCCTCTGACCACAGGACAATGTCAGTCAGCACCATGCCGCTGGGGTGCTCCCCTAAAATGCCTCATGACAGCCCCCCATGGTTATCTGATCCCTCTTCTCTGACTCCCTCACCCACACACTCTCCTCCCTGCTGCTCCAACAGGTCTAAGACCTCAGGACCTTTGTGCTCTGGAGGGATGAGCTGCCTCCTGGAGGCCTGCCTGGTTTGCTGCGCCCTCTCCCTCCCTCAGGGCCTTAGCCCTGCGGTCACTGCCTGGAGACCACCCTCGATTGAAAAAAGGGGGGAACCCTCTCTCCGGCGCTCCTTCATGCCCCTTCCTCCTCCATATCTGGCTCAAGCCCATCTAACCACGACCACCGCGTATCATGCAGGTACCACCAGCTCAATGAATGAATGACGGCCCCAAACGGAGAGACCCCCCCCTCACCCCCTGGCCTCCACCTCCTGGTCCCACGGGGGACTCCGGCGTGCCCTTTTCAAGCTGTCTTCCCCGCTCACCCCCAGCCGTTTGAAACCCGGACAGAACCCGGATTTCCCCTCCCCCACAAGGGAAAAAAATCAGGTGGGGGAAGATTTTCCCCCTGGAAGCCAAGGGGCGACCAGCCCCTCCCCACCCCCCCAAATACACACACATAAAGACCCGACGCAGGGGGCAAGCCTGGCAACGGCTGGGAGGGAGGGGGGTCTTGGGCCCCCAGCGGGCCGGCCACGGGCAGCCGAGTCGAGTCCCACCCCCGGACAACGGCCAGCGCCGCCGGCGCCGCTGTCCACTCGCCTACCTGCCGCCCCGCGCTCCGGCCGGCCGCCCGGCGCCCCCTCCCCGGCCCGCGAGCTGCAGCACGGCCGCCCCGGTGCGCCCGGGCCCGGCGGGAGGAGGGGCTGACGCTCCACCAACAGGTAGGAGGGGCGGCAGCGCCGGGGGCCCCTTTCCGCCCGACAGCGACCCCCACTCCGCGCCGCGTCCCCCCACCCCCCGGGGCCGCTCCTCGGGGCGGCAGCGCTGCCCCGGGGCGGGGGGCGGCGGGCGGGCGCGGGGGGGCCGGGGGACCGGGGGGCGGCGGGGCGGGGCGCGGGGGGCCGGGGGCGCGGGCGAGGGGGCGCGCCGGGGGCCGCGGGGGCCGTTACCTGGCCCTGAAGGCTGCGGGCGGGGCCGAGGGCCGCCGGGTGCTGGCTCCGGGGCCCGGCCCCTCCCCCGATCCGGCTCCGAGGCTCGGAGCCCGCAGCCGCCGCCGCCGCCTCCGCTGTCAACAAACCCCGGGCGCGTCACTTCCGGGCCCGCCCCCTAGCAACCGCGGGCCCGGCCCCGCCCACCCCACTACCGCCCCCCCCCCCCCCCCCCGCCCGCGCCCCCGCCCCCGACACGGCTCCGGCGGCGCGCGCGGACGGCGGCGCCCGAAGGTTCCGGGCCGGGCCGGCGCCCCGAGTTCCGGCCCGCCGGGCCCCGGCGTGCGGAGGCGGAGGGGGTCCCGGCTTGGGGCCGGAGCCCAGGAAGGGGTCACGGGCCGCGACCGACTCCGCCTCCGCGCGTCCGCTCCGCTCCCCGCCGTCTCCGCGGTCCCCCCCACCCCCCGCAGGGACACCGCCGCGCGATCGGGGGTCGCCCGGGACGCCCCCCGCGCGCTCCGCCCCTCCGCGCCCGCCGGGACCTGGTGCTCCCGCTGCTCCCCGCCCCGTGCTCGCCTGGCTCCCGAGGGAATCTTCCAGAAGGAGCCCCGGCCCGGCACCCCCTGCGCGGGTCCCACCACCCCCCACCACCCCCCGCGGCCGCCCCCTCGAGCCCCGCTTACTTGGCCCCCTCCCCCCGTCGTCCCGCGCGGGCCGTGGCCAGCCATCCGGGTGGGTCCTCGCGGGGATGCCCAGCTCGGCAGCGCGCTCTCGCCCCCGCCTGGACCCCGCACGCGGCTTCGGCGTCAGGTGCCCGGTTAGATGCCCAGGCTGGGAGCAGAAACGCTCTCTGGACACGCCCCTTCCACTTCTAAAGCTAATTAGTGGGGCCGAGCGAGCGGGGAGGGCCTTTGGCCTTGCACGCGGCCGCCCCGGGTTCGAGCCCCGGCAGCCCAGAGGGTGCCCTGAGCACCGCCAGGAGTAACCTTTATCCCGAGCACCGAGGGGGGTGACCCAAATAAGCAAGAAAAAAAGAACAGAACTAATTAGTGGTCTTTGATCATCTGCCACGGGAGGGAGGAGGGTGCTTGGCGATGAATCTCAGAAAGCCATAAAAAGAAATAAAAACTTAAGAATGTTGGGAGAGACAAGAAATGATCTGGGGGTGCAGAAAGAGAATAGAAGGTGGGCGCTTGCCTCGCACGGAGCACCCCGGATTGGGTGCCCGCATTGCACATAAGTCCCGCCTCCCACCCCAGGACCACCGGAGTCACCTCTCTGTGCTCGGAGCCAGGAATAGTCCCCGAATATCTCTGGGTGTGACCTAACCCCCCTACCTTAACCCCCCCCAAAAAAAACCTGCCAAATCAGCTGTCTTTCCCTCCTCCTGCAAAGAGCATACTTTGCCTCAGCCTCAGAACCAGGGCTCCCCCAAAAGTTGGGTTAGGTTCCAGTGCAGAGTAGGGCCAGTGGTCTCAGATGCAGCTAGTGTCCACCCCAAAGTCCAGGCAACTTGCGCCCTCCCACACACACATATGCCATCTTGTCAGGATAGTGGCCAACCAGGCAGGAGCGAGTGATTCTATTCTGGCTACCTCCTCCCCCTCCGGCTCCCTCTGCAATTCATCCCAACAGACCCAGTGGTACTCGTGGGGTTCATGAGGTGACAGGATCAAACCCTGGCCCTTACTTGCAAAGCGCATGCTCCAACCTTGACTGTCCATTATTACTACTTCTTGTTAGTGATTTTGGCCACACCCGAGGTCCCGCTCAGGGCTTACTCCTGGCTCTGCACTCAGGGGTCATTCCTGAAGGTACTCAGGGGACCATATGAGATGGCACCAAAGGCCAGCGCCCTACCTGCTGTATTTATTATTGTATGTATTTCTGGCCCCAACAAATTTTGACCGAGACACAGAGCTGGGAGCTTGCTCTTGGCCGTTTATAAAAGGGCCCTTGAGGCCCACTCGGGATGGGAGATGCGTGCCGAAAATAAACTATAGCCCGAACATGATGGCCATTCAATACTTGCACTGCAGACCACAACACCCTAAAGGAGACAGTAAAAGGGAATGTGCCTGCCACAGAGGCGGTGTGGCGGGAGGGAGTGGGGGGGAATCGGACGGATACTGGGAACATTGGTGGTGGAGAGTGAACAGGCACTGGTGGAGGGATGGGAACTCGATCACTTTATGACTGAAACGTAAGCATGAAAGTTTGTAAGTCTGTAGCTGTATGAATCACGGTGATTCATTAAAAAATAAAAAATGTAATTAAAAAACAAGCAAAGAGGCCCTTGAGCATCGAGAGGACAGCAGGGAGGTGTTTGCCTTGATCCGGGCTCGATCCCTGGCACCACATATGTTCCCTTGAGCACCATGAGGAATTATCCCTGAGCCCAGAGCCAGAAGTGCCCCTGGTATGGCTCCAAAACTGGAAAACACACACACACAAACAAACTTGGAGTTGCCATCTGGCCTTCCACTTCCCCTTCTAGGTGTGTCTGCAGGGAAAATGCCCTGGGCTGAGCAGCAGTTACTTCTAAAGGTCAAGGTGTGGACCGACCCAGAGGCCCTCAGCTGGCCGTGGTTATGGTGATGGACCGTGACTCATCCCACACTCGAGCAGTAAAAGGAGATGAAGGACTATTGCATGCTGACACCAACGGATCTGGGACAGGTGCTAAAGAAAGAACCAGTCACAAAGACCACTCGGTGTGATTCTATTGTTTCACGCAGAACAAGCGACAGAAAGCAAGTTTGAGGGGTGGTGATGGTGGAGCGGTGGAGAGATAAACCAGCGGGGCACATGCCTTGCACGGCCGACACCAGGGGGCGCTCCTGAGCAGAATCAGGACTAGCCTCCCTGCGCCGCACCTCGGGTCTATTCCCACACCCTGGGTGATCAGGAAAAAGATTGCTCAGAGAAACAGGTTGTCACTTTGATGTCAAACCATGAGGTTTTGTTCACCTCTTTTGCATGGCTACCCAGCAGTCCAGTAGTTGCCCAATAGATTTGTTTTTTTTTTTTTTGTTTTTGTTTTTTTTTGCTTTTTGGGGCCACACCTAGCGATGCTCAGGGGTTACTCCTGGCTCTGCACTCAGGAATTACACCTGGTGGTGCTTGGGGGACCATATGGGATGTTGGGGATCGAACCCAGGTTGGCCATGTGCAAGGCAAACGCCCTACCTGCTGTACTATCTCTCTGGAGCCAAGTTTTTTCTTTTTTTTTTCTTTTTTTTTTTTTGTTGTTGTTGTTCCTTTTTGTTTGCTGGGAGCACACCCAGCAGTGCTCAGAAATTACTTCTGGCTCTATACTCAGGGATCACTCCAAGGGGTGCTCAGGGGGCCTTATGGGATCAAACCTCGACTGGCTGCGGCTGCGTGGAAGGGGACCTCCCTGCCCACTGTACTATCTTTTTTGTTTGGGTTTGGTTATAGAAGTCCTAGAAAGTTAATTCAGCAGTCTTCTTTGATTTGTGTTTTGGTTTTGAGTCATGCCTGGCAATGCTCAGGGCTTGCTCCTGGCTCTATGTTCGGGGATCACTCCTGGCCCCCGAACTCAGGGACCATATGGAATGCCGGGGTTCAAACCTGACTTTGCCAAGTGCAAGGTAAACATCCTACCCGCTGAACTATCACTCCGACACCCTAGCTTTTAATTTTTTTTCTTGCTTTTTTTTGGGTCACACCTGGCGATGCATGGGGTTTACTCCTGGCTCTGCACTCAGGAATCACCCCTGGCGGTGCTCGGGGGACCATATGGGATGCTGGGAATCAAACCCGGGTTGGCCACGTGCAAGCAAACGCCCTACCTGCTGTGCTATTGCCCCGGCCCCTTTAATTTATTTTTAATTTATTTTTGCCTTTTGGATCACACCTGGAGGTGATCAGTGGTTACTCCTGATGATGCTTGGGGGCCATATGGGATGCCGTGAATCAAACCAGGGTTGGACACGTGCAAGGCAAATGCCCTACCCGCTGTACTTTTGCTCCAGTCCGTCTTTATTTTTAATTATAAAAAAATTTTTGGGGGACTGGAGCGATAGCACAGCGGGTAGGGCGTTTGCCTTGCACACAGCCAACATGGCCGACACAGGTTCGATTCCCAGCATCCCATATGGTCCCCTGAGCACCGCCAGGAGCAATTCCTTATTCAGTCTTTTTTTTTTTATTAATTAATTTATTTATTTATTGAATCACCATGGGAAAGGTTACAAAGCTTTCAGGTTTAGGTCTCAGTCATGCAAATATCAAGCACATTTCCCTTTACCAAAACTTATTTTTTACCATGAAGAACCCCAATAAAACCCCACCCCCCACCCCTCCCAGTCCCTGTGGGGCAGATGAATTCTAGTTAACACTCTATCTGCTTTGATTAGATTCATTGTTTCAATAAAAGATTCACCACTATTATTTAGAGTTTACCAACCCCCCCAAGTCAGACATGCTGACAAAGCATTGTGAAGTGATTTGCTGTCTACAGCTGGGTTCAAGAATTATATGTTGGTTTTGGATTTCTGCTATTTTACTTATTGACCCTGGAAGTATTTCTACTGAAAGTCAGATAGTTAAGAAATTGGTTTCTGTGCTCTGGAGTCGTGGCCGTGCTGGAGAGCTGCTAGTGGGGGGCAACTGGTGGCCTTGGTAGGGCGTGAAGGGCGGACCGAAACGCCCCCCTTCCCATGAGGTTTTAGTCGCCCCAGGAGCAATTCCTGAGTGCATGAGCCAGGAGTAACCCCTGAGCATCGCCGGGTGTGACCCAAAAAGAAAAAAAAAATTGGGGGGATCACACCTGACAGTGCTCAGGGCATACTCCTGGCTTTGTACTCAGGGATCACGCCTGACAATATTTGGGTAGTGCTCAGGGGATCATATGGGTTCTCAGGGATCTAACCTGGATTAGCTGCGTGCAAGGCAAGTGTCTTACCGGCTGTTCAATCACTCTAGTTCTCTAATTCAATAGTCTTGATAGGAATTTCCATGGAATACAAAATAAACTTCTCATACTAATGAATATGTCTAACATGGTTTCAGGATGTAAGTCAATAAAAGTAAATAGAATTAAGTTATTACTGATTATTATCAATTTATTCTATATAAGTAATTAAATAATGTAAAAGAAATTTTATTTTCCTATTGCAGTTAAATATTTAAAAGGTAATTTTAGGGTCTGGAGAACTAGAACAGCAGATTAGGCATTTGCTTTGCACATGGCCAATCCGTGTTTGATCCCTGGCATCCCATAAGGTCCCCCGAGCCTGCCAAAAGTGATCCCTGAGCACAGGGACAGAAGCAAACCCTGAGGGGTTAGAGAGATGATACAGTTGGTGGGTACTTGCCTGCACCCTGCTGAGCTAGGTTCAATCCCTGGCACCCCATATGGTCTCCTGAAGTCTGCCAGGAATTATTCTTGAATGCAGAGTGAGAGGTAACCCCTGAGAATCACCAGGCATGGCCCCAAGTAAAAAAAAAACACAGGAAGATATTCTCAACTATTAGTTGTTTTTTGTTTGTGTGTGTGTGTGTGTGTGTGTGTGTATGTGTGTGTGTTTGCTTTTTGGGTCACACCCAGCAATGCTCAGGGGTTACTCCTGACTTTGCACTCAGGAATTATTCCTGGAAGTGCTCAAGGGACCATATGGGATGCGGGGAATTGAACCCTGGTCGGCAGGTGCAAGGAAAATGCCCTCCCCGCTGTGCTATTGCTCCAGCCCCTCAACTACTAGTTGTTTTTTTTTTTCTTTTTGAATCACACCCGGTGATGCTCAGGGGTTACTCCCAGCTCATGCACTCGGGAATTGCTCCTGGCGGTGTTCAGGGGACCATATGGGATTCTGGGAATCGAACCTGTGTCGGCCATGTTGGCTGTGTGCAAGGCAAATGCCTTACCCGCTGTGCTATCGCTCCAGCCCCTCAACTACTAGTTTTCATTTATTTACTTTTATTGTTCTGTTAGTTGCTTGGGTCCACACGCAGAATGCTCAGGATTTATGCTGACTCAGTGCTCAGGGAGCACTTCTCACAGACCATATGGGATGCCAGGGCTCAAGTCTGGGTCAGTCACATTCAATTCAAGGCAACCACCTACTGACTGAACTACCATTACAGCCTATATTTTTTCTTTTTTTTTTTTTTGCGTCACACCCAGCGATGCTCAGGGGTTACTCCTGGCTCATGCACTCAGGAATTGCTCCTGGCATTGCTCAGGGGACCATATGGGGTGCTGGGAATCGAACCTGTGTCGGCCATGTTGGCTGCGTGCAAGGCAAACGCCCTACCCACTGTGCTATTGCTCCAGCCCCCATTACAGCCTGTTTTATTTGGGTTTATCGTACAGTCAGTGCTAAGGGATGCTCCAAGCATGGTACCCAGAGTGGCTCCCAGCAGTGTTCAAGAGACGATGCAGGGGCTGGAGCGATAGCACAATGGGTAGGGCATTTGCCTTGCACACGACCAACCTGGGTTCAATTCCCGACATCTCATATGGTTCCCCCAGGCACCACCAGTAGTAATTCCTGAGTGCAGAGCCAGGAGTAACCCTGAGCATCGCTGGCTGTGACCCAAAAAGCAAAAAACAACAAAAAAAAGCGGTTCCCCAGACACACACCACACCACCACGTGCTCAAGCTCTTTGAGCTTTTGCCTGGCTCACATCAGACACTTTCAAGGAAACTCACGCGAGAACTGTGAGAAGTCATCACTAGGGGCGCTGGAGCGGAGACAGTACCCTGGTGCTCTTTGGACTTGTGTGCAGCAGGCTGAGTGAGTGAGGGTCACCCCCAAAGGACGGAGACTTGTAGCCTAGGTTTGTTCGGGGATAACAGTGATTCTATAGGGGCAGGAAGGAATGCTTTATGTGCAGAGCATGAGACGGGACGGGAAGGTGAACTCTATGGTTAGAGTGTCACGAGGTCTCTCTGAGCCAATGCAGAGGGAACAGTAAGCTCTACAGATACCACTGGGGTTGGATCCCCCTGCCTCAAGCCCCAGCCTCTGACAGTTGCAAGACCTTCCAGCTATGCTAATCATGGGGGGGATGCTGGTTCCCTTGGCAACAGCTGGCCCCTAACAAGGTCAGGACTCGGAGCCTTCCCAGCAGCCTGGAAGGTCAGGGAGCTTGCAAGGAGGAACTCCAACTTTACCCCCCCATAACAACAACTAACTAAATAAAGAAGGGCTAGAGCAATAGCATAGCAGGTAGGGCGTTTGCCTTGCATGCGGCCGACCTGGCCAACCCAAGTTCGATTCCTCCGCCCCTCTCGGAGAGCCCGGCAAGCTGCCGAGAGTATCTTGCCTGTAATCTCGCCTGCACGGCAAAGCCTGGCAAACTACCCGTGACATATTCGATATGCTGAACACAGTAACAGCAAGTCTCATAATGGAGACGTTACTGGGCCCGCTTGAGCAAATTGATGAACAATGGGAGGACAGTGCTACAGTGCTACTCTGCACCTATGAGAAAGTCAAAGTTTAAGAGGTTGACTTTGGGCTAGACAGATAATACAGGAAGGGAAGCACCATTCACCTGATATGCAGCCAACCAGCGTTTGATCCCTGGCATCACTTATGCTCTCTATTCACTGCCAGGAGTCATTCCTGAACATCAAGCCAGGACTGGTGTGACCAAAAAATAAAATTGAGGGGCTGGAACGATAGTACAGCAAGTCAGGCCTTTGCCTTGCACCCGGCCGACCCAGGTTTGATTCCCAGCATTCCATATGGTCACCCAAGCATCGCCAGGAGTGATTTCTTTTTTTTTTTTTTAAACATTTAAAGATGCTCGACTCAGGGTTTTATTTTTTATTTATTTTTTTGCTTTTTGGGTCACACCCGGCGATGCACAGGGGTTACTCCTGGCTCTGCGCTCAGGAATTACCCCTGGCGGTACTCAGGGGACCATATGGGATGCTGGGAATCGAACCCAGATCAGCCACATGCAAGGCAAACGCTCTACCCGCTGTGCTATTGCTCCAGCCCCCAGGAGTGATTTCTAAGTGCAAAGTCAGGAGAGTAACCCCGGTGCATCGCTGGGTGTGAGTGACCCAAAAAAAGAAAAAAAAAAGAGGGGGCCCAAAAACAAAACAAAAAAAAAAGAGGAGGCTGGAGAGATAGTAAAGCAGGGGCTATGTAGTTGCAGATGGCCAACCTGGGTTCAATCCCCATATTCCACCACCGGGAGTAATTCCTGAGTGCAGAGCCAGGAGTGACTCCTGAGCATTGCTGGGTATGGCCCTAAAACAAACAAACAAACAACAAAAAAAAAGAATTGAAATCAAAAAGTTGGAGTATAGCTGAAAAGACGGAGCATGTATTTGAATATGGGAACTCCAGGTTTGATCCTCCGTACTCTGTGTGGCCCCCCCCAAACAAAACCAAAAAAGATAAAAAATTGACCATATCATTACTCTTTAGGAACAAGAGAAGCATCTGTCCAGAGAAAGTTACATGCACAGAGGGTCCTGTGGCACCTTTAACTGTAAAAACCAACTAATCGACCAAAAAAAAAAATAGAAAAAGAAGAAAAATAAAAAGAAACAACCTAAATGTTCACCACCTGTGATTAAATAAAATAGATTTCTTTGGGATATCTACAAACTGCTAGGAAGACATGGACAGAGGAGAAAATCACAAACTTTAAAATCATATACTAGGGCACAGTGGGTAGGGCGTTTGCCTTGCACACGGCTGACCCGGGTTCAATTCCCAGCATCACATATGGTCCCCTGAGCACCACCAGGGGTAATTCCTGATTGCAGAGCCAGGAGTGACCCCTGTGCATAGCTGGGTGTGAACCAAAAAGGAAAAAAATAAAAAATAAAATAAAATCATATTTGCTCGAGCGGGCCCAGTAACGTCTCCATTGGAGACTTTGTTGTTACTGTGTCTGGCATATCGAATACTCTCGGTAGCTTGCCAGGCTAAAGAGCCAGATCATCAGGAACACACAGTATCTGCAGGAACACAACAAATCTCACAATGGAGACGTTATTGGGCCCGCTCGAGCAACTCCATGAACAACGGGAGGACAGTGCTACAGTGCAAATGACCAAATTAAGGAAATATTAACAAAAAATAACAATGTCCAACATTAGAAGGCTATGTTTACAACAGTTAAGAAAGGGAGGGGGGCTGAAGCGACAGCACAGCGGGGAGGGCGTTTGCCTTGCACGCGGCTGACCCGGGTTCGATTCCCAGCATCCCATATGGTCCCCTGAGCACTGCCAGGAGTAATTCCTGAGTGCAGAGCCAGGAGTAACCCCTGTGCACCGCCGGGTGTGACCCAAAAAGCCAAAAAAAAAGGGGGGGGAGTGTTATCTGATAGGTATAGTTAATTTGTGATATTTACATAATATATTGCACGATTAAACATAAAGCAAAGAAAATGAATAATATTAAGTAGAGGAGGACATAGACATGTACAAGTGGTTTCTATTAGAAAACAAAAAACCCCTTCTAAAACAAATCTCACACAGTAAACTGTCTGTATACAGAAGGGAGAAAAAAAGACTATTAACAACCTTCTCCCCCACCAAACTGTGACTCTCATTGAGTGGTGTGATACAATAGATTTTTACGTCTTTGTGCCTTTTTCTACTAAACCTAATCTCTTTCCTAACACACATGCACACGCATACACAACACACACACACAAGCCCAGCAGCAGAGCCCCTCTCTGCACATGTGAGGCCCAGGATATATCCCCAGCGGCCCAGCCATGTCCAAATCCCACAACAACAAACAAATAAGCTGCCTTTTTTTTTTTTTTTTTGCTTTTTGGGTTACACCTGGAAATGCACAGGGTTTACTCCTGGCTCTGTACTCAGAAGTTACTCCTGGCAGTGCTCAGGGGACCATATGGGATGCTGGGAATCGAACCTGGGTCAGCCGCGTGCAAGGCAAACGCCCTACCCGCTGTGCTATCTCTCCAGCCCCTGCCTTTTTTTTTTTTTAATTATTATTAGTGAAACACCATGAGGTACAGTTGTAGACCTACAAACTTTCGTGGTTGAGTTTCAGTTATACAATGATGGAGTACCCATCCCTCCACCAGTGCCCATTCTCCACCACCAATGATCCCAGTAGCCCTCCCCCCATCCCCCACCCCGCCTCTGTGGCAGGGCATTCCCTTTTGCTCTCTCTTTCCTTTAGGGTGTTGTAGTTTGCAATAGAGGTTTTGAGTGGCCATCGTGTTCAGTTCTATATAGTCTATTATTAAGCTGCTTTGTTTTTGTGCCATGCCTAGCAGTGTTCAGGCTTAGTCCTGGCAACTGGGGGATCCTATGTGGTGCCAGGGTGACCTGGGCTGGGCCAGTGCAAAGCTAGGCCCTACCCATTGGACTGCTGCTCCAACCCAGAACTAAGCTTATCTCCAAAATTCAAGGTGGGTAGGTAGTCACAGTCAGGCATTTTTGAAGACTGAAAAGTAATACTGAAACAGATGCTATAAATTGTACTCCTGTTTACCTATTTGTACAACTACTGAAATTAATCAAGAAGTTTGCTCACACATTATACTTATTACTGTCACTGTCACTGTCCTCCCATCGTTCATCGATTTGCTCGAGCGGGCCCAATAACGTCTCCATCGTGAGACTTGTTGTTACTGTTAGTGGCATATCCAATATGTCATGGGTAGCTTGCCAGGCTTTGCCATGCGGGCGAGATACTCTCGGTAGCTTGCTGTGTTCTCCGAGAGGGGTGGAGGAATCGAACCCAGCTCAGCCGGGTCGGCTGCGCGCAAGGCAATTGCCCTACCGCTGTGCTATCACTCCAGCCCATAGTTATTACATAATGCTTATTACACACCTGCTCATGACAGTAAAATATATTGACAGTCAAATGTGAGAGCATAAAGAGTAAAAAATGCGATTATTCACTTTTAACTGCCACTTAGTTCCGTGTCAAGGATGTGAATGAGTTAAGCATTACTACTGTTTCTGTATGGCATCACTAATTTTTCTACTCAGGCTTCACAAAATTTCTGAAAAATTCAAAATGCAGCTGATTAAACAATTTTTTTTCTCTTTGGATCACACCCAGCGATGCACAGGGGTTACTCCTGGCTCTGCACTCAGGAATTACTCCTGGTGGTGTTCGGGGGACCATATGGGATGCTGGGAATCCAACCTGGGTTGGCCGCGTGCAAGGCAAACGCCCTACCCGCTGTGCTATCGCTCCAGCCCTGATAAACAATGTTCTAACAATTCTTAATTTAGCTATTTAGAGGTTTGCTTTTTTTTTTTTTGTCATACCCAGTGATGCTCAGGGCTTATACTTCTGTCTCTGCCCAGGGATGACTCCTGGAGGACTCGGGGGACCATATGGGATGCCGGGGATTGAACCCAGGTCGACCACATTCACCCCTACCTGCCGTACTATTGTTTTAACCTGTTTCTTACATTTATAGTTACATTCTTTCAGTTGTTCTTTGTCTAGGGTCGTACCCAGCTTTGCTCATCTGCAGTGCTGTGGGCAGAACGGCGGTCCGCTGCGTGCAAGGCGAGCTCCTTATTCTGTACTATCTCTCAGGACCCAAGTTTTCTTAACAGCACTTGTGGTTTCCTTGTCTTCCTAACAAGTAATTTTGGATGGCTGGCTCTTCTCCTTTTATCGTGGCCACACTCTGCAATGCTCAGGTGTTGGGTAACTTTGGGATGTCTTTGCCCCTCCTCAGGGAGGTTAGGCTTATTGAGTTACTCCCACGATAGTGCCCCTGAGGCAAACCCAATTCCATGAAGCACTAATAATCCTATATTGCTTTTCTCGTTCCTTTATTTTACTTGCATAATTTAGCAATGTTCTTTTTGTATAGACACAGAAATACAGTTGATGCTGTGCTTTTGTCATATGGGAGTCAATTGACTCTGAAATGATATTTACTCTGGGCATCCATCATATTTATTTACTTACTTGTTGTTATTATTTTTCTTTTTGCACGCAGCCAACATGGCCAACCCGAGTTCGATTCCTCCGCCCCTCTTGAAGAGCCCGGCGAGCTACCGAGAGTATCTCGCCCGCACGGCAGAGCCTGGCAAGCTCCCCGTGACGTATTCGATATGCCAAACACAGTAACAAGAAGTCTCATGATGGAGATGTTACTGGGCCCACTCGAGCAAATCGATGAACAACGAGAGGACTGTGACCATGACCTGTTGTTATTATTATTTTTGTTTATTTATTTCAATTATTTATTATTTATGATTTTTTTTTGTTGTTTTGGGGGGGTCACACCCATGCACAAGGGTTGCTCCTGACTCATGAACTCAGGAATTACTCCTCGCGGTGCTCAGGAAACCATATGGGATGCTAGGAATCGAACTCAGGTTGGCTGCATGCAAGGCAAACGCCCCACCTGCGGTACTATCACTCCAGCACCCCCATCCATCATATTTACTTGACCTTAACCTACGTTGTCCTTACGTCCTAACACCCCCAAAAGAAAGATCCAGATGAAGGGATTGAATGGAACCAGGGCAAGCTGTAAGCTACCTTGTCATCGAAAGGGAACAAGCTAAACACCATAAGTATAATAAGTTAAGAGCACGGTCATGGACAAACTCTGTCATGACCCAAAAAGAAGCAACTGAATAAGGACCCTGCTGGGGTTCGGAAAGAGTAACCTGGCCTAAGGACTGTGATCTGGAATATATAGTGCGATGTCCCTAGGAAGAGCTAACCTTTAAGATTAATATATCTCTTACTGTGTCCATACAAAATGACTAGAAATATTATAAAAAGTAAATTTACTATGATTGTTTAAATGGATTACTAGCTGAGGGGAGGAGAAAGCAATACCTTACCCTGGATGGAATCCCACCCTTGAGGGCGTCTCCTAGTATTCTGGGGTGCTGAACCCTCAGATGAGATCTTGTCCTTGAGTTAATCCCCTAGAACTTCCCCTGAAGGAGTGGCTTTACCTCTGTTTGTTGTTATGACGGCTGGAGCGATAGCACAACGGATAGAGTGTTTGCCTTGCATGAGGCCGACCCAGCTGACCCGAGTTCGATTCCTCCGCCCCTCTTGGAGAGCCCGGCACGATACCAAGAGTATCTCGCCCGCATGGCAAAGCCTGGCAAGCTACCTGTGACGTATTTGATATGCCAAACACAGTAACAACAAGTCTTACAATGGAGACGTTACTGGGCCCGCTTGAGCAAATCGATCAACAACAGGAATACAGTGCTCCAGTGCTCCAGTTGTTATGACAATAGTCAACCCACCCCACCTATGTGTATAAAGATTTCTATATAACTATGCTGTAAGGTGTAAGAGGGGTAGAGGACCTTGAGGTCTACGAGGAGACTAGGATGAGGGAACTCTGATGACTGGGACTACGACCAAATTTACGGCAGCTGTAGTGCAGTATGGGAGAGATCGGACTATGCTGGGGAGGAGAGAGAAACTAACTGGCTACCGACCAGCCTGGGGCCCTGTCCCTGTTTCCCTGATCCCCTGGTACTTCGTCCGTCTGTCTCCGTGGGCTGGCAGGGGAAATGGTTTTTGGTCACCCAACGCTTGAGTCCCTAGCGCACCCACGCCTTTTCTTTGAAACTTACACTCCAGGCTGGGTGCTTGGGCTTATTCCTTGCAACAGTTCTGGGACTGTACCCAGACTGGCACACAGGGAAAGCACACACTTCAGTTTCTTTCTTTCTTTCTTTCTTTCTTTCTTTCTTTCTTTCTTTCTTTCTTTTTTCTTTCTTTTTTTTAATAATTTATTTCTTTATTGAATCACTGTGGGAAAAGTTACAGAGCTTTCAGGTTTAGGTCTCAGTCATGTAAATATCAAACACATTTCCCTTTACCAATACTTATTTTTAACCCCGAACCCCAATAGAACCCCACCTCCCACCCCTCCCAATTCCTGTGAGGCAGATGAGTTCTAGTTAATACTCTATCTACTTTGACTAGATACATTGTTTCGATAGAAGATGCACAATTATTGTTTAGAGTTTACGACCCCCCCCAATCAGACATGCTGAAACAGCGTTGTGAAATGATTTGCTTTCTACAACTTGGTTTAAGAATAAAATGATGTCGTGCGGCCGCAATAGTGGCCACGCGGTTTTGGATTTCTGCTATTTTACTTATTGACCCTGGAAGAATTTCTATTAAAAGTTAGATAGTTAAGAGATTGGTTTCTGTGCCCTGGAGTCGTGGCCGTGCCGGAGAGCCGCTCGTGGGGGGCAGCTGGCGACCTCAGTCGGGCGTGAAGGACGGCCCATTACGCCCCCCTTCCCATGAGGTCCCTGCCGCCCCCAGCCGCGGCTCAAACCTGCTGTCCACAAGGCTCCCGTTCGGCCGCCATCTTTCTTTCCAGAGAGGAGCGGGCGTTTCTTTCTTTTTTTTAACCTCCCAAGAGGCATTAGAAGATAGTACGATAGAGAGGCCACTTGCCTTACATAAAGCCAACTATATAGGGTCCCCCAAATGTCACCAGGCGTGATCCCTGAGCACCAGCGGATGTGGCCCAAATGCCAGAAACCAAAGGGTCTCAGGGAGTCACCTTCATCAACACTGGCCAATTTATCAACTCTTTGGTGCTATGCAGAGCAGTGCTCTAACCCTGTACTCTCTCCTGGCTCCAGCAAGATCCTTTCTGTTTGTTTTTGGAGGGCTCAGGGAGATGTATGGAGTGCCGGGAATTGAACCTGGGTCTACTGCATGCAAGGTAAATGCTCTGCAAGCTGAATTATTGCCTTGGAACTTCCCTTTTGTTTTTTGCATTAAGAAAAAATTATGGGGGCTGGAGCAATAGCACATTAGGCATCTGCCTAACAGTTAGGGCATTTGCCTTGCACACGGTTCACCCAGGTTCGATTCCCAGCCTCCCATATGGTCCCCTGAGCACCACCAGTAGTAATTCCTGAGTGCAGAACCAGGAGTAACCCCTGAGCATTGCCGGGTGTGACCCAAAAAGAAAAAAAAAAAGAAAGAACAAGAAAAAGAAAAATTTATGGATCACCATCAGAGGTGTTTGGAGACCATTTGATGCTGGAAGTTGACCCTGGGCCCCTGCAAGCAAAGTATGTGCTTGAACCCTTTATTTATGTTATTTTCTCGTCCCTCTCCCTTTTTCGATGGAGAAGCATTCCTTTCCAATTGTTTGATGAAGTCAGCATGTATTTATTGCTTATATTTCCTAAAAAGGAATTTAGTCTTCTCTTCTTCAGAAATTTTTAGCACTGAGCCTGAAGAGGATGCACAGAAACTGTGCAGAAAGGCTGGAATGGGCATCGGGCAGAGTGTTCTGGAACGTGCAAGGCCCTGGGAAAGAGAGAGGAGGGGAGAGAGGCAGAGAAGAACGGGCGAAGGAAAGAAAGAGAAGAAGAAAGGAAGGGAAGAAAGAGAAGATAGAGAAGGGAGGAAGGAGGGAAGGAGTAGACGGAAGGAAGAAGAGAAGGAATAAAGGAAGAAAGGAGGGAGGGAAGAAAGGAAGGAGGGAGGGAGGAAAGAGTGAAGGGAGGAAGTGAAGGAGAGAAGAAGGGAAGGAAAGAAGAAAGGAAAGAAGAGAGGGAGGGAAGCATGGGAGGAAGGGAGGAAGGAAAGAAGGGAGGAAGGATGCTGGCCAGGAGATATTATAGAGCTTAGGGCACTTGTATAGTAAGTTCCAGACCCAGATCTGATTCCTGACTCTTGATACCTTGATGGAACATGACCCCCGAGCACTGTTGGGCATAGCCTGTAGTCCCCCGAACCACATCCCGTGTGACTGAGGTTGGAACTGGGGTCCCAGCACCGCAGGCCCAGCCAGGGCAACACCTCGTCCTTCGGTCCTTACACTGAAGAGCCGGCCCAGACGGGTATCACCAGATATCACCAAGAGTGGCCCGTGGGAAGGACCTCCGCAAAGAAAGCTGCCAGAGAGTGTGTCCAGAGTTCAATCCCCAGGGGCTGGAGCGATAGCACAGTGGGTAGGGCGTTTGCCTTGCATGCGGCTGACCTGGGTTTGATTCCCAGCATCCCATATGGTCCCCCGAGCACCGCCAAGAGTAATTCCTGAGTGCAGAGCCAGAAGTAACCCCTGTGCATCGCCGGGTGTGACCCAAAAAGCAAAGCAAAAAAAAAAAAAAGTTCAAGCCCCAGCACCCCATGTGGTCCTCTGAGCATGCTCTTCTGAGCCCTGAGCCTAGAGCAGGAGAGCACCGAGTGCACCCAGGTGTGGTCTAAGAAAGAAAAAAGAAAAGAAAGAAAAAGAAAGAGGGAGGGGGTATGGTGCCTTCAGCAGGTTAATCTGTACCTGTGAGGCGAGTGCATCAGCAGCCTGATGGCGCCTTCAGACTTCCAGATACCCCAAAATTGCTGCTGTGCCTTTGGTCACACCCCAAAAACTTGGGGCAAAGTTTACCAAGAAAGTAAACGGCCAAAAGTTAGGTATGTGGGAAACACACCCACAAACCACCTCCAGCTCAGCTATATAATTGAAGGCATGGCCTCTCTGGTTCCTGATTGAACTGCTTAATGGCCATGATCCCAGAGACTCAGAAACAAATCTTGAAACCCAGTGACTTTTGGCAGAAATGAGTCTGGTCCCTGCAGTACGTTACCGGTTCTGGGCCAACCCAGGTGGGAATAGGTTTCATGCCTTGGCCTGTTCCCCTGGAGGCCCAGTGGCCACCATCCTTCAGAGGCTACTGGACAGTCAGGTTTGGGCCCACAGTGACGAAACTTGTTGGGCCTCATGGGATGGGGGGGGGGGAACCGGACCTGTCCTCTCCACCCCAACGAGACCCCAAGTCATTTCCCACGAATGGCCTCTCTGGCTCCTGATCAAGCTGCTTAACGGCCATGATCGCAGAGATTCAGGAGCAAATCTCAAAACCCAGAGGCTTTTGGCAGAAATGCGTCCGGACCATGCAGTAGGTTACTGTCGCCGGGCCACCCCAGGGGGAAAGGGTGCTGTCCCTCCGCCTGCTTCCCCCTGGCGGCTCGGTGGCCAGCATCCTCCAGAGGTCATTGGACAGTCAGGCTTGGATCCACAGTGACAAAACTTGTTGGGCCTCACGGGATGGGGTTGGAGCCAGGCCTGTCCTCCCCACCCCAACGAGACCCCAAGTCATCACCCACAAATGGCCTCTCTGGCTCCTGATCAAGCTGCTTAACGGCCATGATCCCAGAGACTCAGGAGCAAATCTTGAAGCCCAGTGGCTTTTGGCAGAAATCCCTTCAGATTTAAGTGTTAAAATTTCAGAATTTCAAAATCACATGGCCCTACTGCAGCCACGCAACATCATATGTTATTCATAACCAGCATGGTCATGGTCCTCCCATTGTTCATCAATTTGCTCGAGTGGGCCCAGTAACGTCTCCATTGTGAGACTTGTTGTTACTGTGTTTGGCATATTGAATACATCATGGGTAGCTTGCCAGGCCTTTGCCGTGAGGGCGAGATACTCTTGGTAGCTTGCCGTGCTCTCTGAGAGGGGCGGAGGAATCGAACTCGGGTCGGCCATGTTGGCTGTGTGCAAGGCAAACGCCCTACTGCTGTGCTATCGCTCCAGCCCTCATAACCAGCAATAGAACACAAATTGTCTACTGTTGCCTTTTCAGCAACAGATCTGAGTGTTGGGGTAAAATCTCAAATAATAATGGTGGGTCTGGTGTCGAAATATTGAATGTGATCAAAGTAGAGAGAGAGTAATGTGGAAATCATCTGCCCCACAGGTAGGGGGAAGGTGTGGGATGGGGGTGTACTGGGGTTTTTGGTGGTGTAGAATGGGCACTGGCGAAGGTGCGGGGGTTTCATTGTATGACCGAGACTTAGACCCGAAAGCTTTGTAACTGCTTTCCCGGTGATTCAATAAATAAAATTATAAAAAATGAAAAAAAAAGAAAAAGAAAGAGGAAAGGAACGAAAGGAAAGAAGGAGGGAGAGAGGAAGAGACTGGAAGGAGCTTGGGAACGGAGAGAGGTGTAGAGAGCAGCTCTTCCCATCATGACTGTCCGTTGCAGGAAAGGTCTGATGGCAGGGGTCCGGGAGCTGGGGCAGGAAGTCACAGGAAGTCACTCGGATTCATTGTGAGGGGAACTTTGGGCTACCCTTGGGTATTAGTCCCATCAGTGCTCAGGTATCTGGGATCTAGCCCCCCCTTCCCCCGCCGGAATAAACCCTTCATTTATTTAGTTTTTTCTTTTTGGCTCACACCCAGCGATGCACAGGGGTTACTCCTGGCTCTGCACTCAGGAGTTTCTCCTGGCACTGCTCTGGGGACCATATGGAATGCTGGGAATTGAACCCGGGTCGGCTGCGTGCAAGGCAAACGCCCTACCTGCTGTGCTATCTCTCCAGCCCCTGGAATAAACCCTTTAAAATATCCAGCCCTCCTGGATATTTTCACTGATCTGTGGTGAAATGAAAAAGAAGGAATTCTGGGAGCTGGAGCAATAGTCCAGCAGGGAGGGCACTTGCTTGTTTGATCTCCGGCATCCCATAGGGTCCCTGAGAACTTCCAGGAGAAATTCCTGAGTGTACAGCCAGGAGTAACCCTTGAACACTGTTGGGTGTGACCCTGAACCAAAAACAAACAAACAAAAACATAAAAGCAAACAAACAAAAACAAGTCAGTGGCGCCCTTAGGCACATATTTGTATAGAGAAAATGAAGTGAAGCTACCAAAGCTCTTTTCTGGGAAGACTCTGGACTTCTTGTCTATTCTTCTCTATGTCTGTCCTAAAACAAAGGCCTGTGGGTGAGATAGCACAGTGGGTAAGGCGCTTGCTTGCCTGGCATGCAGCTGGCCTGTTCTTCCTGGCACCCCATACGGTCCTCTGAGCCCCACAGGAGTGAGCCCCTTGCCTCCCCTCCCCCAGACCTGGAGGAAGATACCCGGGGAAGGGGCACCCAGGAGAGCTGCAGTGACATCCGGACTGGGGGGGGGGGGGGGTGAGGGCAGGATTCCTTACTGCTGAGGGCAGTAAGGTTGTAACGGGACCCCAGAGACGGTCCTGGAGGACCAGGGGAGGTTCACCGTGGGTGAGTGACAGGAGCAGTCAGACTGTCCCCGCACCGCAACCCCGGCTCCATCCCGGTCCCCCCCACACTACAAGCACGGAGGGTTCAGCTGCTTTGGAAGGCGCATCCCGGGCGCCAGGGTGCGTGGCTGGGGGGCTGCTCTGCTGTAGCGGGGCTCTAGCACGGTGTGTGTGTGTGTGTGTGTGTGTGTGTGTGTGACGCAATCCTCGATTGCTCCTGAGGTCCATGCAGCCCACTGGGCACAGGGAAACGGACTCCAGGGGTGTGTGTGTGTGTGTGTGTGTGTGTGTGTGTGTGTGACGCAATCCTCGATTGCTCCTGAGGTCCATGCAGCCCACTGGGCACAGGGAAACGGACTCCAGGTGTGTGTGTGTGTGTGTGTGTGTGTGTGTGTGTGTGTGTGTGTGAGACGCAATCCTCGATTGCTCCTGAGGTCCGTGCAGCCCACTGGGCACTGGGAAACTGACTCCCAGGGCGCAGGGAACAGCCCCGAGATGCAGGGTGTGTGTGTGTGGCGGGCGAGTCTCTGCAACGCCACCCGCAGGGTCCGCAGGTGGGGGACCGGGCCGGGTCGCAGCTGCGGGGGTGGCGGCGGGAGTCGGGTGAACAGGGCGAGGCGGAGCCTTCCGGGGGCGTGGCCACACTAGGGGGCGTGGCCTCAACGGATGGGACGGGCCTCCGCGGGGCGGGGCGGGGCCTCCGCGGGGCGGGGCGGGGCGTGGCGGGGCGGCGCGGAACGTGCGCGCCCGCGACTCCGTTTCCCTCCGGAGGCGTTTGCCCAGCGCCCCGCGTCCCTGGGGGGCGGCGGCGGCGGCGGCGGGCGGCGGCGGCGGCGGCGGGGGGATCCGGAAGTCAACACCATGTCGAGTCTGCACAAGAGCCGGTAAGGGGCGTCTGCTGCGGCCCGGGCCTCCCGCGCCGCGCTGCGCAGGGGGCGTCGCTTCCGCCGGGAACCGGGGTGGGGGGCCCCACCCCCGCCTCTCCGGGCAAGGGGTCTCGGGGAGCCGCTTTGCGACCTCCCTGGCGGGGCGCCCGACGGGGCGCGGATGGAGGTGCGGCCGCCTGGCCCCTCCGCTACACGGGCGCCCCTTCCCTCCCCCCCGTCGTAGCCCCCCGTGGCCCCCCGCCCTGCCCCGGCTCCCCACCCCCCCCGCTCGGTGCTCCCGCTCCCGCCTCAGTGCTCCCCTTTGGAGCCGCTGCCCCAGGACTTCCTCTCCCCACCAGATGCTGCACCGGCCCGGCCCGTTGTTGGTTTTGTTTTTTTTTTTTTTTACTAGAAATGCTGGATTTTCCAGTCTGTTCTTTCCCCGGGGCCAGATCCCAAAGCAGTGGGGCAGAATTGTCCTCATTCTTCAGTTCTCTTCCAGAACCGGCTTTCTCAGGCCCCAAGCCCCCTCATGGCTGAGTATTTTCTTGAGCCCAGAGAGCTGCATGCCCGTGACGCGGGGCCCGTTGTCCACCGATCAAATTACTCCAGCTTCCTCGGGTTCTCCGAGTTCAGATCTGGGCCCGCCAGCAGGAAGTGGCCGCTGCATGCCAGCTCACTGTACATTAGGATGAGTCTTAATTTCAACGGGCTCCTCGGAGAAGTGTAGCAGGGCCAGACTCCCTCTGGGCTGGGAGAAGTAGAAGCAGCTGTGCAAGTTCCCCAAAGCTGCTTGTGGACTGGACGCGGGCTCCGCTGGCATCGTCTTTGGGACCGAGGACTAGGCTGGAAGCGTTGGGATGTGAGGGAGCTTGGCCGCAGGGCCTGGTCCTTTGTGTGTGCGCCTCAGGGAGGGGGATCCAGGATCGAGGTTGTTGCCTTTTCTTCTCCGCTTCCCTTTCTAGGATTGCAGATTTCCAGGATGTCCTAAAGGAGCCCACGATTGCCTTGGAGAAGCTTCGGGAACTTAGTTTTAGTGGTAAGAGGCTCCGAGCTATTCCGGGCTTTTCTGGAGCCCCTCGTGGGCTGGGGTGCGAGGGAGCTGTCGGAGGCCACACATGGTCAGTTCCGGGGCCTTCCCAGGACAAGGAAGTGCCAGCCGATGGCTTGGAGTTTGGAGGGGCTTTCCAGAACCTGTCAGCCCCAGGTGGGGACTTTAGCCAGTTCCTGGGAGTAACTAGAGAAAATGGGAGAAGTTTCCAGAGTTGGCGGTTTTGGGGGCAGCTTGGGGAGGCGTGCGGTGGCTCCTGCCTCTTTTCCTGGCTGGAGGTCAAAGTCATCTTAGGGGATAATGAACTTTGGTCGCTGAGAAAACGCCAGCCTTGGGCTGTTGACTAGGATTAGCTGGAACTCCGCAGTTTGACTTAGCTGGGTTGGCTCCTTTTGGTGGCAGTCACTGGGCTTGAGCCTGGGCAAGGACTTGGGAGGGACGGGTCCTCCTCCATCCGGGGCCAGTTCCGGCTGTGGGGGGGTCGCCCTGCCCTCTCCTCTCCTGTTTACACACCTGGTGCCATGGTAACAGCTCCAGTGAGGTTCCCAAGGCTGTTGCCCTAGAAGTTGGCCTTGCTTTTCAGGATCTGATGCTTTGGCCCCCAAGCGATGGGATTTCGTGGAATGTCAGGCCTGGAGGAGGTGGCCTCGGTCGTCATAGAGAGCGTGTTTGGTTTGGCAGTCGTACTCAGGGGTGCTCAGGGCTCATTCCTGGTAGAGTTTGGGGGCACCGGATGTGGTGGCCAGGCTTGGTCGTGGGTCGGCCACCGGTAAGGAACCGCGTGTGGCTCTTTACCTGCTGGACTGTCCTGCAGCCACAGACAGTTGAGATCCGACCCCTCTGCCCTCCAGGGACGCTCTCACCCAGACCAGGGCAGCGAGACTTTCTTTCCTTATTCCGGATGATTGTGGAGACCCGGTGAGGAAGTATGTGGGAAGCACCAGGTGTTGGCTCAGCTCTGGTTGGAAGGGGCGGCTTCTGGGGGGGACAAGGTGCTGGGTGACACCCACTCGGTTCTTCTCTTTTGGGGGATGGTTCACAGTCAGCCGTGTGGGGCTGTTTCTGACTCTGCTCTATGGATTCAGCGGAACTTGGCGTGAAGCAGTGCTCCCTCAGGCGAAGGGGTGCTCTGGGCCTTGGGGTGGCTCCTTGGCCATTTCTTACCTGTTTGGGGCTCACCCCGCAGTAGGGGGTCATAAATGTTAAAGAAATTCTGTTAACCACTTGTCTGGGTTCCTGCTATGATGGTGCTTCTCAGGATCTGATACTTTGGCCCCCAAGCTTTGGGATTCATGGAATTTCAGGCCTGGAAGAGGTGGTCTTGGTGGTTACAAATGCTCTGGAGAAGTTGCAGTTCCCTAATTGATTGATAGCTTGGACCCACCCTCCCAGTGCAGTGCTTAGAGCCAGCATCTTGCTCAGTGCTTGGAGGTTGCTCCTGGTGGTATTCGGGGGGTCACGAGGTGCCAGGGATCAGACCTGGGGGAATGCTCTGGCCCATTGAGCAGTCTCTTTGGCCTATTATTATTGTTGTTGTTGGTTTGGGGGCTAGACCTAGGGTGCTCAAGGCTTACTCCTGGTTCTGTGCTCAGGAATCATTCCTGGTAGGCTTGGGGCATGCAGCCCAGATTGGAGGCAGGCAGGGAAGTGTCGTCTCTGCTGTAATATTTTTGGGTTTTTTTTTTTTGCTTTTGGGTCACACTTGGCAGTGCACAGAGGTTACTCCTGGCTCCTGCCCTCAGGAATTACTCCTGGCGGTGCTCAGGGGACCATATGGGATGGCTGGGAATCGAACCCGGGTTGGCCACCTGCAAGGCAAACGCCCTCCCCGCTGTGCTATCACTCCAGCACCTCTATTGCTCTCGCCCCCAAGGCTCTATTACTGTAACAATTACTACTCTTGGCTGCACCCAGAGCCGCACCCGACCAGGCAAATGCTCTGTCCTGGAGCCAAATTTCCAACTGCAGAAAGCGTCGCCCCAGAGTGCCCTTGGAGGACATAGGGCTCGGGAGGGGAGTCAGCACAGGGAAGTCTCTGTTTCATCCTGGCTTGGTCTCAGGGCGTAGCTCCCCAAGAGAGGTTCTGGGTGTGGCCTGGGATATCGCAGACAGAGGCTGCTCTGGACTCAGGAGAGAGGTGACGGGCGGGACCAGCCCCCCTCCAGGGCCTCTCTGGGCGAGTTGCTGGCCACTCGGCTCCAGCTGGGGGTTGGGGGCCACAGCAGGCCCGGTGACCGTTCCTGCTGTGTCCACAGGCATTCCCTGTGAGGGAGGACTGCGCTGCCTCTGCTGGAAGGTGGGTGTGCCTGGGCGGGGACCCCCTTCCTCCTGCATGACCCTCCCGCTCCCCCGAGCACGCAGGGTTTCTCCTCTGAGCCCTGCCAGGATGCCCAGGGTTGGCCCTACTCAGGATCCCCGACTGGCCCCGTGGGACCCTGGGAGCAGTAACCCCAGCCTGGCCTCCAGCCCTGGGGACCCGGGTCCTCAGCCCGCTTGGCGAGGGGCCCTGTGAAGGGAGGCCACCCCCTCCTGCGCCCCTGCTTTGAGCCTTCCCCCGCCCCCAGTCCGCCTGCTCTGTCCTGGCTGGGGGCTGGGGTGGGGGGGCACTGCCTGAGCCTTACCCCCCCCCCCCCCCCCCCCCGTGTGCAGATTCTCTTGAACTACCTCCCCTCGGAGCGAGCCTCGTGGGCCTCGGTCCTGGCCCGGCAGCGGTGAGAGCCAGGAGACGGGGTGTGGGGGGAGGAGGGGGTGCAGACGGACCCGGGACCTGCTGCCCCCCCCCCCCCCATGGCCTCTTGGGACCAGCCCGCCGCCCTCCCTCCAGAGAGCTGTATGCGCAGTTCCTGCGGGAAATGATCATCCAGCCGGGCATCGCCAAAGCCAACCTCGGGGTGTCCCGGGAGGACGTGACCTTCGAGGACCACGTGAGTCCGGGCCCGGGGTCAGCGGCAGCATCTGAGGCTGCAGACTGGAGTCCTCTTTCTCCAGGTGCCCCCCGTGGGGGTTGGGGGTGGAGGGTCTGCACCGTGGGTCTGCACCGTGCTCCCGCGGTCTGGGTGGGGGGGTGGGGGCGGGCGCCAGATGTGCCCTCATGGCTCAGTCCCTGCCAGCGGCCACAGTCCCGGGGTGTTAGCGTGAGAGTCGGGGCTGCGGGGCCCTGCTCCAGCTCTCCCCAGCACCGTGCTCCCCGCAGCCCCTGAACCCCAACCCCGACAGCCGGTGGAACACCTACTTCAAGGACAACGAGGTGCTGCTGCAGATCGATAAGGACGTCCGGTGAGCACGCGGCGCGGCCCGACCTCCCCCTCCCTGCCTCGGTGTCCCCGTGTGGACCGAGGCGGTGGGAGGAGCCTCTGCTGGTGGCTGGGGCAAGGCCCTATGGCAGTGGTGACAGGTCAGAGCTCTGTGGGGCAGTAGGGCGGCCCCCTGGCCCCGCCAGGGACATATCGGGGCCTCGCTCCACCGTTAAGCTGCACACCCTGCGCCAGAAATGAGAAGGAGCCTGCGGCATGTTGCACGGGCGTCTTGCCACGTGTCTGGAAACGGGTGCGAGTGGCCGGGCTGGTGCGGAGCTGCTGGGAGCCCCTGCATGGCCAGGGGAGGTGTGTAGGCCGCGTGGCCTGCCTTGCCCATGGCCAGCCCAGCCAGGTCCCAGACAGTCCCCGCGGAAACAGGGCCTTGCTCTCCGCCACTAGGGCGGCCTGGACTCCCGTGTATAAGCCCGAACCCTGGCCTGACCTGGTTCTGGCCCGTGCAGCACATGTGCATGGGTGAGCTGGAGTGTGTGCGAGTGTGATGGGTCGCCTTGTGAGTGTGTGTGTGAGTGAGGCAAGAGGATGAATCGCTCTGAGTGTGGGACAGGACGATGGATCACTGTGTGAATGTGACGGGCCGATGTATCACTTTGAACATGTGTGAGTGTGACAGGATGATCGCTTCGTGTGTGTGACAGGAAGATGGACCCCGGAGTGTATGTGTATGTGAGAGACAGGAAGATGAAATCACTGAGTGTGTGAGAGTGTTGAATAGGGGATGATTGCTCTGTGTGTGACAGGAGGGCGGATCACTTTGTTAGTGTATGAGTGTGACAGGAGAGTGGGTTACTAGTGAGAATGGGACAAGAGGATGGGTCACTCTGTGTGAATGTGACAGGAGGATGAATTGCTCTGTATGAGCGACAGGAGGATGGATGGCTTTGATTGTTCTGTGTGTGTGACAGAAGGATGGATCTGTGTGTGTGTGTGTGTGTGTGTGTGTGACTGACAGAATGGGTGACTGTCACTGTTGAGTGTGACAGGAGGACAGATCACTGTGTATGATTTTGCGTGTGTTTGTGTGACAGGAAGATGGCTCAGAGTGTGTGAGTGGTGTGTGTGTGACAGGATGATAGGTCATTGTGTGACAGGAGGAGGATGGATCACTGTGAGTGTGACAGAAGAATGGGTCACTGTGAGTGTGTGTGTGAGTGTGACAGGAGAATAGGTCACTCTGTGTATGAGTGTGACAGGGGTATGGATCACTGATTGTGTGACAGGAAAATGGATGATTGTGTATATGACAGGATGGATAGCTCTGTGTATGACAGGAGAAAATGGATTGCTTAGTGTGAGTATGACAGGAGGATGGATCTGTGTGTGTGTATGTGTGTGTGTGTGTGTGTGTGTGTGTGTGACAGGATGGATCAGTCTGTGTGACAAGAGAATGGATCACTATTGAGTGTGGCAGGACAGATCACTGTATATGATTGTGTGTGTGACAGGAAGATGGCTCAGAGTGAGTGGTGTTTGTGTGTATGACAGGATGATAGGTCATTGTGTGACAGGAGCATGGATCACTGAGTGTGACAGGAGAATAGGTCACTGCGTATGAGTGTGACGGGTATGGGTCACTGAGTGTGTGTGACAGAAAAATGGATGATTCTGTGTGTGTGTGACAGGATAGATGGCTCTGTGTGTCACAGGAGAAAATGGATTGCTTAGTGTGAGTGTGACGAAGGGATGGGTCACTCTGTGTGGGTGTGACAGGAGGGTGGATCACTGAGTGTATGTGAGTGTGACACGAACATAGATTATTCTGTGTGACCGGAGGATGGATCAGTTCTGAGTGTGTGTTTGTCTGTGTGTGTGTGAGAGAGAGTGAGAGGGAGTAGGATGGGTCGCTCTGTGAGCAAACTCCATTCACACCGTGCCCACCCCATGGAACTCCGTCCCTGGATGCCCCTCGGCCCCTCAGCCTTGGTCGTGGTCGTGGTCATGTCCTGCAGGTGTCCAGTGCCTTCATTTGCGACACGGCCCGCCCTCCTCACTCTCCCCTGCTGCAGATATGTTTTGTTGTTTGGGGGACCAGGTGAGGCGGGCCCCCCGGCTCTGGGAGCCTTCTCCCAGCCCTAGACACATCATTTTGAGGTGGAACTATGATATAGCTTGCTTCGCTCTGTCTCCCCTTCCCTCCCTTTGTTGTTGCAGTGACTGGTGGTTGTGCACGCTTGCGCACGAGCCTGCATGTACACTGAAGGGAAAATGCTTTTCAGAGGCACGGGGGACCACACCTGGCGGTGCTCAGGGCTTGCTCTTTCTCTGTGCTTAGGGGTCACTCCTGGTGGGACTGCGGGACTGTATGGGGTGCCAGGGATCGAATTTAGGTTGACCATGTGCAAGGCAAGCACCCTACCCGCTGTTCTCTCTCTCTTTGTCTCTCTGCCTCTCATCTCTTTGGGTCACACCCAGTGATGCTCAGGGGTTCCTCCTGGCACTGCACTCAGGAATGACTCCTGGTGGTGCTTGGGAGACCCTATGGGATGCCAGGGATCGAACCCAGGTCGACCGCATTTTTTAGTTTTTCTAATGAAATGTTACTAATTACAATCTTTCAGGGTGCTCAGGGGATGAACCCGCAGATCCTCCCACCCCCGGCCTAGCACTGTCTCCTGCTTCCTCTGCAGACGGCTGTGTCCAGACATCTCCTTCTTCCAGAGGCCCACCGAGTACCCGTGCCTCCTCATCCTGGACCCCCAGAACGAGTTTGAGACCCTTCGAAAGCGTGTGGAGCAGACCACACTGAAGTCCCAGACCGTGGCCCGGAACCGGAGTGGGGTCACCAATGTGAGTGGCATCCGCCCCCCACCTCCCCTCAGGCTCAGCCTTCTCCTTCCTGGGGTCACAGGCCTCGTCCATGGGGCCCCTGCCCTGCCCATTGTCCCGGGCAGCCTCAGTGCCACAGGGACCCCTGGAGACTCTTTCTGGGTGGTTATTTTTTTTGGCGGGGGGGAGGGGCAGGGCTGGACACACTGGGTGTTGCTCGGGGCTTACCTCTGGCTCTGCACTCAGGGAGCACTCCTGGTAGTACTCGGGAACCATGTGGGATGCTGGGGATCGAACCCGGGTTGGCCAAAAGCAAGCGCCCTATCTGCTGTCCTCTCTCTCCGGCTCCTCTGGATATTTTTTTTGATGGTTTTTTCTTCCTTTTTGGGTTACACCTGACGATGCTCAGGGGTTACTCCTGGCTCTGCACTTAGGAGTCATTCCTGGCAGTGCTCAGGGAACCATATGGGTGCTGGGAATCGAACCCGGGTCGGCCACGTGCAAGGCAAACTCCCTACCGGCTGTGCTGTCTCTCTAACCCCTTGATGCGGGGGGTGGGGGTTATGGGTGCTGCCGAGGATCGAAGCTGGAGCCACATGTGAGCAGGAAAATATACTGACTTGGCCCCAGCCTGAGCATCGGGCAAAGACCCTCATCTCTGTGTCTTCCCTTTTCCACGGGAAAACGGGGACCCGTTCAGAAATGCTGGCGGGCGAGCCCGAGACCCCACTGCCAGTGTCAGTGCTGCTCTGCGTTGCGTGTGTGGGGTTTAGAGAAGCTTGTGGGACCATGAACTTGCCACACGTCACAGTGACGCTGACCCCTGATGCTGGTCCATGACCAGTGGCCCAGAAGCTCAGTGCTTCTGCCGGATGTCCCAGCTGAGTGCAATCCGGATCTTGGTGTTGCATTGGGATGCTGCTTTTTTTTTGTTGTTGCTTTTTGGGTCACACCCTGCGATGCTGAGGGCTGACTCCTGGCTCTGCACTCAGAAGTCACTCCTGGCGGTGCTCAGGGGTCCAATAGGGATGCTGGGAATCAAACCCGGGTTGCAAGGCAGATGCCTTCCCCGCTGTGCTATCCCTCCAGCCCCTGGGGTGCTGTTTTAATCCCTCTAAGTAGTTTTGTTTTGTAGGGCCCCACCTGCAGTGCTCCAGGCTTCCTCTTGGCTCTGCACGCAAGGATTGCTCCTAGCCACTCAACCTGTACGGTATTGGGTTGACTGTGAGCAGGGCCGGCACCCACCCGCTTGTCCTCCCCACTGTGCTCCGGCCCCCTATGCTTCAAGTTTTTGTTTTTGGGCCATACTCAGTGGTTCTCAGGGCTTACTCCTGGCTCTGTGCTCAGGGATCACTTTTGGCAGTACTCAGGGACTCTATGGAGTGCTGGAGATTGAACTCGGTTCGGGCACATGCAAGGCAAGAGCCCTACCTGCTGTGCTATCACTCCAGTCCCTTCTTCAATTTTTTAACCCTTTTTTTTTGGGGGGGGGAACGGACATGTCCGGTGATGCTCAGGGGTTACTCCTGGCTCTGTGCTCAGGAATCACTCCTGTCATGCTCAGGAAACTTATATGGGATAATGGGGATCCAACCTGCATCAGCTGCATGCAAGGCAAATGCCCTACTTGCTGTACTATCATGCTAGTGCTTCTGCTTCAATTTTTAAAACTTCATATGTCAAAAACAGGCTGTTTGTCCAGACTCTTCAAAATGTCAGCTGTGGACCAGAGCAAACACTGGGCAGTCTAGAGCATGATTTGCATGTGGGGGACCAGGGTTTTATGCCTGGTACCTCATGGTCCCCCGGCATGAGCAGGAATGAGCCCTGAGTACCGCCTGCTCTGGCACCAAAAAAAAAAAAAATAGGGAAAGTGGGACTGGAGTGATACTATAGCGACGGGTAGGACTTTTGCACATAACCAACCTGGGTTTGATCCCTGGAATCCCATATGGTCCCCTGAGCACTGCCAGGAGTAATTCCTGAGTGCAGAGCCAGGAGGAACCCCTGAACATTGCTGAGTGTCACCTAAAAAGCCATAAAAGGGGGGAGAAAAAGTCCAGTGTGGTGGGCACGGGGTGTGGGTTGTGGTGGTAGAAAAAAATTTCAGGGACTGGGACCATAGCGCAGCGGGGAGGGCGCTGGCCTTGCACCAGGCCGGCCCGGGTTCAATCCTGACATCCCATAAGGTCCTCCAAGCACTGCCAGGCGTCATTCCTGAGTGCAGAGCCAGGAGTAAACCCTGAGCTGCTGGGTATGACTCTTAAAACAATAAAGCACAAACAAAAAGTTTAGTGTGGGGCCCGAGAGACAAGCAGGAAACCACCTGGAGTGATTTCTGAGTGCAGAGCCAGCAGTAACCCCTGAGCATCATCAGATGTGGCCCCCCAAACCGAAAAATAAAATAAAATGGAGGTGAAATAAAATCATGAGTCTTACGGTGCATGGGTCTGTATCACCCCCTCCAGTCGTTAAAAAGAAACCCACACCTCATGTAAGTACCAGGAAATTTGAGACTCGGACCTTTTTCTTTCTTTTTTTGTATTTCAAAATAAAAGCTATTTTTGTTTTTCTTTTTTTTTCATTGTTTTTGTTTTATACAAGAATTTATAGTAGTCACATAATAACTTATACAATGGAATCCACGTCTGCTCTTCATTTCTGTATTACTTTAAGTCCACGTATTCAGGCTACAGTCCCCAACATTGTTTCCTGATAAATAGATTACCACAGTTTGATCTAAATAGATATACTATATAGTGCTTGTCTCTGGGGAAAAATCAGATTTTAATATGCAAACTTTTATTTATATCATACAGAAATGGAAAAAACTACAGTAGGCACACATCCCAATCATGAGTTGATGATATCAACTCTTACTCTGTATATGAATATTTAAATGGTCTTAATTAAGATTTTATTTATGTGTGCACTTATGTTCACCTAAGACTCAGGCCTTTTTTTTTGGGTCACTCCCAGCAATGCATAGGGATTGCTCCTGGCTCTGCACTTAAGAATTACTCATGGCAGTGCTCGGGGGACCATATGGGATGCTGGGATTCGAACCCGGGTCAGCCACAAGCAAAGCAAACGCCCTACCTGCTATGCTATCACTCCAGCCCCAAGACTTGGACTTTTTTTTTTTTTTTGCTTTTTGTGTCACACCCGGTGATGCACAGGGGTTACTCCTGGCTCTGCACTCAGGAGTTACTCCTGGCGGTGCTCAGGGGACCATATGGGATGCTGGGAATCGAACCCGGGTCGGCTGTGTGCAAGGCAAACGCCCTACCCGCTGTGCTATCTCTCCAGCCCAACTTGGACCTATTTTATTGTCCAGAAAGTTCCTTTGTGCCCCCCCCCTTTTTTTTTTAATTTTTCTTTTTCAGTTATCCCCAGAGATACTCAGGGGTTACTCCTGGCTCTGCACTCAGGAATCCCTCCTGGAGGTGCTCAGGGGACACTATGGGATGCCAGGGATCGAACCCGGGTCAGGCGCATGCAAGGCAGATGCCCTCCCCGCTGTGCCATCATCCTCCAACCCCTTGGGTCCCTTCTTGACCAGGATCCCTGCCCTCGGGCCAGTGCTGCTCTGGCCTCTCTCACCCCACGTTCCCTGGTCCAGCTGTCTTCCTGGTTCCAGGCTCCTTGCCTGCCGGTATGGGTGCGGGTGGCCGGTGCGGGGCAAGTCTGGCTGCGTGACGGGTCCCTCTGAGCAGCAGAAGCCCCCTCTCGGGACCCCACCCCCTCACGGCGCCGCCTCTGGCCCGCAGATGAGCTCCCCACACCGGAACACCGCACCCGCCTCCCTGAGCGAGTACGCCGTGCTGCCCGCCGGCTCGGAGGCCCACTGGGAGGTGGTGGAGCGCATCCTGTTCATCTACGCCAAGCTCAACCCCGGCATCGCCTACGTGCAGGGCATGAACGAGATAGTCGGGCCCCTCTACTACACCTTCGCCACCGACCCCAACAGCGAGTGGAAGGGTAAGCAGGCCCCGGATTCCCTGCCCGAGAGGCTGTGCGTGGGCCTGCACAAGAGCACAGCAGGGACGGTGTTCGCCGGGCACAAAACTGCCCAGGTTCTGTCACCAGTACCCCATAGGGGTCCTCGAGCTCCACCAGGAGTGACAGGAGTCGGCCCTGAGCCCCACGTGTGACCCCAAAATGAAATAAAAACAGTGAAGCGGCTGCCTGAGGCTGGTGGACACTGCGAGCTGATCTCGATCCTTGTCGGACCAGGGGTGTCTGGGTCTCGTCCCAGTGCCTTTCTGCCCGAAACGCTCTTGAGTGTTGAACCCTCTAGAATTTTTTTTTCTTTTTGGGTCACATTCTTTGCTCTGAACTCAAGAATTACTCCTGACAGTGCTCGGGTGATCATATGGGATGCCGGGGATGGAACCCGGATCAGCTGCGTTCAAGACAGACTTGCCCAATCCACTGTGCTATTGCTCCTGCCCCGAATGTTGACTCTTGATGCTATCTCAATCATTTGTGTGTTGGGTGTTTGATTAGGGTCACCCCTGGTGATTCTTGGGAACCTTGTGGTCCCTGGGAATAGAACCCTGGTCTCCTGCAGGCAGCGTTGATGCTGGGGTATCTCCTGGGCCCCGAGACTTGTGACTGTATCCCTGGTACAGACAGGGAGATACCCTCGTCGCCATCAGAGCAAGAGGCAGGAATCAGGCTGTGACACAGGAACCCCCTCTCGTCTCCCAGATCACGGGGTGTGCAGGGAGGGCACAAAGGGGCATCTGGAGAGCTGGAGCAAGGGGGAGCGGGGATGCCGGGGGGCCCTTCCCGAGGAGACCCGCCCTGCCTCTTGCAGAGCACGCGGAGGCTGACACCTTCTTCTGCTTCACCAACCTCATGGCCGAGATCCGGGATAACTTCATCAAGAGCCTGGATGACTCGCAGTGCGGCATCATCTACAAGATGGAGAAGGTCTACTCCACGCTGAAGGAGAGGGACGTGGAGCTCTACCTGCGGCTGGTGAGTGCGCACAGGCTCCGGGGGAAGCAGGAACGCCCCTCAGATGGCTTTTTGGGGTTTTTTTGTTTGTTTGTTTTTGGCTTTTTGGGTCACACCCGGCAATGCACAGGGGTTACTCCTGGCTCTGCACTCAGGAATTACTCCAGGTGGTGCTTGGGGGACCACATGGGATGCTGGGAATCGAACCCAGGTCAGCCGCGTGCAAGACAAATGCCCTCCCCACTGTGCTATTGCTCCAGCCGCCTCAGATCACTTTTTGAATGACTGAATGACACTCCCTGCTCACTTCAGGGAACATAGCAGTGAAAATTGAACAGACGTAGATACTTGTTTGGGGCCAGAGAGACCCAGTGGGAAGGGCATGTGTCTCGCACTCGGCTCACTTTGGTTCGTCTCTGAGACCCCCCACCATGACCCTGCCAAGGTCCTGAGGCCTGCTGAGAGTGATTCCTGAGCACAAAGCCAGGAGTAAGTAAGGCCTGAGCACTGTCAGGTGTGGCCCCAGAAAAAAGTTTTTGCACAGGAAAGTAATCCATACATTTTCTGGGTTTGGGGCCACACCCCACGGTGCCCAGGACTTACTTTTATTCATTTATTTAGTTTTGCCTTTTTGGGTCATACCCGGCGATGTTCAGGGATTCCTCCTGACTCTGCACTCAGGAATTACTCCTGGCAGTGCTCAGGGAACCATATGGGATGCTGGGATTCGAACCTGGATCGGCCCGCATGCAAGGCAAACGCCCTCCCCGCTGTGCTACTGCTCCAGCCCCAACGGGATCATCTTTGTACTGTGCTTTGCTTTGCGGGGAGCAGTTGGCCCTCACACGGCGCTCAGGGACTCCTGGCTCTGTGCTCAGGGTCCCTCCTTGCCAGGCTCCCGGCACTGTTGCACCGAGCGTGGCCACGTGGCACGCAGACGCCTCCCCGTCCTGCCCCCGCCGCCGTGCGGCCAACACGTTGCTCTCACTCTCTCCGCAGCAAGAGCAGAACATCAAGCCCCAGTTCTTCGCCTTCCGCTGGCTGACGCTGCTGCTGTCCCAGGAGTTCCTGCTCCCCGACGTCATCCGGATCTGGGACTCCCTCTTCGCCGATGACAGCCGCTTCGACTTCCTGCTCCTGGTCTGCTGCGCCATGCTCATGTGAGCCCTGTGGGGGGCGAGGGGCTGGGGGGGGCCCCGGGTGGGGTGCTCCTCCCTGCCCGAGGTTCTGGGTCCCAGCGGCTCCTGCTCGTTCCTCAGCCTGATCCGGGAGCAGCTGCTGGAGGGAGATTTCACCGTCAACATGCGGCTGCTGCAGGTAAAGCCTGCGGGCTCCCCTGCCCCCCCCCAGCCACGCCCACGCCCAGGCACCCCACCCTGTGGTCACTGCCGCTGACCCCAGTGTGACTGCTGTCCCCTCATTGAACCTGGACACAGCCGCATCAGGCCCAGGTCTCAGCAGTCTGGGCCGTGGATTCAGACTGGGCAGGGAGGCCCAGGCGCGGCCCCCGGTCGGACGCCCTGTGTTCTGTGGCCTTCGTGTGCTGCCGGGGTGGTCGCCTTAGCATCTGAGCACCGTCAGGGCGGAACTCGGCCATGGGTGGTGGCCCGTGTTCAGAAAGCGGGGTGGTGGCCGGAGCGATGGCACAGTGGGGGGGGGGAGGGGCGTGGGTCTTCCGAGCAGCCCCAGGGGTGATTCCTGAGTGGTGTAGAGCCAGGAGTAACCCCTCAGCATCACCAGGTGTGGTCCAGCAACCAAAGCCAAAACAAGACAAATTGGAATTGGGGGGCCAAAGTGCTAGTGCAGGGGGGAGAGCACCTGCCTTGATGAAGTCGAACCAGGTTACATCCCTGGCACACACGTCGTGTCCTGAGCTCTGCCAGGAGTCAGCCCTGAGCACAGAGCCAGGAGTGAGACCTGAGTGCAGAGCCGGGAGTCAGCCCTGAGCACAGAACTGGGAGTCAGCCCTGAGCACAGAGCCAGGAGTGACCCCTGAGCGCAGAGCCAGGAGTGATCCCTGAGTACAGAGTCGGGAGTGACCCCTGAGCATCACCACCCAAAAAGCCCCCCCACACCAAAAAAAAAAAAAAGCGTGACTAGTGGGGACAGAGTGACAGTTCCTGGCTTGGATCCTGGCTCAGATCTCCAGCACCGCCGGGCGTGGTCCCCAAGCAGGCGTGTGCGGCCCCAGGTCCAGGCTGCCGTGGGTCCTGTCAGGTGGGCTGAGTCCTCAGGGTTGGCCTGGCCGAGGCTGTCTGACCCATCGACTTGGTCTGTAAAATGGGCCTCGTGACGGTCACCCTTTCCTCAGGCCGTCAAGGGGACCCGGGGGCTTACTGCTGGCCAGTGTCTCACCCCACTGGCTTGTGACATGGAGCCAAGGGGTTGTTCGTATAGAGGGCAGGGGGGTGGCCCGGCTAGGCCCAGCCCTAAGAGAGTTGAGAGCCATTGATGGGGAGGGGGGGTTGCAGTGGGGTGTTTTTTTTTTTTCTTTTTGGGTCACATCCAGCTATACTCAGGAGTTACTCCTGGCTCTGCACTCAGGAATTACTCCTGGCGGTGCTCGAGGACCACATGGGATGCCGGGAATTGAACCCTGGTCGGCTGCATGCAAGGCAGACGCCCTCCCTGCTGGACTGTGGGATTTTTTTTTTTGTACTGGGGGTTTGGGCCGCTTTGGGCTTGGGGCTAGTCGGTCACCTGTCCCCAGCGCCAGAGTCCAGTGGCATGGCTGGAGGGGTGAAGAGGGCTCGCGGGGGGCTGTCACGGCTTTGCCTCTGGCAGGACTACCCCATCGCTGACGTCTGCCGCATCCTGCAGAAGGCCAAGGAGCTGCAAGACACGAAGTAGCAGGGTCGCCCCCAGGTTTGGACGAGAAGCCGCCACCCCCGGGCCCCAGGCTGGGCCCACAGCCCAGGGAAGCTGCAGCGCCGGTTCCTTCTCGGGGCCAGGGGCCGTCCCGCCTGCCCCGCCTGGCTGCAGGGAGGCCCCTCCTGCCTCCATTCTGCCCTCCTGCCTCCTGCTGGGGCGCCCTCCTGGGGAGGAGGGGGGACGCCGAGAGGAGCGAGGCAGTGGGTGCAGCTGGTGTCTCTCCCCAGAATGTGGGTGCGTGTGGGGTGTATGCACACGTGGACGTACGTTGGGGGGCGACTCCGGCCCCCGCAGGTCTCTCGTCTCTATCCCTCTGTTATCCCCTTCTTCCTCTCTCGGCGTGTGACTGTGGCCATCTCCCGTGTGCTCTGCCATCTCTCTTGGGGTGCCTTATCCCCGGCCTCCCTGATACCTCCTGCTCCGTGACCCCCAGACTCTGGGAGGATTCCGGCCCGGCCTCTGGCCCTGCTCCTGCCACCCACAAGGGGCCCCAGGAGCTCCTGGGCTTGGGGCCTCTGCTCCTTTGTGCCCAGGATGAGGAGAGGTGAGGGCACAGAAGGGCGGGGGGTCAGGCTCACCTCAGCACGGGGTGTTTATGTGTGGGTGTCCCATACAGCCAGTGCCCAGGGTGCCAGCCTGGGCTGGGCTTGGAGTGTGTGTGTCCCCGGAGGCAGAAGGCGGCGCGGGCCCCCTGGCTGGTCATTGCCGGGCCAGGGGGTGGCACGGCGGGCAGGCCGAGGCGGGCGGGTCGTGTCCCGATCCGATGTTCGTTCCGAGGCTGGCAGCCGCCGAGATGCCCTCTGCCCCCGCTGGTGCTGTTGGGGCCTCCTGTACTTGCCTGGGTACCGCTGTCTCTCCCGACACAGTATTGGCACATTTTCCCTATTTATTTCTATTTCTGGTTATTTATTGGCAGGTTGGCCCCTGCTAGCCTTGAGGCCGAGGGTGGATTGGGGTCCCCGGAAGGAGAAACGATTATCCCTGCTGCCTGCGGGCCCCACTGTTGATTTCCTTCCTGTGTCCTGCCTCAGGGACCGTCGTGGTCTTGCTGGTGCTGTGGGGACGGGTGGGACATCTTGCTTGGCCCAAGTGGCAGGGGAACCGTGGGGACCCTCACCAGTGCCCGGACACACCTTCCCGCCGGCCACGCCCCCCCTTAGCCCAGGACTTGTCAGCTGGTGGTCCTGTCCTGCCTGAACCCCTTCAGAGTCTGATGCTGATGCTGGGACCCCAGCAGGCACTGCCCAGACCCCTGCTGCATTCCCTCTTGCCTGTCCCCCCACTTCCGTTTTTGGGGCCATACTACTTGAATCCCCGCGTTGCATTTGCGTGCCGTTCTGCGTTCACCGTCGGGTGAAGGTTGGAGGCACCGGGACCAGGCCTGGGTTAGACTGCTCAGGGGAGGCGCTGGAGGACAGGGTCGCCCTGGGGGTCCTCCCTCCCCACCCACCCCCGCACGCCCTCCAGAGCCTCCAACATTTCATTTGCTTTCTTTCCCTACCCCCATGTTCTGTTTCTGGAATCAATGCCGTCTAGACAAATTGTCTTTAATAAATCACGTGTTCTTTGCCGTGTGTGTTGGTTCTTTCGGAATGACAGAGCCCTTGGGGGCAAGGGGCACAGGACATGGCCAGGCGGGTCTCAGAGCAACCAGCCAGCCTTCTGCCCACTCAGCGCTGTGCTCGATGCAGGGGCAGGGGGTGCGGAGCAAGTCCCTGACGTCATAGATTCTGGGAAAATGGCAGAACTCGCTCATTTTTGCAGATGTTGCTCTAAATTCCCTCTCTGTCACCCTCTTGCACTCTAGGTGTGTGCCTTGTCCCCGCTCCGTGTTAGGTGATGAGCAAGTTGCTGTATGATTTTAAAAGACTTCCAGTGGGGGGGGGGGCGCTGGAGCAATAGCACAGCGGGTAGGGCGTTTGCCTTGCACGCGGACGACCCGGGTTCGATTCCCAGCATCCCATGTGGTCCCATGAGCACCACCAGGAGTAATTTCTGAGTGCAGAGCCAGGAGTAACCCCTGTGCATCACCGGGTGTGACCCAAAAAGCAAAAAACAAAAATACTTCCAGTGGGGCCAGAAGAGTAGTGCAGTGGGTCAGGCCTGGCACATGGCCCCGGCTCTTGCAGCAAGACCAGGAGTGATCCGTGAGCCCAGAGTCAGTCCCTGAGCACTGCTGGGAGCCCCCCCCCCCCAATAAATAAATAAAGTACCTTAAACTTCTATGGACTGGAGCAGCAACCTTACCCTTGTCTCCTTTTCTACACGTTCCAGAACCAGTGGTGGCCATGCAGAGCCATAGACCAGCAGTTATCCTTGAGGCAGACCAGTTTTCAGCTTTTCTGTACCTGTGTCCATGGGTGAAGAATGCTGGGCTAGAGTCCTGTTCGTCCAGTGGACTGTGGACTGTCCCACGTGGGTCCCCACTTTCGAATGTTTCACTTATCCTAGCCTCCAGCACTGGAAAATTGCTTGTAGGAATCCTCTTCTGATTGATTTCCTCAGCACCCACCCTAAGTGGGTGCAAAAGGGCTTTGGATTTGTGTTTTGGGGCCATACCTGGTGATACCCAAGGGTTACTCTTGCCTCTACACTCAAGGTCTATTCCTGGGGGTGCGGGGGGCACCATCTATCCCAGGTTGGCAGGGTGCAAGGCAAACACCCTAATTGCTCTGGTACCAAGTTCACTTTTTTTTGGGAGGGGGGTGTTTGCTTTTTGGGTCACACCTGGCAATGCACTCAGGAATTACTCCTGGCGGTGTTGGGGGACCATATGGGATGCTGGGAATCGAACCGGGTCAGCCGCGTGCAAGGCAAACGCCCTCCCCGCTGTGCTATTGCTCCAGTCCCCCAAGTTCACTTTTTAGAAAATGTTTTTCGGGGGAGTGGGACCTTCCCCAAAGGTAGCCTGGCCACTCCCTGCCCTGTTGGGGGTGGAGGGGAGGTGACGGTTTAGTGATCGGGCCTAATTGTGCTGGAGGCACAAGGACCGCACCTTGCAGTGCTGAGGACCAAACTCAGCCCATTGCCAGGTGCAGCAGCCTTTTGTGCTGTCTAACACAGTCCATATCAGTTGTGTGTGTGTGTGTATGTGTTGCTCAGGATTGAACCCAGGACCTCACATGTATGGCAAGCGTTCTGCCACTGAGTCACATCCTGGGCACTGTCGACCTTACTTTGTGCGTGTGGCCAATGAGAGCACAGGGATTAAGGTTCTTTACTCGCATGTGGTCAACCCCAGGTCAATGCCTGACACTGCGCTGCCCCCCCTCCCCCCCCCCCGAACATGGCAGAGAGCAAGCTCCAAGCAGAAATTCAGCACCACCAGGGGTGGACCAGCCCCTCCACACAGCAATTTTTTTTTTGTCAGTACCGAGATTCAAACTGGGTTCACATGCGTGTAAGTCATCTTAACTGTTATATGGACCTTATTTTGGAAGGAGAGTCCATCCCTCCTGAGTATTTGGGAGCTGCACCTGGATCTCTGCTTGGAGATCGCTCAGGGGACCATGTGGCACCAGGGTCAGTGGTGGACACTCGGGCCTCTGCAGAGCATGTGTGCGGCCCTTTGAGCCATCTCTGCCCCCCGTATGAGCCTTGTTAAAGCTTCCCGAGCACAACTGTCTAGCTGCTTCCTGGAAGCGAGCAGCTCCCGTCCCCAGCAGAGCACACGCGGCCTGCATCCTTCTCCTGCTGGGTCTGACAGAAACGCTCTTTGCGGCCTCCCTAGAAGCGCTTGCGTTGTTGTAATTGTTGGACCCTTTGAGCTGTCCGAGCCCTGGGGTCTTGTTCTGCCAAGCAGGAGCTCCCTCTGGAGGCGCTCTAGAGGATTTCGTTATCAAAGTGCTGGAGAGCAGCTCTTCGGGCTCCTCGCTGCCCTTCCTAGGGGTGTCCGGAGTGGAGGGGGCCGGGGGAGGCGTGCCCCGGGGGCCGGCTCCCTGCAGTTCTTGGCCCACCCGGCTAGAGGGCCTGGTGATGCCCGGGCCAGACGTGCCAAGCTCCCCAGGGCACCCAGGTGGAGCTGGGGGCGACCAGTGGCGGGCCCGACCTTGTACGTTCAGGACCCCGGAGCTTGGTAGGGCGGGGTGTGGGGGCGTGGTCGGGGCGGGGCGTCGGCAGGGACGGGCCAATCAGCACCCAGAGCAGTGGCCCCGCCCCCAGCCCCCCAGGTCCTGAAAGGGCGAAGGGCACCAGGGCTCCGGCCGTCCTCTGTCGCGGTCACCCGCCCTTCGGAGGCCCGGACGCCCCCGCGCCTTGCTCCGCGCCCCCCGGGCCCCGTCCCCGCGGCGCGAGCCCCGTGCCCCCGCCCCCGACGCGGACAGCGCGGCCCCTTTAAGGGCCCGGCGGCGCGGACGCCCGGGGTCGCGGCGGTGCTGGGCTCGCGGCGCCTCGGTGCTCCCGGGTGCTGGCGGGCCGCTCGGTCACCATGCGGGCGCTGCGCGGCCGGGTGGCGCTGGCGCTGGCGGTGGGCGCGGGGCTGGGCGCGGCGGCCGAGGGCTGGCGGCGGCGGCGCGGGGAGGACGCGCGGGCCGAGGGGCTGCTGCGGCGGCTGCCCGTGCTGCCCGTGGCGGCGGCGGCGTCCGGCGTGCCCGCGCTGCCCGGGGCCCCGGCCGGCGAGCTGGCCAAGTACGGGCTGCCGGGGCTGGCGCAGCTCAAGAGCCGCGACTCGTACGTGCTCTGCTACGACCCGCGCACCCGCGGCGCGCTCTGGGTGCTGGAGCAGCTGCGGCCCGAGCGGCTGCGCGGCGACGGCGACCGGCGCGCCTGCGACTTCCGCGAGGACGACTCGGTGCACGCCTACCACCGCGCCACCAACGCCGACTACCGCGGCAGCGGCTTCGACCGCGGCCACCTGGCCGCCGCCGCCAACCACCGCTGGAGCCAGAAGGCCATGGACGACACCTTCTACCTGAGCAACGTGGCGCCCCAGGTAGGGCCCCGCCGCCCGCCCGGCCGGACCTCGCGTCCTCCCCGCCCGCGGGTCCTGCCGCCAGGTCCCTACGGTCCGTCACCCTGCTCGCCCGCGCCCGCCCGCCCGCAGCCCCGGGCCCCCCAGCCGTCCTGGCACACCGCTCTTCCCAGACTCTGCTGGGGGCTGGACGCGCCCACCAGCGCCCCACTGACACCACTTTTTGTTTGGGGACACAGCTGGCAGCGCTCGGGACTTGCTCCCGCCTCTGGGCTCAGGAATCACAGCCTGGCCGTGTTCAGGGGACCCTATGGGGTGCCAGGGGTTGAGCCTGGGTGGGCCATGTGCAAGGCGAGCATCCTCCCCGCTGTACTGTGGCTCCAAAATGTGCCTTGGAGGCTGGAGCTGTAGTACAGCAAGTTAGGACGTTTGCCTTGCATGCAGCCGACCCGGGTTCGATCCCCAGCATCCCCTATGGTCCCCCGAGCACCCCACCAGGAGTAATTCCTGAGTGCAGAGCCAGGAGAACCCGTGTGCATCGCCGGGTGTGACCCCCCAAAAAGTAACAACAACAATAAAAAAAAAATGTGTCTTGAAGACTCTTGGAAGCTGAGAAGTGCCTGGCCAGGTTTTAGGCTGCTGTTCTGTTTGTTCACTGCCGTGCTGAGGGGTAAACCTTCACTGCAAGGATCTACTCAACCACCCAGCCCTGCCCACCTGTCTGCCATCCTAGAAGTCAGCACTCTTTTTGTTTTGCTTTTTGGGTCACACCCAGGGATGCACAGGGGTTCCTCCTGGTTCTGCACTCAGGAACCACTCCTGGTGGTGCTTGGGGGACCCTATGGGATGCTGGGAATCGAACCCAGTCAGCTGCGTGCAAGGCAAACGCTTTACCCACTGTGCTATCCAGCCCCGAAGTTAGCACTCTTAAGCCTCTCCAGGCTCACTCGTAACTGCTTTTCCTTGGAGCCCGAGCATTGCATGTGGGGGCCCCAGGCCTCTCCCCAATACCGCACAATCCCTGGAGCACAAGCCATGACTTTTGTCCTGAGCCTGCCCGCAGAGGGGGACGCTCCTCACTGAGCCCCACCCCTCCCACCAGGTGCCCCACCTCAACCAGAACGCCTGGAACAACCTGGAAAAGTACAGCCGCAGCCTGACCCGCAACTACCAGAACGTCTATGTCTGCACGGGGCCGCTGTTCCTGCCCAGGTGAGGCTGGGACGGGCCTTGGGTCCCGTCTGCCCCAGGCCCCGGCCCCCACTAGGGCTTTGAGGGCCCAAGGAGTCCGTCTCCCGGATTCTCACTTCTGCTGCAACTGCATCTCCTCTGGCTGAGGGCTCTGACCCCTCAGCCCTGGAGTCCAGCTCAGGGGATTCTCTGGCCTAATGGTGTGGTGGGGGAGGCCCTGAGGTGGCCACCATGTCCTGGGGTCCAGCACTGAAATGTGACAGCCCTCTAGAGTGCCCGCCCCCACCCCGAAACACAGCCTGATCCTGCATGGGGCCCACATTCAGAATGTTTTAGTCTGTTTCGTCCTGTTGTATTTATTGCTACTTCTCCCTCTGCCAGTCCCAGTGCTGAGTGGCGGGGGGACAGGGTAGGAGGGAGTGTTGGCCGTGCGGGCAGTAGGGCACAGAGACCCACACCAGCTAGAGGTCAAGTCAGGGAGGGCTGCCTAGAGGTGTGTGGGGAGGGCCCTAGGCCTGACCAGCCCTCAGTGACCCTGAGGCACCGTATGGCTGCAGGACGGAGGCTGATGGCAAGTCCTACGTGAAATACCAAGTCATCGGCAAGAACCACGTGGCAGTGCCCACACACTTCTTCAAAGTCCTCATTCTGGAGTCGGCAGGCGGGCAGATCGAGCTCCGCTCCTACGTGATGCCCAATGCGCCCGTGGATGAGACCACCCCGCTGGAACGCTTCCTGGTGCCCATCGAGAGCATCGAGCGGGCATCTGGGCTGCTCTTCGTGCCAAACATCCTGGCACGGGCAGGCAACCTGAAGGCCATCACCGCGGGCAGCAAGTGAGGGCTGTGCCGGCCCAACCAGGAACTGAGAGGACATTAAAGGTGGCCGCTTCTCATGCGAGTCTCGCAGCGTCTGTCTCCGCTGTCCTGGGCTGGGCACCCGCCTGGGTAAGGCCGGGCTGCAGGGCGGCCAGGGAGATGAGGATGGCCTCCTGGAAGGGAGCGCAGAGACGGGCGGCCGGGGCGAAGGTCAGGCCCAATGCCAGGGCTGGACAGGGCCCCTGTGTGCTGCCATCTCCTCACGGCCCAGTGCCCAGACACAGCATCCCCTAGCGCCAGGAGCTGGACTCTCAGCTGCTGGCGTGAGGGCTGTCCTGCCCACCAGTCACCACACTGGACTTGTTTGTTCAGGGGGGCCGCACCTGGTGATGCTCAGGTCACTCCTAGCTGTGCTCAGGGACCACATGGGGTGCAAGGATTGAACCCGGGTCAGCTGTGCACAAGGCAAACATACTACCCACTGTACTGTCTCTCCGGCCCCCACCTTTTTTGAGGGAAAATGAGTCCACATCCAGAAGTACTCGGGGTTCCTCCCAAGGGACCCTGCAGTGCTGAGGCTTGAGTCCAGGTCACCAGCATGCGAAGCCGGCACACAAATCCCTTGGACAGTCCCCGGGTCCTGCCTTGGGTTCTTTCTGAGGGGTAGGCACCTCCCGGTGGTTCTCGGCCAGTCACACTGGCAGTTTCAGTGCAGGGGCCAAGTGTGGCCCTACAGTGCCACCACCTGTCTGGCGATGCTCAGGGGACCAGGTTGTGTACCAGGGATGGGACCTGGCTCAGCTGCAGGCCAGTCTGTGCCTTAACCCCCGGGGAGGGGGGCGGGGCACACCCAGCCGTGGTGGCACTGAGGTCCGACCCCGGGACTCTGCATCTGCTCTACCACTCGGTGCATCTGAGCACCCCAAAGTCTTTGCCCATCCGCTCTGTTCCCGCTGCACAGCCTCTGCATTGTTTGGGGCGCTAGCTGCTGGGCCGGGCCTCACCTCTGTGCGGATAGTGCGGCTGCCCTGGTCGGGGCAGGTGTTCACGTACAGGTCAAAGAGGACGCTGGGTTCCGCCACGTCCAGGTTGGGGTCCGCATCGACAGCCGCTTCCAGCCCCTGCAGGCCCCCAAAGACCACCAGGGCATGCCTGGCACCCACAGGAGAGTGTCAGGGCCACTCTGACTCTCAGCGCCCCATCCTGTGTCCCCAAGAGCCCCCGTGGTACAGCTCTGCCCCCTCCAGACTGACTCCGGGTCCCAGGCTGCACCCACCGGAAGTTGGGCAGCTGGGCGGAGGCCACGCTCGAGCCGCGCTCCGACGTGCCGATGGTCAGGTCATACCCGTCCTGGAAGGGGGCCTCGGCGAACACCGCACCTGGGGGTGAGACCAGCTCTGTGCAGGGGGAAGCCTGATCCCCAAGCCCCAGGGAGTTTGGCTGTGCATGAGGGATGGGGGGGTCAGAGAAGGGGCGATCCGCAAGGGAGCCCCTCCCCCCACTGTTCCAGGCAGGGCTGAGAATGTGCCTCTGATCTCTCAGATCCTGGGGACCCCCGTTCCCAGCCGCGGGGATGGGCGCAGTGCTTACTGAGGCAGGAGGCCAGTCGCACGGTGTAGCCCCAGTAGAGACCTGCCTTGGCGCGGGGGTCCTGCGAGGACACGACCTTGCCGCGGTAGTTCTTGCACTCTGGGTGGGGGAGAGGAAAGCAAAGGTGTGAACAGGAGCCGGGGAGCCACCCGCGCCCTCTCCATCCACCCCGCCAGCTTCCAGGTACCTGGGAGCTGCTTCGGGTCCAGCCGCACGGTCACCCGGAGTCCCGGCTCCAGGTTCCGGTCAATCTTCACTTCCTGGGGAGAAGCCAGACACGGGGCTGTTCCCTGTGCGACTAGCAGGAGACACCCGGGCCTGCGCACAGGTGAGTGTGGGCGCAGAGTCCCCAAGAAGGGGCCATGGGGCGGCGGGGCAGGCACCTGCCCTGCATGTGGCTGGCCTGAGTTCCATCCCCGGCTTCCCATCAGGACTCAGCCCCCCCTCAAGGGCCAAGAATAATCCCAGAGCATTGCTGGGTGTGGCCCCAAAACAGCAAAACCCAGCCACGGTTCAATCCTCAGCATCCCACAGGGTCCCCCAAGCACTGCCAGGAGTAAGCCATGAGACCCAAAGATAAAGAGAGAGATAAAGGCCCTCCCGTTGATCGTCGATTTGCTTGAGCGGGCCCAGTAACGTCTCCATTGGAGACTGTTGTTACTGTGTCTGGCATATCAAATACTCTCGGTAGCTTGCCGGGCTCTCCGAGAGGGGCGGAGGAATCGAACTCGGGTCGGCCATGTTGGCCGCTTGTAAGGCGAACGCCCTACCCGCTGTGCTACCACTCCAGCCCAAAACAAACAAAAATTTTAAACGTCGACGGAGGTAGAGAGAACGGGGTAAAAGCACTGGCCTGGCCTGTGCCAACCAGGACTCAAGCCTGGTCCCAACACGGAGCCCTCGCACAGCCCAAACAGGTGATTCGGGGAGGGGTGCAGAGTCCGTGGCTAGCAGCGCGAGGCCGAGCTCCACTCCCACGCAGAGCTGGGAACTAGCTGCCGGCTGTCCCCTGGGGGCTGAGGGAGCCAGGACTCACACCCCAGCCGCTGTCCCGGCCCCACCGCCCCTTCCTACCTTCCTCAGACCACAGTTGACAAAGGAGCCGTGGCCGGGCCGGGTGGGCCTGTCCACCACGACGCCCTCTCGGAACTCGGCCTCCTCGTCCTGCCGCACGTGGTGAGGGCTGTCCAGGGGGTTCAGGAGGCCTGTGGGGGGAAAGGGAGGAAGAGCCAGGAGGATGCTGGGAGGCGCCCCAGCCCCCAGCCTGCCACCAGGGACGGGACTGACCCCCAGGCTCACCCGCGAACTGCAGGTCCTGGTGCTTGGGGAAGAAGGCCTTTCTCAGGTACCTGGGAAAGAAGAGGCGATCAGGGGATCCCCGGGGAGCTGACCCCTCAGCCCCCGCTCAGGGCAGGCAGACACTCGCTTCGCTTCCGTACTGGGGACACTCCAGGTACTGCAGGATCCGGGCAAGCTGCACGCATGCCTGCCCCTTCTTCCCGACGCCCCGGAATTCCCCCTCCACGGTCCTGGGGGGGAAGAGAGAGACGGGGGCTCAAGAGCCGCAAGGGGCCACTCCTGGGGCTCCCCTGCCCCCCAGCCCAGCTTGGGATGAGTGCATGTGCTCCCCGACCCCCACCCCGGGCGCAGGGTGAGTGTGTGGGCCCCCCAACCCCCATCCCGGGGTGAGTGCGTGGGCTCCCCGAGCCCCGGCCACCTCTCACTTGCTATCCTGGCCTTCTTCATCGAACACCACGATCTCGTCCACCCGGAAAATGGTGCAGGCCCTGGCCACCTGGCCAGCCAGGTAGGTGCGGAGCTCTGGGGACTGGGCATTATCCAGGATGGAGCCCGGCAGGGCCACGCTCAGCGTGTAGGGTCGCCCTGGGGGTGGGGTTCGGGGAGGCAGGGGGGATGTCAGGCAGCATCAGAGGCGAAGTCAGACTCCAAACTCAGGTTCCGTGTTTCTGGTTCTACTCCTCACAATGCTCGGGGTCGGCACTCGGGCGCCCACACGCCCTGCAGGTGCTCCAGCCCCTTCAGTGGACCCTGGCCCCAGGCCCGTGGATTCTAAGCTGAGCAAAACAGACCAAACTACCCACAGCTGGTCTCAACCCAGGAACAAATGGACTGAAGGGTCCCTGGCTCGGGCAGGGTGGCACCCCGGTCCCAACCAAGGCGCTGGCTCTGGCCCCAAGGCCAACCTGCACAGAGCAAGACGCTGTGATCCGGAAGTGTCTCCCAAGGTGGGCGACACTGCAGGGGGGCAGAGACACTACAGTGACCATGGGGAGGGGTGATGGCAGGACAATGAGGGGCGCCTTCTGCTTGCTTCAAGGTCAGTGTAGGGCAAGACAGAGCGTGGGGTGGAGGGGATTGGATCTCCACATTGCATGGTCCCCTGAACACCCCCAGGAGTGAGCCCTAAACACCTCAGACATGGCCCAACCCTCCCCACTCAAAAAATCCCACGAGGGGCTGGAGCAATAGCACAGGGGAGAGGGCATTTGCCTTCGCGCGGCGCACCTGGGTGTGATCCCTGGCGTCCCATATGGACCCCCGAGCACTGCCAGGAGTCATTCCTGAGTGCAGAGCCAGGAGGAAACCCTGAGCATCTTTGGGTATGACCCAAAAAGCAAAAAAAAAAAAAAAAAAAAAACCACGATAGCTACGACCCTGTCATGAAGAAGAAAGGATGAAAGATGAAGTTCTGGGCACACAATCCCGCATCCGGACGCTGCCCGCCCTAGGCAGGAGGTCCAGGCTGCCTTCTCTGGACCTTGGTTTCCCCAGCAGCTGGCCAGGCCTGCTCACCGCGGTCGTCCCTCTGGGCAGCCGCCTCCTCCTCCTGCTGGCGCCTCGCCTGCTCCTCCTGAGCCCGCTGACGCTCCAGCTTCTTCATCAGTTTGAGGTCCTTCCATTTCTTTTGCTCCTCTTTCTCTGCATGAAAGGATATCCCGGTGGCCAAGGGACCAGGGAATGGCTCCTCCCTCTGCTCCGGCCCTGGGGGGGTAGCGGGCGGCCTCCTTCCTCTCCTCTGGGGGTATGTGGTGGGGAACCCAGAGAGGACAAGGGTTGGTGGCTCTCCCCAAGGTCCCGCCCTGCACCGGTGGCCTGGCGTGGCCGAGGTTGCTGGGACCATCACAGCGCCCACTCCACCCTGCTGAAAGCGCTCACTCACTCTGCTTCTTCCACTTCCGCCACTCAATCCTTTGGCCGTGTTCATTCTGGTGTGGGAAGAGGCACAGGAGAGAAACACTGAACTCCTGAGAGGGAAGGGAGCGCCCCCTCCCCCAAACAGGTACGGTGGGGAAGCCAGAAAACCTCCTCCCCACCCACCCATTACCCTAAGGTGCTGAACGATGCTGGTCTAGAGAGGGAGTACTGAAGAGTAAAGCTAACTGTTGGGCTTTTTTTCTTTTTTTGAATTTTGGGTCACACCCGGCGATGCACAGGGGTTACTCCTGGCTCTGAACTCAGGCGTTACTCCTGGCGGTGCTCAGGGGACCACATGGGATGCTGGGAATCGAACCCGGGTTGACCGCGTGCAAGGCAGACGCCCTCCCCGCTGTGCTATTGCTCCAGCCCAACTGTTGGGCTCTTACTATTTGATTTCATTTTATTTTTTGCGGGGGGGGGTGTCACATCCAATGGTGCTCGGCGATCACTCAGGCAAGGCGGGGCCCGGGGGACCCTGGGCGGAGCACGTTGCAAGCAAGCCCCGCGCGTGCTTGCTTTACCCGCTGTAGCCCCTCTCCCATCCGCCAGCCCTGAAGCGGCCTGCCGCCCCTCCACGGGGAGAAGAGAAGGAGGCACAGGTGCCCGGGTGGCCCCTGGGGCCGGGAAGGCCTCGGGGGCTGCGGGCGGCGGGACCCTCCAGCCGGCTCCGGCCGCACAACCCCGAGGCGCGCTGGGGCTTCCCCGCGCGGCGCCCACCGCCAGCGCCACCGGGCTCGGGAGGAGCGGGAGGGGGCGTGCGGACCCGCCAGGAATCGGGTCCTGCCGAACGTGCGGGGCCGGCTCGGGGGTGGGGGTGGGGGGGGAACCCGCGGCGCCCACCTACCGGACCGCACGGCCGCTTCCCAGCGCGCTCCGCCATGTTGGCCCCAGTCGGCCCCGCCCACCAATCAGACAGCGCTTCCGGTCACGCCCCCCTTCAGGACCGCCCAATAGGCGAGCCCCTAAGAGTCTGGGGGCGTGGCCTAGACACCGAGGCGGGAGGGTTGCAGCGAGAAGCTCCCGACTGGCTGTGGCTGCGAGGGCGGCTTACCCCAGGCAGTCTAGAGGCCAAGGTGCTTGCCTTGCAGGCGGCCCAGCTGGCTGGGCCTGGGTTCGAGCCCTACAGTCAGCAGTGACCCCGAGGCTCAAAGCCACGAGTGACTCTGAGCACAGCAAACACGAAAGCACACGCAAACAGGTCTTAAGACGCTAAATTGGGGCTGAACTGATAGCACAGCGGATAGGGCGTTTGCCTTGCACGTGGCCGGCCGGGGTTCGATTCCCAGCATCCCATATGGTCCCCTGAGCTACCACCAGGAGTAATTCCTGAGTGCAGAGCCAGGAGTAACCCCTGTGCATTGACCCAAAAAACCAACCCCCGCTCCCGCCAAAAAAAAAAAACGCTAAATCTCAGAGCATGATTTCATACACCCCCATGGTTGTCGGGGGCCACATGGGATGCCAGGGGTTGAACCAGGGTCACCTCTACGCAAGGCAAACACCCTACCTATGTATGCTCTGTACTATCTATCACTCTTGCCCCAAATACCCTTATTTTTATGAACATAGTGTTTTAGGGTGTTTTAGGGGCTGGGGAGATGGGACAGCAGGCAGGGTGTTTGCTTTATACACAGTTGACCCAGGTTTGATCCTCAGAATCCCCTATGGTCGTGAGTATGCCCTGAACACCACCAGGTGTGGCTTTAAAGAACAAAACGAATAATAATAATAATAATAATAATGTTTTACAAAGCTTGAGAGGTTGTGGCTGGAGAGACAGCACAGAGGTTAAGGTTCTTGCCTTACATGAGGCTGTGTCCTAACACTGTTCAAATTCAGGCACTGTATATTATCCCCAGAGCACTACCAGGAGAGACCCGTTAGCACAGAGCCAGTAGTAGTAGCTCTCCTGAGAACTTCTGGGTATGGGCACTCCAAAATGCTGGAATCATGGCTGAGAGGTTTCTCAAAGGGCCTGTAAAAAGGCTTTGCATACCCAAGAGCTGGGCTTGATCCAAGCAGCTGGGAGTAGCCACAGACCAAACCAAACAAAGAAGCTTGAAGTTTACATAATCCTATTCTTTGTGTTTTGTTTTTTAAGCCATACTGCTACTGCTCAGAGCATTTTCCTGGTTCTGTAGCTCAGAGATCTCTCCTGGCAGGACTCAGGGGACTGTATGTGGTACTGGGGATAGAATCTGGGTGGGCCACATGCAAGGCATGTGCTCCTGCTGTTGTACTATCTCTCTGGCCCCTAATCCTATTCTTTTTTTTTTTTTGCTTTTTTTTTGGGGGGGGGGTCACACCCGGCGACACACAGGGGTTACTCCTGGCTCATGCACTCAGGAATTACTCCTGGCGGTGCTCAAGGGACCATATGGGATGCTGGGAACCCAACCTGGGTCAGCCATATGCAAGGCAAACGCCCCACCCGCTGTGCTATTGCTCCAGCCCCTACTCCTATTCTTTTATAGAATTATTCATTTATTCTCCCTCCCCCAGCCCTGTATTCAGAAAAGGCTTTAAGGGAAGGGAAGCGAAGGGAGAGGAAAGAGAAGCACCCAGATTATGGGGTCTCTGGAGAAGAATTCCTCACTTACTTTTTTATTTTTGGAAGGGGGCACACCCCACTGTGCTCAGCCAACTGTACTCAGGACTTACTCCTGTCCATGCTTGCTGGGGGGTCCCTATTAGGTGCCAGGGATCGAACTGGGGTCTGCAGCATACAAGACAAGGGCCTCCACCCTGGTTCCTTCTCCGGCCCTAAAACCTCTTATTTCTGCGGCAGGCGTTCTTCCCCTGAGCTACCTTGGGACCTCTCCCTCCACCTTTTTTGGAGGGCCCACCCGCCATTGCTTGCAGTGCAGTGCTCAGGGGCCACGCCTGGTAATGGAGGGAGACTGTGTGGTGTTGGGGACTGAACCAAGGCTCCCACATGCAAAGCCTGTGCTCAAGCTCTCAAGCCACCCCCCGGTCCCCTTCATTGCTGTCAAAGATGTCTGGCGGTGGTACTGGAGCATTAGTCCCCCTATTCATCACTCCTTGCACATGTGTCTGTTGGGGGGTCTCTCTAGCTATGATGCTCACACATTATCTGCTTTGAGTGTCCATTGGGGGTGGCGGTGCTGGCCCCAGGGGTCACATTTCCTGGCGCAGGTGCTTGCATAGCTTTTAGGGGCCTCACACTTTAGTTGTGATGCCTCCAGAGGCCTGGAAATCTCCTACGGCGCTGGGGAGATCTGGGGGCACACAGCAGGAATGGGGGTTGAACTCGTGGCCTCTCATTGACAACACAGGTGCTCTGAGTCGCAGCGCTACCCCTGGGGTCTCACCATTCACTTTTATTATTTTTTGCTTTTTGGGTCCAAATTCCAGTAGGCAGGGGTCACACCCACCAACTGGCCCCCTGGCGCCGTGTAATCCCATCAGCGGCCAAGACTCTGAGACTATAAAAACCAGCTCCTGGAGGAAAAGAGTGCAGTCTCCTGTCCCCGCGCCTCGCTATTCCTCGCCGGGGCACTTGGAGGGGAGCGGGTTGAGCTTTCCTCCCCGCCCTGACCAGGGCCCCGGCAGCCGAAGACCTCCAGGACCAGCCACCACCATGCTGAGACCAATCTCCGCACACCTGAAGGTACCGGCAGAGGGACAAAGCCACGTGGGTTCCGGGGCCGAGATCTCCAAGCCTACTCGGATTGGAGTCGAGCATCCTCCACCCAGATCCTCCAAATTCCAGTAGGCGGGGGTCACACCCACCAACTGGCCCCCTGGCGCCGTGTAATCCCATCAGCGGCCAAGACTCTGAGACTATAAAAACCAGCTCCCAGAACCATCTTATTATGACATCTCATTCCTACTTTGACAAACTGGCAGGCTACCAAATGTAGCCTGCCCACACGGCAGAGTCTGGCAAACTCCCCGTGGCATACCCAATATGCCAAATACCAGTAACAATAATGGGTCTCATTCTCCTAAAGAGCCTTGAATATAACCTCAGGGCCAGGATGAAGGAGACGTTACTGGGGCCTGCTCGAGGCATGCAAGGCAAATGCCCTACCCGCTGTACTATCACTCCGGCCCACCATTCACCTTTTAAAGGACATTCGATCACTTCCAGCGTTGGACAATTGTGAATCAATTTGCTAGAGACATTCATGGTCAGGCTTTTGTACGGACAGGAATTTTCAGCCCATACCTTTCAGTTGGGTAGACAGGAGACAGCTCACTAAGGCAGTGTTTGTCTCCGTAAGGAATTGCCCAAACGGCTTCCAAAGTGGTTATTAAGTTTTGCATGCCTGCCAGCAGTGAATAAGAGATGCTTCGCTTGGTAAATTAATGAGTTGAGGCAATATTTATTCAATCAATAGGTATTTATTGAGAAGTATCTATTTGGAGCCAAACTGCCAGCATCGGGCGCCAGGGACCAGAGGGGTGATAGAAGATGCTATTCTGGAGCTCCCAATCCAGCAGAGATCAATTCCTAAGGGCAGGCATGCTGTCTTCCTGGAGGTGGTTCACTTCCCCCATCTCTCCTGCATCTGAGGCCCCATCAGATGCCTGCCAAGTCTCCTGTCTCCTGTCTCAGTTTGGCTGGTCAGGTCACTCAGGCAAAGATCTGCTGAGTCACCAACCCGAGTTGGGAGCAGATCTAGGTTGGCTATTATTCTTCTTGACAGGTGAGAGACCTCATCTGGCCAGACCGAGGGACAGAGACAAGTTAAAGGGAAGGAATAGGAGAAGCTTGTCCGTGCTATGGGATGGACCCTACAACCTCTGACCTCTGACGAGGCTGGGGTACAGCCTCACCCTGGGAGACGCTGAGCGGGATTTTAAGTTGTCTTGGGTGGGAAAAGGGAACAGAGACTGGTGGGCCGGTGTGCTGGGTCTGGCCTTCTGTTACCTGCAGGGATGGATGTGAGGGCACGTGGAATGCAGCCTGGTGGCTTCCTGTCGCCAGACAGGCCATAAATCCTGACTTCTGAGCTGTGGGGCAGGGAGAGCTTTGATTCTGGGAATGAGCTACTAGCTCATCAGTAGCTGCCCTTAGGCTCCGAGCAAACCTCACAATAATAATAATAATAGTAATAATGATAATAATTATTATTAGTTTGGTTTTGAGGCCATGCCCAGTGGTACTCAGGACTTAACTCTAGGCTCTGAGCTCAGAGATCACTCTTGGGAGGGCTAGGGGGACCCTATGGAGAGCCAGGGATCGAACCCAAGTTGGCTCTGTGCAAGGCAGGTGCCCTACCCGCTATGCTAGTGCTCTGGCTCCCCAAGTTATATTTCATTACACCCCATGTTCCCATCAACTCCCCCAATTCAATAAATGATATCAGCAAAATGCACATGCTTGCTTTGCAGACGTACTCAGGAATCACTCCTGACAGTGCTCAGATGTGATGCCCAGGATCAAACCCAGGTGGGCTGCATGCAAGGCCAGCGCCCTCCCCACTGTGCTATCTCTCCGGCCCCATAACTTTGTCTCTTTTTATTTTTTGACCACACCCAGTGGCACTCAGGGCTTACTCTTGGCTCTGTGCTCAGGGATTGTTCCTGGCAGTGTTTGGGAACCATCTGGGGTGCTGGGAAACAAACCTAGGTCAGCCACGAGCCAGGAAAGTACCCTCCCTACTGTGCTATCAATCTCTCTCTGTCCCACACTCTTCTCGGGCTATCAAAAAGACATGTGCCTTCTGTTTGGCACATGTCTCTAGCGGCTGCCTTTCGGCTTGCTAGACAGGCTAGATGCATGAATTGTTAGTCAACCCAATACATGGCCCTCCCGTTGATCTTCGATTTGCTCGAGCGGGCCCAGTAACATCTCCATTGGAGACTTTGTTGTTACTGTGTCTGGCATATCCAATACTCTCAGTAGCTTGCTGGGCTCTCCGAGAGGGGCGGAGGAATCGAACTCGGGTCGGCCATGTTGGTCGCGTGCAAGGCAAACGCCCTACCCGCTGTGCTATCGCTCCAGCCCCAATACATGAGATCTTTAAAATTACACATGGGGCGGCGGGACTGGAGCGATAGCATAGCAGGTAGAGCATTTGCCTTGCACAAAGCCGACCTGGGTTCGATTCCCAGCATCCCATAGGGTCTCCCAAGCACCACCAGGAGTAACTCCTGAGTGCAGAGCCAGGATTAACCCCTGTGCCTTGCCGGGTCTGATCCAAAAAGAAAAAAAAAATTACACATCAGCGAGGCAGGACATAGCTCAACGGGTTCACTGAGAGGCCAGTTTGCTGCTAAGCACTACTTGGCCCTCCAAAGATGGCTAGGAATAGCTTTAAGCACACAGGTTATGGCCCCCAAATGTTAAGATGCTGGAGGATGGGGCTCAGCAACATGACATTTGCCCTGCATATACGAGGCCCTGAGTCTGGCCACTGGCACTTCGTGGTCTCCCTAGCATGGCCCCATGTAGCCCTGGTGGCCCCCAAACAAACAAAAAATCCAAAAAGACTTAACACCAGGCATTTCATTCTAGAACTGCTCACAGCCAGCAAGATTTTATAATATCCCTTCCTTACTTTGTGGGACTTGCTCCTTCTCCATTCTTCTAAATAAAAATTTTGTACTTAAAAAAAATGGCGGGGGGGCTGGAGCGATAGCACAGCGGGTAGGGCGTCTGCCTTGCATGCAGCCAACATGGCCGACACAGGTTCGATTCCCAGCATCCCATATGGTCCTCCGAGCACCTCCAGGAGCAATTCCTGAGTGCATGAGCCAGGAGTAACCCCTGAGCATCTCTGGGTGTGACCCAAAAAGCAAAAAATAGATAAATAATGGTGGGGGAGGGTGGACAGAGCTATAGTACAGCGAGTAGGGAGTTTGCCTTGCATGCGTTCAACCCGGGTTCGATCCCTGGCATCCCATTGGGTCTCCTGAGCACAGTCCCCTGAGTATGGCCCCCAAAACCAACCCAACCCAAACATAAACAACAACCCCCAAATAAATCCAACAACACACACACACACACACACAGTTTCCCTATCACCTAAGTCAACGCACACATACCTGGCAGCCTTAACCTACTGGAGCTCATGGGGAACTGAGCGGCACCCACTCTGGACCAGGTCCCCGGCAGCAAGAGCCCCAGTGTCTGAATAATTTAAACTTTATTATCAGTGAGGAGCACCTGCAACTCTCACAGTAAGGCGAGTAAGGAACTGAATCCACTCAGATGCGCCTCCTTCAGGTCCCCAGCCAAGTCTGGGTGGGCTGGGGAGGTCACAAGAGGTCATGGGGGCAGAGACCTGGGTCACAGATCATGGAGACCCCCGCCACCTCCCCTGTAACACAGGACTGTCAGCATGGAGAGGGGACCCCCCGACTTCCCCGCTTGCTGGGACTCAACTCCTGGGGGTGGCTGAGATGGGGGTGAAGGATCCACCGGCGCGGGGTCAGGCCTGGGGGTTCTGCCACGAACGCAGCCTCTCGTCCATGGCCTTCAGCGTGGACTCATTCTGCAGGGACACAGACAGCCGAGGCCTCCCTCCTACCCAGGGGCCTGGGGAAGCTCAGACAGCCCCCACCTTCCACTGATATTACCTTCACAAAGCAGAAGCGGACTAAGTAGTCAAAGTCCTTCTGATGGGGCAGGCTGAAGAAGATGGACACAGGAATGGCAGCCAAGCCCTGCGGAGGACGCGGGGCTCAGCGTGGGCAGAGGGAGGCCACAATGGCCAAGGGTGGGGGCAGCAGGTGGGCACACCCAGACTGGGCACTGGGGCCTGGACAAGAGAGAACACCCAGGACATCCTTCCCAGGCCCTCCATGGGGACACGAGGGTGCAGAGGGAGGCCGGGGCGGGGGGGGAGGGGGGGGACACAGGACTGCACAGTACCCCAGGCCCGAGCTGCATGGGCCTCAGAGTTGGTGGGCCAACACCCACTGTTCAGATGGGAAATCTGAGGATCTGGCAGGCAGGAATTCCTACCAGTCCAAATGGCATCTTTGAACATTTTGAAAATAGACTCCGTGTGTGTGTGTGTGTGTGTGTGTGTGTGTGTATGGGGGGGGAGGGAGAAGGAGGGTGGGGGAGAGCAGACAAGGCTCTTGCTGCATGCAAGGGGTTCAATCTCTAGCACCACACATTGTCCCCTGAGCACTAACAGGAGGGGTCCCTGAGCACAAAGCCAGGAGTAAGTCTTGGAATCAGCTAAGTGAGCCCCCAACACAGCAAAAAAAGCGGGGTGGGGGGGGAGAATCAGAAAAAAAGAAAAGAAAAGAAGTGGGCTTCCCGGACTGGGGAGATGGCTCAAAGGCAGGTAGATCATGCTTTGCACGCATCCAATGGCCAGCTCCGAATGATCCCTAGCACCATGAGATTAGGTCCCAATTCAGGGTTTGTGGCAGAAGCTGGTCTGCCTTTGGCAGCCCCCTGGCACCCCTGAGCAGTGCACAGCCTGTACAACCGCACACACCCTGCGAGGGCCCGCACACCTTGTTCCTGATCATCCATTTAACAAACCGACGGTCGTAGGGTTCATCTGGGGCACCGGGCAAATCGGGCATCTTCTTCTCTGGGGGACAGAGAGCAGGCTGTGCTTCAGGAAGCTCCCACGCCTGTCCCCCTCGGCCAGTGGCCAGCAGGGCCACCCCACTCACTGAAGTCGGAGATGTCTATGACCAGGAAGTAGCTGCCCTGGGAAATGACCGGCCGCAGGCCCACGGACTGCAGGCTGCGCATCATGTAGTCCCTGCTGCGCTGGACGGACTGAGGGAAGCTCGAGAAGTAGCTGCTGGGTTGGCCAAAGTGCTGCAGTTCCCGCTCGAAGCTCTGGGCTACCGCCGCCTGGGGGAGGACAGAGGCCACCAGCTCAGGGCAGAGCCGGGCTGTGGCCCCGCCCCCACTCGGAGCCCCGCCCCTCAGGCTGTGGTCCTGGCCCATATGGAGCCCCGCCTCCCCACACGGAGCCCCGCCTCTCAGGTTGTGGCCACGCCCCCACGTGGAGCCCCACCCTCCTTGGGCGGTGGTCCCGCCCCATGTGGAACCCCGCCCCTCAGGCTGTGGCCCCGCCCCGCGCGGAGACCCGCCCTCCCTGGGCAGTGACCCGCCCCCACGCAGAGCTCCGCCCCTCAGACTATGGCCCCGCCCTACGTGGTGCCCCGCCCCTCAGGCTATGGCCCGCCCCATATGGAGCCCTGCCCCACGTGGGCCCCGCCCCCTGGCTGTGGCCCCGCCCCATGTGGAGCCCCGCCCCTCAGGCTGTGGCCCCGCCTCACGTGGAGCCCCGCCCTCCCTGGACGGTGGCCCGCCCCCACGCGGAGCCCCGCCCTCTTCACCTGGGCTTGCGTGGGGCAGTGGTAGACAGAGTTCTGGTGCACTGTGCGCAGGTGCTTCAGGAGGTGATCGGGGCCCAGGACCCAGCCCACCTGCGCCGCGAACAAAGCTGGGTTGAGACTCTGCTCCTTCGGCCAGTTCCCGCTGTGGTGGGGGGTGCTGGCCGCCGTCCCCGCGGACTCACCTTCCAGCCTGTGGCACTGAAGGTCTTGCCCGCGCTCCCGATGGTCAAGGTGCGCTCCCACATGCCAGGGAGGCTGGCTGTCCAAGGCCAAAGAGACAGCTGCTGACAGGTGAGGAGACCAGGGCGGGGGGCGGGAGGGGAGGCGAGGCACTCTGCTCTCCTTTATCCTTTCTGAGGTGCCAGGGATAGAACCCCTGGGGCGCCTGGGCTCCAGCCTCTGCTCCCCTCTAAGCTACTCACAGAGCTGGCTGCATCTCAGCCTCATCTCCCCTGGTCGCCGGCCGCCCCTGCAGCGCGGTTTGCCAGTCGCCAGTGTGTGTGTGCAGCCCATAGCGCCCTGCTCAGGCTGTGGGGAGGTCAGGGAGGGAGGGGGCACCAGGGGCTCACCGATGCTCACGTGCTGACACCCGTCAAAGACCAGCCACTGGTAGACCTCGTCCGAGATGCAAATGACATCGTGCTGCTGGCACAGGCTGGCCACCTGCTCCAGTTCAGCCCTGGAGAACACCTGCGGGACCCCCCAGGGGGGCCGGGGTCAGAGGAGATGCCCCTCCTCGCTGAATCCCTGAGGGCCAGGAGCAGGCATACCTAGCAGTGCTCAGGAATGACCCCTGGCCGGTGGGGCTCCCCCCTTCACCCCTTCCAGGAAATGGACTGAAGGATAGCCGGGCCGCACAGGGAGCCCCCATGGAAACCCCGGGGGGCAGGGGGCTTGGAGAGCTTCCCAGCAGGCGAGTTTGTCAGTATAGGGAGGGTGATGCACCTCAAGTCCCTGAGGATGGAAGCAGGCTGGAGGGGTAGTACAGTGGGCAGGACGTTCACCTGCTTTGGCTTTGGCCAAACCAGGTTCGATCCCTGGGATCCGGAATCCCAGAGGCCCCCTGAGCCTACCAGGAGTGATTCCTGAGTGCAGAGCCAGGAGCAAGCCCCGAGCATTGCTGGGGGTAGCCCCACCCCCAAAAAAACCCAAACAAATAAAACCTCAAGGGCAAAAGCTTGTGCTTCTGGGCAACCCTCACCCCGCAGGCCTTGCCCTGGGTCCCCCCTCAGCCCTGGGTCCCCAGGCCCATTCTGCCTCTGAGTTGGGAGCTGATGTGTCATACCCGAGTGGGAGCTGGGGGGAGGATTGGGCGGGTTTGGGGAGGGGGGCCATGGGAATCCCATGGGTTGAAGGGCAGGTCAGGGGCTCATGAGCACTGGCCTGGCACTGGAAGCAAGAAATGGGATACCCAGTGGGACAACTTGCGGGCACAGGTGCTGTCCTGGGCAGACACTGCGGCAGGCCTACAAGCCTAAGGTGGTGGGGTGTCGAGTCGGGGCAGGGTGGCCCGGTGAGGGGGACCCCCGTCATCATAAGCACAGGAGAAGGCACAGTGGCAGGCGAGGTCTGACCTCACACACGCCCGCCTGTCCGCTTCAGTTTATTTATTTGGGATCTGGGTCTCGGCCTGCAGTGCTCAGGGGCTAGTCCTGGGCTGGACGCTCAGGAGTGACCCTGGGCGCTGCTCAGGGCGCCACAGGTGGGGTCAAGATTTGAGCCAGAGTCTGTGGGAGGCAAGCAAGGGCCTCCACCCCTGGGCTCGCTCTCTGGCCTATATTTAAAAAAAAAATTGTTTTAATTATAGTTTAAGGCCGAACCGGGTTCGATTCCTCTGCCCCTCTCAGAGAGTCCAGCAAGCTACTGAGAGTATCTCGCCTGCACGGCAAAGCCTGACAAGCTACCATGACATATTCGATATGCCAAACACAGTAACAAGTCTCAAAATGGAGACGTTACTGGGCCCGCTTGAGAAAATTGATGAACAACGGGAGGACAGTGACAGTGACAGTGAAGTAATATGGGGATCACAGTATTTAACATCATGACCCATCATGACCATCCCCCAGGGGCCGGGGCGATAGTCCAGCGGGGAGGGTGTTGGCCTTGCACACGGCTGGCCCAGGTTTGATCCCCGGCATCCCTTAGGGTCCCCTGAGTATCCCCAGAAGTAATTCCTGAGTGCAGAGTCAGGAGGAACCCCAGACCATCGCTGGGTGTGACCCAAAAAGCAAAAAAAAAAAAAAAAGATTATGATTCCTCCCCTCAAAGTGTCTGTGAGTGTCCACACTAGTGGTCCCCTCTTCACCCCCAACCCCGTCTCTGATTCCCAGAGGAGACAACACTGAGCAGGGGCTGTACAGCCCCGGGGTGCCCTGGAGCTTTGGGGCCTGGCTAGTCCTTCCCACTCGGCAGAGAAGCCCCCGAGGTGTAACAGGCAGCAACAACAGGGAGCTCAGAAGCTGCAGGCGGACGGACCCCCCAGGTCGGGGCTCCCCGGTACCTTTCCCAGGGGATTGTTGGGCGTGTTGAGGACCAGGGCCTTGGTGCGGGGGCTGAACTTGCTGGCCAGCTCGGCCGGGTCCAGCTTCCAGTTGCTGCTCGAGGCCGGGGCGCCGTCCGGGGTGGGGCTCTGTGAGCAGAGGAGGCACGGGGGAAACGCCCGCACTCAGGGGGCTGCCGCCCTCCGTGCCCCCCGCATGGGGCACCCCCGCCACCGTCCTCACTCACCGGCCTGAGAGGCACGAACACGGGGCGGCCCCCCGCCATGAGCGTCATGGGCTCGTAACAGTCGAAGAAGGGCTCCAGGAGGATGACCTGGGGACAGGCCCATGAGTGGGGGCTCGGCAGCCCCCTGCCTCCCCCCCATCCCACCCCGGCCGCCCCTGCCTGGCTCACCTCGTCGCCTTCGTCCACTAAGGCCTGGAAGGACGTGAACAGGGCGCCGTAGGCCCCCACGGTCACCAGCACGTTGCTCTGTGGGTCCAGGTCCTGGCCGAGCAGCTTCCCAAAGAAACGTGCCAGCACCTTGGTCAGAGGGGGGTAGCCCTGGGAGTGGGGGGGGGGGGGGACACACATTGGCTGAGCTGCGGCACGGCCAGCAGGGGGCGCAGTAGCACTTTCTGGCTGCCCCCTCCACACACACCCCCCCTCCGCGGGTCCTGCTAGGAAGATGATGCCCATGGCTCCTCCTTGTTCCTGGAACCCTATCATGGGACAGGCAGAAAACCAGAAAACCAGGTGCCCAGGAAAGAGGGCGCCACAGGGGGCTCGCTCCAGGAACAGACTTCCTGGTGCAGCTGTGAGCACAGTCCGCGTGCAAGGGGGGATGAGTCCTTCTTTGCCGCAGACTGATGACAGCTCCAGGCTTGAGCCAGGTACCCTGGTCTGAAGGTCTGCACTCGGTAAAGAACGCCCGAAGCTAGTCCGAACCACAGACAAAATTAAAATCTTTTTCTTTGTTGGCGGGGAGAGGGTGAGCCTCAAACGGCAGTGTTCAGGGCAGACTCCTGGCTCTGATCTCAGGGATCACTCCTGGCGGGGCTCGAGGGACCGTGTGGGATGCTGGGGATGGAAGCCGGGTCTGTCATGTGCAAGGCAAATGCCACGGCCACTGTGCCACGGCTCCCGTCTCGCCCGGGCAGGTCTGACCAGGAGAGAAGTCAGTAGGGTGGGGGTGTGACTTCTGTGTCATCGGAGAATCAGTCAAGGAAGGGAAAAGTAGAGCTTTGTGTGATAACAATGCAAGTCTCACCCGCAGGCTCAGAAGCATGCTTCCAGTTCTTCCACTTTTTTTTTTTTGCTTTTTGGGTCATACCTGGCAATGCTCAGAGGTTACTCCTGGCTCATGCACTCAGGAATTACCCCTGGCAGTGCTCGAGGAACCATACAGGATGCTGGGAATCGAACCCAGGTCAGCCGCGTGCAAGGCAAATTCCCTACCCGCTATGCTATCACCCCAGCCCACATAAGCACGCTTCCAGAAACATCTTAACTTCTGTGTTGTGTGGGGGCCACACCTGGGGATGCTCAGGGGCTGACTCCTGGCTCTGCACTCAGGAATTACTTCCGGTGGTGCTTGGGGGACAGCGGGGGTGCTGGGAAAACACCCTAACTGCTCTACTATTGGTCTGACCCTGCATCACGAGCCTTTTTATTTCAGTTTGTTTTGGGGGGGGGGGGTCACCTCTGGCAGCACCATAAAGAGCCGCAGAGATTGACCCAGAGTTGGACTTTGCAGGGTCTCTCCAGGCCCACGAGCATCTTTAAAAGTTAAAAGAGGGAAGGAGGGCTGGAGCAGTAGCACAGCGGGTAGGGTGTTTGCCTTGCACGCAGTCGACCCGGGTTCAATCCCCAGCATCTCATATGGTCCCCCAAGCACCACCAGGAGTAGTTCCTGAGTGCAGAGACAGGAGTGACCTCTGAGCATCGCCAGGTGTGACCCAAAAGGCAAAAAAAAAAAAAAAAAAAAAAAAGTTAAAAGAGGAAAAAGAAAAAAGAAAAATACAAAGTCAAGGTAGGACTTTATCAGGCACTTTTTTCTTCTAGTCTCCAAATTATTAAGCAAAGATTCCTCAATAAACTTCAAACTGGTTAAAAAACAGAAAAAAAAACTTAAGGTGGGGCTGGAGTGACAGCACAGTGGGGAGGGTGTTTGCCCTCACGTCTGTTAGTCCCGGCCCAGACTGTGACCACTTCTCAGCCTTGGATCACAGGTGTCCAGTGAACCCTGCCAGACTGAATGCCTCGAGTTGACCCTTGATCCCTGATAGCAGCTGGACCGTGTGTCCCCCCCCCACCCAATCCCAGCTGAGCACGGGACTCACAAAGGCCTTGGTGTACTGGTTGAGCATGAAGTCCTCAGTGACGGCGCAGCGGAACGCCTCCACCGCGAAGTCCGGGGGCGCGAAGTCCGGGAACCCTTGGCCCAAGTTCACGACATCATGCTCGGCGGCCAACTGGGTGTACTCGACCCTGTGGATGGGGACAGTTGGGGCCCTACTGGGTGTACCCACCCGGGACAAACACAGTCGAGGGCCTGCCGGGTGTACCCACCTGGGACAGGGACAGTCACGGGCTTGCTGGGTGTACCCACCCCGGGACAGGAACAATTGGCCACCCTACACCCCTGCTGCCTGGGCTTTGTCAAGGCGCAGAAGGTCCCGGCTCCTTCTAGAAACACCGGACATGGGGCACGGCCGACGAAGGTGCCATCCCTGGATGGTCCCCTGTACCGCCGGGAGTGATCCCTGAGCACAGCCGAGGGTGGCCCCCAGACCCAAACCACACAAGCAATAAAACTCCACGACCACATTTGTCCACTCCACATGGGCGCTCGTGTCCACGCCACTGCCCCTCTCCTCGTCCCGGCCGCAGGGAAGCCTGGAGTGTCCCCACAGCACAGAGTCAGCCATGAGCGTGGCAAGTGACCAGAGAGCATCGTGCCTTTGAGGGGGGTCCCGGGGCGGGGTGACGAGGCCAGAGCCCGGGGTCTCACATCAGGCCTGTGCTCCAGGGCCCCCGTGGGCAGCGGGGTGGGCAGTGGCCTTTTCATTCTCTTGTTGTGTGTGTGTGTGGGGGGTCACACCAGGTCGTGCTCAGGGCAGACTCCTGGCTCTGTGCTCAGGTGCCAGTCCTGGAGGGGCTCTGGTGGGGCCTTAGGTGGAGCTGGGCATCGAGCCCAGCCTGACCGCATGCCAGGCAAGTGCCCTCCCCGCTGTCCTCTCTCTCTCCTGCGGCCAGACAGTCCAGCTCCGTGCCCAGGGCCGCTGCCAAGCCAGGGGAGCTGGGATTCAAGCCCCGGCATATGGAGGGCAGCTGGGCCAGCCCCGGCCCACCTTAAGGGCACCCCGCAGACCCACTCACCAGGGGTTGTGGTCGATGCCCTTCAACCTTCGAGCCTGTAGCTGCCTGGCCATGGCGAGCTGGAAACAGGAGGAGAACGATCAGGGCCTTGGAGGGGCAGCTGCAGGGGAGTGGGGGGTGTCGGCTCTCAGCCCGAGGCTGCCACTCCCTGGGGTGGGGGTGAGGGAGGGGATGGAGGGGTGCGCTCCCTGCTCCCACCTCCTGGGAGAAATTTATTTATTTTAATAGTTTTTTTGTTGTTGTTGTTTTTGGGTCACACCCAGCGGTGCACAGGGGTTACTCCTGGCTCTGCACTCAGGAATTACTCCTGGCAGTGCTCGGGGGACCCTACGGGATGCTGGGAATCGAACCTGGGTCAGCAGCGCACAAGGCAAACGCCCTCCCCGCTGTGCTATTTATCGCTTCAGCCCCCACCTGGGAGAAATTGAACCGGGAAGGGCTGGACTTGTGGAAGCAATGGTAGGGACTGGGGCTAGCGGGCCTAGGGGGGGCTGTGGACAGCGGCTGGGGGCTCAGGACACCTACATGGGCTCATTTCATGGATGAGAACGAGGAGGAAGAGGGCGGAAAGTGTGGGCTGGGTGGGCCACATTCACTGACCCCCACACCCGCAAGTGTGGTCGGGCTGACTTGGGGCGGGTCCTGACTTGGGGGACCTGCAGGTCGCCCGCCCAGGGGCTCAGGGGCCCTACTGCCGACCCCCACTCCCACTGTGTCGCCCCCAGCTCCCCCCATCACTCTTATGTGGCCTCTTGGGGTTCCCTGCATGTCCTGGTCCCGTGTGGGTGGGGACCCAGTGCCCCGACAGAGGCTCCGGGGTGGGCTATGCCGGGCCAGCGGGGAGCAGGACTGCAGGGGACAGCCAGGGGGTGCAGCTGGGGGGACCCCATTCCTACAGCCCGGGGGCTGGCCCTGGGGCAGGGCCTGGCACCCCAGTTGCCACCAATGCACTTTCGCTTCCAAAACGGCCTTGGGGGACAGCCAGCCCCGGCCCCGGCATTTCAGTTTTTGTGAAGTGTCCCCTTCCCCTGTTGGGCGTTGCCTGGATTCCAGCCCAGGGTCCCACACATCTGAGCCCCTTCCCTGGCCCCAAACATGGTCCTGGTCCTTGGAGGGACCCCTGCCGGAAAGCCTGGCCGTCACCAAGCTGCTGGTCAGCGGGAAAAAAATTGGGTTTGTTGATTAGCAGATAATCTTATTCTTCATTTTAATCTCAGTTTTCCAAACTAAGATTTTTCGTTTGTTTGTTTGTTTTCTTTTTGGGCCCCACCCGGCAATGCTCAGGGGTTACTCCTGGCTCTGCACTCAGGAATCACTCCTGGCAGTGCTCAGGGGACCCTATGGGATGCTGGGAATCGAACCTGGGTCGGCTGCATGCAAGGCAAAAGCCCTCCCCTCTGTACTGTCACTCCGGCCCAAATAAGTTTTTTGGAAATTAGTTAATTTGGCTGGTTGTGGAGTGGGTGAGTAGGTGGGTGTTGGGGCCACACCCCAGGCTGATACTGTTTCTGTGCTCAGGGCTGACTCCTGGTTCTGTGCTCAGGGATCACTCCTGGAGGGCTTAGGGAACACAATGGGATACTGGGGGTTGAATCTGGATCAGCCGTGTGCAAAGCAAATGCCCTACCTGGTTATTTTTTCTTTTGGGGTCACATCCAGCGATGCACAGGGGTCACTCCTGGCTCTGCACTCAGGAATCACTTCTGGCAGTGCTCAGGGAACCATTTGGGATTCCGGGGATCAAACCCGAGTTGGCCGTGTGCAAGGCAAATGCTTACCCGCTGTGCTATTGCTCCAGCCCCTGTTGCTGTTCTTAATGGTTACAAATGCAGGAGAAAAATGTGATTTTGCAAAGCTATTTACTGGGGCCAGAGTGATAGTACAGCAGGTAGGGCGTTTGCCTTGCACGCGGCCGACCCGGGTTCAACTCCCAGCATCCCATATGGTTCCCTGAGCACTGCCAGGATAATTTCTGAGTGCAGAGCCAGGAGTAACCCCTGTGCATCACCATGTGTGACCCAAGAAGTCAAAAAAGAATAATAATAAAATAAAATAATAAAACCCTCTCAAACTCCCACTATTTATCAATATGGTATCTAATTCCAGCAAGAATCCACAAAACAGGGCTGGAGCGATAGCACAGTGGGTATGGCGTTTGCCTTGCACGCAGCCAACCCAGGTTCAATTCTCAGCATCCCATATGATCTCCCGAGCACAGCCAGGATTGATTCCTGAGTGCAGAGCCAGGAGTAACCCCTGAGCATCACTGAGTGCGACCCAAAAAGCAAAAACAAACAAAAAGAATGCACAAAACACCGTGGGTGGTATGACGATTAATTTGGTGTGTGTGGGGGGGGTACAGTGACATTTCATAAAAATCTCTGTCCTGAACTCTGTGTGCTCAGAGGTGTTCTCATTTCGTCCATGTGCTATTTCCATGTTTCTGAACAGAGACAGGGTGTGTGGGGTGGCTTGGGGCAGGGGGTGTTTGCTCGGGGTGGGGGGCTGAATCCCGTCTGCAGCGCTGAGAGCCGGTAACCAGCCTCTCAGCTCCCGGGGCTGATGAGAGGAGCACCGAGGCGGGAGGGGGCCTGGGAGAGACTGGTGGGGTGAGGCGAGTGGCATGTTTGTCGGGGGGCTCGGGTGGGATGGGGTCAAGGGCCCAGGGGCGCAGAGAATCTCAGCCCAGAAGCAGGGAGCTCAGTCCACGCGGCAGCCAGGGAAGTCTTCCTGGAAGAGAAGGCTCATGCATGGCGTGAGTGAGAGGGTGAGCAAGCATGGGTCGAGGACATGAGTGCATCTGAAGGAGTCCAGGGAGGAGAGAAAAGCGGAAGCAACAGCCCCTCAAAACCTTGGGCTACCCACAGAAGAGAATTCCAAGGACTCGGCCACCGAGTCCACGAGTCCTCCAGGGGGGCTGGACTTCTGCACTCCTCACTGCGACCTACTGTGGATGGGGGTGGGGGGGTGTGTGCCAGGCAGGGAGGGGAGGTCACCAGGCTGCCCAGGCTCATGCAAAGCTGTCAATCTCAGCCCGGAAGCAGGGAGCTCGGGCCACGCAGCAGCCAGGGAAGTCTTCCTGGAAGAGGAGGCTCGTGCACGGCGTGAGTGAGTGAGTGAGTGAGAGAGAGAGAGGGAGGGAGAGAGTGAGCAAGCAAGCACGAGCCAGCAAGGGGCACTTACAGTTAGATGCAAGCACCGGATGGTAGTGGCTCCAGCCTTCTTTCCCTGGAGGGGCTGCCCCAGGCGGCCAGGGAGGGCAGCGGCGCTCCTGAGAAAGCGACCCAGCGCCATGGGCACTGACAAAGAGGTCAGAAAAGGCCGGGACTTACCGAGCGGTCACTGGGCTCCGGGCAGGGCTTCATGTGACCTGTGCTTGGCCAGATGACAATGGTCACCCGGGTCACACCCGGCCCCAGAAGACTGACCCCCTGCGCGTCCCTCCCCCCCCCAATCCAGCACTGATGGAAGATAAAAAAGGCTGCATGCAGACATCGGGGGTCTGCACTGGTCAGTAGATGGCCAGTCCCCTCACACCTGTTTCCTGCTTCCCGCACCCCTCCACCTTGGAATTTCCTAAGTGCTGAGAGTGTCAGAGGTGTTGGTGGGCGATTCTGGGCCCCCCTTGGCTTGGGGGTGGTTGTCACTGGGGCAGACCCTGGGCTGAGCCCGCTGACCTCACGGGGAGCAAAGGGGTAGAGCGCACCCTGGAGGTAAGAGATGGAATCAGTGCAGCCTGGGGCAGAAGGGTTTCGAGCTGGTCTGGGGGTGGGGGTGGGGTGGGGTGGGGTGGGGAGACAGGAAAGGGCCCCAGACCGTCCAGGGTCAGGAAAGGAACAGCCTGCTCTGAAAGCATCTGGTTACGAGTTCAAATCCCTGATGGCCCACCTGGGCGAGGTGAGAGCTCTGCTGTCTGGTCCTGGGTGAGCACTTGCAGCTTGAGAACCTCACCCCCGCGGCTGACCCACCCCCCCAGCACATTAGGCGAGTGCAAAGCTGGGTGAGCAATGCGGCTGCCTTTGTGAGCGCCACAGTCTGAGGTGCAGGTGACGACACAGCGGGCCACGCGGGAGCCCCAGGGCCCACGTGTCTCTCCAATCTCAACAGCAGCGCCAAGGCCGGAATGATAGGACAGCAGGCAGGGCATTTGCCTTGCACGGGCCGACCTGGGTTCAATCCCCGGCATCCCATATGGTCTCCTGAGCACTGCTAGGAGTAATTCCTGAGTGCAGAGCCAGGAGGAACCCTTGAGCATCGCTGGGTGTGACCCAAAAAAGCAAAAAAACAAAACAAAACAAAACAAAACAAAAACAGTAGCGCTGAGACAATACGAGACTATACAGACTATACGGAGGAAGAGGAAAGGGAAGGAATGGAAACAATTAAACGGTAAAGTCATGGAAAAGCGTGTCTGAGGGCCATCTCACAGCCGGGAGGTTCACGGTGGTTCCATCACCAGCACCCTACATGGCTCCCTGAGCCCCTCCATGAGTGATTCCTGAGCACAGAGCCAGGAGTAACCCCTGAGCACTGCCTGTGGGACCCACCAATGAGCAAATGTGACAAATCAAGGCTTGTCCAAAACTTAAAAACCCACAAACCAAGACCTGCACACACACCGCATGATCTCTGAGTGAGCCACGTGTCCACGAGCGATGGTCCACCCCGGCCTGCCAGGAGCAGACACACGGCCAAGGCCCAGCCTGGACGCGCCTCGGACACAGGAGGGCGTGCAGCCCCCAGGGGCTACTCCATGCCAAGCCCCACTCAGCGGAGCTGGGCAAGTCCAGAGACTCGGGCAGAAGGTTCCCCTGGCCTGGGCCTGGGCAGAATGCAAACGGAGACCAGGAAAGTCATCGGACTAGACGATGCCTGGGCCGGGAAGGTGTTTCCCGCATGGGGGGAACCGCAGATCCCAACCCTGATGAAGCACAACCCTGAGCACTGAGCTGAGAGTAGCTCAACCCCTCCCCCCCACAAACACGGCTGGTGTGAAATACCTTAGTGTTTCCCTCCCAGCCTCCCTTCCTGTGAGTCTGGGGTGGGCAAAGCTGCGAGTGCGACCCCCAGCACCACCCACGTGCCTGAGTGGGGCCCCAGGGAGCGCCGCCACGAGGTGCTGTGGTGAGAGCACGGAGATTTGGGCACTGGCCCCGAGTGCTGCTGACCCCATCTGACCTCTGGCATCGCCTGTGGTCCCCTGAGCCCCACCAGGAGTGACCTGTGAGAGCAGAGCCAGGAGTTATCCCTGAGCACAGCCTGGTGTGACCAATCCCCAGCACACCCCACACTCCGGTCCCCTTGGGGAAAAAAAAAAGGAAACAAAAAGAAACAAATAAGGGGCCAGAGCGATAGTACAGGGGGAGGCATTTGCCTTGCATGCAACTAACCCAGGTTCAATCGCTGGCATCCCATAGGGTCCTCAAAGCACTGCCAGGAGTAAAACTCCTGAGTGCAGAACCAGGAGTAACCCCTGAGCACTGCTGGGTGTGACCCCCCAAAAAAGCAAAAAAAAAAAAAGAAAAGAAAAGAAAGCACTCACTTTAAGGTACTTTGTTTGGGGCAGCCTATCAATTTTCCAATAAGACACTAGGGGGCGCTCCTGGCCCCATGAAGACGATCATTCAGTTTCAAGGAATTCAGCCCTTGTGTGTGTGTGTGTGTGGGGGGGGGTATGTTATCACTGAATCAGGAATGGGGGAATCGGCAGCAAGACCTGGTGGCCGCAGTTTGGAGGGACCAGGGCTGTGTTAGCAGTGTCTCAGGACAGCCACACGGCACGTCCCAAGGGAGTGGGGACTGGAGGCCAGGCCCCAGCCCAGGGCAGGGAAGAGGGTTCTTGAGATGGGGCTTCCGTGCTAAAGCCTTGCGTGCGGCTAACTCCAGTTTGATTCCCAGCAATGCCGGAAGTGACCCCTGAGCACAGAGCGAGGCGTAGTTCTTGAGCACCCCTGGGTGTGGCCCACCCTCTCCCCAAATATTTAACCTGGGACCCTCCTGGGAAATGGGGGTGGCTGGTGCCCCAGAGTGACTGAATAGAGCCGGCTGGTCCTATCCTGGCTGCACTGTCCTGCGGACTTGTCCAGGTGGTCCAATTCCCCCTGCGAGCCTTCTGTCACCTGCTGACCCTCTGGTTCAGAAGCTGCTGTTTCTCTCTGACACCCTGCCCCCCCACTCACCCCATTTCTAGCGTGACTGCCCCTTCTCTGCCTTGGCAGCTGTCCTCTGTGCTAAAGCTATGACCCCAGCGCCCAGATCAGGAGAGGAAGGAGGGCTGGCACACGCTGCCCTGAGGACTGGGCACCAGCTCCACAAGGAAGGTGCCCTCGGGGACAAGGAAGGACACTGTGAGGACAGTCAGGAGCCAGAGGCAAGAAGCAGCAGGTGTAAGCCAGGCTGTGGGCACAGGCAGCCTACGGCTGGGAATAGGAGTGATCCCTGCCAGAGTGGGAAAGGGGGAAGGTCCTCCCTAAACCGCAAAGAAAACAGAACTGCCACGAGATCCGGTGACTCCGCTTCTGACTCTGAATCTGAAGGACTTACAAATGCTCATTTGCAAAGGCCCAGGCAGCCACCGCCATACCGGTGAAGACCTGGGAGTATCCTAAGAGCCCCAGGATAGGTGAGTGGGTAAAGTGGAGCATATACACAAGGGAATACGGTTCAAGGGGCTGGAAGGGCAAAGGTCTGGAGCAGGCAGGAGGTGCTGTGCCCTGCAAGAACCCCCCTCCCCCCCGCAGCACCACAGGAAATGACTCCTGAGCACTGGACTAGGAATAGCTCCTGGGCACTTTATGGGCCCAAAGACAAATCAACAAAAACAAAAATTAGAAAAGATGAAATCTTAGTTTGTTCTTGGTTTGGGGGTCACACCTGGCTCTGCGCTCAGGGATCACGGCTAGCGGGGGGCTCAGGGGGTCCGTATGAGACGCTGGGGTTCCAACTGGGGTCAGTATCATCCAAGAACAGTGCTCTCCCCCGACTTAGCAAGGAACACCCCCGTCCGAAAACCCCCTCATCCCGGGGCAAGTGGACAGGTTGTCCCTTCTGAACACGCGCCGTGAGCAGCCACTGGCGGTCCACGTCCGATGTCGGGGAAGGCTGGAAGGCCTGGGGCCGACCCTCCCCCAGCAACCACGCGGGACAGATCTCAGGGCTGGGGAGGTGGGTGGTTTTGGGGGCATGTCGTTCGCGAATCCGTCAGCAGGGGGCGCGCAGAGCCAGCCCGTCTCTGCTGGGGCTGATGGATCCTGCGGTTCCGTGCTCTAGGACAGGGGGCGCTGTGCCCACAGTGAGGAGTGGGTTAGGACAGCTGACACCGGTGCAGAGTTCTGTGTGCACCGCTGGCCCAGAGACTTCATCCAGGTACCTGGGCCAACCCACACCCGGAGGGCGGGGGCGGGGCGCCTTCCCAGGCCACGCCCACCGGAAACTCCCGGCCCCGCCCCGCCCCTTCCAGGAGGTCAGCGCCAGGGCTCTGCAGCTGGTCATTTGCTAAAGGACAGTGACCTCTTATCTACCAAACACTTTTTCTGTTTGTTTTTCTTTTTTTTTTTCTTTTTGGGTAACACCCGGCGATACACAGGGGTTACTCTGGCTCTGTGCTCAGGAATTACTCCTGGAGGTGCTGGGGAGGGGGGGAGCCATATGGATGGGATGCTGGGGATTGAACCCAGGTTGGCCGCGGGCAAGGGAAACGCCCTCCCCGCTGTGTTAATGCTCCAGCCCCCAGACACTTTTTCTGGGCCAGGGAATCTTCTGAGCATCCCAGTGAGGTACAAGGTGAGATTTCCTTTTTTCAGGTCACACCTGGAGATGCTCAGGGGTTCCTCCTGGCTCTGCACTCAGGAATCACTCCTGGCGGTGCTCGGGGGACCCTATGGGATGCCGGGATTGAACCCAGATCGGCCACGTGCAAGGCAAATGCCCTCCCCGCTGTACTATCACTCTGGCCAAGGTGGGGTTTCTGAGCCTGGCAGGATGGACCCTTGGGCTTCCACTTTTAGAAACTCCAAGAGGGTCCACAGTGATGGGACAGCGGGGAGGGGTCTCCCTTGCACGAGGCGGACCAGGGCTCGATCCCGGCACCCCATATGGGTCCCTGCCTCCCTGCCCCACAGGAGTGATCCCTGCATGCAGAGCCAGAAATAAGCCCTGAGCATCCCCGGATGTGGCTTTCTGGGAGCTCAGTGAGAAGGAAGCGAACTGGTCCTCCCACTCACATTTATGGGTGGGGGTCCTGCTGATTATGGGAAGGGTCTAGTTAGCCCAGGTTCAAAGGCAGGGACCGAGGTCCACGCAGGGCGTTCTCTCCTGCAGGCTGGCTCGTCTCATGATGTGCTCCTACCTTTTTGCTCAAACCTGTCTCTGTTGCATGAGTTCTGTGAGAACCATGAGGACCTAGCCTAACCCAGACAACCAATCACTTGAACCCACTGTGTGCCTTATAATGCAAGAGGGATCTTACTCAGTCATACCAAAAGACCAACATCTCCATAGGGGGACGAATTAGCAAATGATCTCTAGGAAAAGGACGATGGTCAAGATACTTGAAAAGTTGTGGGGTCTGGGAGCTCACACAAAGGAGAGGAGTGTGTGCTTTGCATGGGGCAGGTCTAGGTTTGCTCCCCACACTCATGGTCCCCTGAGTCCCAGGGCAGCCCCCTGAGTACAGCTGGGTGTGGTAAAAAATAAAAAGAAAGGATGCTGAATTTTACCCGTAACAGATTACAAGTGAAAATGAAACACTATTAACTGAGAAAAAGATGGGAGCTCACAAACTAATCCTACAGAACATCGAAATGCCATACATACTCCCGGGTAAGAGAACTAGATGAAAGGGTTAGTGGTGTAATTACCAGTGGGCAATTTAATAACACTAACATACTAACATACACTATTCTTTATTATTATGTTTTGGTTTTGAGGTCAAACCCAGTGATGCTCAGGGACTACTCCTGGTCACTCAGGACCTACTCCCAGTGGTGCTCAAGGGCCCAAATGGGATGCTGGAGATCGAACCTGGGTGGGCGGCATGTAGACAAGCACCCTAACCACTGTATTATCTCTCTGCTCTAACATACGTTAGGTTTTGGGGGGAGGGGCACACCCAGCGATGCTCAGGGCTTACTCCCGGCTCTGCCCTCAGGGATTACTCTTGGCAGTGCTCAGGGGATCACATGGGATGCCAGGGATCGAAGCCGGCTGGGTTGCATGCAAGGCAAGTGCCCTGCCCCCAGTACTATCGGTCTGATCCCATACATTAAACAGTGCTCCCTCTCCTAGAAATTTATCTGATGTGGGCCAGCGACAGAATACAAGGGTTAAGGTATTTGTTTTCTAGGCCACCAATCCCAGCTCGATCTTCACACCCCAAATGTCATCCAAGACTCGCCAGGACAGATTTCTGAGCAGAACCAGGAATCAGCCTTGAATACTGTTAGCCTGCAGGGGAAACTGGAATAGAAGTTGAACCCCCGCCCAAATACTATGGGTTGTCTGCAGAGGAGATTGTTTTCTTTGGGGGGACGGGAAGCCATACCTGGCAGTGCTCAGACTTTATTCCTGCTCTGGGCTTGGAGGTCATTCCTGGCAGTGAGTGGGGATCAAACCCATGTGTCGGTCAGGTGCAAGGCAAGTGCTGTACCGTCTCCAGTTCTATTTCTTTATTTTATTTTATTTTTTTTGATTTTGGGGTCACACCCGGCGATGCACAGGGGTTACCCCTGGCTCTGCATTCAGGAGTTACTCCTGGCGGTGCTCAGGGGACCATATGGGATGCTGGGAATCGAACCCGGGTCGGCTGCGTGCAAGGCAAACGCCCTACCCTCTGTGCTATTGCTCCAGCCCTTCCAGTTCTATTTCTTAGTCCCTCCCAGAGGGGGACTGCACCTGGGTCTAGTTGTGTGCAAGTGAATGCATGCCCTGCAGTCCTTTGGAGTAACTCCCTGTACGCAATGTTCATAGCAGTGTCCCTATCCTCTAGTGACCAGTGACTACAGAAACAGTGTCAGGCACCCTTATTCAAGGACATTCTGTTCTTTATACATATCACAGCACTGTAGCACCGTCCTCCCATTGTTCATCGATTTGCTCGAGTGGGTACCAGTAACGTCTCCACTGTGAGACTTGTTACTGTTTTTGGCATATTGAATACGCCACGGGGAGCTTGCCAGGCTCTGCTGTGCGAGCAGAATACTCTCGGCAGCATGCCGCGCTCTCCGAGAGGGACGGAGGAATCGAACCCGGGTCGGCCACGTGCAAGGCAAATGCCCTACCTGCTGTGTTATTGCTCCAGCCCATATAGTATATATGCTTACATATTTTGCTTTTTGGGTAACACCTGGTGATGCACAGGGGTTACTTCTGGATCTTCACTCAGGAATTACTCCTGCTGGTGCTTGGGGGACCCTATGGGATGCCGGGGATCGAACCCAGGTTGGCGGCATACAAGGCAAACACCCTACCTGCTGTACTATAGCTTCAGCCCTAAAGGGCATTCTATTCTGAGTCAAATGTTGCATGATATCTAGAAAGAGAAAGACAGGAAGGAAAGAAGGAAGGAAGGAAGGGAGGGAGGGGGGGAGGGAGGCTGACACAGATTCAACCCCGGACTTCCCATATAGTCCCCTGAGGACTGCCTATGAGTGATCCCTGAGCACAGAGCCAGGAGTATACCCCCCACCTTCACACCTCCCCCCCAAAAAACAAAATCAAGATCAAACCAAAAAAAAAAGCAACTAATGAGGTGATGGCCGTGTTAACTGAGGATACCATTTTACAGCATATGCCTAGGGGCAGAGCTGTACCATGCACCTGGCTCAGATGAGGTTTGGCGTTGGATCCCCGGCACCGCCCAAACATGCCACATCACGTGGCATGGGGGGGAGCTCCCCAGGAGCACCCGCGCTTGGGATCCATCACGTGGCGGGAACACGGGCTTTGGGCTTCTCTGTCGGAGGCGGGGCTGGTCCCTGCATGCCCACCAATCAGCGGCAGGCAGGCTTTCCAACACAGGATCTGATTGGCCCCGCAGCATGAGGCGCACCTGTGCTTCCCAAAGAGATTTGCAAACCGAGGAGGGGGGCCACAAGGCTGAGGAGTGTCATAGTTGTGTTTGTTTGTTTGTTTTATTTTATTTTGCAATCATTCCCTAAAGGAATAAACTGCCACTGAAATTTGAACCCGGGAGTTATGCAAGTAACCCTTGGTACTTGACTTGTTGGTCCGAGTCCTGCAGCCCTGTATAGGTTTTAATTTTTAATTAAAAAAAAAGTTTGGGCTGGAGCGATTGTACAGCGGGTAGGGCGTTTGCCTTGCACGCGGCCAACCCGGGTTCAATTCCCAGCATCCCATATGATCCCCTGAGCACCGCCAGGAGTAATTCCAGGCAGGAGTAACCCCTGCGAATCGCTGGGTGTGACCCAAAAAGAAAAATAAATTAAAAACAAGTTTTTTTTTGCGTGGGGGCTTTTTGGGTCACACCCCGTGATGCCCAGGGCTTACTCCTGACAGTGCTCAATGGGACCATTTGGGATGCTGTGGATCCAATATGGGTCGGCCATGGGCAAGGCAAACATCCTACCTGCTAGACTATTCTGTTTGGTTTTGTTTTATTGCTTGGTTTGGGGGCCACAGCTAATGGTGCTCAAGTGTGGCCCCGGGCAGTGCTCAGGGGACCGTGCAGTATGGGGGTCAAACACAGGCCTCCCATTTCAAACCGGGCGCTCTGGTCCTTTGAACCATCTTCCTAGTGCTGTTTGAAGTTATACTAATTATTTTCTCTTAATTTACCTTTTGTTTTGGATTTTTGGGCCACACCTGGGGATGTTCAAAGCTTACTCCTGGCAGTGCTCATGGAACTTGATGAGCTGCAGGGGATAGAACCCAGGTCAGTCACACCAGGGTGGGTTGCATGCAAGGTAAATGCCCTCCCCCACTGTACCATCACTCTTAATTTTTTTTTTTTTAAGGAGAGTTTCTCTGGTAATCTGGAGACCCCAGGGCACAACAGCAAATTCTCGGCCAACCGGTGCATGAATGCAAGAGCCTAGGGGAGCAGTAACGCAGTCAGTCACCCCAGGCCCCCTCTAGGTGGTGCTTGGGAGGCCGCCAGGGCTGTACCCACTCTAGAGGCAGGAATCAAACCCGGGTCAGGCATGTGCTAGGTCCAACACTCTCCTGGCCCTGCAGAGTTGCAGTTATCTGAGTTTGCCCTTAAAAAGGCCCTAAAAAAGGGCTGGGGCGCAGGGCTGGAGAGATAGCACAGCGGGTAGGGCGTTTGCCTTGCATGCGGCCAACCCAGGTTCGATTCCCAGCATCCCATATGGTTCCCTGAGCACCGCCAGGAGTAACAACTGAGTGCAAAGCCAGAGTAACCCCTGTGCATCGCCAGGTGTGATCCAAAGAGCAAAAAAAATGGGGGGGGGCTGGGCTCCATAAAAAATCTTAGAATAGTGCATTGGTGCGTCATCTCATACCCTTATCTGTCAAACTGTCAAACACTGTCCTCCCGTTGTTCATCAATTGGCTCGAACGTCTCCATTATGAGACTTGTTGTTACTGTGTTTGGCATATTGAATACGTCATGGGTAGCCTGCCAGGCTGAGAGGGGCGGAAGAATCGAACCCAACTCGGCCGGGCTGGCTGTGCGCAAGGCAAACACCCTACCACTGTGCTATCGCTCCAGCCCTATACCACTGATAAACCAGGAATTGCACGCCACATTGGGTGGGATGCAAAGCAGAAGGCAACCGATCTCAAATAAGAAACACAAGGCTATGTGACAGAAACTAAATCATGAAAGCTTTGTATCTATATCTCACAGTGATTCAATCAAATAAATTAATCGCACTGTAGCACTGTCCTCCTGCTGTTCATCAATTTGCTTGAGCAGGCACCAGTAACGTCTCCATTGTGAGACTTGTTACTGTTTTTGGCATACCGAATACGCCACGGGGAGCTTGCCAGGCTCTGCTGTGCGGGCGGAATACTCTCGGCAGCGTGGCGGGCTCTCCAAGAGGGACGAAGGAATCGAACCCGGGTCGGCCACGTGCAAGGCAAACACCCTACCCGCTGTGCTATTGCTCCAGCCCTCAAAAAAATTAATTAAAAAAAAAAAACCACAAGGCTTAACCTGTAACAACAGGTTAGTAACTTATTATCAATTGATCACTTGACATCCCGTTACTCATCAATTTGCTCGAGCAGGCACCAGTAACGTCTCCATTTGTCCCTGTCGCGTGCTAGTGTAGACCAATGGCATCTGCTCGCTCCAGGAACATGAAGAGCCTCAAACCGTTCATTCAGGGTCTTGACGAAGAAGTTTATCTCATAGGTGGGTGGCCACTTGATCTTTTGACATCCCGTGGAATCCAGTTGGTAACTGCTCTAGTCCAGCGGTTGTCTCTAAATCACATTACGTGTCCAGCCCATCTGATTTTCAACGCCTTGGCAAATGAGACAGCGTCCCTGATGGTGTTATAAGAACGATGTCATCAGCAAAGCAGAGGTGGTGTCATTGCCATCTATCTTCACTCTCATTACTTCCCATTCCAGTTGTCACATGACGTTCTCGAGGGTGGCACTGAAGAGTTTCGGTGAAATGGTATCACCTTGCCAAACCTTTCTCTTGACGTCGATGATCACTTCCTTGTAGAATGGTGAGATCCTAGTGGCGAATCCATAATATAGCTCAAGGAGGATCCTGATGTATTGAGTTTGAATGCCCTGATTGGCTAGGGCTTCGATGACCACTTCAGTCTCAACAGAATCAAAGGCCTTCTCTAAACCAATGAACATTAGACAGAGCGGCATCTTGAACTCCCAAGAAAACTCAATGAGCTTGGTTACCATGTGGATATGGTAGATCATGCTGAATCCTTTTTGGAACCCGGCTTACTTGCATGGTTGTCCTTCATCTAGTGTTCTGCCAATCCTATTCAGGATGACTCGAGTGGACAGCTTTTAGATGACGGACAACAGGCAGATTGGGCGATAGTTGCCAATGTCGTGTATGTCTCCCATCTTGTACAATAGAACAGTCCTGCTGGTTTTCCACTGGGACAGAACCTTGCAGTCAGACAGGTAGCGTATGAAGAGCCAAGTCAGTGTATTGAAGAGTACTGACGGCAGATTCTTTAGGTGTTTGGGTCTGACCTTGTCTGGGCCGGGTACTGTTCACTTCTTTACCGACAAAATGGCATGTCGGATTACAGAAGGGAGAACGTTGGGAACGTTCTAGTTGGTGGTCGTTCTGGGAGTTCTCTTAAACTTTGCAGCCCTTTCTCTCTGTCTCCTTTTGCACAAAGGAGACAGTGGTCTGATCCCATTTGGAATTTTGGGACAACAGCGACATCAGTCAGGCAAAACCGTTGATTGAATATGATGTAGTTAATTTCGTTGTGGAACTGTCCACTGGGAGACTCCCATGTCCAACATTTAGGTTCAGCCTTCTGGAACTGTGAGTTACCATGGATGGTCTTGGTCGACATGATGAACTGAGACAGTCTCTCACCCTGTTCGTTCCATTCTAGGCCTTGGGTCCCGATGTGGAGTTCTTCACCTGATCTTCTTGGTCCTATCTTGGCATTAAAATCACCGACAATGATCTTGTAGAAGGTGTGGTCTTCTTTATAGAACTTCTCCAGCTCCATGTAGAACTTCTCAACTTCTTCATCGTAATTGGATGTTGGTGCATAGACAACGAAGATAGAAACTGCCGGCAGTGAGCCACATCTATTCAAGTGTAATCGTCCGATTTGGGTTGTTAGGCATTCGAATGAATCAATGCTCATGGCCAAGTTCACGTTGACAAGGACATCGACACCACCGATGCCTCTTTTGTCACATGTTCTGAGGAACAGTTCTTCTCCAGCGTCAAAAATGGCATGATGTGATCGATGCCGTCTCATCTCGGCCAGACCAATGATGTACTTGATCTTCCGCGCTTGCACCATCAGATCCTTGATGGATGCTTCCGATGCCAGCGTACGTGCGTTGAAAGTATGGAGAGTCATTTTAGTCCTTCTTTGTTTTGGCAGCCTAGGTTGGCCCTGAGATTTTATCAGCCTCTTCTTGCTCATCCTTCTTAACGCTACCTTATTGGAGGCTCTTTATGGGTTAGGGGAATGAGACCCATTGTATTTACTGTTTTTGGCATATCGAATACGCCACGGATAGCTTGCCAGGCTCTGCCGTGCGGGCGGGATACTCTCAGTAGCTTGCCGGGCTCTCCAAGACGGATAAAGGCTTTTACAAGGGCTATTATACAAGGGATTAATGGCTCTGGGTGAGACGCAACAATCTTGACCCACTTTTTAAAGGAAATCTTTTTTGACCATTTTTAGTGAATTATTCTTAACAAGTGATGCAAAATAAATTATTTAGGGCCTGCTACTGGGGCAGGCTTGGGTGATGGGTGGGGGGGGGAGAAATTGGAAATAATGGTGGTGGGAGAAGGTTTATGGTGGTGGGATTGGTGTTGGAATATTGAATGTGAAAAATCATTGTGAACAACTTCAGCACTGCACTGTAGCACTGTCCTCCCACTGTTCATCAATTTGCTCGAGCAGGCCCAGTAACGTCTCCATTGTGAGACTTGTTACTGTGTTTGGCTTATGGAATACGTCACAGAGAGCTTGCCAGGCTTTGCCGTGTGGGCGAGATACTCTCAGTAGCTTGCCGGGCTCTCTGAGAGAGGTGGAGGAATCGAACCCAGCTCTGCCGGGCCGGCTGCGTGCAAGGCAAACACCCTACCACTGTGCTATCGCTCCAGCCCTAGATCAGGGTGAGCAACTTTATAAAAATTAAATTAAAAAAAAAAAAGGCTGTGCTGTTTTCAACCCAGGCACCCGGGTGGACAGCTGGGAGCAGGGGCAAAGGGGTGTCAGGGGACCATCAGGAGGGCTTACTTGGACCCCCTAAGGCTGCACACCAGGGGTGGTGTCTTCCCCAGCAGCCGGGCAGTGACTGGCTGCCGGGTGGGCTGGGAGGCCCCAGGCTAGTGACCAGGGCATGGGGGATCAGAGGTCTCTGCTCAGCTCCTTCCTGTGGGCTGGTCTTGCCAGGCTGGGACAGCAGATAACGTCTGCGGCTCTATGCGGACCCTATTCAGGGAGAAATCTTTGCTTTGAACAATCCAGCCTCCAATCCCTGCACCCAGGCAGATCTGGATCCCCCTCTAAAGAGGGAGGTGCGGGGGGGGGGGTTGTGAAGCCTCAGAACCAGCTAGTGGGTGGGGGCGGAGAAATAGGTTTTTTTTGGGGGGGGTCACACCCAGTAATGCACAGGGGTTACTCCTGACTCTTCACTCAGGAATGACTCCTGGCGGTGCTCAGGGGACCATATGGGATGCTGGGAATCGAACCCGGGTCGGTCGTGTGCAAGGTCAATGCCCTACCTGCTGTGCTATTGCTCCAGCCCTGGGGGGTGGAGGGGCGCTAGCCTTGCATACGGCCCTCCAGGGTTTGATTCCCAGCATCCCTTATGTTCCCTGAGCCCTGTCAGGAGTGATTCCAGAATGCAAGGCCAGGAGTAACCCCTGAATCTCACCCCCCCCAAAAAAAAGGACCAAGAATATTTGGTGAGCACCTCCCGGAGCCCCTGAGTTAGGGACACAGTACAGACTAGGGAGAAGGGAGCCTAATCCACGAATGGCCACTGGGACTTGGGCTTGCAGGAACAGCCCAGCTCCACTCTGCTCTACCTCCATCTCTTGGCCACTCAGCTGCCCCTACAGGGCAGCAGCTCCTGACATCCACAAAGGGACCTGCCAATGACAAGCCATTCACAGGTAAGACTCTGACTCCTACACGGTGCCCAGGCTCTTTTTTTCCCCCGTTTTTTAGGGTACACCCGGCGATGCAGGGGTTACTCCTGGCAGGAATTAGTTCTGGCGGTGCCGGTGTGGGGGAACCCTATGGGATGCTGGGAATCGAACCCGAGTTGACCGCGTGCAAGGCAGACGCCCTCCCCTGCTGTACTATGGTTCTAGCCCCCAGGACCAGGCTCCTATCCAAGAATAAGCCAGATTTTCTTTGCGGGGGGTGGAAAACACATTCCCTCTTCAGAGTTCAGAGAAAAAGCCCAGGGATCTTCTGCACTGGCCCCCCAGTCCCCCGGCGCACACCCCCCCCCCGCCCCCCAGGAGGCGACAGCGTGTCGGGCAGATCTAAGCAGCACGCTGCTGACTCGCAGTCCTCGGGCAGAGGAGACGGAGGCCACCAGGGGCCAGGCCGCGGCCGGGGGACACGCGCGAGAACCGTCCGTGCACGCCCCCGCGGGTTTCCAGAAGGAGAACCCTAGACGAGGCTCCAAGCAGGCACAGGACTTACCCAGCGGGGGTCCCGGACACCAGCTCGGACGCGGCGCCGTCCGCAAAGGAAGCCCGGGGAGCAGCCGACGGAAACCTCTAGGTAGGGCTGGGCAGTGCCCCGGGGACTTGGGAGTGGCTCTACCTGGCAGGAGCGACTCTTATCCCGCAGCGTCTGGGTGACTTGGGGCGGCCCCACGGCCCCGCATCCAGGTTACCCTAGGACCCGGGGGTGGGGAGGGCGGGGCCAACCGCGGGGCGGAGCCTCAGGGCCACGCCCACCGCCGGTGCCGAGGGCGGGGCCGGGCTCCTCCCGCGCCCTCTCCCCGCCCCCCTTCTGGCTCATCCTCTGTGGCCCCTGGCAGGCTCTGAAAGCCCACCCGGGCTGGAGCGATGGGACAGCGGAGAGGGCACTTGCCCTGCACTGCACACGGCTAACCCGGGTCCCATCTCTGGCATCCCACCTGACTCCCTCCACGCCCCCCAGCACCTCCCGGATTCACCCCAGAGCACCGCGCCCCCGGTGTGGCCAAAGAAAACAGCACGAGGCCCTTCCGGACTGCCTGCACCCCCGCTGAACCAGGTGACTCTTTCCTGCGTTCCACACAAATGCTCCCTGCGAACTTTGCCTTTGACGTCACTGAACTCCCAGGACCAAGGCTCAGTGTCCATTCTGCTAAACTACCGAATCTGGCGCCCAGCATCAGTGCCAATGACCACTGGGGTCTGCGGGAGAGACCTGTGGGGAAGTGTTAGGATCCCCTTTGCGCCACCGTGTAAGGTCTCCACTTTACTAACTGGTGTGTAAAATGGGACTATCTGCATAGGCAGCAAGCTGGCGCTCTCGGGATGGGGATGGGGCACCCAGTGGGTGATCGTGCCCAGTCCAGGCTGCACATGCTGTTGGCTCCTGTTGTTGTACGTGTTCCAGCAATAAACAATTGCAGGAGGCCTGCTGAGAGCCAGGCCCCAGGCTGCGTGTTGGATGTTGATAACAGAAAACTCAGGAGGGAGGAGGATAAACTGGGACTGAGTGTAAACTCCTCCAAGGCTCACATTCCAGCTCCTCCACTTCCTGGTGAGAACTGTTGCCAAGGTCCCTAACCTCTCTGGCCAGTTTCCTCCTCCAGCACCAGGGGAAAACAAGATCTCCCAGCGGGACAGCTGGAACCAGCATTGTTGGACATCAGTGTTTTATTTGTTTGGGGGCCTCAGCCAGCAGTGTTCAGGAAGTACTCCTGGCTCTGCATTCAGGGATCACTGGTGGGGCTCAAGGAACCATGTGGGGAGACGGGGACCCAATCCCTGGTGAGGTGCATGCAAGGCAAGTGCCCTATCTGCTTTACTATCTCTCCAGCCCCTAACATCAGTTATTTATTTAAGCATTTTTGGAGGGGCCAGTTGTGCTTTGGGGTCACTCCTGGCAGGTCGGGGATAGAACTCAGATCAGTTGCATGCAAAGGCAAGTGTCCTACCCGCTGTACTATCGCTGTAGCCCCGCATCAATTTTTTTCGGGGGGGGGGGCGGCGTTTACATTTGGCGATGCTCAAGGGTTACGTCTGGCTCTGCACACAGAAATCACTCCTGGTGGGCTCGGAGAGTCATACGGGGTGTCGGGGGATTGTAGCTGGGTCCACTGCGTGCCAGGCAAGCGCCCCACGTGTCGTCCGGTTTCCAGCACCCCGCCCCCCGCATCAGACTTTTAAAGGACCCAACTGTGTGAATGGCAGTAAATTTCCTCCCGCCGCGATGGAGCGCGCGGTACCCCGCACACCGCCTTCTCCTCTCCCAGGGCAATCTCAGACGTGGACACTGCTGCTCACCCATCCCCCGAATAACCACGTTCCCAGCAGAGAAGGTAGCGCCAGCCAGTGCGCTTCTTCCTGCCCCTTTCGGTCTCCATCTCTCCTGCCCTGGGAGCTGTGTGGCCTCGGTGCACACTGCACGTTTGCCACCTGCGTCTCTGCACGGTCGGGTCGGGGCGATGGTGGTGCCCGACCTCGGACAGTTGGGAGCTGCGAGGCCTCGGGACCCATCCGAGCGCCGGAGCCGGGACCCCGGGACCTGTTGGCGTCCCTGCTCACAACTGGCCAGATTTCCTAGGGGGTCCACGTTCCGGGCACCCTGGGGGGTGAGGAGAAGGGACGTGTGTGCAGAGAGGACCGGCCTGGCGGGTCTCAGGGTTCCGGGCGGCTTGGCGACCCCCGCGCGCTCCTACTTCCCGCAGATGCAGCTTCCGACCTGCGTTAGTCGGGCACCTCGTAACACTGCTAGGACGCAGGGACAGTCGATCTGAAACAGTTACCAGACCCTCGACTTAGCGTCCCTACCTCGGGGTCGCCACGCACGCCGGGGCCACCAACTACTCACCCCCCGCCTTGACCGCTCGAGCGCCCGGCGTCTCCCGGGCGCGCTCCAGAGGTGATGTTCTCCGGTCGCTGTCCCTTTAAGAGGGCCGAGCCCGGGCCTCTGCCAACTTCCGCCCCAAAGCAATATGGCGCCCGCGGCCCGGGCGAAGCCGAGGCGGGTGCGCCGAGCGCGCCCTTCCGAAAGATGGCGGCGCCCCGGCCGCCCCGTTCGCGCCCTCCGGTGACGTCACTTCCGGGGCGGAGGAGGCTCGAGTGGTGCAGTGAGGGACAAACAAAAGGAGGCGCCGGAGGGGCGCAGCGGCCGGCGGCGGGACGGAGCAGCGGGGGCGCCGGGCTGCCTGCGCGGCGGCCGGGCGCGGCGGGCCCAGGTGAGTGAGCGCGCGGCGGCCAGGGGCGCCGGCTGTCACCGCTCGGGCTCCCCTCCACGCCCCCCGCCCGCCGTCGTCGGCGCGGCGGGCGGCCGGGCAGCTCGGGCTGTCCACGCCGCCGGGCCGGCCCCGCGGGCGGGGACCTCTGGCGGCCGCCCGGCCCGGCCCGGCCCGGCCCGGCTCACCCCCGCCCGGGTCCGCCCGGCCCGGCCCGGGAGCGCCGGGCCCCACCCTCCCCGCGGCGCCGCGGCGCGCGAGCCCCCTCGGGCACCCCGATTGCCTCCCCGCGCCCCGGCCGGCCGGGATTTCCGCCCTGGCTCCCCCCGGGTCCCCGTGTCATCCCCCGGGTCCCCCGCCGCCCACCCGGGTGGCGCACGCACGCCCCCTCCCCTCCCCTCCCGGGCGCCCCGCGCGCGCCCCCCACCCGCCACCCCACCCCCCCGCCCTCCGCGCTGGCGGGAACCGGGCCCCGGCTTGGGGGGCAGCGCCCTGCCCCTGGCGGGGGCCACTCGGGTGCCCACCCGTCCAATGGGGGGGCGGGGGGGCGCTGGCCGCCCAGCCGAGCCGCGGTGTCACCCTGCTGCCGAAGGAGTGCCGGGGGGAGGAGAGCCTGGGAGCGCGCAGGGCGCGGGGCTGGAGGGGACCCCCCTTTTCAAAGGCCGATTTTGTCCGGGGGGGCTGTTGCAGCGCACCCCTGGTTTGGGGAGGGAGGAGCGAGGCGACAGCGGCTGGCTGGGCGGCACGGGAGGGGGACTTGGCGGGAGGGTGGGGCTGTCCCTTGGAGCGACTCACTCTTCCTCTGCCCTCGCCAAGGGCTGGGGGTGAGGAGGAGGGGGAGGAGGGAGCCGGGCGCCTGAGTTGTAGAGAGATTGGGGGGCGCGGAGAAGTGGGGGGTCGGGGGTCTCCCTCACCCTTGCCGGGAGGTGTCCCTTTCACCTCTGCCTGGCCGCCCCCCTAGTCCGGGAGCAAGCAGAGGGGTACACCGAGGCTGGGGTATGCTGGGGACCCTCCTGCGGGCCTTCAGGGGTGGCTGGTGGCCCGAAGGACCCTGCCGGGGTGATCTTGGCTCAGGCTTGCTGAAGGTCAAGTGTGCCTGAGCTGGGGGGAGGCACTGCCTGCCTTGGGCTGTCGGTCTGGTTGGAGAGCCCCTTCTGGGTGCTGGCCCCTGCTCTATGGAGCCTTTGCAGGTGGTCCCCACTCCCACAGTTTCTCTGTGAGCTGTGAGTGGCTGCCGGGCAGAATGGGGGTTCCCGAGGGTGACCCCTGTAGGCCCGGATTGGGGGGGGGAGGGCTGATTGGGCCTGGCCCTGGCTTTTCCCAGAGTGGAGGTGACCCTGGTGGGGACACTGAGGTGTGAGCTCAGGGGACCTGGCGGGAGGAGGTGGGGCCCCGTGCCAGCTTGTCCTCTGTCCCTTGACCAGCTGGCCTTTAGAGAGAGTGTCCCAGCGCGGGTCACCCTGGGGTGCTGGAGCTGTGAGAAGTAGCCTCAGGTGTAACTGAGGGTATATTGCGGGGCCAGAGCAATGATAGCACAGTGAGGAGGGTGTTTGCTCCTCAGCGCCCCGTATGGACCTCCGAGCACCACCAGGAGTGATCCCCAAGCATTGTTGCCGAGTATGACCCTCCCCCCCAAAAAAAATAAATAAAATCAATGAAAAAGATAGATTGGGGCTGGAGTGATAGTCCAGGGGGGAGGGTGTTTACCTTGCCTGACCCAGGTTTCAATCCCTGGCATCCCATATGGTCCCCTGAGCACTGCCAGGAGTGATTCCTGAGTGTAGTCATGGGTGACCCCTGAGCATCGCCAGGCATGGCCCCAATACCAAAAAAAGAAAAAAAGATAAAGATCTGGCCAGAGAGATGGTAGGAGGGTCCAGCTTTTGCCTTGTACCTCAGTTCCATCCCCAGCCCTGCCAGGAGTGATTCCCTGAGCACAGAGTCGGGGGTATGCTCTGAGCACTGCCAGGGGAGGCGCGCACACACACAGACACACACACACACACAGGTCGATTTTCCTGGGGGCTACTAATCGCCCTTTTTTTTTTTATTTCTGGAAGGGGCTGGCAGACCCCATAAGTTGGAGCGCTGGCTTGAGTAAGTGCCTCTTCCCCAGCGCTAGTTCCGGCCCACAGCCTGGCCCACGGTGGCTGGCCAGGAGCGGGTTTACAGGAAGACAGGGCCCGGGTGTCGAAGGGGCTGGGCCGGACCGGGCTGCTCCATGGCTGTTTCCCAGAGGAGGCGGTGGGGGCTGGACTGGGGACAGGAGCAGGGCAGCCCGGGAGGGGGCGCTGTGCTGGAGGGGGCTCCTGGGCCTCTGTGCTGTCCCCGCTGTTTCCCCCCCCCCCCCCCCCCCCCCCCCCGTGGCTGTCCCGTTGCCGTCACCCCTGGTAGGTGCTGATCTGTCTCCCGGGGGAACATCTGCCCGTCACTCTTGCCTGGTGCTGAGTGGGCATTTTCAGCACCAGTGGACTCCGCCTGGCCGTGGCCACCGGCCCCTCTGCTTTTTTGTTGGTTTGTTTGTTTTTTGCTTTTTTGGGTCACACCTGGCGATGCTCAGGGGTTCCTTCTGGCTTTGAACTCAGGAATCACTCCTGGCGGTGCTCAGGGGACCGTATGGGATGCTGGGAATCGAACCTGGGTCAGCCGTGTGCAAGACAAACGCCCTCCCCGCTGTGCTATTGCTCCAGCCCTCAAGGGGCCCCTCTGACTGCCTGCCCTCCCCTCCTGCTTCCTCCTTCCTGGCCAGCTCCTGCCTGGGCCCCCACCCCTCTTTCCTCCTTCCTGGCCAGCTGCAGACTGGGGTCCGCGCCCCTCCCCACCCACTGACTTGGCCGGGGGTTCCGGGCCAACGCTTCCGGGGGCTGTGGGGGCGGGAGCTGCCCCTGGCCGGCCCAGCCCTGCTGAGCCAGAGCTGGCCACGGAGAACCACCCAGCAGGCAAACACATGTGACCGCTTCTTCCCGGGACACGCGCATGGACCCCCCTGTCTTCTCTCCCAACCCACGCAGGCCCAGTCAGTGAGGCCACGTGTGGTGTGGGCGCCCAGGAGGCGGCCCCCTTGTGCCCACTGACTGACTCTCGTTTCCTCCCAGGGAGGCCTCGTCCATGGAGCGGGAGGAATGCCCGGACCCTGCCCCGACAGACGCGGGCCAGCCTCACCCCCGACGGCCAGCGCGCAGATAGCAGCGCTCACTACTAGGTAAGTCTGCACGCGTGCGAGCCGCTCACCCTCCAGTGCTGGGGCGGCTTCCTTATTCTGCCAGCTGGGGGGGGTCTTGGTGCCACACCTGGCTGTGCTGCTCCTCAGGGCTGGGCCGCCCTCTGAGCTCAGGAGTGACCCCTGTCCTGCTCTCCGGGACCAGATGTGGCGCTGGGGATTCCATCTGGAGTCGACGGTGCCACAGCTGCATGCAAAGTCTGGGACTGGCCGGGTCCTGTCTCGGTTTCATTTGTGTGTTTGGGTTGGGGGGGGGGCACACCTGGAGGTGCTCGGGGGTAACTCCTGGCTCTGCACTCAGGGAACACTCCTGGCGGGGTTCGGGGGACCATACAGGTGCCGAGCATCAAACCTGGATCAGCCGTGTGCAAGGCATGCGCCCTCCCCGCTGGACTGTCGCTCGACCCCTCATTTATTTATTTATTTATTTATTTTGCTTTTCTGGGTCACACCCAGCGATGCTCAGGGGTGACTCCTGGCTCTGCATTCAGGAATCAGTCCTGGCGGTGCTTGGGGGTGGGGCGGGCCATACGGGATGCCGGGGATTGAACCTGGGTCGGCCGCGTGCAAGGCAAAAGCTCTCCCCTCCAGACTGTTGCTCAGCCCTCGTTTATTTTTGACTCAGATGTGGAGTGCTCAGGGTTCGGGCCAGGCAGGGCCAGCGACTGTCCTCCGGGTGGACAGTACAAGCCCGTGATCAACCCTCAGAGCTGCCCTCCCCCCCCCCCCCCCGCCCTCACTCACTCTGGCTCCCGCTGCCCAGCACATGTCTGGGGGAGCCCCAGTGTCCGTGGGACACGTGGTGCTGGGGGGGTGTGGGCACAGGCCAGGGGACCCTCCCGGATCTCACACAGGGGCCCCTGGGGTCTGGCCTGCCTTGACTTTTGGGAAGGGGCTCCCAGTGGCCAGCGAGCCTGCCACTCAGGGCCCTTGGCCAGCTGCGGGTGTGACTAGCTGCTGCTGTTGGTCCTTCAGACCCCCAGACTCCCCCCTTCTGGGAAGGAGCTGCGGAGAGCCCCTTGCCGCCTCTGGGTATTTGCAGCAGCCCAGAGACACCCCTCTGTCAGGGACGCGGTTTGCTTTTTGGGTCACACCTGGTGATGCTCAGGGGTTACTCCTGGCTCTGTACTCAGGAATCACTCCTGGTGGTGCTCGGGGGACCGTATGGGATGCTGGGAATCGAACCTGGTTTGGCCGTGTGCAATGCAAACGCCCTACCCGCTGTGCTATCACTCCAGCCTCGGCACGGGCAGCCTTTACCCCTATTTACGGATGTGGAAACTGAGGTTTGGAGAAAGGAAGCAACTTGTCCAGGCTTCCAGGGGACGGCCCGGAGCCATAGCACAGTGGGGGTGGGGGCACTTGCATTGCACGTTGCCGACCTGGCTTCGATCCCCAGCTGCCCATAGGTCCTCCAAGGAGTGATTCCTGAGCATGGAGCCAAGAATAACCCCTGAGCATCACCAGGTGTGGCCCCCAAAACAAAACAAACTCGCTGGAGAGGAAGGGAGCAGGGGCTTTGGATTGGACCCTGTTTGGGATCCCAGCCCAGGGTCCTTGTCACTGGCCTGAGGCCTCCTGTGTCACTTCCCCCCTCTGCTGTCTGTTCAGGGTTGCCCGAGGCCTCCCCTGCTGGGGTTAGTGTGTGTGTATGCTGGGGGGGGGGGGGGGGCGGCGGGAGGGCAGCATGGGGGTCTTAGGGAGGTGGGGAGGTACAGTTATGGAACCCAGGGCCCCAACGTGTGTGAGGCAGCTGTTCTCACGGAGCTGTAGGGGCTGGCAGGGTTCTCAGAGCCCCGCCACGCGTGCCCACGCACGTTGACAGATGGCTTGGGCCCAGTCTCCTGGCGCCCTGGGGACTCCGTGGGGCTAGGGTGAGACTCAGGGCCGCGCCCAGCCCTCTGCGTGTCAACCCAGCACCCACGGGCTTCGCTGCCCTCCCTTCCGTGTCCTGTGCTGCCTTTCGCCGGGCCGGGGCCACTCAGTCACTCTTGTGGTGCCCCACGGCACTGGCAGGGCTGCACTTCCGGGCTGTGGCGCTCACGATTTTTTTTTTTTTTTACATCTTTGGTCTTGGGGCCATGTCCGGCAGTGCTCAGGGAGCACTTCTGGGGGCTCAGGGGCCCCACGCAGAGCCACATGCAGGGCAAGTACCCTGCTCGCTGTGCTCTTGCCCGGCCTCTCAGGCTGAACCTTCTCCTCCACTGCCCCTTTGCACGGGCGGTGTCGTGGCCAGAAATCACCAACAGCTGTACTGTCTGGACCCATGTGGGACATCGGAGACTCCAACTCGTGACCGCACGCTTGCAGGGCTGGCGCTGGGCCCCTGGTTCCTCCATGGCTTGGTTCGGGGCTCCGGCTCCAGCGTGGGCCCGTTTCCCCAGGGGCTCTCCTCGCTCACCTGTTCAGAGGGACCGATGTCCAGCGCTGACTCAGCTGGCCTGTGCTTCTTTTTTTTTTTTTTTTTTTTTTTGCTTTTTGGGTCACACCCGGCATTGCACAGGGGTTGCTCCTGGCTCTGCACTCAGGAATTACTCCTGGCAGTGCTCAAGGGACCATATGGGATGCTGGGAATTGAACCTGGGTCAGCCGCATGCAAGGCAAATGCCCTACCCACTGTGCTGTCGCTCCAGCCCTGGCCTGCGTTTCATTAGAGGGTCCCCCACCTCCCCTCAGGCGCCATCCCCTGCCCCCCCACCCCAGCAGGGCGGGGTTTCGCGCCCCCAGGGCCTGTCCTGACGTGGGTTTCCTGTCTTCTGAGGAGCTCTGACGTGCAAGGCCAGCAGGTCTGAGCGTCCATCCAGGCCAGACCCGGCCCCTCCAGGCTCAGCTCAGTCTCTGCCCCAGGCCAGCTGGGCAGGTGGACGGCTCGTTGGGTCAGGCTCCCCTCCCCCATTCTTGTCTCTGCCTTCTTGTGGGGGACACTTATAACTGGTCCCCAGGTGCAGGGCTGCATGCAGCCCACACGGCAGCCCCTCGTCCCAGACTGTGTCCCGGGAGGTCCCCTCCGCCTACAGGCTGGGGTCTCCTGCCCAGCTGGAAGCAGCATAGCTGTGTGCAGGCGCCAGGGCCCCTCGACGTGGCCACCCCAGGTAGAGGTGGGCTGTGCACGTGGCAGCCCCAGGCTTCGGCCCCAGCACCACATGGTCCCCAGATGCACGCGCCGGACTGTCAGCACCTCTGGGTGTGGCCCGAAACCAGACCAGAGGCTGAAGCGGCAAGGCAGCTTCCCCGGGCCCCAGGAACTGCACCGGGCCAGGGGGTGGGTCCCGGAATCTGCACTTGGCTCACTTCACAGGAGTTGTATGTGAGAGGGAGTGTGTGAGTGTGAGAGTGTGAGAGTTAGTGTGTGTGGGGGGGGGGAGTGGGAGGATGTTAGCATGTGTGTGGCAGTGTGTGGCAGTGTTGGCATGTATGAGAGCGTGTGTGTGTACGTGTGTTAGCATGTGTGTATTAGCGGGAGAGTATTAGCGTGTGTATGACAGTGTATGAGTGTCAGTATTAGCGTGTGTGTTAGCGTGTGTGTGTGATGATGTCTGAGTGTCAGTGTTAGCGTGTGTGAGTGTATGAGAGTGTTAGTGTGTGTGTGAGTGGAAAAATGTACGTGTGTGAGAGTGTTAGCATGTGTGTGTATTAGCGTGTGTGTGTGTGTGTGTGTGTGTGTGTGTGTGTGTGAGAGATGCAGGAAAATGAGCCCATCCCCTCCCCTCACACACGCAGTCAGGTGCTCCCGGAGTCACGGCGCTGGGCTCGGCGCTGTGAAGAAGCCCTCAGGGAAGGGCCCACTGTGGCCTGGGGGTGTCTCCAGGCCTGGGATTTTGGTGACTGTCCACGTGTGCTGTCCGTCTGTGCCTGGGTGTGTCTGTCTGTCCAGACCCGCTTCCCGCCTCTCCCTGGTGTTCCATCCCGGTTCTGCTTTACCGACTCCGAGGGCTTCCAGCTGCGAGCCCAGCAGATGCTCTGCGACTTGGGGGGAGCAGATCGCAGGGTGCTCCCGTGTCACTGGACACTCTTGACGGTCACCCCGGGGCGCCTGGATGCCACTTCCCAGCTCGCTGCCAAGCGGTGGCAGCGGGGCCATCTCTAGCCCTGGGGTCACCCCATCCCGTGGGCCGGGCACTCCTCGCCCGGGGCCTCTTAAGGACAAGACTGTTGACTCAGGACGGGGCCTTGTCCTGGGGGTGCCATCCGGAGGTTGGTGCCCGTTAGGCCCGACCTGCTGCCTTTGAGGCACCCAGGGAAGGACAGTCAGACCTGCTGACCGCGCCCACCTCCTCGGGGCTGGGTGGCCTCCGGCAGGTCCCTCAGCCTCTCTGGGCCTCCTGAGCCCCTGATGGTTGGTCTGCCGCCCGCCCGGGATTCTTCCCCTCCTGGGGTTCTCACTCCGCAGCTTTCACAGTGCTCCCAGCTGGGACTGCAGGGGGAGGGACTGGGTGTTGGGGGCACCTGCTCCCTCTGCACCCTGCACCCCCGCTGGGTGGCCTGGACCTGTTCCCGGGCGCTTCCCACTTGCCCTGGACGTTCAGAACTGACCCAACCCCACTCCCCCACTCTGACCCTGCCCTTCCCCCCACACTGACTCTCTTGGTCAGTCTCAGCGTGTGGGGGGTCCTGGGGACAGGCCAGTGATCCCTTGTTTCCCTCTGGCCGGGGACAGCTCCCTCCCCCTTGTCCAGCTGTGGCCCGGTCCTGTGCCTCTGGCGTGGGAACAAAGGCCTCTGTGCCAGGCTCAGCGCCCACCTGCCAGCCTCTGCAGCCGCCCACAGGTGGGCCGGGGGCTGCGTGTCCTGCCCTGGACCCCAGCGCCCCATCTGCAGCCTTCCTGGGTATGAGGGGCTCCTCCAGGTCACTAGGTGGCACCTGGGCCCCTCAGCTCAGCACTCACGGGGCGTCTGACTCGTGAACTGTGGGAGGTTTTCAGGGCAGGTGGGTCTAGCACCTTCCTGTGCCAGGCGTGGGAGACCCGGAGACATTGGCCCACCGCCCGCCATCACCCCCAAACCCGTTTGTAGCCGCTGAGGTTGCGGGTGACTGTGATCTCACATGTGTGCCCCCCCCCCCCCACGCCTGCCGGGACCCCTTAGACCCCAGGTCTGTCACCCAGGGACATGCCACAGGGGTCAGTCACTGGCCTGCCTGGGTTTCACTCCTAGCGCCCTATAGGGTCCCCGAGCCCCGCCAGGAGTGACCCCTGAGCACAGAGCCAGGCGCCAGGCCTGAGCACTGTCAGGGGTGGCCCCTCCAAAAGTACGAAAGTTTCAAGTTGGGTACCAGTGCTCCCAGGTCCCAGGAAGCCTCCCGGCTCAGTGCAGTCCTGGGAACCCCTGGATCTCAGATTGGCAACGCTCTCCCCCAAGTGGGAAGTGCCTGAGGTGGGACTGGGGGCTCGCTGGGTCGCCTGCCTGTCCTGTGGGGAGGGGCTGGGCTGGGCGGGTCCCCTATGTGCCCCCCTCCATGGTGCCCACCTCCTGTTCTAGCACGGGCTCTGCTCTCCTCTCCTCTTCCCATCTGCAGGCCCCGCCCTTGTCCCCTGCCCAGGCCACGGGGCCTGTAGGACCAGGCCTCCACCCGCTGGCCGGGTGATCCAGACAACCTCGCCGCATTTATTTGGGGCTACCCTGGCTTGGTTTTTGGCTGCCCAGAGCCCCCCACCCCCTGCGTGTACTCAGGGCTCTGTGTCCAGAAATCATGTCTGACGGGGCTTGGGGGGCTTTGGGGGAGCTTCTGGGGGCCGAGGATCAAACCCGGCTCAGTGCACGCAGGGGAAGCGCCTCCGCCTGCTGGGTCGGCCCATAATCTGCACCGCGGAACTTTCTGGCACTGGGTGGCGGCCGGCTTGCATGCTGAAGGCTTAACCATGCCAGCACATGTCTCCTCAGTGGCCACTGGGCCGCCCCGCCCCGTGCCCCCGAAGGGGATTCAGGGTGACTCCAGGTTGACTCTCCCCGCGCGGGAGGGTGGCGAGTCTTCAGCAGACGTTTCTGCCAACCCTGGTGTGTGACCTGGAGAGAAGTTTCTGGGTCACGGGAGATACCAAGTCCTTCTGCATCCACCGTCATCTCTCCTTGCCCCAGGAGTCTGCTCCTTGGGCGCCGGTTACTTTGCCCCTGCTGGGTTCTGCCTGCCTGCCTGCCTGCCTGCCTCTCCTCTCCTCTCCCCACCGTGCTGGGGGTCCGCTCCGCAGGGAGACAGGACCGCTCGTCCTTCTGTGGCTTCCATTGGAGCCCTGGGGCACCCACGAGCCCCGAGCTGGCCGCATCTCTGCATGGACCCAGGATGGCCGGTGATCCTTACACTCACCAGGCTGTGTGGGGGGGTGTCCGCCACCCCCAAACAAAATCCGGGAGAAGCCCACCCGTGTTCTGAGACATCGAGTGTCTCGCCGTGTGGGGATGATGCCTCAGGGCGGGACTGCACAGTCCCAGCCGCCACCCGGCTCTCCCAGCATCACCAGGGAGGGCAGCACGCCACCCCCCTACCCCTCTGCCGGAAAAGCAGCAAAAGCACCGTCTCAGCTTCCTTCCGAACTTCCTTGTCTTTTTGCGTGTGGCTGTGTTTGCTTTAAGTCCTCTGCCTTGCTTTTCCATCACAAGGTAACGCATCTGGTTGAAAGTGCCAATCTGGGGGGCTGGAGTCAGAGAGAGCACAGCGGGGAGGGTGTTTGCCTTGCACGCGGCCGACCCAGCTTCAAACCCCGGCATCCCATATGGTCCCCCGGGCACCGCCAGGAGTAATTGCTGAGTGCAGAGCCAGGAGGAACCCCTGAGCGTCACTGGGTGTGCCCAAAAGAAGCAAAAAAAGAAAAGCGCCCATCTGTCCTATATGGCCAACCAAGCGTCTCCAGGTCTCCAGGAGCCATTTAACAAAAGGGGGGGGGGGGGCAGAAAGATGGTCCAGGGAGTGGCGGGGGGCTCTGCACCAAGATGATTGGGCTCCATCTCCAGCACCCCAGGGTCCCCTGCACACCCGGAGCACATTTGGGGAGAAGGCCCCAGCACCTCGTGACGCCCCAGGCCCAGAAGGACAAAACAGGATGAAGGGGGCCAGGGGCAGAGACTGTGCACCCCATGGCCCCGCCTCCGCCCTCGCCCCATTCTCTGCGGGGAGCAGCTCCAGCCTGGGGTTTGTCACCCTGAGTCACCCGCTGGCTGGGAGGGTGGGAATGGGGCAGCCGGGGTGGGGGGCGGGGCGGGAGGGCCCCACCCAGCCCACATCCCCTGAAACTTCTCTCCAGGCGGGCGCGCCCTTCCTGCAGCGGCCCTGCCCCTCCCTCTGGGGTCCTGAGCTCGCTGAGCACCTGCTGTGTCTCAGCGGCTTCCCAGGGGCTGCAGGTGCATGGCCCAGTCCAAACTGCTGTCCCCACCAAAGACAGAATTTTGTTTTGGGGGCCACACCTGGTGGTGCTTGGAGGGGGTCGTCACGCCTGGCTCAGTGCTTGGGAGACCAGACGGTCGTGCCCAGGGATGGCGCCCGGGTCTCTGGTGTGCAAAGCTGGGCTCTACCTCCCAGAAAGTGCCCACACAGGGTCTGGGGCTGGAGAGGTGGCGCAATGGTTAGCGCTTGACTTGTACACGGCCACCCTGAGTTCGTCCCCGGCACCCCAGGAGTGATCCCCGAGTGCAGAGCCAGGCGGAGGGCCTGAGCACTGCCAGGTGTGGCCCCCAAAGCCAAAAATAAAAATAGAAGCAGAGATTCCACGGGGGGGGGGGGGGGGGAGTGTCAGAATTGTGCAGAGCCGGAGGGACCCGCGAGCCCTGCCCGCATGGCTGGAAGGTGCTTCCAGGCATAAGCCCAGTTGTCCTGGTCACACCCAGGGACAGGAACCCCTGGAACCCCAGGAACCTCCCCATAACTGTCCTGGGCCGGGCGCTGGGCGGGAGCAGCTGGAAGGCCCGGCTGGGGGCGGGTGTTTCCCCCTGGACACGCCCTGCCCTGCCTGAGCCACCACTTCCTGCTTGGTGGCCGCCGCCTCCTCCTGGCAGCCCGCCCCGCCTCTCCTGAGCTGGGCTGCTGTCTCCACCCTCTTTGGGTGTCCATCTGGACGTGAACTCAGGGAGCCGGAGGGGAGCGAACCCCGTCCAGGTGTCAGCTGGACACAGGCCGTGGGACCCGGCCAGATTACCCCCAACCCCACCCCTGGTGGCACTTTCCAGGAGTGTGGGTGGGGTGGGGAGCAGCTGGTCATTAGCGGGCCCAGGCCTTCCTGTGGGACGGGCACTTGCCCTGGCGTGGAAGCCCGCCTCACCCCGAGGGCCAGGCCTGGGCTGCCGTCGCTGGCCAGGATAAGCGGCGTCAACTGGCCCCCCGGTGACCTGAGCGCCGCCGACTGCAGGTGCGAGGCAGTGGGACCCCCCAGACTCCGTTCCCTTCCTGTGGCCCTCGTGAGGCTGTGGGTGGAAGGCTCCCACTGCGGCCTCAGTTTCCCTGTCAGCACCCTGGACCATCAGGAGGCCGAGAGGCCTACCTGTCAAACACCGTTGTTGGCTCTGCGGTCCAGGAGTCAGGAAGGGCAAAGGGCCAGACGGAACTGGCTTCAAACGCGGCCTCTCAGCCCCTGCAGCCCAGGCCACCGGCCCCCGGCTTCTTCCCCTCCCCATCCCCTCGCCAGGGTCCCTGCCCGCTGACGGGGCATCTTCATGGGCCGCTTATGTTGTGGGCTCTGGTTCGGGGCCCCGTGGGGTAAGGCCACGTCCTGCATGAGCATCTGCGGGCCGGCTGGCCCTGGCTGTGTTTCCTGCTGCCCACCTGCTCCTGCCCAGTGTGCCTGCTTCCCTGGGGGAATCTGGGAACTCGGGATGGAGCGTCCCTTCCCTCGGGGTTGCCGCGGCCCCAGCCCCATCTGGCAGGTCGCGGGTTCTGCCCCACAGCCACGCAGGGCCCCTGGCGAGCAGAGCGTGGGCAGCGAGCGCCCGGGCCGGCATGAGCCTCCCCCAACGCGGTCCCCACGCGCGGGGACGACCTCCAGGCCGCGGCGAGGCCCGGCAGTGACCGCCCCTGTGCGTCCCTTCCAGGAGGAGCCATGATTCCGGTGACGGAGCTCCGCTACTTTGCGGACACGCAGCCGGCCTACCGCATCCTCAAGCCGTGGTGGGACGTGTTCACCGACTACATCTCCATCGTCATGCTGATGATCGCCGTGTTCGGGGGCACGCTGCAGGTGACGCAGGACAAGATGATCTGCCTGCCCTGTAAGTGGGTCACCCGGGATGCCTGCAACGACTCCTTCCGCGGCTGGGCGGCGCCCGAGCACGCCTACTTCAACGCCAGCCTCCTGAGCGGCCCCGACGCCGGCCCCACGGGCATCAAGTACGACCTGGACCGGCACCAGTACAACTACGTGGACGCCGTGTGCTACGAGAACCGCCTGCACTGGTTCGCCAAGTACTTCCCCTACCTGGTGCTACTGCACACCCTCATCTTCCTGGCCTGCAGCAACTTCTGGTTCAAGTTCCCGCGCACCAGCTCGAAGCTGGAGCACTTCGTGTCCATCCTGCTCAAGTGCTTCGACTCGCCCTGGACCACGCGGGCCCTGTCAGAGACGGTGGTGGAGGAGAGCGACCCCAAGCCGGCCTTCAGCAAGATGAACGGCTCTGTGGACAAGAAGGCGTCGACGGTCAGCGAGGACGTGGAGGCCACCGTGCCCATGCTGCAGCGGACCAAGTCCCGCCTGGAGCAGGGCATCGTGGACCGCTCGGAGACGGGCGTGCTGGACAAGAAGGAGGGCGAGCAGGCCAAGGCGCTCTTCGAGAAGGTGAAGAAGTTCCGCACGCACGTGGAGGAGGGCGACATCGTGTACCGGCTCTACATGCGCCAGACCATCATCAAGGTGGTCAAGTTCATCCTCATCATCTGCTACACCGTCTACTACGTGCACAACATCAAGTTCGACGTGGACTGCACGGTGGACATCGAGAGCCTGACGGGCTACCGCACCTACCGCTGCGCCCACCCGCTGGCCACGCTCTTCAAGATCCTGGCGTCCTTCTACATCAGCCTGGTCATCTTCTACGGCCTCATCTGCATGTACACGCTGGGCTGGATGCTGCGCCGCTCGCTCAAGAAGTACTCGTTCGAGTCCATCCGCGAGGAGAGCAGCTACAGCGACATCCCCGACGTGAAGAACGACTTCGCCTTCATGCTGCACCTCATCGACCAGTACGACCCGCTCTACTCCAAGCGCTTCGCCGTCTTCCTGTCGGAGGTGAGCGAGAACAAGCTGCGGCAGCTGAACCTCAACAACGAGTGGACGCTGGACAAGCTGCGCCAGCGGCTGACCAAGAACGCGCAGGACAAGCTGGAGCTGCACCTGTTCATGCTCAGCGGCATCCCGGACACCGTGTTCGACCTGGGCGAGCTGGAGGTCCTCAAGCTGGAGCTCATCCCGGACGTGACTATCCCGCCCAGCATCGCGCAGCTCACGGGCCTGCAGGAGCTGTGGCTCTACCACACGGCGGCCAAGATCGAGGCGCCCGCGCTGGCCTTCCTGCGCGAGAACCTGCGGGCCCTGCACATCAAGTTCACGGACATCAAGGAGATCCCGCTGTGGATCTACAGCCTCAAGACGCTCGAGGAGCTGCACCTGACGGGCAACCTGAGCGCCGAGAACAACCGCTACATCGTCATCGACGGGCTGCGCGAGCTCAAGCGCCTCAAGGTGCTGCGGCTGAAGAGCAACCTGAGCAAGCTGCCGCAGGTGGTGACGGACGTGGGCGTGCACCTGCAGAAGCTCTCCATCAACAACGAGGGCACCAAGCTCATCGTGCTCAACAGCCTCAAGAAGATGGTGAACCTGACGGAGCTGGAGCTGCTCCGCTGCGACCTGGAGCGCATCCCGCACTCCATCTTCAGCCTGCACAACCTGCAGGAGATCGACCTCAAGGACAACAACCTCAAGACCATCGAGGAGATCATCAGCTTCCAGCACCTGCACCGCCTCACCTGCCTTAAGCTCTGGTACAACCACATCGCCTACATCCCCGTGCAGATCGGCAACCTCACCAACCTCGAGCGCCTCTACCTGAACCGCAACAAGATCGAGAAGGTCCCCACGCAGCTCTTCTACTGCCGCAAGCTGCGCCACCTGGACCTCAGCCACAACAACCTGACCTTCCTGCCCGCCGACATCGGCCTGCTGCAGAACCTCCAGAACCTGGCCGTCACGGCCAACCGGGTGAGGACCACCGGCCGCTGCTGAGCCCCGCCGGCTCCCGCCAGGCTGGGGTCTTAGGGGGCCCGCACGGGGGGGGGGGGCGGCTTGGTGCCACCTGCTTCTGAGGCGACACCCCGGGTACGGTGGGTGGGCTCCTCCCCTCCCCCCCAGGGATCACCCCTTCCGGTGCCGAGGAAGCCCCGCCCAGAGCCCTTTGGGGACAGGCGCGGTGCTGCCGGGAGGGGGCGCCCGCGGCCAGGTGGTCTGGCTGCTCTGCAGTTCCCGGGAGGAAGCCCAGACCCCACCCCCTGCGGGCGTGGAGGGTTTTTTCCGGGGGTGGGGGAGGTGGGGGGAGGCCCCCAGGAGTGCAGACTCGTGGCTCTGCACTCAGGGATGACGACTCCGGGTGGGGCTCGGGGATTGTGGGATGCCGAGAATCGAACCCGGCCTGCTGGGCTGTGGCTCCGACCTCAGCACATCTTTCTTTTTTTTTTTTCCCGCTCTTTGGGGGCCACTTCTGGCCGACGCCTGGCTCTGTGCTCAAAAATCAGTCCTCCTGGTGGGCCTTGGCACACCTACGGGGTGTCGAGGATCGATCCCGAGTCGGCTGCGTGCAGGGCACGTGTCCTCCCCGCCTCACTCCTGCTCGGGTCTGGGGAGCCTGTTTTATTTTTTTCCCCCCCGGGGGAGACTAGCAGTGAGGGGGTGGGGCTTGACCCTCCGCTGTCCCTCTCTGGGCCCAGAGCATGGCCATCCCCTGGGTACCCTGTAGGTTCCCTGGCCACCCTGGGACTGCCCCTCCCCAGGGCCTGGAGCCGCCCTCCCTGAGTCCTGGGGACCTCCACGTGGCTCCTGGGAAGGCTGGGTGTGGCCAGCCCGGCCTGTGCCCCTCCTGCCTGGGCCTGGTCGCCCGCCCCAGCTGCTCACGCCCCCGTGCCTGCCAGCCGGCGGTCGAGACCATGCCTGTCTGCTGATGTCACGCACAGGAAGGGGCTGGCGGCTGTCCCGGGAAGGGTCCCTTGGCCTCCCCGCTGAGGTGCTCCTTCATCACATCCTGCCCCACCCCGCGGCACCCGGAGCCTTTTTAGGGAAAAAAAGCAGCCGGGATGGGCTCCCCAGGCTCCTCCTTCCACACGGACCACCCCCCCCCTCCCCTTCCTTCTCCCTCCCGCTGGTGGAAGCTGGTGGCTTCTGTGTCCTGGGTGTGGCCTGGCCGGGAGCCTCCGGGTGGACTCGGGCTGGGCGTGACCCTCTTGGCTGCCCTGGGCTTCAAGCTCAGGACCTTGATGCTGCTGGCCTGCCACCCGTACCCCCTCTTGGCGGCCTCTGGCTCTCCTGACGCCACCCCCACCCCACCCTGCTGTCTCGCCCCAGCGGTGCCTTGGGGCGCCACCCCTGAGCCAGCCTCGGGGAGAGAAGTGGGTTCTGTGGGCCAGGAAGGAAGGGGGCAGGGCTGGCAGCAGCCCCGGGAACTGGACTTTCCCCTGAGGATGGGCAGGGCCCAGGGAGCTTCCTGTCCCCAGGGCCCCTGTCCTGCCTCGACCTGTCCTGTCCTGTCCTGCCCCGCCCCATCCCGCCCTTTGGGGGTGCTGCCCCCGTGGGCTGGGTTGGATGTGGGGACCGGCTCTCCGGGCGGCCCGGTGACTGTGTGAGGGGCCTTTCCCGAGGCCCTGCCAGGGCCGCTTTCCCGTGTGACGTGTCCCCTTCCCTGACCGAGGACCTGGAGGCCCTGGCAGGAGCTGCTGCCGTGAGCACGGCCTGCCCAGCTCTAGAAGCTTCCCTGCTGCTCTGCCTTGGGTCAGGGGCCCGTCCTGGGGGCAGAGGGGCGGTGCCATTCGCTGCAGAGAGGCCAGTGCTGTGGAAGTTGGTCCCGGAGGGCTGCCTGGAGGAGGCAACCTGGGGGGGGGTCCAGTCCCTTGTCCGCCCGGCCTCTGTCGCCTCCGCCTCCGTTCTCCCGGGCTCACGCGCGCCCTCCTTGCCCCCGCAGATCGAGGCGCTGCCCCCCGAGCTCTTCCAGTGCCGGAAGCTGCGGACGCTGCACCTGGGCAACAACGTGCTGCAGTCGCTGCCGTCGCGCGTGGGCGAGCTGACCAGCCTGAGCCAGATCGAGCTGCGCGGCAACCGGCTCGAGTGCCTGCCCGTGGAGCTGGGCGAGTGCCCGCTGCTGCGGCGCAGCGGCCTGGTGGTGGAGGAGGACCTGCTGGCCACGCTGCCCCCCGAGGTGAAGGAGCGGCTCTGGAAGGCCGACAAGGAGCAGGCCTGAGCCCCGCCGCGCCCGCCCGCCCCGCCGAGGGGCTGGCCCCTCGCTCCCGGGACTCGCCCCCGGCCCGGCGCTGTCGGGAGACCCCCGCCCTCGCCGCCCTCCTCGGAGCCCCCGTGTCCAGACTGACAATCAAGGCCCCCCGGCGGGGGCCGAACCGGCGCCAGGGACCCGGGATCCCTGCGCTCTCGCCCCTCCTGCGGGGAGCTTCGACATTCCCAAGGAAGTCGGGGGCTGGGGAGCCGCCGGGATTCTGGGCCGCGACCCCCCACCCCCGCCCCCACCCCCGGGCGCCAGCTGTGGGTCGGGGACCCCCGGGTGCCAGGCTGGGCTCAGGCCCCGGGCAGCAGCCCGCCCGGTGGCCAGGCCCAGCTGCGGCTTCTACTGCATCCGTTTTAGATCCTTTTTCTTTTCTAGTGAAAAAGAAAACACAGAAACCAAATTTTTTTTTTAAGAAAAAAAAAGCTTCAAAAAGCAATGGTTTGGGTATTAAACGGAAATAAAACTTCACAAAAAAAATAAAAAGGGACACTGAAGGCCAGCAAGGGGGACCCGGCTGCCTCGGCCCGGGGCCAGGGGATGCTTTCGGGGGTCTCGGTCCTCTGCCACCTTTCCTTTTGGGGCGTCTTGTTTTTCGTTCTCCCCCACGTCTTGGCGGGTGCTCACTTCTGTGGCTGCTGGCCAGGGGAGCCCGGAGGGGAGGGGGGTGGGGAGGCCCCCCCCCATTGTCCAGTGTTAAGGAGCGGGGCCAACCGCTTTCCCTCCGCGCATTCCGCCCGGACTCTGCCAGGGCCACCAGCAGCCCCCCCTGCCTCCCCCGCTCCGTCCTGTCCTGTGGCCCCCACTTCCTGTCCAGGTGCCGGGGGCTCCCACAGTGTCCCGGCGCCGTAGCGGGAAGCCACTCCTGTTAGATCCATCTCCGGGGGAGGGTCCCCCGCCGGAGACGATCACTCGGACACTAAGGCACGTTTTAGCGTCTCTGGTCTCGATGATTGTGTCCCCCTCCGCCCCCCGTCGTCCATTTGTGTTTCCTGCCTCGTGTCCTGGGACGTGGCCCCTCAGAACTCGTGCACATTGGCGCCCAGCACCCACGAAGCAGTGCGTAGTTCCCTGGGGCTCTGCTCCCGGGGGACTCGGCTCAGATCGCAAATAAACGTATCCGAGAAAGCAGCGTCCGCCGGGGTCTTGCTGTCGCCGTGTCTTCTGCCTGATGTGCCCCCCCCACCCGTGTGCTGAGCCTGCAGCGTCCCCCACCCCGTTCCCTCTGCAGGCCGCCACCCCCCACCCCCGCCACCCGGTCTGTGCCGTGGGCACCTGCACTCCTATGCAGAGCAGAGCCCTGGGCCCTGAGGGCTGAGCTGAGCCCAAAACCTACCACAGGGGCCGGGGTCAAGAACAGGCTCAGACTCAGCTGCCCTCCTGGCGGGCCCTGCCTGGCCTTTGATGTGGCCCTGGGACTTAGTCATGCTGGTTACTCAGACGGCGGCGGGGGAGGGGGGGCAGCCCCAGGTCTTTCAGACTGCGGGGTGGGGGCTTGTCCACAGGACTGGCCGTGGCCCCAGCCGGGAGCCCGAGGGACAGTGGTTTGCACACCTGCATGTGCACAGACCTGGCCTTCCTCCCCCCCCCCCACTCTGATCCGTGCACTGAGTCACTGGGTTCCCTCCCTCCCCCTCCCTGGGTTCCATGACCTGGCTGGGAGGTTTGTCATCCCCCTCTCCTCCCCCCCTCTCCCCCCCCCCTTGATTGTCCCCTCCTCACCTCTCCTGGGCCCGCCCCTCCCGGCCCCCACCCCCAGCCCTGGAAGTGGGAGGGTTTGATCTGGAGCTGGTTAAGCTTCTGGAAAAAACAACAGTGTGGAAATACCGCCCGCCCACTGCCCCAAGCCTGTGTGTGTGGAATGAATGAAGAAATTGTACAGGGCCCAGCCCTCCCCCCCCACCCCCCAAGCCGCTTGAAAACCGCAGAGGTGGGCTTTGCTCTTGGAAAATTGAAGGAAGTCCAGAAAAGAAAACAAAAAGTGTCAGGGAGCCAGAGCGATAGCACAGCGGGGAGGTGGGGGTGCCTAGCAAGTGGCCAGCCAGGGTTCGAGCCCCTCCTGATCCTCTCCAGGGCCCCTCGGGTGTGGCCCCAAAACAAACAAACAAAAACTGCCTCCATCCCGCATGGAACCATCTGAACAGCTCTTGCGGAGGCCTGTGACTCACGCTGATCCTCAAGGCCCCTTCCTGGCCCCGGGACGACGAGTTCATCTCCCGCCTCCTCCTGGGCGCCCCAGTCACTGGTGGGGGAAGCAAAGCCTGACCACCGCTGTCTGCGCACTGGGGGTCCCGGCTGGGCCCTAGTGAGGGGAGCTGACCTGGGGCCTGCGTGCCTGCTAACATCAGAAGGGGCCGGCATAGCTGACCGCCTACTGCCCACCTCTTCCGTCCTCCCGCCATCCTCTTCCTCCTTCCTCAGGCACCCCGGGGCTGCTCCCCACATTCTCAATTTGGTGGCCCAGAAAACAGGATTTGACCCGGGGCCAGGTCCCTAGGTCTGAGCTGGGTCCCGCCCCTGCGGCCGAGACACTCTGTCCCTTGGCCATTCAGAAAGCGTCATTTCAGGGAAGGCCAGTGGCTGGCATTCAGAAGCTGTCGCCAGGACGGTCAGCTGCTTCACTGGCAGGAGGGGGTGGCGGTTTGCTGTGCCAAGGTCCACGGGGCCGCCTGACCAGAGCTGCTGCCCGGCGGCCTGCAGGCGGAAAGGAGGCGCGCCCCTCCCCCCAGGACCAGGGTGCCCCTCGGCCCGGCTCTCAGGCCTCATCTGCTCCTCATCTTGCTTGCTGGGAGCTGAGGGCTAATGCAACACCCTTCCAGAATCTTCCCTGGGCCCCGGATGATCAAGATCCAAGTCAGGAGGGGCACGGACCTGACTGCCCTCCCTCCCCCCCCTCCTCATCCCATCCCACCCCCACACGACATTGTTTTTTTTATTTTTGCTTTTTGGGTCACACTCAGCGATGCATAGGGGTTACTCCTGGTTCATGCACTCAGGAATTACTCCTGGCCGTGCTCGGGGGACCATAAGGGATGCTGGGAATCGAACCCGGGTCGGGCAGCATGCAAGGCAAACACCCTACCCGCTGTGCTATCACTCCAGCCCCCACCCACGACATTGGAATGGTGGCCTCAGGACTCCCCTGTCTGCAGAGGGCGGAGTGGTCATCTGGCTCCCGGGGTTCGGCGCACAGTTCACCTCCGGGCTCCTGGGAGAGGCAGCGCAGAAGGTTCAGGACGTTTCAAACTAGGAGGGAGCAGGCAGGAGAAACCAGGCTGGGGATGAGCCCTGATGCAGGGGCGAGGGCAGGGGGCAAGATGCCGCCAGGGAGGGGGCTGGGCAGCGTTCAGTGAGGGAGCCCCAGGGGGCCGGCGCAGGCAGGGGGCCAGGCTGGCCTCCAGAGTGCTTGGGGGCTGGGCCTGGGTTTCCTCTGACCTGGGCCGGGTTAAGCCTCCAGCCTTTTCCTCTGAACTTTCTCCTCTGACCCAGAGTACGGCACAGATTATCCTGTGCCCGCCGCACGCACCCGGGAGGTCCTCATGGCCAGCCTGAGCCCCTCGCAGCTGCAGAAGGTAGGGGTTGGCAAGGGCGGGGGTGGGGGGAGCGCCAGGGAGAGTGGGACCCCCTCACCCCAGCTGCAGGCCCGCAAACAACGCACCCTGGGTTGCGGAAGGGGGAATCTTTAGGGACAGAGCCCTGAGGGTTTCAAATCCACCACCCCCCAACTTTTGCACCCTAGTCTTGGAGTGTCCAGGCCACTGACCAAAGCTGAGGTGGGGTGGGTACGAGTGTGCGACACCCCTCTCCCCCACCCCAGGATCCTCCAGGCCTTGCCTGGCCCCAGCCCAGGCCCTGCAAGGGGGCGGATCCCGGGAGAACCGGGCCAATGAGGTCAGACGGCCCCAGTGCCTAGAAGCCGGATCCAGGTCTGCATTCCGCCTGCTTTCCCGCAGAAGAGGCTAACCCGTGGGAATTAAAAGCAGGCCTGGTATTTGTCCCCATGGCAAGAGAAACAGGCCGAAGAGTGCTGAGAGATAACACACACAGCTCACCCTGGTCCGATCCCCCGCATTCCTGAGGGTTCCCCGAGCCCGCCAGGAATTAAGTCTGGAACAGCACGGACTGGCTCAAAATGCAAAAAGAAAACGCAGATGAGCTTAGAGAATATGTAAATATTGCTATTAATGTGCAGCCCTGGATCCTTAAAAGGTCCCTGCCGGCTCAGAGGGCTGGACACCATGTTTCTGTGTGCAGGAGACAACGGGAGGTTACCCAGGTTCCATCCCAGGCACTGCAGCGTCCCCTGAGCTCTGAGCCACCCTAGAACGCCGGTTAGGGCCTGAGAAGCAGCTCTAGGGGACTGGAGCCCTGCCCTGCCCCCGAGAGGCAGCTCCTGAGCAGCTGATCTGGTCACTACTGAGCACTGCTGAGTGTGGCCCCAAACCCAAAAATAATCAATGCAGGGGCTGGAGCAATTGCGCAGTGGGGAGGGTGCTGGCCTTGCACCGAGACTAACGCAGGTTCAACATCCGGCATTTCTATAGGGATCTCAAGCCCACCAGAATGATCCTTGAGCGCAAGAGCCAGGAGTCACCCCTGAGCAACACCGGTGGTGGCCCCAAAACCAAAGGGAGGGAAAAAAAAGTCAATGCAAAGTTCCCGCATCAAGTCCTCTCGGGCTCTGCAGCCACGCCCCTTCTCAGCATTGGCCCCGCCCCATCCTCATCAGTCTCTCTGAGCCCTAAGCCACGCCCCTCTTCGGTATTGGCTCCGCCCTATCCCCGTTAATCTGCATGAACCCTAAGCCACGCCCCTCTTTAGTATTGGCTCCGCCCCATCCCCAACAATCTGCATGAGCCTAGGCCACGCCCTCTTTAGTATTGGCTCCGCCCCATCCCTAATAGTCTGCATGAGTCCTAAGCCACTAGTATTGGCTCCGCCTCATCCCCAACAAGCTGCATGAGCCCTAAGCCACGCCCTTGTTTAGCATTGGCTCTGCCCATCCATAAATTCGCTTGAACCCTAAACCACACCCCCTTATCAGCGTTGGCCCCGCCCCACCATAGCAGTCTCCCGTTACCCGCAGCCACGCCCCCTCCTCCGTGGTTCCGCCCCCACAGTGGGGTTTGAAATTCACCTGGGGCTTGTAGCAGCTCTCAGCTCTTCCCAGTTTCTTCCCTTGGCTTTGCTTTTCTGCAGGGAAGTCCTGGCAGGATCTGGCTGGATCTGGGGGTGCTAACACGCAGGGCTGCCAAGTGTGGCAGAACCCCAGGGTAGGGGAGGGTGTTTGAATGTTCCACAGCCCCCTGTGGGGGCCTGGGGAGGGTCAGTCCTCAGGTCCTGCAGAGTCACTTCAAGAGCAGCCTCTGATGTACCTGCTAAGATGGAGAGTTTTGGGGCGGGAATCATGCCCAATTCCAGCACGGCCAGAAGTCAGCGCTGAGTCAGCAGTTCAGGGCCAGGGTGTGGCTGGACCCACAGGTGTGAGGCCGTGGGCTGGACCCAAGGCACCGCAGGGAAGTCACCAACGAGGGAGAGAGAGAGCTCTTCTAATCTGCTGGGAAGCACACCCTCTCCAGCCTCCCGGATCTGCGGCTTCAGAGAGAGGCACTTCCCACTAAGCCTGTGCCTGAACCCGCCTGGTGACCCGGCCCTCCCGGCTCAGAGCCAAACCCAGCTCCTGCCAGGCCAGTCCCTGCTCTGCCGGCTCTCCGTGCCCCGAGAGCGCCAGTCCCTCACCACACCTATGTTAGTGGTGTGGGGAGGCCTACTCTGGGCACCTGGGTCCAGAGTTTTCCCCACGGTGCTGGGGGAACCATGTGATCCTGGGGTCAGAACCCCAACCTCCTGCATTGTGCTCGATGCCTCGGGCTCCCCTTCCAGTTGTGTTAATGTGAATGAAGACCCAGAGGGCCTGCAGGGGCCCTGGGAGAGGAAGAACAATGGGGGCATCCCTCTGAGTGCCCCCACACGCACCACGGAGGGCAGCCGTGCACAGGCCTGCCCCCCTGTTGCTCAGACAGTGTGTGGAGGGGACCCCTAAGCCTCCCTCCTGCCTACAGTTCCGGGATGACGGCTTCCTGGTGCTGGAGGGGTTCCTGACGGCCGAGGAGTGTGCGGCACTGCAGGAGAGGATCAGGGAGCTCGTGGCAACCATGGAAGTACCCCCGCACTGCCGCACGGAGTTCTCCACGCAGCAGGAGGAACAGCTGCGAGCCCAGGTGAGAGCTGAGCGGGGCAGGGCCTGCACTTTCTAGGGGGCTCAGCCCCAGCCACCCCCAACCCCCCGCAGAATAGCAGCAGCAAAGAAAGCCCCCGAGCCAGGGGTAACAGTGCTCCTGAGTCCAGCCCACAGCTTCCGGGGGCCCCCACTACATCAAGGACACGAGTTCTATTGACTTCTTTTGCTTTGGGGCCCAAACCTTGAAGTATGGTGCTGGGTGTGGGGTCACCCTCCTGCAAGGCCAGCGCCTTTCTCCCTGCACTGTCCCTCCAGCCTCTGGTCACAGATATATGCATTAAGCATTATTGCCCCCATGTCACAAATAGGGGAAAATGAGGCTCGGCCCACATACCCCCAAACCATGCTGTCGGCCGTGGCTCGAGCCGGGAATTGAACCCAGATCTGTATGTGGGAGTGATAGTACAGCGGGTAGGGCATTTGCCTTGCATGCACCGACCCGGGTTCGATCCCCGGCAGCCCATAAGGTCCCCTGATCACTACCGGGAGTGATTCCTGAGTGCAGAGCCAAGAGTAACCCTTGAGCATTGCCGAATGTGACCCAAAAAGACAAAAAGCAAAAAAAACAAACAAAAAAACCACATCAGCAGTCCAGACCAGACACGCCCCCCACCCCCACGCACACCTCCAGCTCCCCGCCTCCCTCGCTCACATTCACACCACGGAGCTTCTGCCACCTGGTGGACAGAAAGGAAATTACAGGAGCAGAAGCCTCGGGACCCAGAGAGGAGGCGCGGAACACGTTTCCTCCCTAGCTGGCTTCTTCTTGCCCCTTTTGTCTGTAGAAGGCTAGAGACAGTCACCCCGAGGCCTTGGCGAGCAAGGGGGCGAACTTTGGACGGGTCAGGCTGCCTGTGAGGATGCTGAGCGGCCAGTGAGGGCGGAGGGAGGATGGGGAAGAAAGCACCGACCCCGGTTGTCAGGCTGGGGCTTCGTTGTGATGCTGGGAACGCCCGGAGTGGGTGCTTGCGGGAGGGCACCCACACCTGCAGGCGCTTGGGGGCTGCTCCCGGCCCAGTGCTCAGGAGCCCATGCTGTGGGACACTGAACCCAGGCCTCCCGCATACAAAGCATGTACTCAAGTCCTGTGAGCCCTATGTCTGGCCCAAGTGAGTATTTTTATTTTACAAGGTTTTTTTTTGTCCTAGACTGGCCTTAGACTGGAGATAAGTACAGCAGACAGCCTGGGTTTGATCCCTGGCACCCTATAGGGTGCCCCAAGCCCCTCCAGATGTAGCACGCCCCGCAAAAAAAATCCATATTCATCCAGTTCCCTCCCCTTTCCTAAGAATCAGTGAAATCTTGGCGTCAGCCAGGTTGCTCCTGGCTCTGCGCTCAGGAATCACTCCTGGCAGTGCTCGGGGTCCTTCTGGGATGCAGGGAATGAAACCTGGGTTGGCCGCATGCAAGGCAAATGAAACACCCTACCCTCTTATCCACTTCCGCTCCAGCCCCTGGTACTTGAAGTCTATTAGTGAAGGGGCATCAACCAAAGCCAAGGTTTTCAGGGATAACTAAGGTAAACTAGAGTTAAGTTCCTGGGGAGACTCCCCATCACTAAAATATTCTCCCCAACTTCTGGGGCCGGAGAGATAATACAACAGGGAGGGTGTTTGCCTCATACACGGCCAACCTGGGTTCCATCCCTAGTGCCCCTTATGGTACTCCAAGCCCACCAAGAGTGATCTCGGAGCACAGAGTCTGGAATCAGCCCTGAACACCACTGTGTGACCCCCCCCAAAAAAAAAAAAACAAAATTAAATAAATAAAGCTTTACTCAACTTCTTTTGTTTCTGAGCCATACCCAGTAGTGCCCAGAGTTTATCCTCGCTCTGTGCTCATTGATCTCCTGGTGGGGATCAGGGGGCCTCTTGGGGGCCAGGGGTTGAATCTGGGTTAGCAACATGCAAGGTAAGTGCCCTCCCCTCTGTACTCTGCCCCCAGCCCCTCCCTCTAAGTATTATTCATTGATTTATTTACTTTGGTTTTTGGGCCACACCCAGTGGTCCCCAGGGCTTTCTCCTGGCTCTGTGCTCAAGGGAACACTCCTGGTGGGGCTCTGGGAACCATAAGCCGGAAAGCAAGCCTGGCTGCAAGATAAGTGCCTTACCCACTATACTATCACTCTGACCTCATAACTTTTTAAAAATAAGTATTTCACATGTATATGGGGGGGGGACCTTGAGCTCTGTTCAGGGGTTACTCTTGGCTCTGTGCTCAAGAATTACTCTTGGGGACTGCAGTGATAGCACAGCAGGTAGGTTGTTTGCCTTGCACGTGGCCGACCCGGGTTTGATTCCCAGCATCCCATATGGTCCCCCGAGCACTGCCAGGAGTAATTCCTGAGTGCATGAGCCAGGAGTAACCTCTGTGCAATGCTCGGTATGACCCAAAAAGCAAAAATAACTAAATAAATGAAAGAATTACTCTTGGTGGGCTCAGGGGACTATATGGGATAATGGGGATCAATCCCAGGTCAGTCACATGTGAGGCAAGTGCCCTGCCCGCTGGACTGTCCCTCTGGCCACCCTCTTAACTATTTTTGTTTGTTTATTCTTTGGGTCATCCCTGGAAGTGCTCAGGGTTTACTCCTGGCTCTGTGCTCAGAGAGCACTGCTGACCGTGGCGGGGGACTGTGAGTTCAGGTGCGCTGGGCGTTCAGTGGCTGAGCCACTTCTAGGCTTCTCCAAGAGAGGCACAGAGAGACGAGGACCATCCCACAGATGGTGGTCCAAACCGCCCGCCTACTGCAGAGCTCTCGGCATACTAATCATTGAACTTCTGAGGGGGTTTGAGAGACAGGGCTGCAGGTAGGTGTGAGTGATCATTTACAGATGTAAAGTGTTTCAATGGAGGCAGTTCTCTCCGGGGGATTAACTCAGGAGATACTCTGTCTCCCTGGGGCATCTATATTGCTTTTCTCTTTCCCTTGCTGCTAGTACATATTAAATAATAACACTTATTAATACTTGCAGTTATTTGGATATACACAGTAAGAGACGTAGATTCCAAAACGTAGTTCTCTGGACTCTGAGGGCAAGCAAGACTTTTACTGTAAAATCCTCAGACAGGGGAGCTGGAGAGATAGCACAGCGGGTAGGGCGTTTGCCTTGCACGCGGCGGACCCGGGTTCAATTCCCAGCATCCCGTATGGTCCCCTGAGCACTGCCAGGAGTAACTCCTGAGTGCAGAGCCAGGAGTAACCCCTGTGCATTGCCGGGTGTGACCTAAAAAGCAAAAAAAAAAAAAATCCTCAGGCAGGTTTAACTTTTCCTTTACCCCATGGGGTCTTCTTTCTTAAGTCATAACAGCTTGCATCAAGACTGTGCTTCTATGCTTTCTAGAATGTACCAGTTCAATGCCAGCGTAGCTTTGCTGCCTCTTTTTGGGGTGTTAGGAACTACGACAACCGAAGCCTGAGTCAAGTAATTATGACGGATGCTCAGGCATGGTTATATTTCAGAGTCAATCAACTCCCATATCTTAAGAGCACAGCATTAATGGCCTTTCTGTGTTTAAGCCGAGAACACTGCTCTATAGTAAAATACGAAAAGGTTATAAGGGAAATGGAAAATCAAGTAATTCATTACAAATACAAAGTCCAGAGTCATCAGAAGGTTTGACTTATAAGTAACCAACCCTGACTTGGGGAATCTAGTGACTAACACAAAAGAAAGTTAAAGATAAACTCAGGTTTAGGAGGGGTGTTCCTAAGAGCACTGTAAACTCCTCTGAGGGGCAATTCACTGATGAGGCCTAAAACACTTAGGGTTAATATCCAACAGAGGACCATATGTGTTGCCTGGGATCAAAATGGAGTCTTAGGACTGGAGCGATAGCACAGCGGGTAGGGCGTTTGCCTTGCACGCGGCCAACCCGGGTTCGATTTCCAGCATCCCATATGGTCCCCTGAGCACCGCCAGGAGTAATTCCTGAGTGCATGAGCCCCGAGTAACCCCTGTGCGTCGCCGGGTGTGAGGTGTGAGCCCCCACAAAAAAAATGGAGTCTCCTGCATTCAAACCAAGTGCCCGGCTGGCCATCCTCACCCTGCATATTTTTGGTTCCCAGTGAGCAAACCGCTAAATCACAGAGATCTGCTTCGTGGGAGCTTCATTGTCTTTATTTGGTTCGGTTTGCGGCCAACCCGGAGATACTCAGGGCTTACTCCTGGCTCTGCACTCAGGAATTACTCCTGGCAGTGCTCGGGGGACCATCTGGGATGCCGGGGATTGACCCTGGGTTGGCAGCATGCAAGACAAATGCCCTCCCTGCTGTGCCGTTGCTCCCACCCTATTTCATTTAATGTCACCAGGAATATTATTTCATTTGATTTATATTTAATTTTTTGGTCTTTTTGGGTCACACCCAGCAGGGGTGCCTCCTGGCTCTGCACACAGAAATTACTCCTGGCGCTGCTCTGGGAAATATATGAGATGCTGGGGATTGAACCTGGGTGTGCTGTGTCTAGCAAAGAAAACACCCTCCCAGCTGTACTGTCAAGCCCCTAGGAATGTCATCATTATCAGTGATGTTTCTTTCTTTCTTTTTTTTTTTTTTTTTTTTTTTTTTTGTTTTTTGGATCACACCCAGCTATGCACAGGGGTTCTTCCTGGTTCATGCACTCAGGAATTACTTCTGGCGGTGCTCAGGGAACCATATGGGATTCTGGGAATCAAACTCGGGTTGGCCACGTGCAAAGCAAAACACCCTACCCGCTGTGCTATTACTCCAGCCCCTATCGGTAATGTTTCTGATGGGTCTCCCAACCCTGATTTCAGTGCAGAGGAGGGAAGAATGGGGTGGGGGAGGAACGCGGCTCAGTTTTGGGAGGAAAGGGTTGTAAAAGGTCCTGGTAGGGCTCAGGGAGAAACTCCGAAGGAAGGGCTGGAGCACGGTGTTTGTAAACCGGTTCATCCTCAGCATGTTGGCTCCTGAATACTGCTGCATGTGTGGACCCCACAAAAACCAGCATGTGACTTATTAGAGACTTCCAAGAAATGCCATCTGGAGCCGGAGTAATAGTACCACAAGTAATGCACTTGCCTGCATGTGGTCGACCTGGGTTTGATCCCCAGCATCCCATGTGGTCTCCTGAGCACCGCCAGGAATGATTCCTGAGTGCAGAGCCAGGAGTAACACATGAACATCACCGGGTGTGACCCCCTCTCAAACAAAAAAGCAAAAGTAACAAGAAATACCATCTATCAGACAGTATAGGGGCTAAGGCGCTTGTCTTCCATGCAGCAGATTCCAGCTGAATCCCTGCCACCACAAATAGTCCCTCGGACACTGCCAGGGGCCACACCTGAGCACAGAACCAGGAATATCCTCCCCACAGAAACCAAGGCTGTGTCTGGAAAGATAGTATAGCATTGGGGCACTTGCCTCGCACACTGCCAACCCAGGTTCAATCCCTGGCACCCCATATGGTCCCCCGAACACTGCCCAGGAGTAACTCTTGAGTTCAGAGCCAGGAGGAACGCCAGAATATTGCTGTAAGTAGTCGTCCCCTCCCCCAAATTAAAATGCCATCCTGGCTTTTATGTATGTCCGTCTCCCCTTCCCCCCACCTGGCGATTTTGGCCAGACATGGAAGTTCCTGGCTCTGTACTCAGGGATCATTTTTGGGGGTGCTTGGGGAACCACATGGTGGTGCCAGGAATTGAACCAGGGCATGTGGCATGCAAGGCAAGTGCCATCCCCTCCCGTCTATCTCTTTGGCGCCCCCTAGTGTCTTGGTGCAGGGATTTCGGGTGGATTTCTCCGTGGGCCTGGTGGCTGTTCTCCTGCCCACTCACAGCCTCTACCCCCAGGGCAGCACAGACTACTTCTTGAGTAGCGGCGACAAGATCCGGTTCTTCTTCGAGAAAGGCGTTTTTGACCAGAAAGGTTCGATCAAAACTGGACCCTGATGGTGTGGGCTGGGTTGGGCCGGGAGCCCCTCCCCCAACCCCCAACTCTTCCCAGGTGGGAGGGATGCTCAGGGCAGCTGCCCGTGGGATGCCAGATACCAGCAATCCAGCAGTCTGTATCTGTCCTTTGTGCTGCAGGAAATTTCCTGGTACCTCCGGAGAAATCCATCAACAAAATTGGCCATGGTAAGTGGGAACCTGAGGAAACTGAGGGCCTGTAGGGTTCAGGGGACGTCGCGTCCACCCCTACCAATTAAGTCAGCCTGCTGCCTGCCCTGCTCTCTGGCCACCTGTCATCTCCTCCAGACTGCTTGTTTTTTTTTCCCTGGAGGGAGCGGGGTGGTGCTCAGGGGTTCCTCGTAGCTCTGAGCTCAGAGATCACTCCTGGTGGGCTCAGGGGATGCTGGGGATCAAACCCAGGTTGGCCGTGTGCAAGGCAAGCGCCCTCCCTGATGGACTCTCTCTGCCTCCCCCCACCCCCCATGTATGTTTTTTTGGGGGCTTGGGAGCCAGTTATGGCTGAACCTAGGGCTCTTTCCTGCTCAGGGAATGTACCTGGCGGCCTCAGGGATCCTATGGGTCCCAGAGATCAAACCCAGGTCAGCCATATGTAAGGCAAATGCCCTACCTGCTTTGCGGCTGTCCACGCCCCAGACTTCTTTCTTTTCTCTTTCTTTCTTTCTTTCTTTCTTTCTTTCTTTCTTTCTTTCTTTCTTTCTAACTTTTTGGATCACACCCAGCAATGCTCAGGGGTTACTCCTGGCTCTGCACTCAAGAATTACTCCTGGCAATGCTCAGGGGACCATATGGGATGCTGAGAATAGAACCCGGATTGGCTGCGTGCAAGGCAAATGTCCTACCCGCTGTGATATTGCTCCAGCCCCTGGCTTCTCCAGTATGGACTTATGCCAGAGGAGAAACGGAGACAAGTGAGCCAGATGTGAGCATGGAGTGAGGAGTGACCTAGGCTGCTTTGGGACGCGGGGCTTGGGTTTTGAGGAACACACTCAGCAGTGCTCATGTGTTCCAATGTAACTTCGCTTGTTTTACTTTTTGGTTTATTTTGGACCACATCTGACAGTGCTCCCAGCTCTGTGCTCAGGGGTTGCTGCTGGCGGTGCTCAGGGGACCACAGAGTCCTAGAGATGGAGCCCAGACCTCCTGTAGGCCAAGTACTGGCTTGAGCGTTTGGGCCCCACCCCAGTCTTGTCCCTGTTCCAGAGTGCACAGTTTAGGCCCAGAGAGGCAGGACAGGGATTGGTGCTTGCCCTGCAGAGGAGCCCTACTTTGATCACGGCCACCACACAGTTCCCTGAGCACTGCCAAGAACGATCCCTCAGCGGGGTTGGAGTGATAGCACAGTGGGTAGGGTGTTTGCCTTGCATGCGACCGACCCGAGTTCGATTCCCAGCATCCCATATGGTCCCCCCGAGCACTGCCAGGGGTAATTCCTGAGTGAAGAGCCAGGAGTGACCCCTGAACATCGCCGGGTGTGACCCAAAAAGCAAAAAAAAAAAAGATCCCTCAGCACCATCAAGAGGGGCCCGAGTGACCGTACAAGAGGTAGGGCGTTTGCCTAGCACACAGCCGACCTGGCTTCCATCCCCGGCATCCCATACAGTCCCCTGAGCCTGCCAGGAGTAGTGATTTCTGAGTGCAGAGCCAGGAGTAACCCCTGAGCATTCAACCATTAATTTTTTTCCTGGGGGGGGGGTTGTACACACCTAGTTGTGCTCTGGGGTTACTCTTGGCTCTGTGCTCACTCCTGGTGGTGCTCAGGTGACCTTATGGGGTGCTGAAGGTTTGAATGCAGGGTGCCTTGCCCACTGTACTGTGACTCTGGCCCCTCAACCCTTAATTTTTGGCATCCCAGCAGTGAAAGCAACCCGTGATGAGAGGGACTGTATGGTGGCAGGTCCTGATCTGGGCTTGATGGGCAGCAGGCCACGGGGTCCTCTGGCAGCCTGGGAGATGGGGCCTTTGTCCTCCAGCCCCACTGTGCAGAAGGGGAAACTGAGGCTCATGAGACAAACGGAGGAGGGGCTGCTGCCGCATGGAGTCGGGTGTGGTCTGAACCCCGGGGGTGAGGAAAGGGGGCGTGGGAGAGGGACCTGGCCCTGCAGCCCCGCTCTGTCCTGCAGCGCTGCACGCCAGGGACCCCGTCTTCAAGTCTGTCACACACTCCCCCAAGATGCAGGTGAGCGCCTGGGGCGGGGTGGGGCGGGGCCAGGCTGCAGCGATGGGGCGGGGCCTGGGCGGAGGCGGTGCGTGATTGGGCGGGGCCTGGAAGGGCGTGTGGGGCGGGGCCCGAGGCGGGGTGTGATGGGCGGGGCCTGGGCACCTGGACCATGCAGCACGTGGACCTCTTCCCCCCCCACTTCAGGCCCTGGTCAGAAGCCTGGGCCTCCAGAGGCCAGTGGTCGTGCAGAGCATGTACATCTTCAAGGTGAGCCCCACCTGCACCTCAGTTTACCCTCTGTGATGGGGCTTATACAAGCTCCTCCATCCAACACCTCCCCCACCCTCACTAACCCCCTCCACACACACACTTTTTTGTTTTGGGTCACACCCAGCAACGCTCAGTTCTTACTCTCAGCTCTGCACTCCGGAATTACTCCTGGAAGTAAGTACTTGGGGGACCATATGGGATGCTGGGGATGGAACCCAGGTCAGCTGTGTGCAAGGCAAACACCCTCCCGGTTGTACTATCGCTCTGGCCCCACAGCTTAAAATTTGCTGAGGCTGAGGGCCTGTGAAATAGCTCACCGGGCTAAGTGTCTGCTTTGCGTTTGCAGGGTCCTCCCCGGGCCCGGGGCTCGATCCCTGGCACCAGATATTCCCCAAGCACCACCAGGAGGAACCCCAACTACAGAGTTGGAGGTGACCTCCCCAGTTGTTTTTTACTTGGGTAGAGAGAGAGAGAGAGAGCTCCATGGGCTGAGCTCCTGCGCTGCATGCAGGAGGCACAGACTCAATCCCCAGAAATCACATGGTCCCCTGAGCAAGTCCCTAAGCACTGCAGGTTTGGACCACAGTCACACACACACACACACACACACACACACACACACACACACTTATGCTGGTACGAGGGAAGGAGATTCCTAGGGCCCTTGCCTCCCTTTGTTACTTCTGGGTTTTAAGGCCCAGCTCCATGCCACCTCCTTCAGGAAGCCTTCCCGCTCTCCTGGGAAGGACCCATCTCTGGTCCCTCTGACCATGGGATTCAGTAGGTTCATCCACTGACCTGGCTGTAACCTCTCCTTCTGCCCCTCATTTCTGCCTGCCTTGCTGGGCATGTCCCCTGGGACTGGCAACCCCCTGTTGGCCGTCCCTGGGCATCCTGGTCATGCTCCCTGGCTGGGTGCTGAACTGGAATCTCAGGCCTTAAGCCTCCCTGGCCAGGCAGGAGCACCCATGAGACAGACGGGGCTCTGGCGCCCCCTGCTGTCCAGGGGCCTCAAGGACCCTCTGTTTCTCTCTCTTGCAGCAACCTCGCTTGGGAGGAGAAGGTGAGACCGGCGGGGTCAGGAAGGAGGGTGGGTGACAGGTCCTCAGTCGGGCGGGCCGGGAGGAGGGCCCTGAGGCTGTGGGCCAAAGGGCTCCTGAGCGGGCAGCGCCTTGGCCGCTGATAAGCAGGTTCCTGGGCCAGAGCTGTCAATCGGGGTGCAGGGCCGGCTGTGCACAAGTGCTACTGGTTCTGCACCCCCAGATTCCTGTGCTGTGAATGAGTTCCCGGCTTCTGACCCCCCGCCTCTGGGTTCTGGCTCTGTTTCTATGATCTTGAGTTGGGAGGGTTCCAGGCCTAAGATTCTGTATTATTATTATTTTTCTTATTGGGTGGGGGCTGGTGTATCTTATACACGGTCTCGGGGTCCTGCCGTGAACCTGCGAAGGAAGGGACTGTGGGGGTGAGTTAGGGTTTATCTATTTATTTATTTGCTTTTTGGGTTACACCCGACAATGCTCAGGGGTTACTCCTAGCTTTGCTCTCAGGAATTACCCCTGGCAGTGCTCAGGGGACCCTGTGGGATACTGGGAATTGAACCCGGGTTGACTGCGTGCAAGGCAAACGCCCTACCCTCTGTGCTATCACTCCAGCTCCTAGGGTTTATTTTTTTAATCTTTTAATGTTTTTGCTTTTTGGGTCATACCCGGCGATGCTCAGGGGTTATTCCTGGTTCTGCACTCAGGAATTACTCCTGGCAGTGCTCAGGGGACCCTATGGGATGCTGGGAATCGAACCCGGGTCTGCTGCCTCCCTGCTGTGCTATTGCTCCAGCCTGGCATTAGGGTTTAGGATTGTGGGGTGGGCCAGGGGAGCTGTGGGACCCTGATCTGGGGTCTGGGGGCAGAGGGAGGGGCCGGGCTCCTGCTGCTCCACCCCCACCCCTGCCCACGCCCCTCCCCAGTGTCCTCCCATCAGGACGCCTCCTTTCTGTTCACGGAGCCGCTGGGTCGGGTGCTGGGCGTGTGGCTGGCGCTGGAAGACGCGACCGTGGAGAACGGCTGCCTCTGGTTCATCCCTGGCTCCCACACTGGTGAGGACCCGGCCAGGCCTGCCTCCTCCCGGATGCCCTGCCAGCCCCTGGCAGAGAGATGCCAGGGGCTGACCTCGCTCTGCAGGGGGCGTGTCCAGGAGGATGGTGCGGACCCCCGCTGGCTCAGAGATGCCCACCAGCTTCCTGGGGACGGAGCCCACCCGCGACCACAGCCTCTTTGTGCCTGCGCCTGTGCCGAGAGGTAGGCTGGGGCTGGCCCTGATCCCCCCCCCCCCCGGGGTGCAGGCGGCCTCTGGGGAGTGTGAGCGATGCCCCTGCTGGTTAGAATGCAGACTCTGGGGCAAGGGAGGTGACCTGGTGGCCTGGAGCACAGGCATGGCATGCAGGAGGGACCCAGGTTCATTCCTCAGTGCCATGCAGTGCCCTGAGCACTGCCAGGAGTGACTCCGGAGCAGTCCTGAGCAGCGCTGGGGATGGCCCCCCAAAGTCAGTTGCAGAGGGGAGATGGGGAGATAGTATTTGGGGAGGGCATTTGCTTGCACATGGCCAATCCCCAGCACTATGGATGGTCCCCCAAACCCTACCAGGAGTGATCCCTGAGCACAGAGACAGGAGTAAGCTCTGAGCATCACTGAGGAGGGAGGTCCCAAAATTAAAAGTAACCAACAACAGAAAACCCCGAAGAAGCAAAAAAACAAAATTTAAAAGAGTCTTTAGCGGGGCTGGAGCAATAGCACAGTGGGTAGGGCGTTTGCCTTGCATGCGGCCGACCCCGGTTCGATTCCCAGCATCCCATATGGTCCCCTGAGCACCGCCAGGAGTAACTCCTGAGTGCAGAGCCAGGAATAACCCCTGTGCATCGCCGGGTGTGACCCAAAAAGCAAAAAAAAAAAAAAAAAAGGAATCTTTAGGGCTGAGCAGATAGCACAATGGTTAGGGCCAAGGAGATAGAACAGTGGTTAGGCCTGAGGAGAAAGTACAAAGGTCAGCGCATTTGCCTTACCTGTGGCAGACCCTTGTTCCATTCCTCAAGCCTCTCTGGGAGTGAGCCCTGAACACAGAACCAGGAGTAGGCCTTGAGCATCTCTAAGTGTGGCCCCAAAACCAAAAAAAAAAAAGGAATAAAGAAAGAAAAAGAATTCATACTCTGCTCCCTCAGGACCATCTCTTTGGGCAGAAACTTTGAGCCTCAGTTTCCCCACAGCAGTAGAGAACATGCCTGCAGGAGACGTGGCGTGGCGTGGATGTGTCCACAGAGCCCGAGTGTGCAGTGTCCCAGCGTGGCTCATGAGGGGGCGGTGGGGGGGTGGCCCTGCAGAGCACTGGCCTAGTGTGCATGAGAGGGCCTGGGTTGGAGTCCAGAAACCCCCAGGAAAGAAAGGAAGAATGAAAGATAAAAGAAGAAAGGGAGAGGGGCTGGAGCGATAGCACAGTGGGTAGGTCGTTTGCCTTGTGTGCAGCCGGCCCGGATTCGATCCCCAGCATCCCATATGGTCCCCTGAGCACCTCCAGGAGTCATTCCTGAGTGCATGAACCAGGAGTAACCCCTGTGCAGTGCTTGGTGTGACCCGAAAAGAAAAAAAGAAAAGAAAATAAAAGAAGAAAGGAAGAAAACAAGAGAAAGAAAGAAAGGAATAAGAAAGGAAAGAAGGAAGGAAGAAGAGAAGGGAAGCAGTTGAACTTGGAGAGCTCTTGGTTCCGCTACTGTCTGGTGCGGCCCACTGGGCACGGGACAGGGAACTGCAGACCCCCTGGAGCCTGGCATTCCTGTCCCAGCCAGAGTGGGGAGGATGCTCTGGGCCTGGGACCCGGAGAGAGGGAGGGGACCTCCCTCCCCACATCCTCCTTGTGCACGTGCCCCCGCAGGCGCCCTGGTGCTCATCCACGGGGAGGTGGTGCATAAGAGCGAGCAGAACCTCTCGGACCGCTCCCGCCAGGCCTACACCTTCCACCTCATGGAGGCCGCCGGCACCGTGTGGAGCCCGGACAACTGGTAGGTGGCTGGGAGCGGGGTCCCCCTTGTCCTCGCGGGCCCCAGCAGGCCGCCTGGCCCCTGCAGCTTGTCTCTGCTGTCCACAGGCTCCAGCCCACTGCGGAACTGCCCTTCCCGCCTCTGTACTCCTGAGAGTCCCGGGGGTAGCCCTGGAGGGCCCGCCTGGCTGCGCGCTACCCACCAGGCTGCGCAGCCCCTGTGAGTGGCTCCTTTCCTCCCGGCTGCACAAGGCAGGTGGGCACCCTCATGGATTCCCCACCTCAGGGCAGCCTCCGAGGGGACCAACGTGCTCGGACCCGCACCCACCCACACCCGCCGTACCTGGACTTCTTCGCCTCCCTCCAATGCTGTTTTTGGATGGCACAAGACACGGAATAAACGCTCCCAGAGCAGCTGCTTGTGTCTCTTTCCTGGCTGCCCGGCCAGGTCCTTCTGTTTCCACAGTACCACGCGCGTGCCCTCAGGCAGCCTGGCCCAGGCGCTCCGCCAGCTCCCCGCTGGGGAGGGCACCCAAGACCAGGACTGGAACCCAAGCCTGGCATAGCTCCCCACCCCGATTTCCCACCCACCATGGGACACCAGACTCAGCCTCCAGGGTCCCTCCTGCTCAGACCTGCCCTAGGAACTGTGACTAGACCCCCAAACCTACCTAGTCCGTAGCCCCAGGGCCCCTGGAGGATTTGGGGTGCCAGATACGCTTGGTCTGAGCCTCCGGGGATTAAAAGGAGAAACCTTGGGGACGGGAGTGGTAACATAGCGGGTAGGGCGTTTGCCTTGCATGTGGCCGACCTGGGTTCGATTTCCAGCATCCCTGATGGTCCCTAGAGCACTGCCAGGAGTAATTGCTGAGTGCAGAGCCAGGAGTAACCCCTGAGCATCGCCGGGTGTGACCCAAAAGGAAAAAAATAAAAGGAGAAACCTTGGGAAGGAGTGATGGGATAGCGGGGAGGGCATTTGCCTTGCACACAGCCAGCGAGCTGGGTTCAATCCCCCACATCCCACATGGTCCCCTGAGCACGACCAGGAGTAACTCTTGAGTGCAGAGCCAGGAATGACCCCTGAGCATCACCGGGTGTGGCCTGAAAACAAAAGAAAAACCCGTTTGAGGAGCCCTGAGGTAGCTCAAGGAGCTGAGTCAGCTTTGCAGGCAGAAGCCCCAAGTTGACCCCAACCCTCCCTGGTCCCCCAAGTGGTCAGAGCAACCCTGAGAACCGCACCAGGACCGTATGCTATTGACCAAGGTCCGCTCCCTGACACCCCGTTACGGTCCCCACAAGCCCTGCGAGGAGTGACCTCTAGTGTGGCCTTTCCTGGCTGGCCCAGACTTTTGTTTTGCTTTGGGCTCACATAAAACAGAACGAAAACCTCAGGAGACCGTTTACAGCACAGGAGCCAAGCTGGCGTAAGCCGGAGGCCAGGCAGCGGTGGCCGTCCCCAGCTCAGTCAGCAGGGTTTGAAGCCCAGGGCTGGGCTTGAGCGGGTCGGCTCGTTGCCTGGCCTCCACGTCATCCCCTTTCCTGCTGGGATGGCACTCAGCAGCGCTGGTGGGCAGGACCCACGCTCCTCAGCACTCCATGCTTGGTTTCTGGCCGTGGTGGTTTGCGCCCCTCAGGCAGGCTGTGAGAACTGGGGAGTCCGCTGTTCCCTTTCTATCTGTCCAGTGACAGCTGCCCAGTCCCTGCTGTGTGTCCTGCGGCACGGACATGAGGGAGCTGGGGTTAGGAAGGCCAGTCTGGAGTAGGGGCCCTTCTGAAGAGCCGTTCTGAACTTGGGAAACGCTTACCAGCCCCTCAGTTCCAGCCTCTTTTCAAGAGAACAGCACAGGGGCTGGAGCAATAGCACAGCGGGTAGGGCGCTTGCTTTGCACATGGCCGACCCGAGTTCGATTCCCAGCATCCCATATGGTCCCTTGAGCACTGCCAGGAGTAATTCCTGAGCGCAGAGCCAGGAGTAACCCCTGTGCATCGCCGGCTGTGACCCAAAAACCAAAAGAGAACAGCACAGATTTCGGACAGTGGCAGGTGTAAGAGGGTCTTGGGGGGAAAGACCCTGGACAAGCACAGCAGCTTACTTTGTAGCACTGAGTGGGGGCCGGAAGTGGGGCCGTGACACAGGAAGTCCCCCCATCGCCGCCATGCAGGCCAGTCCACCCTCTCCCCTTGGACGCTCCTGAGCTCGCATGGGACAGACCACATGCTTGGCCCGTTTCCGCTTGGCTTCTCGCAGAAGCTAAGGGAATAAAGGTCATTGTCCAAGGCCAAGGCTGTAAAACGCTTCCATTTCCTGGCTGTTCGCTGGGGAGGAGACCGTCCATTGCTGCATCGGTGGGCCCTGGGCTGGACGTTTTGCTCATCTCCCCTCCCCTAATGCTCACTGCCCCCCCGCAGGTCGGCTCTCCCTAGCCCCATCTGAGGCAGGTGAGAGACTCAGAAGGGTTCGGTGACAAACCCCTCCCCCGTCACACAGCCAACAAGGAGAGACAACCGAGGCTTCACTCTACATTGACAGAGGAATCTAAAGGGTTAATCATTCTGCTACTTCCCTACAAGTGGGGGGCAGAGGGGCCCCTGCACACGCAGCTTCTCCCAGTTGTGTGCTCTCCGTCCTTTTGGCTTTGTGAAACACCACTGACACCGAAAACCAGGAGAGCTTCGTTTTTTTTTCCTTTTTATTCTGGATCTGAGTCAACTGAAAAAAAACTCAAGCTGATTTGTCACCCCGGGGCTCCAGTCACCCCTCCGGCCCATGTCCCTGTTCCTTCTCTTGCGGCTTGCTATGCCATCAGCAGGATCAGGAGGTAGAGGGGCAAAAGGAGATTGTCTATCTGTGTCGTGTAGGCTTCGAGAAGGGACACAGTGCTGATGGATCCCAAGATCCAAGCGTAGCTATAGTTGAGGTCCACGCCAGTGTCAAAGATTAAGATCAGAACCACAGAGATGATCTGGGCGAATATGGACGTCATGGTCCCCTCGAAAGTCTTCTTGGTGCCCGGCCAGCGGATCTCCCCCATGGTGCTGCCGAAGATGGAGGCCACGGTGTCGCCCACGCCCACGGCCAGGACCCCCGCGTAGGGGACGAGGGCCCTCACGCCGGGCAGGTTGTCCTGGGTGCAGGGTCTGGGGATGAGCCAGATGGGGAGAGACATGCCCAGGAGCAGGTAGATGTGCGTCAGGATGAGCGGGCCGCTGTCTCGTTCGTCCAGGAAGAGGGACAGGAGACTCCGCAAAAGGTGACCCAGGGGCTTAATGCGGAAGTAGCGCACGTACTCCAGGAAGATGAAGACGGCCAGGCACACGGTGGCGGCGACATAGAGCAGAGGCCGGTCAAAGATGATGCCTGGTATGTAGGTGGCCACCACGATGAAGTGGAAGTACTTCCGGGTGATGGTCGGGGCCTGGTGCTTCTTGGATTCGGAGGACGACCGCTTGGCATTCTGGTACAGCACCACCAGGCAGGCCAGAGCGGCCAGCAGGGACCAGTAGGCGAGGAGATAGATGCGGGTGTCGGTCTGGAAGAGGAACTGCAGCAGCCAGAGCAGGGGGTTTCTGCGGATGAGCCGGTGCAGCCAGGGCAGGACCACGCCCAGGCCCAGCACGCAGCTCATGAGGTGGAAGAAGATGGACGAGGCCCAGGTGTCCGAGTCCATGAAGGCGAAGAGCATGCTGAAGAAGATGCCCATGAGCACCATGCCCACCACCACCACCAGCAGGAAGAAGTCCACGGGGTCGCCCTGGTTCTCCGCCACCGAGAGCGAGCGCTTGATGAGCTGGTTCAGCACGAAGCTGATGCCCCCCAGCACGAGCAGCGCCTCCCCGGGCGTGAAGCAGCGCGGCAGGAGGTAGAGCAGGATCATGTTGAGATAGACGAATATCAGCAGGACCTCCAGGACCTCGATCACCTCGCCCACGCTCAGCGAGTGCTTCATGATGTAGACGATGACGCCGCCCGCCAGGCCCGAGATGACGCAGGTGTTGGTGGGCATGGGCCGCGTGATGCCCAGCGCCAGCACCGAGGAGAAGAGGGCCACGGCCATGCCGGTGGCCGCCACCACGATGCCGAAGCGCTCAAAGTAGGGGTTCTGCGCCGCCAGGCAGCGCTCCTTCATCACCAGGCCCAGCAGAGGCATGACCATGGAGGCCGGCAGGAGGCCGCTGTTGGCGGACATTCGGAACTGGAAGACGGCGCTGCCTTGCTGGAGCAGCCGGTCCCACTTGTACTGCACGTAGAAGGCCTGCACCGCCAGGGCCACGGCGCACCACGAGTATCGGTCCCACACGGCGGCGTGGATGCTCAGCACCACGGCGAACACCACGGCCGCCTCGGCCAGCACCGACCCGCTCAGCGGCGCCGCGGCGCCCGCGGCCGGGGCCGCGCACTTTCGGGTCATGCCTCGAGGCCGGGGCTTCCCGGGGCCGAGGGTCGCCTGGGGCTCTGGGCACGTCGCCCCCGCCGGGCGGCGACCCGCCCGCACGGGGGTCTCCCCGCCGCCCGGACGCCGAGGAGGAGGAGGAGGAGGAGGAGGAGAGCGCCACCGCAGGTCCCCCTCCGCGGCCGGCCGGCCACACGGGCCCCCTCCGCCACCTCCCGCCGCCGCCGCCGGAGACGCCGCCCCTCCGCAGCCCCGCGGAGTCTCACGGCCGCCGCCGCCGCGCACGACGCGAGTTCCCCGCGTCCTTGGGCGGCGCCATGTTGGCCCCGCCCGCCGTCACGTGGCCCGACGCTCCGCCCCCGCCGTCACGTGGGGCCGCGTCGGGGGCGGGGCTGGAGCGCGCGCGCGCGAAGATGGCGGCGGCCGCCGGCGGGCCGTGCGTGAGGTGCGGGGGGCCGGGCGGCTCGGCTGGGCTGGGGGCCGCGGGGGGCTCGGCGGGGCGGGGCCGAGGGCCGGGGGTCGCGGCGGCGGCGGCGGCGACGGCGGGGCGCAGCCCGGCCGGGCGGGCGGGCGACAGGGCGGGAAGCGGTTGCTCCGAACGGTCCCCGCGCGCGCGGGCCGCGGAGGGCGCTGGGGGGCGCCGGGCGGTCGCCTCAGCCCCGGGCTCCGGCGGGCGCGACCCCTCGGCGACCCGCGGCCCCTCTGCGCCGGCCGGCCGGACGGAGCCTCTGCGGGCCGAGCTGGCCCCGCCGGCCGCCCCGGGGCCGCCTCTCATTCATCCGCTCGCGGGCCCGCGCTCGGGCGGGCGGGCGCGGGCGGGACGCGCGGGGGACGGTCCGGCGCGGGGAGGGGCGCGGGAGGGAACGCGCAGGGGCGGTCCAGCGTGGGGGGGGGGACGCGCGGGGACAGCTCCGCCGCTGCGCCTCCTCTCAGCCGGCTCCCGCCGTCTCCCGCGGGCTCGGGTCACGCAGAGCTGCGGGGCGAGGTGTGACATCCGGCAGCAGTCACCCGTGTTATAGCTTAAGTTTCAAATTCTCATTATTTTTGGTTTGGGGGCCACACCTGTGGCGATGCTCAGGGCTAGTTAAGCCCCTGGCTCTGCTCTCAGGGATCACGCCTGGCCGTGTTGGGTGGGGGCTGGGGGGGGGCACCCTATAGGATGCCAGGGACGGAACCGGCTCAGCGTGTGCAAGGCGAGGCAGACGCCCTGCCCTGCCCGGTGTCTTGTCACTCCCGCCCCTGTGTGTTTTTTCTTTTTAATGGGAAAGAACAAGGGGAGGAAAGCGTTGTTGGTTTGTCTGCAGACTGCTTTGATCCTCCCCAGAGGCCTCCAGCACTCTCCTAGGTGGAGGGGCCCTCAGGCTGCTTCCTGCACGGCCCCTGCCCGCAGGGTCATTGGGCTTTATTTGGGGGTGTGGGAGCCCACTCCTGCTGTTCTCCGGATGCTGGGTGCCAGGCGTGCACACTCAGGCCCCAATTTAGGCTCAGCACTTTTGAGACCTCCTGGGCCTTGTCCTTTCTTTTGGTGCTGGCATCCTGGTGACCAACCCCCTTACTGTTCGGAACAGCCAGACAGCTCAGGAAGAGAAGACTTGGTTTTGTTTGTGGCGCCTGCTGATCTGCAGGCAGCCTCAGACTGGTCCACTGAGCACCGGAACCTGTTTCTCCACATCAGGACCGAGGTTTGGGGCATTAGCTTTGTGTGTCAGACACATAAATATGGGAGTTCGAGCCATCGTACGGCGGGGTGGATCCAGGTTCAATCCCCAGCATCCCATAGGACCCCGAGCAGTTCCGGGAGTAATTCTGGAGTGCAGAGCCAGGAGGAACCCCTGAGCGTCACCAGGGGTGACCCCCCCAAAAAAATAACAACCCCCCCAAACCCAAACACATAAATATGGGATCTGGAGCCATAGTACAGCGCTACCAGCGGGCACTTGCCTTGCATGCAGCTGACCCAGGTTCTATCCCCAGCACCCCATGGAGTCCCTTGTGGTTCTCCAGGAGTGATCCATAAACACACCAGATGGGGTCCCTGATGCCCCCTGCAAAAGAGAATAAAATGCAACACTTTTGCAACCTCAGTAGTAACCAAATTACAAAACAAAAGCCCAGTGAGTCAGTGGACTCCTGTTGAGGTGGCCCTGGGGCCCCTAGCAGGGCCTGTGTAGATGATGTGAATTCTCCTGTCAGGGTTTGGCAGAAAACCAGTTGGGATGCTGGCATTTGGGGGAATGGGGTGGTGTCTCTTGTTCTCAGTTAATGTGTTGGTAGAAGTTGCGGGGCATCCATGAGAACTGTGGGTTGACGTGCACCAGAGAGGTGACCTCATCCTGGGAAGCAGTGCGCTCTGGGCCTAGGTTGCCCTGATTTGTTATCTCGGTGAGGAACGCAGCCGTCCCAAGGAACTGCTGCAGAAGCCTGGCTCCGTCTTAGCTCTCTACCAAGAACCACACAGGGTCAGGGAAGAACTTGATCTCTCTTGGCAGTGTTCAGTCTGAAGCTTCCGGCCACATGGATGCGTTTGCTGTTGCCGGGCCTGCAGTTGAACCCAGCACTCTTGCGCTTAAATTTTTCTTTCCTTTTGAGGGGGGTAGGGGGCAGACCCATCACAGTTTGGGTTACTCCTGGTTCTGTACTCAGGAATTACTCCTGGTGGTGCTCAGGGTATGAGATCCTAGGGATCAAACCAGAGCTGGCCGAGTGTGTAGGGCAGGTGCCTTACCCGCTGGGCTGTCCCTCCAGCCTGCCCATGCACTTCACCACTTGAACAAACATTCCCCGTCCTTTGCATGGATCTCTTTTTTTTTTGCTTTTTCGGGTCACACCCGGTGATGCTCAGGGGTTACTCATGGCCTTGTACTCAGGAATCACTCCTGGAGGTGCTCGGGGGACCATATGGGATGCTAGGAATCAAACCCGGGTCCGTGGCGTGCCCTACCCGCTGTGCTATCTCTCCAGCCCCTGTATGGATCTTTTTTTTTTTTTTTTTTTTTTTTTTTTTTTTTTGCTTTTTGGGTCACACCTGGTGATGCACATGCACAGGGGTTACTCCTGGCTCTGCACTCAGGAGTTACTCCTGGTGGTGCTCAGGGGACCATATGGGATGCTGGGAATTGAACCCGGGTCGGCCGCATGCAAGGCAGACGCCCCACTCACTGTGCTATTGCTCCAGCCCCCTGTATGGATCTTTCTAATGTAGATAATTTACTATTTCTGTTCTAGCCCTTTTTTTTTTTTGGTCATTTCTGTTTGTTTTTAGGTCCACATCTAGCTGTGCTCAAGGGTTACTCCATTACGAGCTCTGTACTCAGAGATCACTCCTGGAGTGCTGGGGGACTGTACTAGCCTAAAGACCAGTCCCGACAGTTTTACTGGGGTTTTTTTTGTTTGTTTGTCTTGTTTTTTAAGTTTTGGGGCTATATCTAGTGGTATTAGTGGCTCAGGCTTTGGAGGTGGCTCTGGGTGTCGCCACATCCCAACTCTGGCTACTTAGTTTTGGTTTTGGGGGCACACTCAGCTGTGCTCAGGGATCGCTCGTGGCTCTGTACTCAGGAATTACTCCTGGCGGTGCTTGGGATGCCAGGGGCTAAACCCAGGACAGCTGCATGCAAGGCCACTGTCCTACCCTCTGTATTATCTCTCCAGGCCCTTTTATTTACTTATTTTTTGGTGGGGGGAGTCACACCTGGCTGTGCTTAGGGACTGGCTCCTCCTGGTGTGGTGCGGGGAGAGGGGGCTCCTCGAAGTGCTTGGGGTGGCATCAGGGTTCAGCCCTCTCACAGTCGTGTCGGGCCTTGAGCCATCTCCTGGCCCTGCTGTCTAAAGTCAGAACAAATTGTTTCACATTTTGAATTTTTTTGCTTTCAGAAAATAGTGATGAAATGGCCACGTCTGTATACTCTAAAAGCAAGGTCACCTCTTCTCTGTTCATTTCCAGGAGCAGTAGAGAGCTGTGGACGATTCTGCTTGGAAGGTCAGCTTTGAGAGAACTGGTAAGTAGGGGTCTGGGCTGGAGCCAGTCCTGCGGTCCTTGTGGGTGTGGCCTGGCTGCTGCCCTAAGTGGGCCGTGAGCCCTTTTGGTTTGGTTTGGGCCGCGCCAGGTGGTGCTGGGGCTGCTGCATGCTTGGTGCTTGTGAGTTGCTTCCCCTGGTACTTGGGGGACCACCTAAATGCTGGGGCTCAAGCCTCGGCCTCCTGACCAGAGCTCACCTCATTCAGCTACCCCTTTGGCTCGGGCAGGTAGGCCTCCCGGGAGTCGCGCAGGAGGTCAGGCCCCTGCTGGCAATTCTTGGGCATCCACCCCAGCAGGTCAGTGCCCAGGCCTAAGAATGCAGTACTGCTCGGCCCTCCTGTGCTGGGGATACCCTGGCACCCCCAGGGGCCTTCAGGGCCATACTCAGCAGTGTTCAGAAGCAAACGCAGGACTACTGAATGCAGAGCTCCTTTGAGTCAACTCCTTGGCCCTCTGGGAACGTAGCTTTTTAAACATCCTGAAAACTTTTGTGTACAAAGCTCTACCACAGCAATAGTCATAAAGGATTAGAGGAACAGGAAAATAAGAATGGGCAGGATGCTTTCTCGCATGTGGCTTACGCGGGTTTTATCCTCAGCACCCCATATGGTCCCCCGAGCCCTGCCATTGGTGATCCCTGAGAACAGAGCCAGAAGTAAGCCCTGAGCTCAGTTGGTGTTGCCCCCAAACAAAGCAGAACAAAAAGAACAAAAAGACCTACCTACAAAAAGCTTTGTGTATATAACACTAGAAGAATGGTAAATAAATTATGATCCAGCCACTTGATAAGCCAGTATAAGATCACTAAGATGATGTTTGTTAAAATTTTCATGATGAAGTAGGGGCTGGAGCGAAAGCACAGTGAGGAGGGCGTTTGCCTTGCACACAGCCAACCCGGGTTCGATTCCCAGTATCCCATATGGTCCCCTGAGCACCACCAAGAGTATTCCTGAGTGCAAAGCCAGAGGTAACCCCTGTGTGACCCAAGAAGAAAAAAAAAATTCATAATGAAGTTATTAGAAAGTTAAGGAAAGGGACTACAGAATTTTACCATCAAAGTAATTTCAGCTGTGGGAGAAAAGATATTTAGAAGCCCCAAATGATGTGGAATATAAAATAACGTAATATGAGACTAACACTTAAGAACAGTAGAGACAAGGGCCAGGAAGACTGCTCCATGGTTTGGAAGCCAGCCTCATTTGCTGGGAGAAAAGGCAGATGGGATGGCGAAGGGACCACTAAGTAAATGATGGTCGGAGGGATCGCTCAGGATGGGAGATACGTGCTTGAAAGTAGATTAAGGGGGGAAAAAAAGAAAGTAGACTAAGGACCAAACACGATGGCCTCTTAGCATCTGTATTGCAAACCATAACGGCCCAAAGTAGAGAGAGAGTAAGAAGGAATGTACCTGCCACAGAGGCGGGGTGGGATGGGGTAGGGGTGGCCGGAGGGATGCTGGGAGCATTGGTGGTGGAAGATGCATTGCTGGAGGGATGGGTGCTCAATCTCTGTATGGCTGAAACCAATCATGAAAGCTTTGTAACTGTATCAAACAGTGATCCAATTAAAAAAAGCAAATAAAATAAAGGTTCCAAATGAGGATGTCATTCTCATCGTGACCGTGGAATGTGATTAAAATGGCGTTGGTGTGGTTTTCTTGTTCTTTTCCAGAATCAGATTGAAGCGGAACTGAATAGACACTGGCAGCGGCTATTAGAGGGGCTTTCTTACTACAAACCCCCCAGGTACGACTGTTCACCTGTGTGTTAGGGTGCTGTCCCCAGGGAGCCAGCAGGTAGGAACCATCCTCATGTACGAGTGAGTGACTGGTACGGGCTTAAATAGGTTAGAGAGAAGAGAATTTGTGGAGGAGGGCGGATTTTTTTCTGTCTGTTTAAAGGAAGGGAAATTCTTTAGGTACAGAGTATTGCTGGGCCCAATTATATAACCCTTACGATTAGGGCTGAACATTTATTAAATATTCAGTTAGTAGTCCTGCTATTTTATTCCGCTCCCCCACTTGTCTGAGATGATGTGGACACTTAATGCTGGCGTTTAGCAGTGAACAGCGCTGTCAGGCTGATGTTTACGTACGGGCCAATTATTACTCAAAGCACTCAACTTATCTAATCCTGACAACGGTTCTTGGAGATAGATACTGTTTATTGGGCACTGAAAAGCAGTCTAGAAGGTTCTTTAAAAAGAAGAGAATTGACTTTGTATACTTGATCTCTCATCTTAATTTTCTTGCCGAGATTTTATTAAGCTTTGTAGTTTGCAAGCACCCCCTCCTCATGTCCCTTTTGCTTCTGAATATTGGTTGATTTTTATTGCATCTTCGTCTTCTATCTCCATTCTCTTAGGTTAGTGAAACATTTTCTTTTCTTCTTCTTTTTTTGTTCATCTAATAACTTCCGCCATGTAATAATTTGCTATTTTGGTGGTGCTGGGGATAGAACTCTGGACTCACCCATACAGGGTGTGTGTTCTGCCGCTGAGCTGTGTTCTCCCCCTCCCCACCTCCCCATAACTGTTTTCTCCCCTCATCTTCTTCCTTGGTCGTTGTGAGACCTGGGGGTTGCCCGTGCTTGCTTGTGCTGTCCACACACCCGGTTGGGGTGCTTGCCATTCCACATCCCCTAGTTATGTTGCGGTGACCCCCAGACATCATGTCTTTCTAATCCGTAAACACTGTGTCTCTGAAACACATAGCTTTTTTTTTAAAAAGATAATCACTATATAATTACATTTAGATATTTTTACTGTTATTGTTTCCATTTTACAGATGGGGGAAACTGAGGCTCAAAGAGCTTAAGTAACTTGCCCAAGGTCACACAGCTAGTAAGTGGTTAGAGCCGGGACTGGAGCCTGGCAGTCCTCCTGCAGTGTCTGTTCTTAGTCACCTTTATGTCGCCTCTTTCAGCACTGACCTTTTAACCTTAGACTTAGCCTTCTTGTCATGCCTTATGTCCCTTTTAATAAAAGTGTCCTACAAAAACAACATGCTTTAGCTGACAAAATGGACATTCGTGGCATTGGGGTTCTTTTTGGTGCCTTTTTGGTGACATAGTCTAGCCCTGGGGCGTCACCACAGTCCCAGTGGTGTTCATGGGCCAGGTGTGGGGTCACACGGGTCCTTGAGAACCTGAGGCCTGAGCTCGCCATCCAGTTCTTCCCTTTTTGCTTCTTTCTTCTTCTTCTTCTTTTTTTTTTTCTTTTTGGGTCACACCTAGCGATGCTCAGGGGTTACTCCTGGCTCATGCACTCAGTAATTACTCCTGGCGGTGCTCGGGAGACCTTATGGGATGCTGGGAATCGAACCTGGGTTGGCCATGTTGGCTGTGTGCAAGGCAAACACCCTACCCACTGTGCTATCGCTCCAGCCCCTTTCTTTCTTTTTTTTTTTTTTAAATGTTTTGGCCCATACCTGGTGAGGCTCAGGGATTATTTCTGGGTCTGCGCCCAGGAATTCTAGTGGTGCCTGGGGGACCATATGGAATGCGGGGGATTGAACCCCTTCTGACCGTGTGGAAAGCAAACACCTCATTTGCTGTACTATCTCTCTGGTCCTCTCTCTTTTTTTTTTTTTTTTTTTGCTTTTTTGGGTCACACCTGGCGATGCACAGGGGGTTACTCCTGGCTCTGCACCCAGGAGTTACTCCTGGCAGTGCTCAGGGGACCATAGGGGATGCTGGGAATCGAACCCGTGTCGGCGGCGTCCAAGTCAAATGCCCTACCGCCGTGCTATCTCTCCTGCCCCTGGTCCTCTCTTTTTAAAGGACTTTATTTATTTGGGGGGCACACTAACTGGTACTTAGAGCTTGTTCCTGGCTCAGCACTCGGGGATCACTGCTGGTGGCTTAGCAAACCTTATGGGATGCTGAAGCTCGAACTTAGGTCAGCCGTATGTGAGGCAGGCGCCCTACCTGCTGTACCATCACTCCGACCCCTGCCTCCTCTTTTTGTTTTTCTTTTGTTTGGACCACACCTGGCAGTGCTCAGGGGTTACTCCTGACTATACTCAGGAGTCACTCCCGGCAGGCTCAGGAGACAGTATGGGATGCCAGGGACCAAAGGCCAGGCAGGCACCCTACCACTGTGCTATCACTTGGGCCCTCACCTTCTTTTTGAAAACAAACAAACAAACAAAACCCATGGGTTTTGAAGTCTATTTTTTGGTTTATTTTTTAATTGCAGGCTTTATTTGATTTTTTTTTTTTTTTTTTTTTTTACTCTTTGCGTCACACCCGGCGATGCACAGGGGTTACTCCTGGCTCATGCACTCAGGAATCACTCCTGGCGGTGCTCGGGGGACCATATGGGATGCTGGGAATCGAACCCAGGTCGGTGTGCAAGGCAAACGCCCTACCCGCTGTGCTATCGCTGCAGCCCCAGGCTTTATTTGAATTTAACTTGTGGTGGTGTTGCTTGTTTTCCTCTAAATTATGTTCTTGCTCCCAGGATCTGGTTCAGGGTACCACATTATGTTTACTTGTCATGTCGTCTTCACTCTTAAATGTCACATGATCTCAGTCTTTCCTTGCTTTTCATGACCGACCTTGACCAGTTTGAAGGAGGACCGGTCAGGTATTTTGTAGCATGTCCAGTTGCGCGTTGTCTGATTGTCTCAGTAGACAGCGGCTGGGTTTGGGAGCAGGGTGCTTAGGAATTCCACTCACCCGTGTGCCCACTGCCATCACTGGGCCGGGAAGCCCGTCTGCTTCCTACCCGAGTTTGTCCTCTGTAATATCCCCTTTTTCCTTCTCCTCCTCCATTGTCTGGGAAGTGAGTCACTATTAGGCCCCTCAGTGTGGGGGTGGAGTGGTGACATTTTTTTATATCACTTGGAATTCTTTTGAAAATCTTATTTTTGGGGGGCTGGAGCAATAGCACATCGGATAGGGCATTTGTCCTGCATGCGGCCGGCCCGGGTTCGATGCCCAGCACCCCATATGGTGCCCTGAGCACCGCCGGGGTGATTCCTGAGTGCAGAACCAGGAGTAACCCCTGTGCATCGCCAGGTGTGACCCAAAAAGCAAAAAAAAAAAAAAAAAAAAAAAAAATCTTATTTTCTTGTGTGTTTGTTGGGGGTGGCGGGCTCACTCTGGGCTCTGTGCTCAGGGATCACTCCTGGTGGTGAGCGGGGGACCAACCCCGGCTTGCCCTGTGCAAGGTAAACGCCCTCCCTGCTGGATTATAGCTCTGGCCCCTGTCATTCTCTTGTAAGGAAGCCTTCTCCCTTCTCCCCCATTCATTTTTCCACTTGCTCTTATCATTATAGACACATGGATATTTGTTTTAGACTTCAGATCTGTTCTTTGAGGTCAGCCTCTGGTCCTTTGGGCGTGCTCCCAAACTTCTGCTGGCTCTTTCTTTACGTTGTCATAATGCAAGATATTCAAGACTATTTTGTATTTTCTTTTCTTTTATAATATGACTTTCTTTTTTCAATTTTGGGGCCACACTCGTGACACTCAGGCCTTACTCTTGGCTCTTCCCTCAGGATTTACTCTTGGCAGTGCTCAGGGGACCATTTGGGTTGCCAGGGATCGGACCCAGGTCGGCTGTGTACAAGGCAAATGCCCACCCCGCTGTCCTATCGCTCCGCTCCAGTGTCAGTCATTTTTGCGGCGAGTCCTGCTGCTTTATTAGAGATGTTAGAAGCCAGACCTGGCGAGAGAGCAGATATGTGGGTCCTAACAGACCTGATATTATATTTCCCCTCTTTTCTTTTTTTTTTTATTAGCTGTGGGATTTTTGTGGGTTTTTTTTGTTTGTTTTTTTTTTTTTTTCCTTTTCGGGTCACACCCAGAGATGCGCAGGGTTTACTCCTGGCTCTGCACTTAGGAATTACTCCTGGCTGTGTTTGGGAGACCATACAGGATGCTGGGGATTGAACCCCCCCGGGTCTGCCTCGTCCAAGGCAAATGCCCTGCCTGCTATACTATCACTCTGGCCCCGCTGTAGGATTTTTGGAAAGGTGGGTTTTTTTTTCCTAAATGTTGGCAAATCCATTTGTGAAATGGGAATATTTGCCTTTTAAGGTAGTTCTAATTCTTAGAACTCATTCATCTCAATTAACACATCTGTAAATAATGCTGGTTTTGTTTTGGGCCATCCCCAGCAGTGCTCAGGGATGAATCCTAGCTCATTGCTGGGGACCCTGTGGTTCCAGGGCAGACTGTGGCTCCTGCCTGTTGGGCTCCCTAACGCCCTGACTAATGTTCTAACTGTTCGTTCTGACAGACACATACTCTTGGACTTAGGCATAGATTTCTCGTATGAAGTCTGTAGAGATGAACTCAGTGAGTGAGTGAGTGTATATATGTGTGTGTGTGTGTGTGTGTGTGTGTGTGTGTGTGTACTAGGCGTCAAAAGGCGGAAATAGGCTTTGTAATAAATATCTCTTCAGTGTTTTTATTTTAAACGATTAAGAATGAGGAGATGATTCATTTTTCCTTTCCCAGTCCAACTTCGGCAGAGAAAGTGAAAGCCAGCAAAGATGTTGCTTCCCCACTGAAGGAGCTGGGCCTAAGAATCAGCAAGTTTCTGGTGAGTGGCGTTAGGTTAGCCTTTGTTTCTGCAGGTACATGATTTTATTGTCAGTAAAAATTCGGTTTGTTTCTGTTTGGGGGGTTTTCACGGTCACGTTCCTCCCGTTGCTCATTGATTTGCTCGAGCGGGCCCAGTAACGTCTCCATCATGAGACTTCTTGTTACTGTGTTTGGCATATCGAATACGTCACGGGGAGCTTGCCAGGCTCTGCCGTGCGGGCGAGATACTCTCGGTAGCTTGCCGGGCTCTCCGAGAGGGGCGGAGGAATGAACTCGGGTCGGCCAGGTTGGCTGCATGCAAGGCAAACGCCCTACCGCTGTGCTATCGCTCCAGCCCAAATAAAGAGTATATACACACCGTTCTGAAATAACAATTTTATGACTCTGACATTACTGGGTACTGTAATGTACAGTGTACAGTGCTCTCTGTACACTGCGGCCGAGAATCGCATTTTTTATATAGATATTATTTTGATTCAAGGTGTTTCTCAGATTTATTTTCATTTTGCACACTGGTGCCACTCAACCATTTTCACTATTGTATAATAATCTACCAGATGACCACACCATGGTTCCCTTATCCATTAGCACTCAGTTCATGTCCAGAGGTTTCACTTACCTCTTGAGCCAATAGCCTACATTTCTGGGAACTTGGTCCCAAGACGCTGGAGCCCGACTGGAGCATACGGTCACTCGGGAGTGTAGGAGCAGCGGCTGCCAGGGTTTTGTTTGGGTGAGCACTGGGCTGACCCACTGCACTTTGGGCTGCCCCAGCCATCTCAGCCATAAGCAGGTGGCCAGAAACTTGTGGTGGCTGGTTGAACTCTTCTGAGCTTTATTTCTGAGTATCTGGAGCAGGGCCGGCGGATGAGCTTACATGGCAGTGCCAGAGATGGTTTACGGGCTTGACTCTGGAGGGTTTTTCTTTCTTTCTTTCTTTAAACCACAGGGGCAAGAAAGAGCTCTTCCTAGCACTGTACAGGCTCAGGAATGACCCCTGGTGGGTTTTGGGGACCATACGCAGTGCTGGGAACCAAAGTGGGTTCTGCTGCTTGCCAGGCAAGCGTCTGACTCCTATGCTGTCTCTCTTGCCCTGGTTATTTCATTTTTTGACTCTTACCTGGTGATGCTCAGGGCCAACTTCTTGCTCTGTGTTTGGAGGGATGCTCCTTGGGGTGTTATGGGATATTGTGGTCCCAGGGATGGAGCCCAGGCAGGCTTCTTGCCAGCGAACCATGTGTTCAGCTCATTGAGCTTTCTGTCTGGTCCTATATGGGTTTTTGTTTCTTTTTATTTTTTTTTGCAGGGTGAGGGAGTTTTAGATGTTTTGGACTATAGCTAGTACTTGAGGACTGCTCCTTGCTCTGCTCGGGGGTCACTCTCAGCAGTGCTTTATGGGGACCGTGTGGTGCTGGGGATTGGACCAGGGTTGGCGGCATGCAGGACAAGTGCCTTAACCCTGAGTTATCTCTCTTGGCCCCTACATGACATCTTTTTAAAAGAATTTTTGTCGGGACTGGAGCAGTAGCACAGCAGGTTGGATGTTTGCCTTGCACGCGGCTGACCCGGGTTCGATTCCCAGCATCCCATATGGTCCCCGAGCACCGCCAGGAGTAATTCCAGAGCCAGGAGTAACCCCTGAGCATCACTGGGTGTGACCAAAAAACCCAAAAAAAAAAAAAACCCACCAAAAATAAAAGAATTTTTGTCTATTCAGGTTCTGAGTTTGTTCCTAAAGACACATTTTTAGAATGTTGTGTATTTTCTGGGACCAGAGAGATAGCATGGCAGGTAGGGTGTCTGCCATGCATGTGGCTGACCTAGGTGCTATCCCTGGCACCCCATGTTCCTCTCAGCACCACCTGGAGTGATACCTGAGTGCAGAGCCAGGAGTGAACCCCGAGCACCCCTAGGTTGTGGCCCCCCTAGAAAAGAAATGAAAAGGAAAAAGGACAACAACAAACAACCAAGCCAGTAAGGCTTGTTTATCTAAGCCAGTCTCCTAACTCCAAGCCTCTCCCTTCCAGGGTCTTGATGAGGAGCAGAGTGTGCAGTTACTCCAGTGTTACCTGCAGGAGGATTACCGGGGCACGCGGGATTCGCTCAAGGTCAGTGCTCTCCGCGCCCTTCCTGTCTTTATCCTTCCTAAGGGTTTTGGGGGTCTCTGCTGGGGCTGGTGATTGGGATAATAATACAGCAAAGTTCTTAAAACCTGTGCTTTCAAAAAAAAAAAAAGACGTGGCCGACCCGGGTTCGATTCCCAGATCCCATATGGTCCCCTGAGTACCGCCAGGAGTGATTCCTGAGTGCAAAACCAGGAGTAACCCTTGAGCATCGCCAGGTGTGACCCAAAAAGCAAAAAAAAAACGAAAACAAAAAACAACTGTGCTTTATTATTAGTGTTCCTTTCTTCCCCTCCCTCTTCCCTTCGTTGGTTTATGCTGGGACCAGGGGTTGCATAGTTGCCCAGATGTGGTGCTTTGTGGCCCTTGCCTGGGCGTCTCTGAGCTGGGCCCAGTGCTCTCCCACCCAGCTGCATGCGTCCGGGTGCAGTTCTCTCCCACCCAGTTGTGGGCTTTGGGCTCGCATTCTTCCCGTTGCCAGCGTGCACAGTGCTCCCAGGTCATGCTCTAGCTGCTCTGCAACAGTGACGGTGGTGGCACTTGCACATGTGCTCCCGGGAAGTCCTTTTGCCTGGCTGACAGGCCCCTGGAGTCCCAGTGCTGCCCGGGGGCGGGTCTTTTTCTGTGGCGCTCGCATGTGCCTCGCCGCAGAGCGGCTGAGAATCACTGGCTCTGGGGCTCCCTGGCTGCAGGGTGCCGGGCTCCTCAGCAGAGCTGCCGCACCATGCTGAGAACATGTTGGACACCAAGAATGAGAACTCAGGGCTAGAGTGATAGCACAGCGGGGAGGGCGTTTGCCTTGCACGCGGCCGACCCAGGTTTGATTCCCAGCATCCCATATGGTCTCCCTGAGCACCGCCAGGGGTAATTCCTGAGTGCAGAGCCAGGAGTGACCCCTGTGCATCACCGGGTATGACCCAAAAAGCAAAAAAAAAACACACAAAAAGAGAATGAAGACTCACGCTCATGGCCCTGTGTCTGCAAGGCAGGTGGTCTCGGCTCTGGCGCTGGGGCCTGAGGAAAGACTCTCAGGGCTTGAAAAAAGCCACATAACTGAGGGGGCAGATGTGTGGGGGTGGAGAGCTCCAAGCTTGACCCGTTCCATGCCACCCTGGTGTGAGAGCTGGAAAGGACCTGGGGTTTTCTCCAGCCAGCCCAGCTCTGGTGTGGGTAAGGCTTACAGTGGGTAAGGCTTTTTCTGGTGTGGGTAAGGCTTACAGTGGAGACCAGACTTGGATCTACTTAGGTAATAAAATGCTTCCAGCAACGAGTGGGCAGCTGTCCCCTTGAAGGGTGAGGTAAAGAGCTTTGCTGTCTTGTCAATTGAATTTTGCTTGTAACACGACTTCTTGCCTATCCCTTTTCCCTCAGACGGTGCTGCAAGATGAAAGGCAGAGCCAGGCCTTAATCCTGAAGGTGAGTCGTGGTCACCGTCCCACTCCGATGGCGTGAAAGCGAGCAGCAGCTTCTTGACCTGGTTCTTTATTTTTTTTATCTTGGGTTTCTTGAGCTACACCGGCAGTGCTGAGGGTCTGTTCCTCGTACAGTGCTCCAAGGGCACACTCCTGGTGGTGCTTCGGCGACCATCTCTGATCTCAGTGATAGAACCGGGGTCAGCCACGAGCATGACAAACACCTTGCCCCTGTCCTTTCTCGCTGGCCCTTGATCCTTAACGGAGAGTCTCTTTAACAGTTTTTAACTGTGATCCTTTTTCAAAAACCAGCGAATTAGGGCTGGAGCGGTAGTACAGCAAGTAAGGCATTTGCCTGATAGGGCAGACCCGGCTTCAATCCCCTGTGTTGCGTATGGTCCCTGAGCCGCCAGGAATAATTACTGAGTGCAGAGCCAGGAACCACCCTGGAGCATTGCCGGTGTGACCCCAGAAGATGAAACAGTAAACCTGAGTAGTTTGTTTTGGGGGGGGTGTCACACTCTGCTGTGTTCACAGGGGTGACTCCTGGCCTCTGCTCAGGGGTCACTCCTGTTGGGACTTGGGACCATATGGGGTGCTGGGGATCAAACCTGACAGGTGCCCTACTTGCTGAATTATCACTCCGGCCTCTCACATGAGAGATTTGTATGTGACCCCAGGTTTATGGGTATATAAGGTTAGGTAGACAGGAGTCCAGCGGGTAAGGCGCTTTCCTTACACACAGCTGACCCGAGTTCAATCTCTGGCATCCCATATGGTCTCCCGGGAGTGCATTGTCAAGGGTAATTCCTGAGTGCTGAGCCAGGAGTGACCCCTGAGCATCGTTAGTGTGGACTGAAAACTTTAACAAAAAACAATTAGATAAACGAATTGAGCATTTACTGATATCATAAAGAAAAAAATTTTTTTCTTTTTGGGTAACACCCAGCAATGCTCAGGGGTTACTCCTGGCTGTGCACTCAGGAATCACTCCTGGTGGTGCTCGGGAAACCATATGAAATGTTGGGAATTGAACTTGGGTCGGCTGTGTGCAAGGCAAACGCCCTGCCCCTGTGCTATCACTCCAGCCCCAAGAAATGTATTTTTAAACAAATTTGGGTGTGTGTTGAGCCACACCCAGCAGTGCTCAGGGCAGCCTTATGTGGTGCTGAAGATTGGGTCAGGGTGGGTCACATGCAAAGCAAGGGCCTTAACCCCTGCTCGATCTCTCTGGTCCCTTAACACAAAATTGTTAACCTATTCTTGTAAACCCCGTATTAAGTTCTGAGACACCTGCCACCCCTGCCCCCTATGTGGTGTCCAGCGGGTAACCCTGTATGGGGTTACAGTCCACTGCAAGCTAGGCTGCAAAGCAGTTTGGCTTTTGACTTGTTTTGGGCCCTAACCCTGTGCTCTCAGGGAACCTTTAGGTGCTGGGGGTCAAACCTTGGTCTCTTTATAATAATTATTATTATTTTTGTTTTGTTTTGGAGCCACACTGGTGATGCTCAGGGGTTACTCCTGGCGCTGTACTTAGTGATTCTCAGGAATCACTCCTGGTGGTGCTCGGGGGACCATATGGGATACCCAGGATCAAACCCTGATTGGCCGAGTGCAAGGCTGAACTGTTCTGACCTGCATCTTGGTCCCTTGCAAGCAGAGTCGGTTCTTAGCCCAGTGAGCTATCTCTGTGTCCTTAATTTTTGTCCTTTTTTTTTGGGGGGGGGGTGGGGGTTAAACATTGAGGTCTTAGGAAACTTATGAATTCATTTGTGAAGGAGAGTTACCTACTGGCCACAGCTGAGATCTTTTTCAAAGGAGATTGGGGTGAAATATTTTCATAGATTTTTGTTTTGTTTTGGGTTTTTGGGTCACAGACCCTGCAGTGCTTCGGAGCTATTTTTGGCTCCTGGTGGTGCTGGAGATAAAACTGGGGTTGCTTTAACCCCTGTGCTCTCGCCAGCCCCTAGTTCATAGAGTTTTTGGCAGGGGGAGTCAAACCCTGTGGTGCTTGGGGTGTTTCCTGGCCACGTGCTGAGAAGCCAGGTGATTCTGGGGATTAAACCTGGGGCCGGGGAATACTCAGAGGACAGGGTTCTTGCCTTCCATGCCAGACCCCTGGCTTGGATCTGCAGCACCGAATGGTTCCCCAAGCATCGCCAGGTTTTATGCCCCAAAGTACTGCCAGTGTGGCCCAAAAGATACGATGCAGCTTGGCTGTGACTTCTGAAGTGGTTTCCTATTTGGTATTTAGTGAGACTCAAATACCTTAGTTACAAAAAATTTGTAATTACTTCCATGTATTTGATGTGTTAGTTTGTGTTCCTCTGTATTACTTGCATAACCAGATGAGTCATGCAAGGGAACATACTCATTCGTATCATTAAACAGTGATCTCATTTATCTTGCATGACTTTCCTTGTATCCTAATTTAATGAACGTCTTGAGCTTTCATTTGTTCTGGCTGTTGTTTTTATTTTTGTAATTGTCTGTATAATAGAACTTTCACATCCTCAAGTGATCTCTCATCTGTAAATTTTAGTATCTTCTGTGCAAAGGTGGTATTGATGTCAGAATTCTTCATTCTTTGTCAACCAGGCCAGGAACTGGTGCAGTGGAAACACACCCAGTAGTCTCAGGACTGACTCCTGGTTCTGCACTCAGGGATCACTCCTGGTGGGGCTCAGGGCTCCAGATGTGGTGCTGGGGATCAAACCCAGGTCTGCTGCGGGGAAAGCGAACACAGTCCTGTTGCCCTGATCCACGAACCCTTGTATTTACAGATTGCAGATTATTACTATGAAGAAAGAACCTATATTCTTCGTTGTGTGTTACACCTTCTCACTTACTTCCAAGATGAAAGACACCCATACAGGGTAAGCGCATTTAGGCCTCTTTGCTCTGCAGCCTGTAAAATGCAGCACTTCTAAATTGTTTTTAAAGATGAGGATGTTCATCCTCACTTGAGCGTTTACAGTTCACTCTAGGTATTAATCCACTCTGTGTTGGCTTTTTAGGTCGAATATGCAGATTGTGTCGATAAGCTGGAGAAGGAGCTAGTCACCAGGTACAGGCAGCAGTTTGAGGAGCTGTGTAGGATGGAAGCGCCCACCTGGGAGACACACGGGAACCTCATGGTATGTGCTTACCATTCCCTCTGAGGCTCCTGAGATTGTATTTCTTCAAATGGATTTATTCACTAACTCTAAGCATCCATATAATTATTTTTTCTTTTTTGCGGGGAGAAGGGGGGAGTGAAGCAGGGAACCATGCTTGGCCAAGGGTACTCCTGGCCCTGTACTCGGAGATTACGACAGGTGGTGCTTTGGGGACCATGTGGGGGTGCTGGGGCTCGAACTCAGATCGACTGCGTGCAGGACAAACATCCTACCCACTGTATTATTACTTTACCCTCTCTCTTACGTTGTCTTTTAAGTGTAAGATACCGTCTGATTATTTCACCCACCGTGACTCATTTTTGGTGATGCTCAGGGCTTACTCCTGGCTCTGTGCTCACTGATCACTGCTGTCAGTGCTCAGGGATTCCGAGTGGTGCCAGGTATCAAAGCTAGATACCTGCTGTCCTATTTTTTCAGGCCCCACATTTGTTTTAAAAATATGTTTATTAAAATTCAGCTAGGGCTGGAGAAATAGTAAAGCATAGACCACAGCTGCTTAGACTCATAAGTAAAAGAAAGTGGGTCACTTACAATAGTAACGAAAGCAGAAATTTCTGGATTGGAGCAATAGCTAGTACACACTTTGCATTCTGAAGGCCCTGGTTCATCCCCACCACCCAGCGCCCCCCGCACACCACTGAGTATGACCTCCTCCATCAATAAAACATACATTGCCAGCTGAATTGATAGTGCAGTGGGTAAGGCGTCAGCCGTGCACGCAGCTGACCCAGATTAGATCACCACATTCCTTATGGTCTCCCGATCACCAGTAGGAATAGTTCCCCAAGTGCAGATCTCGGAATAATCTCTGCGCATCGCCATGTGTTAATACAAATAAAACAACTGCACACACATTGGACCAGAATCGGGTGTTTGACTTGCACACTGCCAACCCGGGTTCAATCCCTGACACCCCGTGTGCTCACTGAGCTCACCAGGAATCTAAGCACAGTCTAAGCTGATTCCTGAGCACAGAGTCAGTTTTGAACATTGCCTGTGTGTGGCCCAAATCCTACCCCACAACTCCTCGAAAGAACAAACCAAAAAAACCCCACCCATTTCCAAAGAGTAATCTTAGATGACAATTCTATATGTAAAGGAAGACACTTTGAAATTAAAATGTCCTTTTTATAGTTTGATGGTGGCTCCCCTAATACCCTTTCAGAGAAACCACAGCCAAATGGAAAGACCCTCTATGTTCTTGGTTTTATTTTGGTTTGGGGGCCACAACCCGCAGTGCTCAGGGCTTACTCCTGGCTTTGCATTCGGATCATTCCTGGCAGGGCTTGGGGGAATGCGTGTGGTGCCGGGCATCAAGCCTGGGTTGGCTGCACATGCAAGGCAAACACCCTCCCCACTGTCCTGTCGCTCTGGCCTCATACCACGTTCTTGCCTATAAAGACGAAACCCTGTGGGCTAAAGAAATAGTAGAAAGTGGACTAAGGTGCTTGTGTTGTCAGTGCCCAACCCAGGAGTGATCCCTGGCGTCATGTATGTTAGAGCTCTGGGGCTGGAGTCATTGCTCAGTGCGCTGAGGGCTTGCTTTGATCCCAACGCCAGATGCTCTGAGCCCTGCCAGGAGGAGTCTCTGAGCACCAGTCACTGAGCACTGCTATGTACGGCCCCCAAACAAAGAAAGTTTGCCCTCTTGTTTTTTGTTTGGTTTGTTTTTAGGCCATACCTGTCCGTGCTTACAGATAGGGTTTGGAGTTTTGTTTTGTTTTTTTTTTCCCTTAGAATTCGAGCCACACATGGCAGTGCTCAGGACTTCCTTGTGGCTCTGTGCCCAGAAATCACTCCTGGTGGGTTTCACGAGACCGTATGTTGTACTGGGGATCCAACCCAGGTTGACCACTTGGAAAGCAAGTACTCTAGCATTGCGCAGGGGTTACTCGTGGCTCATGCACTCAGGAATTACTCCAGGCAGTTCTCGGGGGACCATATGGGATGCTGGGAATTGAATCCAGGTCCCCACCGGGAGTAATTCTTGATAATGCCATGCAGTGCCAGTGATCAGGGACTAAACTTGGGCTTCCCTTCTGAAGAGCTTGTGCTCAAGCCCTTGGGGTCATCTCCCTGGCCCCTCTTGCGCTCTTGGAAATTTCTGTTCATTTGTGCATTACTTGAAAAATGGTTAAGCACCTCTGTCTTGGAATTTGTCTGCGTCTCAACCTGAGATGTGAATTCAGTTCAGCTCCCTCCCCTCTGGAGATTTTTTAAATTTTTATTTTTTGCTCACATCTGGCTGTGCTCGGGGATCACTCCTAGCAAGGCTGAGGGCTTTATGGACCGGCAGGGATTGAACCCGGTCAGCGCATGCAAACCCAGAGCCCTTCCCACTGTACTCTCTCTCCCCTCCAGAGAAGTTTGTGTTTTTTAAATTATTTTATTTCATTTATTCCCCCCAAATTATCAACACAAATTTTATTACCGATTATAAGTATTTTACATGCACATACATCTTTCACGGCAGAGCCTGGCAAGCTCCCCGTGACGTATTCGATATGCCAGACACAGTAACAACAAAGTCTCCAATGGAGACGTTACTGGGCCCGCTCGAGCAAATTAATCATCAAGATGTAAAAAAATATATATATTTTATTTCGACAGCAGAAAGTTGCTTAGATATTTTCTCTGACTCTCTCCTATTTTCTTCACCGTTTCTACAGACTGAACGCCAGGTGTCTCGGTGGTTTGTTCAGTGCCTTCGTGAACAGTCGATGCTGCTAGAAATCATTTTCCTTTACTACGCGTACTTTGAGATGGCGCCCAGTGACCTCTTGGTGCTGACCAAGCTGTTTAAGGAGCGAGGGTTTGGCAGCCGGCAGACCAACAGGCACCTGGTGGATGAATCCATGGACCCTTTTGTGGACCGGATCGGGTAAGTCTGTATGAGCTGGAGTCTTGGAACCTCGAATGAGTCCAGAGCTTTCCAAAATAGGCCTCGGGGTGGGGTCCTGGGATAGGGGCAGGGAAAGGCCAGGAGCCTTGGTGCACCAGGGTGGGATCCTTCTGTTTGCTTAACAGAGGGAGATTTCCAGTGGGTTGTGAGTGATTTTATTTATTTATTTATTTATTTTTTGCTTTTTGGGTCACACCTGGCAATGCACAGGGGTTACTCCTGGCTCTGCACTCAGGAGTTACTCCTGGAGGTGCTCAGGGGACCATATGGGATGCTGGGAATCGAACCTGGGTTGGCTGCGTGCAAGGCAAACACCCTACCTGCTGTGCTATCGCTCCAGTCCGATTTTATTTCTTAAAAGGGGGCAGTAGGCTAACAAAGTCTGCGAACCTCTGGAGAGGAGTGATAATTATCCTGGTCCTGTGAGGGAGCGTGCACTTTTGACATGGAGAGGCTGAAGGAGACGGCAATCCTGCCGTGTTTAGGGGGCCCAGCAGTGGACTGCCAGCAGGAAGGACCGGGCTCAAACCAAGGTCATGTCTGTTCTGGCTTCTGTCATGTAAAGCATGTATTCACTGGCCAAAACCTTGCAGCGTAGCTGTCCTGTGCAAGCGCTGAGCAGCTCTGAGGTCAGGGGTCCGCTGGGAGTGTGTGCTGTGCCCTGGCCTGCTCGGAGTCTGAGAGGCTGCTGGCAGGTCCACCTGTGCCCCTCGGCTCCCTCCAACCTCAGACCAGAGTCCCAGGACAGCATGTGCACAGCAGCGGGATAGCACCCACCTGCACAGTCTTTGTGTGTTGGTGCGTGTGTGTGTCGGGTGGACTCCTGCCTCGCTGTGCAGGGAGGAGAGAGTCCAGTAGCCTGGGACCCTGGGCTGGAGCAAGTGCCCTGAAAGGTGGGGGTAGCAGTTAATTTAATATTAGTGTAAGTGTTCTGGATCTCGAATTAGGAGTTCGATGATATGGTAAACTCGGTTCCATTTGTATTTCCTTTTGCTGAAAGGTGAAGTTTCCAAGAAAGTACTGACGGCGTCAGACGAGCACTTACTCTAATGTGTAGTCAGGCCTGTGTTGGCCATGTTGCATGGACAGACTTTCTATGTTTTTTGGTACTTTTCCTTTTATTTCACTGTCACTGTTCTCCCGTTGTTCATCGATTCACTCGAGCAGGCCCAGTAACATTGTGAGACTTGTTACTGCATTTGGCATATCGAATACATCACAGGTAGCTTGCCAGGCTTTGCCATGGGGGCGGGATACTCTCGGTAGCTTGCCAAGCTCTCTGAGAGGGACGGAGGAATCGAACTCGAGTAGGCCGCGTGCAAGGCAAATGCCCTATCCGCTGTGCTAATAAGGCTGGAACAATAGCGTAGTGAGTAGGGCGTTTGCCTTGCTACGTGGTCAACCCGGCTGACTCGGATTTGATTCCTCCACCCCTCTCGGAGAGCACGGCAAGCTACTGAGTATCCCGCCTGCACGGCAAAGGCTGGCAAGCTATCTGTGATGTATTTGATATGCTAAGCACAGTAACAACAAAGTCCCACAATGGAGACGTTACTGGGCCCGCTGGAGCAATCGATAAACAACGGGAGGGCAGTGCTACAGTGCTTCCTTTCATTTCTTTATTGTTTGGACCACACCTGGCAGTGCTCAGGAATCACTCCTGGCTGTGCTCAGAGGACCATATAGGCTGCTGGGCACCTGGGTTGGCCACGTGCAAGGCAAGAGCGCTCCCACTCTCCAACCCACTCTCCGATCTCTCCAGGCACTGGACACACTCTCTTGACATTTTACCCTATACAACACAGTTTGGCTCTTTACATAATATTTATATTGCTCTTAGATTTTTGTTGTTGTTGTTGTCTTTGGGCCACATCTGGTGGTACTAAGGGCAGACTCCTAGCTCTGCACTCAGGATCACTCCTGGAGGCTTTGGGAATCATACGGGATGCCAGGGATTGAACCTGGGTCGCCTGCATGCAAGGCAAATGCTTTCCCTGTTATACTGTCACTCAGGCCCACTTTGGATGTTTTAAGTAATCTAGAGGTAAAGTGCCAAAAATGCCAGGAAGAATGTACATGGGTTAGGTGCAGATATTTGCCATTTTCTCTTGATATCTGCAGGGATTTCCAGAACCAATCTCCCAAGGCCTCCAAGGAACTGTGTCTGTGTTCTGAGGTCGATCTCATCTGTGAACAGCCGAACACTAGAGCAGATAAACCTTCATACAGTCCTTTCCTGTGCTGGGCAGGAACCAGCCATGTGGCTGTGGAGCACTCAGAAAGTGACTGGATGTGCTCTGAGTATGAAGTGCAGACTGTATTTCCAAGTGTCCATACGAAAAAGATTGGAAAATTGTAACTTTTTTTTTGTATTGAAATAGCTTATGTTTGATTTTCTTTTTGATTTTTGGGCTGTACACTGCGGTACTTGGGTTACTCCTGACTCTGCACTCAGGAGTTACTCCTGGAGGGGTCAGGGGATCGTATGGGATGGGATGCCAGGGATCGAACCCGGGTCAGCCATGTGCAAGGCAAACTCCTTACCTGCTGTGCTATCTCTCTGGCACTCTGTCTTCCTAATGAGGTTCAGCCGGCTTTACCCATGAGACTATTTTTGCCTTCCAGCTACTTCAGTGCGCTCATCCTGGTGGAAGGCATGGATATCGAGTCCTTGCATAAGTGTGCTTTGGATGACAGACGAGAGCTGCACCAGTTCGCTCAGGACGGGCTGATCTGCCAGGTGATTCGGGAACAAACGCTTCTCTGCAGAGGGTTTGCAGTTAGGAGCGTGGTTCTGCCGAGCAGCCATCGAGAAGTTTCATCTGTCCGATAGGGTTAGCTTTGCTGGGATGTGGGAGAAGGTGCAGGTGTCAGTGATCTCCACAGAGGTGATCATGGAGAGTCTGCGCTGGGAGAGTGAACAGAGCCAGAGGAGGTGGTGGACTCGGTGGCGTAAGGACAGTGCTGGAGAATGTTAGCCCTTTGGTGGTGATGGTGAAGCTGCAGTAACTGTATCAAAACCAGCAAAGTTTTGGGACTGGAGCCATAGCACAGTGGGGCGGGCATTTGCCTTGCTCATGCCTGACCTGGATTTGATCCCTGACACCCCAAGCCCCACCAGGAATGACCCCTGAGTGCAGAACCAGGACTAAGCCCTGAGCACTGCTGGGTGTGACCCCGCTGGGGAAAAAGAGAAGCAGCATAAAAGTTAGTGCCGATGTCACCAGTAAGTAGAAATGGAGACAAGATCAGAGAAAGTTTGCATTTGAAAAGATATAGGGGGCCAGAGTATAGTGAGTTGGGTGTTTTCCTTGCACGCAGCCGTCCCGGATTCAATCCCCAGCATCCCGTATGGTTCCCTGAGCACTGCCAGGAGTAATTCCTGAGTGCGGAGCCAGGAGTAAGCCCTGAGCATCGCCGGGTATGACCCCAAAAGCCAAAAAACAAAAAAGTATTTATATCTATATACATAGACTTAGAAGCCTGTGTAAAATCAGAAAAAAAAGCATTGTGGGTCCCAGAAGGAGTTACTGGGGGAACATAAGACGGGGCTGGGGCTCAGTGGTGTTGGAGTATGGGCCGCACATTGCCAAGGGTTTGAGGAAGATCAGCTCAGGGTGGGCAAGAGAGGCCACTCCGCATGGTTAGAGACTCCGTGTGGGCAAGAGTCAGCACCGGGGCTGGGCGCGTGCCGTGCATGTGGGCGATCGGTTACGCCCTGCAGGGCTCTCCTCCTCTGTAGTGACGCAGATGTGTTTTCCTCTCACAGGATATGGACTCGTTGATGTTGACCTTTGGGGACATCCCGCATCATGCGCCGGTGCTCCTGGCCTGGGCGCTCCTTCGACACACCCTGAATCCAGACGAGACCAGCAGTGTTGTCCGGAAGATGGGGGGCACGGCCATCCAGCTGAACGCCTTTCAGTACCTGACCCGTCTGCTCCGCTCGCTGGCCAGCGGGGGGAATGACGTGAGGCTCGGGCATGTGGTGGAAGCTGCCAAGCGGGCAGAGGGCGGGCGCGGGCCCGGTGGCAGTCACCCCGAGGCACAGATGCTGCCGACCTTAAAAAGAGAGCTCCGTGTGCAGCGTTTCTCTTCAGCCCCCGACGCCTCTTTGCAGTCGGGATCATAGTCCTGTTTCACGCATCAGGGAACTGAAAACGCAGTCTGTGGAAGTTGCCACAGACACAGCGATCCGCAGTTGGTTGCGGTACAGTCTGAGTCTGCTGTCGGCTTCTTCACCATCCACTGTGTGGTGTTGGTGTTGGTGTTCCCCGGCCCTGTTGGCTGAGAATTCTTCCTGTAGGCTTACTTGGCAGTCAAAGGCGGCTCGGAAACCCTCGGGGTCCTGTTGGGCCTTGGTTTGGGTGACACCTAATGGGACCGGCCGGAAGGAAGTCTTAGCCAGCAGCCCCAGGTCGTCTCGGGACCGTCCAGAGCTGCGCAGGGCTGCTCTCTCCTTCCAGCCGGCTGCAGATTGCTGATTCCCTTTTGATTTCATTCTTGACTTTTGTGTTATTTGTAGGGTAGTTTTTTAAATTTTTAAAATTTTTTTGTATTTTGGGTCACACCCAGCAATGCTCAGGGGTCACTCCTGGCTTTGCACTCAGGAATTACTCCTGGCGGTGCTTGGGAGACCATATGGGATGCCGGGGATCGAACCCGGGTCGGCTGCGTGCAAGGCAAACGCCCTACCTGCTGTGTTGTTGCTCCGGCCCCTGTAGGGTAGTTTTGGTGGTTGTTCTTGCTTTGTCTTTCGTCCCTTTGTCTTCCTGGTCTTGGGTCTGAATTAGGAAAGGCAGGGGGGCTGTGGGTCCTCCCTGCGGTCCGTGGAGACAGAATTGATAGGGGTTTGGTGTGGTGGGCGAGTCACGTGCAGAGCACTCACTGCCCCTTTGCGTTTCAGTGCACCACCAGCACGGCCTGCATGTGCGTCTACGGGCTCCTTTCCTTCGTCCTCACCTCCCTGGAGCTGCACACGCTGGGCAATCAGCAGGTCAGTGTCCGGCTTCCCTGAAGCGCTCCCACCGCCAGCTGCCCCTGTGGAACTGTAGGGACGCACTCGGTGGTGGCGTTTAGTTTTGTCTCTGCTACGCGTGGTACTGACGGGACGTCACAGCTGCCGCGTCAGGGTCACCCAGCCTCTGAGAAATAGACTCATTCTTTAGAAATGGAATTACAATGTATATGTTGTTTCCTAATGGAGTTTAGTTTTTGCCTTTATGCATATGTTCCGAGCAGGAGTGTTTTGTTTGTTTGGTTTTGGGTGGTGTTTTATTTATTATTATTATTAGCTTTTTTTGGTCACACCCAGCGATGATCAGGGGTTACTCCTGACTCTGCACTCAGGAATTACTCCTAGTGGTGGTGCTCAGGGGACCATATGGGATATCAGATCAAGCCCAGGTTGGCCACATGCGAGGCAAACACCCTCCGTGCTGTACTATCACTCCAGCCCACAAAGCACTTTTTAAGTGAAATACTTTTAATTAAAATTTGGAGTGGGTCAGAGTGTAGTACAGCAGGTAGGGCACTTACTTTGCACATGACCAACCCAGGTTTGATCCCCGCCATCCCAGGTGGTCTTCCAAGCACCGCCAGGAGTGATTCCTGAGTGCAGAGCCAGGAGTGGTCCATATTGCACGCATTGCTGGCCCAAAAACCAAAAGCAAATCATTTTAATTTTATAAAACCATGGTTTACAAAATTATTTCTAGTTTTTAGGCGTACAGAGGCCTAGCCATCAATCCCACAACCTGTGTAGGATGTAATCTTTTTTTTTTGGGGGGGGGTCACACCCAGCAATGCACAGGGGTTTCTCCTGGCTCATGCACTCAGGAATTAGTCCTGGCGGTGCTCAGGGGACCATATGGGATGCTGGGAATCGAGCCCTGGTTGGCCGCGTGCAAGGCAAACCTGCTGTGCTCTCACTCCAGCCCTGGATATAATCTTTTAAACTCTGCTTTTTTCCTTTCCATTTTTTTTTTTATTAGTGAGACATCATGAGGTGCAGTTGTAGACTTACACATTTTTGTGCTTGGGTTTCAGTTATACAATGATCAAATACCCATCCCTCCACCAGTGCCCATTTCCCACCACCACGGATCCCAGTATCCCTCCCACCCCTCCATCCCCCCCATCCTTTCCATATTTTGCCACTGCAAAAATTAAGCCGTTTTCCTGCCCCTCTCCTACCAGGATGTGATTGACACTGCATGTGAAGTCCTGACAGACCCTTCTCTTCCGGAGCTGTTCTGGGGGACGGTAAGTCAGCCAGAGGCGGCCCTGCTGTGAGGTGCTCTGCAGCAAACGCAGCAGGTCGGCCCTATTCTGAGGATTGCCGTGTATTTTCTCACTTCATCTTCACGAGCGTTTACCAAGAGCATGCTTTCCTTCCTGCCCTTTCACCTCTGAGGAAAGGTTGTGCTTGAGAGAGGGTTGACTTACCGGTCAGGGCCTGCTGCCTGTGCTCCACACCGAGTGTCCAGTGTCGTTCTGGCTCCTGGCCACTTAGGCCGAGTGTACCCAGGGGCCACGAGTATTGTGCCCTTGCTGCTCAGGGTGCTGTGCCCGGGGTTCCTCGCAGTCTTCACACTGACAGCAACCCCCCCTTTGGGCAGCTCATGAGCACGTTGTTTTTCCCTTACGGTGTCACCTGTCTGACCCCCAGCTGCCCTCCTTCCCTTTGTTTTGCAGACACGCGTAGTTTGTTGTGCTTGCACATGTGGCTGCATTGCTTCCGGGGGCAGGGTGGGAGCTCAGGCCTAGACAGCAGAGAATGCTCCGGTCTCATGCTGTGAGACAGGAACCACTGTGGGTTGGGTTTGCTCTTCCCTGCGGCACTATCCGCTCTGTGGGAACACTGGGTTCCTGGCGGGTCCTGGGCAAACTGTGAGATGCAGCATCTATGGCTTATGGGTAGTCGCAAGTGGTGACAGCTTGTTCAGAGGTTTGCCTGTCCCAGAAAGGCGCCACGTGAAGAGAAGAGGAAGAGGCGGGTGATCTGTAGGTGGATGGATGGGTGGGTGGATGGAGGGATGGATGGATAGTTGGAAGATCGATGGGTGGATGACTGGGTGGATGCATAGTTGGATGGATGGATGGATGGGTGGGTGGGTAAAAGGATTGATGGATGAGAAGATGAACAGATGAAAGGAAGGATGAATGGGAGGATGGAAGGGTGGGTGAATGGGAAGATGGGAGAATGGCTGGATGGCTGGTATGATGATGGGAGGATGGATGGGTGGATGGATGGATGGATGGATGGGTGGATGGGAGAATAGATGGATGAATGCATAGATGGAAGGATGGAGGGTGGATGGTTAGGGAGTTAGAAGGATGGATGGGTGGGAGGATGGATGGCGGGATGGTGGGATGTTGGATGAGAGGATGGATCAGCATTCAGGCACAGTAAGAGCCACTTCACGTCCCAGTGAAGCAGGTGTCGAGTTCTCGGTGGGAATATTAAAGTTTGGAATTCCTAGAGAGCAATATTATCAGTGGAAAGGATTAATTTTAGATTTCCTAATGATCTCTGGATAATTTGGAGAAGTGTTATTTGTGAATAATGTGAAGGAGGATCAGTTACTTCTCTCTTTCTACTACTAGGAGCCAACCTCTGGCCTTGGGATCATTCTAGACAGTGTATGCGGGATGTTTCCCCATCTTCTCTCGCCACTTCTGCAACTCTTACGAGCCCTTGTATCAGGAAAATCTACTGCCAAAAAGGTAGGTTGCTCATTTGGTTGCTTAAAGAGGGTGGGGGAATTGTTGTTTTAAGAATGTCTTTTGCGGAGCCCGAGTGATAGTCCAGCAGGGAGGGCGCTTGCCTTGCACGCAGCCGACCCAGGTTCTATTCCTGGCATCCCATAAGGTCCCCCAAGCATCATCAGGAGTGATTGATGAGTGCAGAGCCAGGAGTATAACCCCTGAATATTGCCAGGTGTGACCCAAAAAGACATAAAAAGAAAAGAAAAGATTCTTGCTTGCTACAGTTAAAGTTTCACTACCATAACAAGAATTAGTCTGTAGTCAGATAGCGTCTCAGTTCTATAAAATTAAAATTGTATTCTTTTTAGACATTTTGCAGGTCAATCCCTCCTTAATGTATGAGGGTTGTTTCCAGTGGCGAAACCAGGCCTCCTGTGTGCAATGCTGCACTCCCGCCCTTTGAGCCACCTTTGAACCATCCCCTTGACCTCCAAATTTAAATACTGTTTAATAATTTCACTGTCACTGTCCTCCCGTTTTTCATCGATTTGCTTGAGCAGGCCCAGTAACATTGTGAGACTTGTTGTTACTGTCTTTGGCATATCGAATACGTCATGGGGAGCTTGCCAGGCTTTGCCGTGCAGGCGAGATACTCTTGGTAGCTTTCCAGGCTCTCCGGGAGGGGTGGAGGAATTGAACCCGGGTCAGCCCAGTCGGCCGCGTGCAAAGGTAAACACCCTACCCGCTGTGCTATTGCTCCAGCCCTTTTAATAATTTAATAATAATATAAATATATATAAAATAAATAATAATATTTAATAACAAATAATTGAGGTATTTTTTGTTAGGGCTGGGTATGTGCCTTAAGAAGAGGTAGAGCACATCTTGACTATCCGAGACCCTAAATTTGATGCCCCTGTACTGCCTGGCCCCTGAACACTGCCAGGTGTGGCTCCACAAAAAGTTTTCTTCAAAATCACGGATTGGCATTCTAGAGAGAAAGTACAGTAGTCCAGTGGGGAGGGTGCTTGCCCTGCATGTGGCTAACCTGGGTTCTGTCCCTGGCACCCCTTGGGGTCCCCAAGCCCCTTTAGGAGTGATTTCTGAGTGCAGAGGCAGGAGTAAGTCCTTAAAGTCCTGAGCAGAGTAGGCGTGGTCTGACTACCAGGAATCAAAAACAGAGACAGGCGACCTCTAATGTAGAGGGGAGGCAGCTCGGGCCTGGGCACTGAGTTCCTTGTTCATGGGTGGTAGAGACTTGGAGCTGTAAACAACCTGAGTCTACCCGGGTGGTCTGGGCGCAGCCCCCAGGTGAGTGCATGTCCTGTGTCGTGCAGGTGTACAGTTTCTTGGATAAGATGTCTTTCTACAACGAGCTGTACAAGCACAAGCCTCACGACGTGCTCTCGCACGAAGACGGAACTCTGTGGCGGAGGCAGTCGTCCAAACTCCTCTACCCCCTCGGTGAGAGCCCACGCCTGTGTCCTGACTGTGTTTCTTAGGACGAAACGCGCACGTCCTTCTGTGCTTGTTGAGTGCTGATTGTCGTTTCTCTTTTGACATCACTGGATTGCTTAAAAAATAACGCGTGTTAAATGAATTGCCGTTAAATGTGTGGGTTGTTTGTAGGCTTTCCATTTTATTCCACCTGTTTGTGTATTTTAAATCTAACACTGCACAGTTTTATTACTATTACTTATTAGTACGATTTTTAGTCAGGTAATGTATGCTTTAGTTTTGCTTTCTTTTTTTAAAAATTGTTCTAGCTAGCTGTTCAAAGTTTTATGATTCCACATAAACATTTTTGTTCTGCTTGCTTTAAAGTATTAGTGGAGTTTTGATTTAGATTGCATAAAATCTGCATATTCTTTGTGTAGAATGGGCGTTTTTACTTTTATTAGGTCTTTCATCAACGTACATGGACTAATTTTTTGTGTCTTGTTCCTTGTCTCCTATTTTTGTAGTATTTGTGATATTGGTCTTTCATTTCCTTTGTTAAGTTTACTTTTAGGCATTCTTTTGGATTCAGTTTTAAATGGTGTTGGTTTATTAATTTCTTGTTCTTATTTGCATATAGGAATGCCACATTTTACTTTTTCTTTTCTTTTTGGATCACACCTGGCATTGCACAGGGGTTACTCCTGGCTCATGCACTCAGGAGTTACTCCTGGTGGTGCTCGGGGGACCATATGGGATGCCAGGGATTGAACTCGGGTCGACCGTGTGCAAGGCAAATGCCCTGCCCGCTGTGCTATCGCTCCAGCACCACTATTATCATACATTTCATAACAGCCACTTTGCTGTTACTTATCTCTGGTAGTCTTTTAATTGAATAAATAAGGTTTTACGTATATTAACAATGCATTTTCAAATAATTATAGTTATTTTTACTTATTTTCAATTTGGATACCTTTTTTATTTTTATTGTATACTGTCTTTGATGTTAATTAAATAGAATTGATATTTCTGGGGGGAAAATAACGGATGAGAGGCCGGAGCGATAGTACAGCGGGTAGGGCATTTGCCTTGCACACGGCAGACCTGAGTTCAATCCCTGGCATCCCATATGGTCTCCCCAGCACCGCCAGGAGGAATTCCTGAGTGCAGAGCCAGGAGTAACACCTGAGCATTGTTGGATATGACCCCAAAAAAGAAAAAAAAATGATGACGGGGCGTAGCAGTAAGATAGCCTGTAGGGCGTTTGTCTTGCACGTACCCCCCCCCCCCCCCCCGTTTGTTCCATGAGCTCTGTCGGAAGTAATTCCTGAGTCCAGAGCCAGGAGTAACCCCTGAGCGTTATCCAGCGTGGCCCCCAAATGAAACAAAATATGTTCATTGTAAGAAGGGAATCCCGACAGAGCTGTATGTTAAGTAGTTCATCTATGTGGAACTGTCTTTTTGGCGGTGAGGGGAGAGGTGGGTTTTGTGCACGTGCTTTATTCCTGCTTCAGGCTTCACCACCCAGTGGTGCTCGGGCTTACAAGTCCTGGCTCTGTGCTCAGGAACTGCTCCTGGCAGGGTCCAGGCTGTACCTATCGAATAATGTCACGGTTCCAGTAAGCGTCCTCTTAGACCGTGTGCTCTCACAAAGTCATTCTCCAAGGATATTTTTGTGACAGTGGTCCGGGATCATTCCTGGCAATGCTTGCGAGTCTCAGGGTGGTGCCAAAGTGAGCCCACGTCAGCTGCAGTGAAGGCTTGCAGCTTAGCCCCAGTACTGCCTCTCCAGGCTGATGATCATTCTTGGTGGTTCATCATGTTTGGGGTTTTTGGGGGGCTTGGACCGCACCTGGGGCTGCTCCTGGCTGTGGGTGGAGCTGTTCCCGGCAGTGCTGGGCACCTTGCGTTGGAGAGAGCCACAGTTGGCACATGCAGGGCACGAATCCTCCTGTTACCTCTCTGGCCCTTGATGTTTTCTCTCTCCCTTTCATTTTTATTTTTGGGCCACGCCTGGCCGTGCTCAGGGCTTTCTCCCGGCTCTGTACTCAGAGATCATTGGCAGTGCTCAGGGGAGACCACATACAATTCCAGTGGCGGATACTGAGTGATCGTATGCCAGGCAAGTGCCCTCGCTCCTGCCTGTCGTTGCCTCTCTAAGGACATTGAGGTTATGTAAGGGTTTCGGGAATACAGTCACAGGCAGGGGCTGGGGCAATCGTGCTTGCCTTGGACGCGGCTCTCCCAGGTTTGCTGCCTGGCACACCCTGTATGGTCTCCCAATCCCCTGATCCCTGAGCACAGCTGGAGGGGGCCCCGAGACCCAAAAAAAATAAAATCTTCACTGGGGATCATTATATGATTATGTGCAGGTGCTCCGTTCCTGCTTCAGTCTTCACCGTGGGATTGTTGGGGAAAAGGGTAAACACATTAAACATCTGGGGCAGAGGTCAGAGGGTGGGAGTGCGTGTCCGTCATGCGCAGGCACGGGGCGGATATCGGCACCAGATGAAACTGATGGTCCCCTGCACCACTGGGGAAGCCCCCTCAAAAAATAAAAAGCCAGCCAGAATGTAGGTCAGTGTGAGAGCACTTGTGTCACACACGTGAAGCCCTTGGTTCAGTCTCTGGCACTACCAAAAAACCCACGAAAATAAAAGAAGCACAAAATTTGAAAGAGGGTGTCAGAGAGTACGGTGGGTAAAGGCACTTGTGGTGCATGTGGCTAGATTGGGTTCTGTCCCCAATTAGATCCCGGTATCCCATATGGTCCCAAAACCCTGCCATGAGTGGTCCCTGAGCACAGAGCCAGGAGGCAGCCCTGAGAACCTCCTGATGTGGTCCAGGACGTACTGCAAATTGTAATTGCAGTAGATTTTCACTGCCAGATGTCATGGGTAAATAAATGTGAGGGGGGGTGTGTGCGCACACGTGCATGTGTGTGCATGTGTATAAGTGAGCTGTAGAGTATCACTCTTAGAAAGGGAATTCTGATACATGGATGAAACTTGTGTTCAAGTTACGCTAAGTGAAATAAGACATTCTTGGAAAGACAAATACTGTACGAAGTGATCTGAGCAGTCAGGGGTCGGCGATGGAAAGTGGGGGGCAGCTGGTGGTCGGTGGAGCCTAAGGGTGGCAGAATGGGAAGTGCTAAGCGAATGGGCCCAGAGTTTCAGTTTTGCCCGGTGAGAAGGTCTTGGGGTGAATGGTCGGTAGTGACCGCAGGATGTGCGGCCCAGGGGGCCTGGGACTGTGTACTTGAAAGGTAGATTTTGTGAGCTGGAGCAATAGCACAACGGATAGGACATTTGCTTTGCATGTGGTCGACCCAGATTTGATCCCCAGCATCCCATATGCCCCCCCACCAAGCACCGCCAGAAGTAATTCATGAGTGCAAAGCCAGGAGTGACCCCGGTGCATCTCTAGGTGTGACCCAAAAAGCAAGAAAGAAAGAAGGAAGGAAGGGAGGGAGGGAGGGTAGATTTTGGTGGGAGTCAGCCGTTTACCACGAATGAGGTGGCAGATTTTATGTTGCATATATTTTAATGTGATTTAGAAAAAACAGTGATTAAAGAACTTGGATGGTGCCATATTAAGTCGTGGAGAAAAGTTGTACCAATTTGGGTCAGAGCAATAGTACAGCGGGGAGGGTGTTTGCCTTGCATGTGGCCAACCCGGGTTCGGCCCCCAGCATCCCATAGGGTCCTCCCAGCCCTGCCAGGGCTATTTTCTGAGCAGAGCCAGGAGTGATCCCTGAGCATCACCGGGTGTGACCCAAAAAAGATGACAACAACAAAGTTGTAGCATTTGATGTTCCTACCGCCGGGGTTAAGGAGTGGCCGGTTCTGAGTTCTCGCCCCGTGTAGTCTGGGCTGTGCGAGCTGCAGAATCAGGAGGAGCGGGCGTTACTGCCTGGGGTTGGCGTCCCTGGCACCTCCCATCCTATCGTCCTGTTGGTGGTCTTCAAAGAGTTGTTTGCTGGCTGGGGGGAGCCACTCTACACACAGTTATCTTTACATTTTTACACATATGCAAAGTCTCCCTTCCCCAAATGACCAGGAAGGGTGTTTTGTTTTGCTTTTGGTGGAAAAATTTGTAGCCGTTGAAGTAACTGGGAAACCAAACTACATCTCTGCATGATGATTGTTGCCCTGGGCTGGAGACAGCGACACGGTTGCCTCAGCACAGAGCCGGGGTCAGCTCCTGTGCACCGCCAGGGGGAGCCCACAGCCCCCCAGATAACATTGTTCCCTGGTACCAGAGTTGCCTTTTCCCTGTTTGTTCTCGATGACTAACCTCCTTCCTGTGCCTCTCGCATTCAGGGGGTCAGACCAACCTTCGGATACCTCAGGGCACTGTGGGCCAAGTCATGCTGGACGACCGGGCGTACCTGGTGCGCTGGGAGTACTCCTACAGCAGCTGGGCCCTGTTCACCTGCGAGATCGAGATGCTGCTACACGTGGTCTCCACGGCAGGTGGGCGGTCAGCACTGGGGCAGCGGGGATGGGCCTCGGCCACGCCCATATCCCAGGTCGAACCAGCCGGACGGCGGCTGATGGCCCTGCGGAGGTCCGGGTCTCTGAGGGATGGTTGGGCCATCCGCGTTTTCTCCCCCCAGACGTGATCCAGCACTGTCAGCGGGTCAAGCCCATCATCGATCTGGTCCACAAGGTCATCAGTATAGATTTGTCCATAGCAGACGGCCTCCTGCCCATCACGTCCCGCATCTACATGCTGCTGCAGCGGTGAGTGGCGGGTTCGAGGCCACTCTTGGTCCTTGTGTGACATCTGTCCCCCCGTGGGCTGGGGGTAGGGGGAGGGGGAGGAGGGCGCAGTTTCAGTTTCCGCCCCTAGAGGCAGGCCTTGGCAGAGAGCACCGGAAAGGCTGTTATGGGGACAGTCGGACCGTCTGTCTGTCTGAGCCCCGTGCCCCCCCAACCCCGCCCACCCAGGCTGACGACCGTCATCTCGCCGCCCGTGGATGTCATTGCGTCTTGTGTCAGCTGCCTGACCGTTCTGGCCGCCCGCAACCCAGCGAAGGTGAGAGAGACGTCAGGTCCTCCTAACAAATCTAACGTGTTCTAGGGTTTTTGTGTCGACTTGGGAGCCACACCCGGCAGTGCTCAGGGGCTCACTCCCGAGTCTGCTCAGGGATCAGGCCTGCTGGGGCTTGGAGGGCCCCGAGTGCTGGACCCAGGCTGGTCACCTGCAGGCTGAACACGCCCTCCCCACTGTGCGCTCCAGCCGCGAGCCAGACGTGGTCTCTGGGCCCTAATTTGCGCTTCCCTCCCCAGGTCTGGACTGATCTTCGTCACACGGGCTTTCTACCGTTCGTGGCCCATCAGGTGTCCAGCATGAGCCATATGCTGAGGTGAGGCTGGGCTTTCCGGGTACCAGGCGGGTTTCAGGCTCGGGCTGCCTTTGCACTTTTGGGTTTTTGTTATTATTTTTGTTCTGATTTGGGGTCATACTTGGTTGTGTTTGGGCCTTCCTTCTAGCTCTGCATTTGTATCACTCCTGGTGGGGCTACGGGGACCATGTGGGCTGCTGGGGATTGAACCCAGGTTGGCTGTGTGCAAGGCAGCATCCTCCCTGCTGTGCCAGCTCCCCGGCTCCTGGGCTGCTATTGTTCCCTGTGCGTCCTCTCCCCTCCCCTCCCCTCTCCTCCTCTCTCCTCTCCCTTGGGCTCCACATCCAGCAGTGTTCAGGAGCTACTCCCGTCTATGTGCTCAGGGCTCGCTCCTGGCGCTGCTCGGGGGACCAGGTGTTCTAGGGATTGAACTGCGGATTCTGGGGAGCAGAGCCTGTGCTCATGGATCTGAAGAAACTTTCCTGCTGATTTTTGCTCCTGCCTGTTCAGCCATCTGGCTGAGGTGGAGGACAGCAGGGAGAGGAGATAGTGGGATTCAAACACGCAGACGGCTGCCCGCCGAGGCCCCTCCTCCCTAGGGAAGGGCCTGTGGAGCTGGGCCAGGCATCTTGTATCTTCTCAGCAGCTTCGATGAGAATGTTTCCACTTCTGCCCTGGAGAATCCAGAAGCGTCTCGGTCTCGAGCTTTCCCTTCCCTTCTCTTTGCGGTAGGCCGTGCCAGCAGTGCTTGTGCACCTGCTGTGTTCAGGCCGGGCAGTGCCAGGGTGGAGTCAGCCTCCGACCCGCCAGGCATGTGCTCTGCCACTCAGTCACTGCTACCCGGCAGTGTGGCTCGGGCTCAGAAGGATGCCCGCAGGGTCTCTGCTCTCAGCCTCGGCCCCCCCAGTCCCGCACACACTCACTCGGCTGTGCTTAGGGCAGATTCCTGGCTTTGTGCTTGGGGCTCATTCCTGGCCCTGGGTCACTCGCCCTGTCCTCGGCCGTGGTCGCCCTATCCTGCTTCCGGATGTCTTGTCCTGACCCAGTCGGCACGTCCTGAGTGCGCAGGCTCTGGGCTCCTGCCTTGGTGTTCTCCTCTTGCTCTCTGTTGCTCATGCAGGAAAATTGTTTTCCTGATGTCTGTTAAGCCTCTGGGCTGGAGCGATAGCACAGCGGTAGGGCGTTTGCCTTGCGCGCAGCCAGCCAGGCCGAGCCGGGTTCCATTTCTCTGCCCCTCTCGGAGAGCCTGGCAAGCTACCTGTGGCGTGTTCGATATGCCAAACACAGTAACAAGTCTCAAAATGGAGATGTTACTGGGCCCGCTCGCGCAAATCGATGAACAACGGGAGGACAGTGTTTGACAGTGTTGATTAAGCCTGTTGGGCGATCAGACGTGTTCTTAATGTTCCTTGGTTATGAAGGCAGCTGGTTTTCCTTAGTTTCTTCACAGATGCCAGGCCATTTGGATGGTGTCTGTGATCAGTTTCCTGGCCCGTGCGTGGCCCTCATCTCCCGTTCTCTCTCCCCAGCGCTGAGGGGATGAATGCCGGCGGCTATGGGAACCTCCTGATGAACAGTGAGCAGCCGCAGGGCGAGTATGCCGTCACAGTCGCCTTTCTGCGGCTGGTCACCACTCTGGTCAAGGTAAGACTCGTGTGCAGGCCTCGGCAGCCCTCGGTGGCCAGACTCGAGCGGCCGCGCCTGCTGGGCAGGGATTAGAGGGCCGGCCGGGTTGATTTTAGTTCAGCGAGTACGGACGTTTGAGATCACTTCCACGCGTGGAATGGTCCGTGACGAGATGGCACGGCTGTCGGAATCGGATTCGTGTCTCAGGTGGACTGTTTTGTGGTTTGCTTTGGGGTCACAGCCAGCCATGCTGAGGGCCCCCTCCTGGCTCTGTGCTCCTGGACCACTCCTGGTGGGCTTCTGGGACCAGATGGGATGCTGGGGATGAATCCGTGTTGACCACATGTGAGGCAAATCCCATCAACACTCTTGCCCACCCCCAGGGTGATCGTTCCCTGGTGTTATCACCTTGGGGATGTCTAGATTTTTCTCAGAAGCTCTAAAACAGGCATGATGATTAGTCTCTCCTGACAGCCACTGAGAGGGCCTCACAGGAAGACGCTCAGCAGACTCCTGCAGGCCTGAGCATGCAGGAGAAAGGGATTTGTGTAGAGGCGCGCGTGTAGACATCGAAGTTCACGTGTAAACAGAGGATGCATCCTTCAGCATAAGGAAGCAGGGCCAGGATGGCAGGACAGCGGGCTCGTCCTGCGTGTGGGCGACCCAAGTTTGATCCCTGGCCCCCACATACACATATGGCCCCCTGAGCCCTTTGGAAAGATCTCGTGAGCACAGAGCCAGGAGAGGGCCCTGAGCACCACCGAGAGCGGCCCCAAACAAAACTTCTCGTCACACGAGTTCTCCAGAGGTGGGACGAGCTCTCGTGTCTGGTTCCTCGCAGGGGCAGCTGGGCAGCACGCAGAGCCAAGGGCTGGTGCCTTGCGTCATGTTTGTGCTGAAGGAGATGCTTCCCACCTACCACAAGTGGCGCTACAACTCCCACGGTGTGCGAGAACAGATCGGTAAGGGGGCCGGGCGGGGGGGGGGGGGGGGTTCCCGGGGCTGCCCGTCTGCCCCGCACGGCTCCTCCTCTCCTCGACCACGAGCAGCACCCAGCCCTGTACCCCCCCTTGTCCCCCACGTCCAGGCTGCCTGATCCTGGAGCTGATTCATGCCATACTCAACCTGTGCCATGAGACGGACCTGCAGAGCAGGTAGGGAGACCCGGCCCTCCCCGCCCCCACCCCCCTTTGTGCCGGCTCAGTTGCCCCGGGCGTGAGGTTTCTGACCGACGCTTTCTCCCTCCTCTGGGGAGAGCAGCCAGTGCAGGGGGCCAGATCGCCCCCCCATGGGCTCACTCGCCCGCTTGTGGCTCACTTCCCATGGCTGTCCTAGACCTCGGGCCTGTCCTAAGATTCTGTTCAGAGGCCCCAGAGCGCATCCCAGCTGGGACTCGCGCATGTCGCATGTGCTGTTGGGCTTTGCTCTTTCTCATTACTCTGGGACTTTCTTTTTTTGGGGAGGGGGGGGAGTTACACCTGGAGATGCTCAGGGGTTAATCCTGGCTCTGCACTCAGGAATTACTCCTGGCGGTGCTCAGGGGACCATATGGGATGCTGGGAATCGAACCCGGGTTGGCCACGTGCAATTGCTATTGCTCCAGCCCCACTCTGGGATTTCTTTCCAAGCTAGGACGTAGACCTGTGTTTCTGTTTCTGGTTTGGGGGCCACACACAGTGGTGCTTAGGGCTCATTTCTGTTGGGGTTTCGAGGGACCTTGTGGGGTGCCGGGAATGGCACCTGGGTCAGCTGCGTGCGAGGCGAGCACCCTGCCTCTGGACAGTGGCTCTCCAGAGTGTGGGTCCATTGTTCGTTTCAGTCGGGACCCCCCTGTTCGTTGCCGGTCACTCATAATTGACAGTCTCTGTCATTACACTGGATCTCCGAGGGAAGGGAGTTATACCAGTTAGGTGGCCGAGCCGGCCCCCTAACTCAGGGCATCTCTCCTAGTCACACGCCGAGCCTGCAGCTCCTGTGCATCTGCAGCCTGGCCTACACGGAAGCAGGCCAGACTGTCGTCAACATCATGGGCATCGGCGTGGACACCATCGACATGGTGATGGCTGCGCAGCCCCGCAGGTAGGACTCCTGGGCCTGGAGAGACCGGGGACGCTGCCCCCTCCCCTGGCACTAACTGAGGTACAGGTTATTATGAGTGCCGGCACAGGGCCGTCATCTCTGGTTTCCATTTGGCTCCCTAGCGACGGGGCAGACGGCCACGGGCAGGGCCAGCTGCTGATCAAGACCGTGAAGCTGGCGTTCTCCGTCACCAACAACGTGATCCGACTGAAACCCCCATCCAGCGTGGTGTCCCCCCTGGAGCAGGCCCTCACCCAGCATGGTATGTGGCTCCCCAGCGCGTGGCCGCCCAAGGTTGTGCCCCAGCCTGGCTCAGGAGCCAGCCGTGACTTTTCCGATCGGGTCCTTGAGGAAATTTGGGGATTGTCGCCGACTGGGGTCAGAGACAAGTGGCCTGGCTCCTCCCTCGCTTCTCCCTCCTGTCGATGACAGCACAGCAGCTAGGACACTCCCCGGGCACGCGGTCTTCCTGCCACCCCTCAGAGTAAACCCCGGAGCAGAGCGCTGGGTGTCAGTCCTGAGCACGGCTGAGAGTGAATCCAGAACAAACCTACCACAAAAACAAGACCAAAAGATGCGTGTTGAGGGCCCAGAGATGGTGCAGGAGGCGGGAATGCTGTTTGCATGCAGAAGACCCCGGGTTTAATCCCTGACGCTGCAGGGTATGACCAAGAAGGACAGATGTTAAAGCCAGCCCGCCTTGGTTCCAGTTTTGCCTCCTGCCCTCTGTGTGACTGGGGATCCGCTGCTAACCCAGCCTGGTAACCTGCCCGCTTCTGACGGCGGACTCCGGACAGTCCCCTCAGCGTGTGGGCGGCCTCCCAGTGCTGCTGCAGTCCTGACCGCTGCTACTTTCTGGCCTTAACTACTCATTTAATCTCTTTGGGACCATTTTTCTCACCTGGAGGTAGTTGGGGGGAATTTGTTTATGTTTTTGGGTCACCCACTCGGTGATGCTCAGGGGTTACTCCTGGCTCAGCACTCAGGAGTACTCCTGGCGGGCTTGGGGACATCGAACACGGGTCAGCCGTGTGCCAGGCAAACGCCCTCCCTGCTGTGCTATTGCTCTGGGCCCTTGATGCAAGTCGTTGTTTAACCTAGAAGACTATCTCTTCCCATCTTAGTTAGATTAGAATGTTTATTCCCAAGTTCTCCCTCTTCCCTTCAGGACTGGCTCCCCGGGTCACTGCTTTACTCTGGCCTTCCTGCAAGTTTCCTCACATAGATCTGCTCCTTTGAGCAAACCCCCCCTCCCCTATTTATTTATTTATTTATTTATTTTGCTTTTTGGGTCACACCCAGAGATGCACAGAGGTTACTCCTGGCTCATGCACTCAGGAATTACTCCTGGCAGTGCTCAGGGGAATCGAACTCGGGTCGGCTGCGTGCAAGGCAAATGCCTGACCTGCTGTACTATTGCTCCAGCTGCCCCCCCCTTTTTAAACCACAGTCAGTTATATGGGGGCTCTCATACTGGGGAGCAGACTCTGGCGCCCACATCGAAGCCTGCGTTTTTGTCCTGGAGCCGAGTCCTGGCCAGGATGTGGCTGCAGGTTGTTCATATCTGTGAAGCCCTGGGCCTGATTCCTGGCGTAGGAAAATGGGAGGAAGAGGAGGAGGAAGAGGAGGAGAGGAGGAGTAGGGATCGTCTTTGGGGCTGGGAGATGGCTCAGAGAACTAGGACAAACGTTCTGTGTGCAGGAAACAGGCTCATTCCTGGCAGCATGAGCGCCAGTGAGAGGGGCCCCCCCAAGTGCCTTTCAGTTTGATCCCAAAAACAAAGACAAAAATTAAAAGAGAGGGGAGAGCTTGAGTCGGGCCTGCTGGCATCAGAGCTGTTTCTTTGCCGCCTCAGGTGCTCACGGGAACAATCTCATTGCTGTCCTTGCCAAGTATATCTACCACAAACACGACCCGGCCTTGCCACGACTTGCTATCCAGCTGCTGAAGCGTCTGGCCACGGTAGGACCCGGCGTGACCCCAGATCACAGGAAAGCTGACTGCACAGTACAGCTTCTCCCGGATGAATGCACATTTCTTGTTTTGTTTCATCGGGGCAGTGCGGGTGCTACTCCCAGTGGTACTTGGGGGCTATGGGGCTGCTTTGAGCTCGGTGCTTGGGGTTTGCGTCTCGGGGTACCCAGGGACCAGACAGTGCTGGGATTGCATATCCGGGGCTGTTGCGCAGCAGAGCTCTTTTTTATTTTATTTTATTTATTTATTTATTTATTTTGGCTTTTTGGGTTACACCCAGCGATGCACAGGGCTTACTCCTGGCTCTGCACTCAGGAATTACCCTGGCGGTGCTCAGGGGACCATATGGGATGCTGGGAATCGAACCGGGGTCGGCCGCGTGCAAGGCAAATGCCCTACCCACTGTGCTATTGCTCCAGCCCCTCTTTTTCATTGTTTCTTTGCGTGAGTGGGCCCCATCTGACTGCTCGAGGCTCTGCACCCGGGTCCTTCCTGAGCTTGGGTGCTTGGAGGATCATATGCAGTCCCGGGTATTGAACCAGCGTCAGCCAATACAGGACGGGCAACTTAGCTCTGGCCTCCAGCACCACGTGTGCTCTTTGTCCTTTGCATCATCTGCCTGAACCTCTCTGACCTTTTTTGTGGGGGGGGGGGTGAGGGGAACACCTGGTGATGCTCAGGGCTTACTCCTGGTGGGGCTCAAGGAACTGCATGGGATGCCAGGGGTCGAACCCGGGTGGGCTGCATCCAAGGCAAACCTCCTCCCCGCTGTCCTGTTGCTCCTGCCCATCCCGACTATTGCACACACCTGCACTCATGCATCCTTGCGCAAATTGTGTTTGTGAAAGTTTATTTTTCCTGATTACAAAATACATTTTGTACTCATGTTAAAGCATTTAAATACTTTATAGATGGTTGTAACTTAGAAAAAAAAATGCTGTCGCCTGTGATCGCTTCACTCCAAGAGTCGCTGTGGACAGGCTGCTCTGTTCGTGTTGCTTGGGGAGCCACGTGGTGCCGGGGACAGAACCCCCTGGCCTCCCTCCGGCAAACCCTGCTCCTCCAGATGCTGTTCTCCTTTCCACTCTTCCTTTGATGTCGAGTCTCATTTCCTGCGATTTGTGGGGCAGCGGTAGCTTGTGGGGGGGGGGGGTCCCTTTAGACCCAGAGGGACCTGTGGGGCCCTTCCCTTGGCTCCTTTCCCTCAGCCTTGTGTGCCCTTTCCCAGGTGGCCCCCATGTCGGTGTACGCCTGCCTGGGCAGCGACGCCGCCGCCATCCGGGATGCGTTCCTGACGCGGCTCCAGAGCAAGATCGAGGACATGCGCATCAAAGTCATGATCCTGGAGTTCCTCACGGTCGCTGTGGAGACGCAGCCCGGCCTCATCGAGCTCTTCCTGAACCTGGAGGTGAAGGACGGCGCCGATGGCTCCAAGGTAAGACGTGCTCCCGTGGCGGGCGGGGGTGGGCCTCGCTGGGCCGCAGTGGGGGTGTCACGGCGCTGCTGTCGCCCGCAGGAGTTCAGCCTGGGGGCCTGGAGCTGCCTGCACGTGGTGCTGGAGCTGATCGACTGCCAGCAGCAGGACCGCTACTGGTGCCCGCCGCTGCTGCACCGCGCCGCCATTGCCTTCCTGCACGCCCTGTGGCAGGACCGGCGGGACAGTGCCATGCTGGTCCTCAGAACCAAGTAGGTGCCCCGCCTGGGGCCTGGCCTGCCAGACGGGACACCGTCCTTCCTGGGGCTCTGCCGGCCGTTGTGGGGGCGGGCGCCTGGGTGTCCCTCTTCCTCTCTGCTATGGACTGTCGCTGGGGTCACGGTGCTGGTGGGTGGGTGTGTGGGACTTGTCTGCTGTGGCCGCCAGCAGGTGGCGTCTGTCCTGAAAGGTGCCGATGCCTTTTCCGTGGGTGCCCCAGCGCCCTCCCGCACGCAAGCCCCTTCAGCTGGCCTGCTGTTGCTGAGGAATGGGAGACCCCGCTGAGAGTGACCAGGCAGACCCCGGCTCCTTGGGCCCTGTGCACGGAGGGAGGAGTCAGAGGCCTGCCTCGGCCCTGGCGCATGTGGCTTTCGAGCCGACTGCTTGCCCTGTGTCGGGGTAGACGTCTTCTGGTCCAGGAAACTGCGTTTCTCTAGGCCCCGCTGGGCTGCTTTTGTGTTGGATGGGGGGCTGGCGCCTGCCCAGGGGCAGGGAGGGAGGGGCGAGGAGCTGCGGGACTCCAACGGGCGTTTTCCTTCTAGACCCAAGTTTTGGGAGAATCTCACCAGCCCCCTGTTTGGATCCCTGTCTCCTCCCTCGGAGACATCCGAGGTAAGCCAAGGTGGGTGCGGCCGTTCCCGCCTCCCTGGGCGTTCTGCCTGGGGCCCTGCTTGTCCCCGGTGACCGTCCGCTTGCCCCCTGCAGCCCAGCATCCTGGAGACCTGCGCTCTGATCATGAAGATCATTTGCCTGGAGCTTTACTACGTCGTTCAGTGAGTCCTCTCCCTGCTGGGGGTTTGCTCTCGCGCTCGTTGGCGGGGTGGGGAGACACCGCAGCGGCCCAAGGTAGAGGTGACGGCTGGTCTGGGGCCATTGGGGGGGCCGCTGAGCTTGTTCCTGGCCAGTCCGTTGATGGCGTTTATGATTGTCAGAGCGACATTGTGCCGCAAGCCCCATGCGCGGGATTTATGGAGGAGCCCGGGGAAGTAGGAGCCTCACGCTGGAGCGAGCCTGGAGCCGCCGGCCTTTAGCCCATGTGAGGTCGCCTTCTCTGCCTCAGCCAGGGTCCGCGCCCGTCACGGCCCAGCGCCCGCCTGGCCCGACCGGGCTCTGTCCCTCTGACCCCCTAGGGGCTCCTTAGACCAGTCGCTGAAGGACACGCTCAGGAAGTTCTCCAGCGAGAAGCGCTTCGCCTACTGGTCGGGCTACGTGGGGTCACTGGCGGCGCACACGGCACGCGCGGAGGACAGCGGCTGCACCTTCTCAGTGGAGTCCCAGATGCTCGTCTCCGCCTGGCGGGTGCTGCTCATCGTCGCCTCCAGCCACGTAAGGTTCTGGGGAGGCTGGTGGGATCCCCACCTGCCCATGGGTGCCCCCTCCTGTCCCTGGCCCCGAGCGGCTTGGTGTTTGCCGACTTCAGTGTGGGGGATGCACTGGGTACAGCGGTAGTGGGTGGTGACTGCAGCATGGAGGGGAGGGATGCACCGGATACAGTGCAACAGATACAGTGGAAATAGGTGGTGACTGCAGCATTGGGGGATGCACCAGATACAGCAGTAATGGGTGGTGACTGCAGTGTGGGGGGAACGCATTGGATACAATGTAGTGGATGGTGACTGCAGCATGGGGAGATGCACCAGTGGTAGTGGGTGGTGACTGCAGCATGGGGGGACACACCGGATACAGTGTAGTGGGTGGTGACTGCAGTGTGGGGGGAGGGACGCATCGGATACAGTGCAGCAGATACAGTGGAAATGGGTGGTGACTGCAGTGTTGGGGGATGCACCGGATAAAGGTAGTGGGTGCTGACTGCAGCGTTGGGGGATGCACCAGATACAGCAGTAATGGGTGGTGACTGCAGTGTGGGGGGAACGTATGGGATACAATGTAGTGGGTGGTGACTGCAGCATGGAAGATGCACTGCAGTGGTAGTGGGTGGTGAAGTGGGCAGGTGTGTTCTGGGGCCCCCCTCCTGGAGCTGGGCACAGTGACCCTGGCTGCTGCTGGCGGATGTGGGAGAGGGCAGTCTGGGCAGGGCCACACAGAAGGATGCCCCGGGCAGTGAGGGAGGGTTTGTCTCCCTGGAAGGGCCCAGTAGGATGTGGTCAGGAGGGGAAAGTGTACCAGGGCTCAAGGTGGAAACTGGGAAGTGGAAGTGGCTGCACACTCAGTCCCCGAGCTGGTTAGCTCAGCAGACTGCCCGGGACCGACTGGGTCGTCCCGCTGTATCGCAGGGTTGGCCCCAGACTAGCACGGAGAGAGACTGCTCGGCTGACCCAGGACACTGTTTCCTGCACTCTGAGATCTGTGCGGGTCAGAGCGATAGTGCAGTGTCTAGGGCTTACTGAGGGCTGAGCCGCATCGGATCCCCGGCGCTACTTATGGTCTCCGCAGCACAGAACCAGGAGTAGGCACCGTCAGGCATGGCCCCAAAATTATAAAAAAGAAAAATAGGAGCTGAAGCGATAGTCCAGCAGGGTGGGCACTTGCACGCGGCCAACCCAGGTGCGATCCCTGGGACCCCCTTCTGGTTCCCCGTGTGTGAGGCCAAGTCAGCCCTGAGCGGTGTTGTTGTGGCCTGAACACTCAAAGGAAAGAACAGACTGGGAGGTTTCCCTGGGCCTCTCACAGGCGGAGGTCGTGCACCTGACGGACGCCGCGGTGCGCTGCCAGCTCTTCCTGGATGTGCTGGACGGGACCAAAGCCTTAGTAAGTGCGTCTGGGCGGGTCCCGGACCTCGGGACGCGGGGGGTGGAGGGCGCGCTCGGCAGCCCTGCTGACGCCGCTGTTCTCCCCACAGCTCCTGGTGCCCGGCTCGGCCAACTGCCTGCGCCTGGGGTCCATGATGTGCACGCTGCTGCTGGTCCTCCTGCGCCAGTGGAAGGGGTGCGCCCTCCCCCGGGCGGACATGGGCTGGGGGCTGGGCGCAGGCACTCGGGACCTTCCGCGAGGCTCTTACCTCCGTCCTCTCTAGAGATTTGGGGCCGGTGGACACGATCCTCGGGCCCTTGACGGAGATCCTGGAGGCCGTGCTGCAGGCTGACCAGCAGCTCATGGAGAAGACCAAAGCCAAGGTGTTCTCCGCCTTCATCACGGTGCTGCAGATGAAGGAGCTGCGAGGTGAGACCCAGGGCCCGCTACCCGCACCCCGGCAGGGCTGCTCCTCCCCCCACCCCCCGCCCGCCTCGTGCCTGTGGCCACCCCTCCCCATGTGCCCCACAGTGAGCGACATCCCCCAGTACTCGGAGCTGGTGCTGAGCGTCTGCGGGACACTGCAGGAGGAGCTGATCGCACTCTTCGACCAGACCCGGCACAGTCTGGCCCCGGGCGGCACCGAGGACAAGGACAGCATGGAGACGGACGACTGCGCCCGGGCGCGCCACAGAGACCAGCGAGATGGGGTGAGCCACCGGCCCCGGGACGGACTCAGGCTGTGCAGGGGAGCGTCGTGCCTGCCGACTGTCGGGAGGGCCGCAGGCTTCCTGGGGCTGTGGGCCAGGCAGGAGGGCGTGGATGCCCGGGCCCCATGACGCCCAGGCCCCATGTCAGGAGCATAGGCAGGAGACCGGAGAGTTGGGTCTGTTCGCTAGAACATGGTGCCGGCTGACCTGTGTCGGAGACGAGCTCGCTTGGGCCCCACCCGTTTCATACAGTGGGATAAAACGAATGATAACGTCCAGGGCTTTCTAAGGTGGGAATGTGGACAGGGGGCTTCGGGTGCTAGGCACGGAAGGGTCAGTGACCCAGGACGGTCTGCTCAGCGGGGGCACTACCCGCACTTTGCAGCAGGCGGAGTCTCCGAGGCCTGTGGAACTGCAGCCGCGTGGGGAGCTGCTGCCTCCCGCGCCCCCCCCCCCCCCCAACACACACACACTACTTCCTTCCCTTTGACCCTCTTCCCCCTGGGCCCCAGCAGGTGTGTGTCCTGGGCCTGCACCTGGCCAAGGAGCTGTGTGAGGTGGACGAGGACGGCGACTCATGGCTGCAGGTGACGCGGACACTGCCCGTGCTGCCCACGCTCCTGACCGCCCTGGAGGTGAGCCTCCGCCTGAAGCAGAACCTGCACTGCACCGAGGCGGCGCTGCACCTGCTGCTCACGCTGGCCCGGACCCAGCAGGTAGGCCCGGCTCCCCCCAGCCTCAGTCCCTGCTCGCCGGCCCCCTCCCTCTCCCCCCTTACTCACTCCCGGTCTTGCCCTCCAGGGGGCCGCAGCCGTGGCAGGAGCCGGCATCACCCAGAGCATCTGCCTGCCCCTGCTCAGCGTGTACCAGCTCAGCAGCAACGGCGCCGGGCAGGTGAGTGGTGGTGCCCCGGGCTGGCCCGCCCAGCCCCGCACGCCCTCATCCCGCCCGTTCTCTGCCGCAGACCCCGGGCACCTCTCGGAAGTCGCTGGACGCCCCCTCGTGGCCGGGGGTCTACCGCCTGTCCCTGTCTCTGATGGAGCGGCTGCTCAAGACGCTGCGCTACAACTTCCTGACCGAGGCCCTGGACTTCCTGGGGGTGCACCAGGAACGCACCTTGCAGGTGGGGCCTGGGGATGTCGCGGGGGCCCACGGCGGCATTCCCAGTCAGCGTCGGTGGGCCCAGAGCCCCACGGCCTGTCCCTCCGTCTCCCCAGTGCCTGAACGCCGTGAGGACGGTGCAGAGCCTCGCCTGCCTGGAGGAGGCGGACCACACGGTGGGCTTCATCCTGCAGCTGTCCACCTTCAGGAAGGAGTGGCACTTCCACCTGCCGCGGCTGATGCGGGATGTCCAGGTGGGGCCCCGCGCGTCCCCCAGGGAGCTCCCGCCGCACGTGCACTCCGAGGGCTGGACAGCCGGTACTGCCCGGAGGGCGCTTGCCTTGCACACAGCTGACCCAGGTTCGATTCCTGGCACACGCAGGCTCCCCTGCACTCGGCACAGAGCCAGCACGGGCCCACCGCTCAGCATGGGGCAGCGTCCGTATGCCCGAGGCCTGCAGGGATCCCAGACAAACACGCTCAGACGCCGCGTTCGGGCCGTGACTCCAAAGGCCCGAGCCTGTGTGCTACATGCCTGAGGCGCCGAGTTCAATCCCTGACGGTGCCTGGCCCCCTGCCAGGCCGCGTAGTTCCGGAGTGACCCCGGGACCCCGGAGCAATGCTGGACCGCTCCCTCTCCCCACAGCCAAGAACCCGGGCTCTGTCCTTGGCTCACCGGGCCGAGGAGCAGGCCTGGAGCGGGGAACCTACGGGAGACCCCGGGCTTCGTGCTTCGTCCCCCCGAGGCCTTCCCTCCAGTCCAGTTGGGGGGACGGTGGAGTCGGGTGGGCAGGCTGGAGCAGAGCAGAGCCTGTCAGACCCCTCGTGCCCACGCCAACCTCGTGTTTGTCGCAGGTCACCCTGGGCTACCTGTGCCAGGCCTGCACCTCCCTCCTGCATAGCCGCAAGATGCTGCAGCACTACCTGCAGGTGAGGACCGGGCCGGGGGGCGCCCGCTCGCCCCTGCGCCCCGCCCCCCTCACCGCTGTTTCTCCCCCAGAGCAAGAACGGGGACGGCCTGCCCTCGGCCGCCGGCCCCCGCCTCCAGCGACCACTGGCTGCCCCCGCGGCTTCCTCCCGGCAGCCCAGCGCGGACACGGAGGCCTCGGAGCAGCGGGCCTTGCACACGGTCCAGTATGGCCTCCTCAAGATCCTCTGCAGGACCTTGGCGGCGCTGCGCCACTTCAGCCCGGACGTCTGCCAGATCCTGCTGGACCAGGTACCGCTGGCCGGCGCCAGCCCGAGGCTTTGCCATGCTTCGCGCGCGGCCTCCTGGGCTCCGACGTCCGGCGGGGCCCAGAGCGCTCGTGTTTGCTTGGCAGTCCCTGGACCTGGCCGAGTACGACTTCCTGTTCGCCCTGAGCTTCACCACGCCCACCTTTGACTCCGAAGTGGCCCCCTCCTTCGGGACCCTGCTGGCCACGGTGAACGTGGCCCTCAACATGCTTGGGGAGGTGAGTGGGGGCTGTAGTGCCCCGGGGCCAGCCGGGCAGGACCCCCCCCAGGCCGCCGCGACTGAACCCCGTGCTCCTCGCTCTCCCAACAGCTGGACAAGAAGAAGGAGCCTCTCACGCAGGCTGTGGGGCTCAGCACGCAGGCAGAAGGGAGCCGAACGCTCAAGTAAGGCGCCCCCGGGAGCTGGGGGCTGGGCCAGCCCTGGCCACTGGCAGCCCTGCAGCCCCCGACTGCCCTGCCCTCCTCGCAGGTCCCTGCTGATGTTCACCATGGAGAACTGCTTCTACCTGCTCATCTCCCAGGCGATGCGCTACCTGCGGGACCCGGCCGTGCACTCCCGGGACAAGCAGCGCATGAAGCAGGAGCTCAGCTCCGAGCTGGTAGGGGCATGGGGGCGGGGGGGGGGGGGGAGCGGCAGTCCCTGGGCCGCGGGGCTCACGGCCTCTCTCTCTCCCCAGAGCACACTGCTCTCCAGCCTCTCGCGCTACTTCCGCCGGGGCGCCCCCAGCTCCCCCGCGGCGGGGGTCCTCCCCTCCCCGCAGGGCAAGTGCAGCTCTGCGTCCAAGGCCGGCGCCGAGAGCCAGGAGCCCCTCATCCAGCTCGTACAGGCCTTCGTCCGCCACGTGCAGAGATAGGACGGTGCCACGCTGCCCGCTGCCTGTCCACCAGCCTGTGCCCCGGGGCACGGGGCGCCACCCACCCGCCCGCCCACCCGCAGCTGCCCCTCACTAACGGCGTTATTTTTGTAACAGAGAAGAGGTCAACTGCAGGGGCGGGACCCTTGAGCCGGCCCACTCCTGCCCGGAGTGGGGTGGCGCCCGTCCTGCACCCGCAGCACTTGCCAGGCCTGGCCCCGAGCCTTGTCACGTGCTGTCCGCGGAGGCCGGCCTGGGCCGCAGGAGCTGCTTTCCAGGCTCCGTTGTTGCAGTTTTTGGTAATACTGTGGTCTATTTATACAGATATTAAAGCCCTCTTTATAGAGCGTGTGCGCCGTGCTTCTGCTTCGGGTGGCGGCCAGCCCCTCCCAGGTCTGCCTTGCCCAGGAGTCCGGGCGGGGCGTTGGCCGGCGGGTGCCAGGGGAATGCTGTGGTGGGACCCAGCGGGCGCTCAGAGCTCCAATTATAGTCGGTCCCACAGAGGACCTGCCCGCTCTCAGGGCCTGATGCTGGCCAAGGGCCAACCCGACCTGCCCACAGCCCCCCCACCGCCCTCATGTGGCGTCTTGCAGACGGGTCCATGGGGGCCCTCTTGCCCCACCCACCCTGTAGGAAGGTGGCTCCTGGGGGGGGCGGGGGGTGCTTTCACCCAGCCCGGGGCCAGCCTGTGAGGCCGGGAGTCCCAACAGACGAGGCTCCGCACACGCGCAGGGAAGGTTTTATTCGTCACTGGCTAGGCAGCAAGCAGACAGGCCGAGTAAAAAGACCGTGAAAAAGTGACTGGTGAGGTGGGCTGCAGCCCTGTGCCCACCCGCCCACCCGCCCGCCACTCTCTCGCTGCGGCGGGCGATGGAAAGATAGCAAGGGGCTCCCGCCTGCCAGGGCCCCTCTGCCCGGGCAGGAGCGGGAGGGCGATGCTGCAGGCGGTGGGGGGGCTCCGGACCACCGGTCAGAAGCGGGCCGGGTCGGGGCTGGCCTCCCGCCCCTCAGCTGAGCAGCTCCAGGTAGGTGACGGGGACTTTGCCCTTCTTGTTGCCTCGCTCGCCCATGAGCCAGTCGGGGTCCATGCCAGGCAGGCTGTAGACGGTGAGCAGCTGCAGGGGGCAGAGGCGCATCTGCAGGCTGGCACCGCCCCGCCCACGGGCCCCACCCCTCCCCGGTCCACACACCTCGTCGGCCAGCAGGGCCAGCTCGCTGCTGTCGGCCGCCTCGTAGTCGTAAAGCACTCGGGCTTTCCGGGTGCCACTGGCAGGGGGTGCCACCTCCTCCAGGCAGAGGGCAGCTTCCCCTGCAGGGGCCGCGCCAGCCCCCGGGGCCACCACCGGCATCGTGGCGGTGCTCGGCGATGTGCTGGTCACGGGTGGGGAGCCGGGCTCCGTGCTGCCCACGAAGGTGCCCGGAAACCTGGGAGGAGTAGGCGCGGCTCAGCGGCCCGCGCCCCCCGAGCGCCCCTGCCCCGCTCACCCTCACCTGCCGGGTACTTACGTGGCTCCCTGGGAGCTGGCGGCATGCGGGGAAGCAAAGCAGGGGTGAGCTGCGGCCCAGCCTGCCCCCTCACCCGCCCCGCCTCACCCCACCCGGGCCCCCCGCCAGCGGGGACGGACAGCGGGGTCCCCCGGGCACCTGCCCAGCTGTTTCTGTAAGTCCAGCATGTGGCGGTAGCACTGCGCGTAGTAGGTTGTCTGAGACTCCACAAACTCGTGAAGGCAGCGAAGGTGGTTGACCTGGGGGAGGCCAGCGAGGTGGTCAGTGGTCAGCGTGGCCCAGACCCCGGCCGTGCCCCGCCCTCCCGGCCCGCCGCACTCACGTGTGTGCTGCTGATGCCCTCCAGCAGGAGCCGCGTCACTTCCGCCTGCCGGTCAAACTCGGTCTGGGCCACTCGCAGCTCCTGCTCGGCCTGCAGGACACAGGGCTCCGCTCGTCCCCGGGCCAGCGCCCTCCTCCCTCCAGGCGCCACCCCCGAGCCCACACTGCCCCAAGCTCCAGGCCGGCAGCCACACTCACCTTGTCCACCTCATCGTTCCAGAGCTGCAGGGACCATGCAGGACCGGCGAGCGGGCAGGGAGAAGAGGGAGGACACTGACCCCCAGGCCTGCCCCAGCCCTCCCGGCCCCTCCCGAGGCCTGGCGTGAGGGGGCAGCGGTCCCTCGTGCCACATGCAGGGGGCAGAGGCAGCTGGCAGCGTCGGCCCCAGCCGGGTCCGGGCGTCCAGCAGAGCGAGCGTCCCCCCACCCCACCTGGCTGAGCTGCCGGGCCGAGAGGGAACAGCACCCGGTGCCCAGAGCCCACTCGGGCAGTGCCCGTCCCGGGAGCTTCGACCCGGCCCAGGAAGTGGGGAGGAAGCCCCCACCCCAGAGGGAAACCTGAGCCCGAAACGCGGGCAGAGGACAGAGCTGTCCCCAGGGCGCCCGGTGGGGAGTGGCCTGCCGAGCCGGCCAGGATGCCCAGCACCAGCTGCACGGCCAGGAGGGGCAGCGAGGACAAAGGCAGCACAGTGGGGGAGGGGGTGCCGGCCACTCCCGGACTTGACAGTCGGGACGAGAGACAGACGTCCACAGCTTCCCCGGCGCCATCCAACCTCAGCTCCCCCGGCCACACCCGCAGGTGGCAGCCGGGACCCCGGGGGGCGCGGCGGCTGCTCCCACCTCAGTTCTGCAGCAGCGCTCACAGCCGGGCAGGCCGGGAGAGCGGGCGCGGGGGGGCTTACCGCGGAGGCGCTGGCCGAGAGAATGTAATTACGAGGTCTAGTCTCCTGAAAGTCAGGCACCGTCTGGCGGGAACAGAGGCACGGAAGGGCGTCACGCGGGGGCCCGGGGCCCGCCCAGCCGCCCACTGGGCGAGGAGAGGACACACAGCCCAGCGGGGTCTGGACTCGGCACAGTCACCACCAGAACCAGTGGCCCCTGCCACCAGCCGGGCCCGCCTCCCGGAGCCCAGCCACCCCGTGCCCCTGCCGCACCCCAACTCCCTCCAGCCCCAAATGTGCATAGGCCACTACTGGCTCCTGTGCGCCCTGCCCTGCCCTCCCCTCCTCTCCCCTCCCCACGACAGATGGATGCACAGATGGGCCGTGACAGCCTGAGGCCTTTGCAAAGAGTCGCCTCCCGGGCTTCCGTGCCAGGGGGGTCCCCTCCCAACCAGGAGCTCTGCAGGGAGAACAGCTGCTTGCAAAAAGGCCGCGGGGCCGTGCCCTGCGTCACACGCACACACAAGGGCCCACCACGGGCACACACAAGCAGCACAGCACGTGGGACAGGTATACTCACATCTCCCTCACACTGAGCCAAGTTACCCAAAGCAGAACGGAAAGAACAAAAAACACGAGAGTTAGTCCACAGCGCGGGCGCCAGCTGGCCGAGACGCCCCACCCCTCTGGGTGCAGAGGGCTGCGGGGGCGTGGCCGGGGGGGTTCGGGACCCTCAGGGGGGCTACGCTCGGGCGTAGCCGGGTGGGGGGGCGGGAGGGGAGCTTGTCCTGGCCAGGTTAGTCCAGAGGGTTAGTGCGGCTGAGTGACGGGGGACGGCAGTGAGGTGGGGCAAGGGCACCCCTAGGGGGGCTGAGAGCCCGCTACACCCCCACCCAGCCACCGGGGCCACGGAGGGCTCCCAGACTGAGCCCCCAACTCCGACGCCCAGCACAGCACTTGGGCCCGCCCCGAGTCTGGGACTTCCAGCTCTGGCCCCGGATAGCCGGGCATGCCCACCCTCAGCTCCTGTCCTCCAGCCGGGCCTGACAGCCTGCACAGGCCCAGGCCACAGCCCCTCTCGACTGCCCAGCACAGGCCCTGGGGGCTGGTCACGCGGCGGGCAGGGACAGAGGGAGGACAGCAGAGGCAGCAGCAGCAGGGCCAGCCGGGCAGGAACATGCAAGAAGCTACCGGGGCTGCCCTGACCTCCCGGGACAGCAGGGCTCTGGCGGGGCGGGGGCAGCCCAGGAACCCCCGCCAGGCCTCTTCGGCACTGCCGCCACTGCCGCCGCCGGGCCCAAGGTCAGGGTTCATGCAGGGCCGGCACCTACCGTGGCTTTGGCTTCGGCCGCCTTGGCCTTCTTGAGCCGCGCCTTGCAGGCGTCCAGGTCCAGGCGGCGGTTCTGCAGGAGCCGCCGCTCCTTCTGTGGGCCGAGGGGGACAGGCAACCGTGAGGGAAGGCGGCCGCGGACACCGGTGGACGCGCGGGAGTGGCCAGGGCCGCCCCTCACCGAGATGGTCTTCCAGTCCCCTTCCAGGAAGTTGCGCAGGGGCGTGAGGAAGTTGACGGAGGCCGTGTGGATGAAGTCCCGCTCCGTGGCCCCCAGGCGCTTCTCGGCCTCGGCCACTTTGATCAGCGTCTTCCCTGGGGACACAGACCAGCCAGGACGGGGTCAGTGAGCGTGAGCGCCAGACACGCCTTCCACTGGACCTGGTTCGATTCCTGGCGCTGCACAGTCCCCCGAGCACATCCAGGTGTGACCCTGGACACCCCCAAGGGGCACCACATCCTCGGGTCCCTGCACGCACGTAACTGCTGATCTGGATGGCACAGAGTCACTGGTCGGGGTGTTGGGCCTCCTGAACGTCACTTGGGAAGCCCCCCCAAAAGAGTCAGGGGGAGTCAGGGAGTCGTAGCCAGGCTGGGGGCACACAGGGCACCAGCCCCAGTACTGCATGGTCCCCTACTTGGGGGGCCCCAGAGAAGCGGCATCACCTGACCCAAGCGTGCAGTGACCGGGCCTGGCTGGCTGGAGTGTGGCCAGAAGTGGGTCCCGGGCCCTGAGCGCTGCTCCCCGAAAGAGACAGGGGGTCTCAGAGCAACAGAAAAAGGAGCACAGCAGCCCCCACCCAAGCAATAATAAAGCTTTCCATGCACTGTTGGGGCAAAAAAAACCACATTTCTGGTCCTCCAAGCAGCACCAGAAACATCCCCCAGAAATAGCCCCTATATTCACGCAGTCGACCCGGGTTCGATTCCCAGCATCCCACATGGTCTCCCGAGTACTGCCAGGAGTAATTCCTGAGTGCAAAGCCAGGAGTTGCCCCTGAGCATCGCCGGGTGTGACCCGAAAAGAAAAAAAAAAAAAAGAACAGCCCCTATGTACTGCCAAAAAACAAACAACACTACCCCCTCCCCAAAAAAAACCAAACTAATTTAATTTCTGGACTCAAAGGCAAAGAATATAACCTATTCAAGGATGAAGGGGCCGGAGCGATAGTCCAGCGGGGAGGTGCTCGCCTTGCATGCGGCCAACCCGGGTTCGATTCCCGGCACCCCATATGGTCCCCCGAATACCACCAGGAGTGATCCCTGCGTGCAGAGCCAAGAGTCACTTCTGAGAATCATTGGGTGTGGCCACCCCCCCCCAAAAAAATAAAAGGATCAAGGGACCCTGGCAGCAAGGAGAGCAGTGTGGTTCTCAGTGTTTCAGGGGCGTCTATCCAGGCTCCGTGGTGCTGGAGCTCCCAAGGGTGGGGGTGGAGGGACGTGGCTTCCCTGGAAGACAGATGAGCACGACTGAAGCTGGGGGATGCACATTTTGGCTTGGAAGCTGGAACACTGGGACCTCCCGGAGCTGAGCAGCAGGAAAGCCTCTGGGGGTGGGGGAGGACAGGAGCGGCCTCTGGCCAGGTACAGTCTGAGCCCCCAATACCCACTCACCCAGCAGCAACCCCAGGAGAGAGGCTTGAAAGCCAAAGAAGAGGCGTGAGGCCCTGGGTTGGGTCCCGGCAGAGCAAACCCGGAGGAATTAGAGAGGAGACGAGGCCACATCAGGCCCAGCACGGAGCCCGCCCGGCAGGGATCTGAGCGTGAGGCCCCATGCTGAGAGCCTGCAACCGACCACCCGGACCCTAGTGCTGGACAGCGGGTGGCCCTGGCGGCCCCCAGCACAACACGGAGCCGGGCAGATCTCAGTGCATTGGGAAGAGGCTCACACAGACCCAAACGGCGGCCCCCAAATATGGTGGAGGTAACAGGACCAGGAAGGCCAGCCCAGCCCGCTCCAGCCCCATGGGGCAGGGAAGCATTCGGGGACCCTCGGCCACAGGGACACCCTCTGTCCCTGGCAGCATCAGTGACACCCGTCAAGGCCCAGAAGCCCAGAAGCCATAGCAGGGCACAGTCGGGCCCGGGATGCCAACACACAGCAGTGCGGGGATTGAGAGGGAGCATGACATGGCCAGAAGTCACGACCAGGACGCGCCGGGAGCCCCGAGCCTCGGCCCTGCATGCTGGCGGGGTGCAAAGCCACACCATGACCATTTTGGACAACAGCCGATCATCTCTCTTTCCTTTGGATGTTGGAGCACACCCAACAGTGCTGGGGGCTCGTAGGTGCCGAGGCGCAAGCCTAGGTCTCCTGCACACAAAGCCAGGGCTCTAGGGCAGGCCCCGGGTTCCTTCCCGGCACACACAGCAAAGCGAACCAACAAAATCCACGTCCAGCAAATCAATTGAGGGAAGGTTTCGGGGCACTTCCCAGGGACTGGGGAGAGAGAGCACAGTGGGGAGGACGCTTGACCTGCTGGCGGCCCACCTGGGTTCGATTCCTGGCACCCCCTCAGGTCCCTCCCCCGCCAGCCCGCCAGGACTGATCCCTGAGTGCAGAGCCAGGAGGAATCCCTGAGCACTGCCGGATGTGGCCCACGGACAAATCCCACCCCGTACCCCCTCAAAGGGGAGGCTTCCTTTTCACTTTACTTTTTTATTTATTTTGGGGTTTGTGGGCCACGCCCAGCAATGTGCAGGGCTTCCTCCTGGCTCTGTGCTCAGGGATCACTAATAGTGAGACCTGGGGACCCTGTGGGATGGCAGGGATCGAATCCAGGTTGGCCACATGCAAGGCGAGCGCCCTCTCTGTACTATCTCTCTGACCCTACCCCCAAATTTTTTTCATAGAAGAATGAAAACAGAAAAGGAGAAGGCAGGGGTTGGAGTGAGAGCACAGTGGAGAGGGGGCTGGCTCGCCTTGCACGTAGCTGACCTAGGTTTGACCCCCGGCATCCCACATGGTCCCCTGAGCACCACCAGGAGTGATTCCTGAGTGCGGAGTCCGGAGTAAGCCCTGAACATTGCCAGGTGTGGCCACCCCCCCTCTCCCCCATCCACCAAAATAAAGAGAGAGCGGGGAAGGCAGGCTGGAGAGGCAGAACCAGGGTTAAGGCTCTTGCTGGCTGCATTTGATCCCGGGTTACAGGGTCCTGTGGGCTGGAGTGATAGCACAGCGGGTAGGGCGTTTGCCTTGCACTGGCCGACCCGGGTTCGCTTCCTCCGCCCCTCTCGGAGAGCCCGGCAAACTACCGAGAGTATCTCACCCGCACAGCAAAGCCTGGCAAGCTACCCGTGACGTATTCGATATGCCAAACACAGTAACAACAAAGTCTCCAATGGAGACGTTACTGGGCCCGCTCGAGCAAATCGATGAACAATGGGAGGACAGGACAACGCAGTGCTACAGGTCCTGTGGGTACCACTCAGAGTCACCCCCAGGCACAGAGGTTGGACCACTGATGGGTGTGGCACCAAGCCCCACCCTCCCAAAAGAAGAGAGGGGTGAGGAGATAGCAGTACATAAAATAGGCTGCTGGAGAACATTGGTGTGGTCCTTTCTCCCTGCAAGGCGTTTAGGCTTACTAAGTTACATCCGTCAGAGTCACTCCCATTCATCTTTAACATCTGTGGATCACCCATTTCCCCTAACCCTGTGACTGGTAAAGTCAGATTCTTCAGCGATCGCTGGATTTTGTATCTGTAAGGGAAATACTGCTTTTCTCTTTCCTTTATGCCAGTTTACGTTAAAGTAATGTCCCTTCTGTAGAGACACAGGTAGACAGTTCATGCTATGCTTTTGTAACTTGGGAGTTCATTGACTCCAAATCCTATTTACTCCTGGGCATCTATCATATTTACTCGACTTAAGCCTCAATTGCCCTTAGTTCCTCGCCCCCCAAAGGCAGGGTCCCTACGAGGGACTGGATGGACCCAGGGCAAGCCGTAAGTTACCCTGGCATCGAACAGGGATAGGCCAAGCACCACAAAACTTGTAAGTGAAGAGCAGAGTCATGGACAAACTCTGTCAGGCACCAAAAAGAAGTAACTGGATAAGGATCCTGCTGGGGTTAGGAAAGACTAACCTGGCCTGAGGACTGTAGTCTGGGATAGACAGCGAGATGTCCCCAGGAAAGCCACCCTTTAGGCTTAATATATCTCTTACTGTGTCCATCCAAAATGACGAGAAAGGGCTGGAGCAATAGTACAGCTGGTTGGGCATTTGCCTTGCATGCAGCCGACCCGAGTTCAATCCCTGGCAACCCATACGGTCCCCCAAGCACCACCTGGAGTGGTTCCTGAGTGCAGGGCCAGGAGGAAACCCTAAGCGTTGCTGGGTGTGGCCCCCCAGAAAAAATATGTAGAGAAAGATTATTAAGAAGTAAATTTAGGATGACTGTTTAAACGGATTTGGACTAAGCACAGGAGAAATATGCCCTTAGATGAAATTGGGCAGATCTCCTAGCAGGATGAGATTTTATCATAGCTTCCCAGAAAGGCGTTATATATGTTGATTGTGCTACCTCACCTCTGTGCAATTATCATACCTTTTTTTTTTTTTGGCTTTTTGGGTCATACCTTGCCATGCACAGGGGTTACTCCTGGCTCTGCACTCAGGAATTACCCCTGGCGGTGCCCAGGGGACCATATGGAATGCTGGGAATCGAACCCGGGTTCGTACAGTAATCAGCCGCGTGCAAGGCAAACGCCCTACCCGCTGTGCTATTGCTCCAGCCCCTACACCGACCTTTGATGTCTGGCTCTTAACTAACGCTGGGGGATGGGAATGGGGGAGGGTGAAACTGGAAACAGGAATGAGGCAGTGTGAGTCGAGAACGGAGACGAAGACTGGAATAAACGGTGACTGTGATCACCAACTAGCTTGGCGGGCTGGTGCCCTCCTCCATGCGGCTGGCCGGGGTGGGTGGAGACGCGGCTGATAGTCACGGTTTAATGCGTGCGGCTGCACCCACACTTTTTGAGCTCACCACAGGCTCTGCGGCAGGCACCCCTCACCCATCCCTCAGCACCCCGGGGTGCCCCCAAGTAAGAGAGACTCTGGGACCGGCCTCACCGTAGGATGTGGTGGGCCCCAGCTCACTGGCCGCGTCTGCCATGTACTGGGCCAGCAGCTCCCCGTTGGTGACTCGCGAGGGGACCTTCCTGTCCAGCTTCTCGTACAGGAACTCCTCCACGCGGGCACCTGCGGGAACAGCGCCCTCAGCGCCTGCCCCACGGGCGACACCCCCACCCAGCCCAGCCCGGCCCCGGCACCCGCACTCACTGGGGTTGGGCTGCAATAACACCTCCGTCTGCCGCAGGATTTTCTCCGTCCAGTTCTTGGTGCTGTCTGCCCGGGCCAGGAGGTTTTCAAAGTGGGCGTCCAGCTCTGTCTTCTCGGCCTGGCCAAACTTCTCCTCTGTGAACTGAGAGGGGTGGGGTCGGCGGGGGAGAGGACTGTCCCTACCCTCCCCCCACACACACACACATACACACATACACCCCACAACTGGAACTCAGGCCCTAAGAGCAAGAAAGTTCCAGACCCGTTGCATGACCTCTGTCAAATCATAGCGGGTGCTGGGCCGCCTCTGGCATAGTGATGTTCAGCCGGGGGCGGGTGGGGTGGGGGACTCGGCTGCTTCTGGAAACCCCCTAGAAGCCACAGGTTCCCGCTCCGACCTCAGACACACACGTGTATAAAGTCTAGCAAGGAACCTGGCCAGCGTGGGGCCTTCAGGTCTGCAGGGAAGAAGGGAAGACTGTGGAGAAAGGGATGGAGGGGCAGGGGGCTTGGGGCTCAAAGATGTGGGGCGAGGACTGGAGCGATGGCACAGCGGGGAGGGCGTTTGCCTTGCACGCAGCTGAGCCGGGTTCGATTCCTAGCATCCCATAGGGTCCCCTGAGCACCACCAGCAGTAATTCCTGAGTGCATGAACCAGGAGTAACCCCTGTGCATAGCCAGGTATGACCCAAAAAAGCAAAAATAAAAGATGTGGGGTGAGAGCACAGCAGGGAGGGTGCTTGCCTTGCACACGGCTGACCCAGCCTCGATCCCCGGCACCCCTTAGGGTCTCCTGAGCACCACCAGGAGTGATCCCTGAGTGCAGAGCCAGGAGGAACCCCTGAGCATCGCCGGGTGTGTCCCCTAAAATAAAACAAACAAACAAACAGGGGGCCCCTGGAGTGAGGAGCGAGATAGTACTGAGGTTAGGGCGTTTTTGCCTTGGGTGTGGCCAACCCGGGTTGAATCCTCCGGGTTTGATCCCCGATGCCCAACAACCCATATGGTCCCCCGAGAACCGCCAGGAGCAGTTCCTGAGTGCAAAGCCAGGAGTAACCCCTGAGCATCACCGGGTGTGACCCAAAGAGAAAAAAAAAGAAAAAACGGGCTGTTGAGTTTCGTGTCTCCTTTGGAGACTCAGGGTGGGAGATGTGGAGTGAGGAGGTTGGGGGGTGGGGGTGGTCGCTGGTGCCCCCAGGGCTGCAGCTGCTGTGAGTGGACAGGCAGCAGGAGAGGCCACTGCAGGGGGGCTGGCAGAAGGCGGTTCTGAAAACTTGGGGGTTTCCAGGGGGTCCCAGTAGACACCCAGAAACCAGCCAGGCCCAGCAGGAGCGGCCTGTTTGCCCCTCGGCGTGCTCTGGCCGGGGCTGGGGTCACACAGCAGGACATGTGGCAGGACAGATCCATCAGGGGAGACGAGGACCCCCAGCACCAACCCCCTGCCCCCCACGCTCCGGGAACAATCACAGTGTGACCACCGCAGCCTCGCAGACACCAGGCCCTTCCCAGGACCAGGCAGGGGTGAATCACTGGTGCGGGTGAGCTCGCCTCACCAGCCAGCCAGCCACCATTAATTATGCACCAGGCAGGGCTGGGGTTTCTCCGGGCGGGGCCGGTGCCTGCAGCACCCGTGGCTCTGGGCACCACCCTCCCCCTCCCCCCATCCCTCCCCACCCTGTCACCCCCTCACAGCCAGGGGGAGGAGGGCACAGAGCACAGAGCAGCGTAGAACCTGCTGCCCTCAACGCTGCCGGGAAGTTTCTGGAAGGCACCTTCTCTGCCACCCTAAGCACCCGGCTGGGGCCTGCTGTGTGTCAGTGGTCACTGGTCACTATCCACACTGTCCCCATCGGCCACAGCCTTGGGGTTCTTAGTGTTCATCGGTCACAGTTCTTAGGGTGCATGAGGGACCCCAGCCGCCAGGTTGCCCCTGCAGGGGCCCCAAACCTGCATTTGGCAGCCCCCATACCCCAGCTGCCCCCATGCCCCACCCAGCCCCTGCCTCCCTCTTGGTGCCACCCACTGGGCTGGGCCAGGCTGGGGTATGCCCCAGCACCCCCACCCAGATCCCCCAAGCTCAGGGCACTCTCCCGGGTCTAGAACCTCCGTGCCAAGAACTCCTGCCATCTGGGGCTGGAGTGATAGCACAGCGGGTAGGGCGTTTGCCTTGCACGCGGCCAATCCGAGTTCGATTCCCAGCATCCCATATGGTCCCCTGAGCACTTCCAGGAGTGATTCCTGCGTGCATGAGCCAGGAGGAACCCCTGAGCATCGCTGGGTGTGACCCAAAAAATAAACAAACAAACAAAAAAAAAAAACAACTCCTGCCATTCCCCCCTTTGGCCCAGCACTGGGGCCAGGCACCCACCATCTGGAGGCGGGTACAAGCCCGGAAGATACTAAGTGGGCAAAGGAGAAGCCCACCCTAGGCCGACGCTCGGAGGTCTGGGACATGATCCCCGAGCAATGCCAGAGACAAGCTCCAGCATCTCCGGGCATCGGTGTGGCCCTAAGCCCCCAGGATCCCCGTCCTGCGGCCAGGGGCCAGCCCTGAGGATGCCAGGCGTGCCCGGGGCGGCTGGGCGCGTCGGAGGCGGAGTGTGAGGGCGCTGGCAGACAGCGGGTGGGCGAGGAAGCTGGAGACAGCCTCTATTTATAAAGCTGCTGTCCCCCGCCTCCCGGGGCCCAGGACCTGTGCTGCGCGCGCCAGGCCCAGCGGGACCCGGGGCCAGGCCAGCCCAGCCCACACGGGAGGCCTGGCAGGCGCCGGCCAGGTCGGGTTCCAGGCCCACTGGAGCAGCAACGCGGCAGATCAGGTTCTCTCCGATGGAGAGATACGGCGGGGAGCGAAGGCTCCGCCCTGCAGGGGCTTGTCCAGGGGGGGCTGGACACAGGCAGCCCCCGGCCGGCTGGGGACAGGCAGCACACCCGCGCGCCGCTGGCTCTCCGGGGACGCTGTGCTTTCTAGTAAACACGGCAGATGGTCGTCCAGGCGCCAGCCGGCCACAGCCCGGGCTTCTGCCCGCCGCCAGCCCCCAGGCCCACCCGCCAGCGCCGCACCCGGGGAGCACAGCCTGCCCAAGGTCACGCAGCTCGGGAGCACAGGCTCCCCTTAAAACGTCCCTGGCACCAGCCTCGGCTCCACCACCCCATTTCCCAGACGGACAGACCGAGGCCCCCCACCCAAGGTCACGAGAGGTGCAGGCGCACCCGGCGCTGCCTCGGTCTCTCCGGCCGCACGGAGAGGGCCTGCTCCAGCGTCAGCACCGTGGGCCTGGCCAGCTTCCCACGGAAGGGCCCGGCCGAGACCCCGCCACTCCCGGGAGGGATGGGGCGGCCAGCGGAAACGGGCCCCGCGCGGACAGGGCAGAAAGGAAGTGACCGGCCCCCCGGCTTCCGGACGGACGCGCCAAGGGAGGGCGAGGGAGCGGGGGGCTGCTGCGTCGGCCCATTGCACCGGCGCGGACACTGAGGCCGCGGGCAGCCCCTGCGGCCGGGCCGGCCTGCCGGGCGCGGTCCCCGCGGGGCCGGCGGGGGAGGGAGGCGCCGTCCGCCCCGGCCCGGCCCGCTCCCCTCTCGGCCGGGCGGCGCGGGCCCGGGCCCGGGGAGCTAACCTGGCCGCCGGGGCCACCTCCCCGCGCGCCCCGCCGGACACCGGGCCGCGGCCTGGCCCGACCCCGCCCGGGCCCGGAGGGCGCGGCGGCAGCGCGGGCGCCGTGTCCCGGCCCGCGGCGCGCGGGGTCGCGGCAGGGCGCCCCGCGGCGGGATGCAGCCCCCCGGCCGCGACCCCGCGCACATCCCGGCCCCGCCGCTCACCTGCACGGCGCGCGTGAAGAAGATGCCCGCGTCCGACGCCAGCTTCTTCATGTTGAAGTCCATGGCGCGCCCAGGCCGGCCGCGCCCGGCCCCAGGCAGCCTGGCCGCCCCCCGCGCGCCGCCGGGGCCCGCACCCCGCCCACCTGCTGCCGCGGGTCGCCGTCCGCGCGCGCCGCCGCCCGCCGCCCGCCGCCCGCTGCGCCGAGCCGGCCGAGCCGAGCGCGCGGGGCGGGGCCTCGGGCGGCGGGGCGGGGCCTCGGGCGGCGGGGCGGGGTCTAGCTCGCGGGGCGGGGCCTCGGGCGGTGGGGCGGTGCCTTCGGTCTATGGGCGGGGCCTAACGCGCGGGGCGGAGCCTCAGGGGCTGTGCGCGGGACCGAGCGCGCGGGGCCGAGCCTCTGGGACGATGGGTTGGGGCCGAGCGCGCGGGTCCGAGCCTCGGGCGGCAGGCGAGGCCGAGCGCGCGGGGCGGAGCCTCCGGGCGGTGGGGCGGGGCCGAGTGCGCAGGGCGGAGCCTCCATGACAGAGCCTCCGAGAGGTGGGGGCCGGGCCGAGCGTGGGGGCGGGGCCGAGCGCATGAGGCGGGGCCGCTGGAAGGCGGGGCGTAGGGCGGTGGGGCAGGGCCTAGGGCGGTGGGGCAGGGCCTAGTGCTCGGGGTGGGGCCGAGCGTGTGGGGCGGAGCCTCAGGCGGCGAGGCGGGGCCGAGTGCGCAGGGCTGGGCGGAGCCTCCGGGCGGAGCCTCCAATGAGGGAGCCTCTGAAAGGTGCGGACTGGGCCAAGCGCACAGGGGCGGAGCCGCCTAGCGACGGACCTGGACGGAGCGCCAAGGGCGACAGGGAGGGGCCTAGCGCTCAAGGAGGAACCTCAGGGGGCGGTGGGCGGGGCCAAGTGCGTGGGGCGGGGCCTCTGGGCGGTAGGGTGGGGCCTCTGGGAAGTGGGGCGGGGCCTCTGGGCAGTGGGGCGGGGCCTCTAGGACTGGGGAAGGAGATTGAGAAGGGTTTGGCAGAGCTCTCAGAGATGGCCGGGGAGAGATGTGTGCTTAAAGTAGACAAAGGACCAACCGTGATAGCCTCTCAGTACCTGTATTGCAAACCGTAATGCCCAAAAATAGAGAGGATGGGGGAAATTGTCTGCCCCGGAGGCAGAAGAAAGGCTGGGTTGGGGGAGGGATATTGGGGATATTGGTGGTGGAAAATGTATGCTTGTGGAAGGATGGGTGTTCCATCATTGTATGACTGAAACTCAAACATGAATGCTTTGTGACTGTTCTCATGGTGATTCAATTTTAAAAATTAAAAAAACAAAACAGATGGCTGGGAGTGGCCCTTGGGGTGGAGCTGCCTGGGCAATCCTCTCGCTGTTGCTGCCCCTGGTGGGCCTCTCTCTCTCCTCCTCCTATCCCCAGCACCCCCTTGCCTCTCTCCCATTTGGTGTTTTGGGTTTGTTTTGTTTTGTTTTGGGGTCACATCAGGTGGTGCTCAGGGCTTACTTCTGGCTCTGAACTCAGGGATCACTTCTGGCAAGGGCTTGGAGAACCGTACTTGGCGTCTGGGATCGACTCAGGGCAGACAGGTGCCAGACGAACATCCTATCCATTGTACTATCGCTCCTTAAACTGCGGGGTCCCAACCCTTTGTCAAGTAATGGTGACTTAAAAATATTCTTCTGGGGCCAGAGCAATACAGCGGGTAATGTGCTTGCCTTGCACGCGGCTGACCAGGGTTCAATCACTCGCACCCCATATGCCTCCCGGAGCACCTCCAGGAGTAGTCCCTGAGTGCAGAGCTAGGAGTAAGCCCTGAGCGCCACACATTGTTTCCCCCAACCAAAAAAAAAAGAAAAGTAAAGAGCTTGCAAATAGAAAAAAATGTAAGAATTTGGTGTTGGTGTACAGAGGTTAGGGCACTTGCCTTGCACACGTCCCTGCTTGCGCAGGTTTTATCCCCAGCAACCCACACAGCCCCCTAAGTCCACCAGGAGTGAACCCTGAGTGCAGGGCCAGGAGTGAGCCCTGAACACCGCTGAGTGTGGCCCACGCCCCAAAAAATGTCTCTATCTGGGCCGAAGTGATAATACAGTGTGTAGGGCATTTATTTGCCTTGAACATGGCTAACCCAGGTTCAATCCCCATAATCCCATATGGTCCCCCGAGCACCGCCAGGAGTAATTTCTGAGTGCAGAGACAGGAGGAACCCCTGAGCATCACCAGCTGTGACCCAAAAAGCCAAAAAAAAAAATAAGTCCCTATTTGTATGGCACACTCAGCAGGCTCAGGGGCTGGAGCGACAGCACAGCAGAAAGGTGTTTGCCTTGCAAGCAGCCAACATGGCCAACTCGAGTTCGATTCCTCCGCCCCTCTCGGAGAGCCCGGCAAGCTACCAAGAGTATCTCGCCCGCACGGCAGAGCCTGGCAAGCTACCCGTGACATACTCGATATGCCAAACACAGTAACAACAAGTCTCACGATGGAGACGTTACTGGGCCCGCTCGAGCAAATCGATGAACAACTGGAGGACCGTGACCGTGACCTATTTGTATGGAGTGGTGATTAATCCTCATGTGACTCAGGTACATGCAATTCATCAGCTCTTTGTACATTCCTATGTTTGTGTTCCCGTGTGCTCATCATGTGTTTCTATTTACCAGGATGACTGACTACTAATACTTTTATATAGTGTCTCCATCATTAATTTAGCCTGCTATGCCATCTTTCATCGTACGCATAAGTTCATGCACATGTCAATATACTTGTGTGTCTGTTCATGCGATAGCTCCCTGAGCACAGCTACAGAATAAAGCATTCAGGAGAGAGTTGTTATAGATGGCAGGAAAGACTGTTCAGGAGGGGTGTTACAGTGGCATTCTTGCGGTAGGGAGACGGTTGGGCTCAACTCCAGTGGAAGTGGTTCCAAGGGCTGGAACACCTGCTTCAGGTTCAAATCTGCCACCGTCTGGTTCCCTAAGCACCACCAGCGTACACTTTCCAAAAAAAGACAAGACGAAAACAATCGGATGAGAGATTTATAGCCAAGGAACTGGGTAGGGGGTCAAAGGACAGAGTCAGGGCAGAGTATCAAGGAGAGGAGGTTTCCTGCTGAGGGCAGGCAGAGAGAAGAGAAGAAGGAACCTGGAGTGGAGAATGATCAATTCCATCCGAAGGGCACCGTGGTCAGCTGAGGGGGCTTTGCGCAAGTCCTCCGCAGGACTCTTGCTAAAACTGCACTCTGCGCCTTGTCCAGTAGAGGGCTCTGCAGAGCCTGGACTGGGTTGCCAGCAAGGAGAAAGTGTGGGCGTCTACTATCTGCCAGGCGCGGGTCCAGGCTCCGCGGATGCAGCAAAGAGCCAAACAGGGCCCACCCGTTCTTGCAAAGAAATATGGAACATAGCAAGTGGAGGGTCCTGGAACGAAAAACACGGTGGGGGGAGGGGAGAGAGCACCAGCCAGGGGCTGGGGGCAATGATGGCTCACCCCACAGTCCCAGTCTCTATGCATCACCCGTTTCATTCGTTTCCCACTCGACTACATGGGTTTGTTTTTGTTTGTTTCTCAGTACCCTGGAGGATTGATCCGCAGGCTTTCGAGCCCTGGCTCTTGCAGTATTGACCAAAATGCCAGGCCAGCCTGAGCGCTAAGTGGATGATTACCTAAGCTCCTCCTAAGATGCTCATTGTAAGGGACAGGAAGCTGAGGTTCAAAGAAGCTAAGTGATTTGTCTGAGGTCACAAGAGGAGAAAGGGGGAGATTAGTCCTGGATCCGCAGGAGTGGAGCTGGACTCCTTTTCCGTGGGTAATCTACAGCCACGCTCCCTCCGCTGCTTCCCAGATCAAAAATGTCAGGTTCTTTCTCTTGCATCTGGGTCACAGTCCTCTGCTCCCAGACGAGGCTTTCAGGCTGTTTGCAGCAGATTCCTTCCATCTATGTTCTTTGGTCTTCCGGAGATTTCCATCTCCCCACGGGAGCCCCAGTGGGGCCCTGGTCTCTCCACATTCCCAAATTTCTCTTTTTAAGGTAGTATTACATTTCACAAAAGTGTCAGGACTGGAGAGATAACATAGTGGGTAGGACACTTGCCTGGCACACGGCTGACCTTGGTTTGCTCCCTGGCACCCCAAGTTCCCCCAGGCACTGCCAAGAGTCAGTTCTGAATGAAGAGCCAGGAGTAAGCCCTGAGCACTGCTGGGTGTGGCCAAAAACTTGGAAAAAATATAGTGTAACGTATCTACTGCTGTGTTCCCATATCTGAGCAGAGAGAAAGTGGTGCAGGGAAGATCAAGGGTTGACTAAATGAAGAAATGGAACTTTGCTGATTTCTTTGTGTATTCTTTGTTTTGGGTCATACTCCGAGGGGCTCGGGTATTTTTGGCCATGAGCTCAGGGATCATTCCTGGAGGTGCTCAGGGAACCATGTGAGACTGAGGATCAAACTGGGTCAGCTGCATGCCTGTTTTAAACCTGCACTTTCTCTCTGTTGCTGACGAGAGTCGTCAGCACCACAGCACTGACGATTATAATTTAACTAGATGTGCTGAGCTCTCCACAGTTGTTAAAGGGCTGCCAGTGTTATTTTTTTGTTTTGTTTTTTGCTTTTTTGGTCAAACCCGGCGATGCACATGGGTTACTCGTGGCTCTGCACTCAGGAATCACTCCTGGCAGTGCTCGGGGAACCATGTGGGATGCTGGGAATCGAACCCGGGTCGGCCGCGTGCAAGGCAAACGCCCACCCGCTGTATTATCTATCGCTCCAGCCCGGCTGCCAGTGTTTTCCCTTCACCAATGCCCCTCATCTCAGGTGCAGCCCGATTCCATCCCATTTCATGCTGGGATAAGCTTGCCTACGTGATCCAGCTAAGGTGGTAGGATTCACTCCGCCAGCCCCCAGTCCAGTGCTGCCGCAGGTACAGTTATGCTGCCAGAAGGGAACCCAAGGGCTGGAGCAATAGCAGAGCGGGTAGGGCGTTTGCCTTGCACGTGGCCGACCTGGGTTCGATTCCCAGCATCCTATTTGGTCCCGCGAGCACCGCCAGGGATAATTCCTGAGTGCAGAGCCAGAATAACCCTGTGCATCGCAGGGTGTGACCCAAAAAGCGGAAGAAAAAAAAAAAGGGAACGCAGCTGGAAGACTGCCAAGCTGGGATAACAGTTTCTTCTTGTTGTTGTTTTGTTTTTGGGCAACACTGGCGTTGCTCAGGGTTTAGTCCTGGTTCTGCGCTCAGGAATCACTCCCGGTGGGCCTTGGGGGACTATGTATGTGTTGGCGGGAATTGGAACCCCGGTGGGCTGCACGCCAGGCAAGCGCGCCCAGGCTGCTGTCCAGTCCCATCGTCACTCCAGCCCCTGGGTGACGGTTTCAAGTCGGGGACGCAAGGGCACTTTCTCCTGACGAAAAGTGGAGAGTGGCGAATTTCCTAGAAGATGCGGCGGAGAGTCCCCAAGGCGCTGGCATTTGAAAACGGGCGTTTTTGAAGGACCAGAGACATTTGTCTCTCCGCCGCCGCCGTCCGGAAAGCCCCGCTCGCCCGGCCTCGGCCCCTTTAAGAGAGGGCCCGCCCATTGTGGCCATCCGGATCCCCGGGAGTCCCGACGTCCAATCGGAGGAGTCGGGAGAGCATTTCCGCGCCTCAACCGCACTAGGGGGCGGGGCGACGGGGGAGGAGGGGCGTGCCCGGATTGGCCCCGGCCTCCTCCTCATTGGTCAGAGGCCGGAGGCGCGCGGAGCGGTGCGAGGACGCTTATTGGTCCGGCGCGCGTTGGGCCCAGCGCGAGGCCACGCCCTCCCGAGGGCTCGCGCTTGGTTGCGCGGGCGCCGGGGAAGGAGACGCTGCCCTTCCGCAGCGATGGGCGCCCGGGTGAGTGCACGGGGCGCCGGGCTGGGCGGGCGGCGAACCCGGGCGCAGCTGCAAGGAGACTCGGGCGCCGGGATGGAGGGCAGGCGGGGCGGGGGAGGTCTGCGCGCGGGGGTGCCCGGACAGGTTCCGAAAAAGGGGGTGTTGCTGGGGGGTCGGGGTGGCAAGTGCCCGGTGCCCGGCACGGTGACTGCCCGGTGCCCGGCACGGTGACAGCCCGCTGCAGAGGGGACTCGTGCTGCGGGAGTCTCGCCGGGGCTCGGTCGAAGGGGCCGCTCGGGCCGGTCCTTGGCAGGGGTCGCCCGGCGCAGGGGCCGAGCTGCCCCATCCCCCCCACCCCACCCCCGATCGCATTGGGCACTCGGGCCAGGAGAGTGTCGAAAGTGCCCGGTGGGAGGGAGGAGGAGGAGGAGGAGGCGCCGGGCCAAGGTTGCCGGGCAGGTGACGTCCAGGTGCGTCGGCGTGGCGGGAGCCGCGCCACAGGCCGCCTGGCCTCTCCCCTGGTGCCCTGGCGGTGGTGCCACCGGTACCCGGCGCTGGCTTTCCTCCCGCCCGGGGGAGGGCCTTGGAGGAGTGGGATGGACAGGCGCTGCCCCCGCCTGCGCGCGGGCGGCCCCAGGGTGCCCGGCGAGCCGAGTCCTCTCGGGTGCAGGAGCGACTCGACTCGGGCCGGTGCCCGCAGCCCTGGGCTCCACCTTTGGCATCTCTCGCCGCCCCCCACCCCCTTCCTCCGGCCACATCCACCGGGTTCCAGCGCGGAGAGTCTTTTGTGAGTGACCGTCCCCTTCCCAGCCGGGTCCCCTCGGTCCCTGAGAACTCAGGCTTCTGCTCCCTTTGCCCGCGTTCTCTCGGTCCCCGGTGGCTGATGTTAACGGGGCCCTGACCCCTGGCGGTCAGCGACGGAGCTCCTGGCAGGCAGGCTAGCTGGTACCCAGGACCCTTCCCCTGGTCCGGGTGCCCCCACTCAGGCACCACCACCCCAGGAACCCACCCCCCACGAGCAAGTTCAAGTTTGCCTCCTTCCCACGGCCCGGGGTCAGGGTACAGCTCCCTTCCTTCCGCCTGAGGTCCCCGGAGACCGCGGCAGCTCCCCCCCAGGCCTTTGTGGGGGGCACCCTCCTGTCCCTCTTGAGGACTGACCTCTGCATGGGCAGAGCTCTTATTTGCTGGTTTTGGAATGGGGTATCCTGGGGGGGGGGGGAACTCCCAGAGGGAAATTGCCCCCGAAAAGTGGTGGAGCCTGGGCTGACCCCAGTCAGATGCAGTGGGCGTTCCTCTGAGTATGGGTTTGTTTGTTGTTGTTTTTTTCCCTCGCTTTTTGGGTCACACCCGGCAATACTCGGGTTCCTCCTGGCTCTTCGTTCAGGAATTAACTCCTGGCGGTGTTTGGGGGGCCCTATGGGATGCCAGGGATGAAACCCCGGGTCAGCCTCGTGCAAAGCAAACGCCCTCCCCACTGTATTATCGCTACAGCCCCAGAGTATGGATTTTTGTGGGTTTTTTTTGTTTGTTTGTTTGTTGATTTGCATTGTGGTCATACCCAGCGATGCTCAGGCATTAACTCCTGGCTCTGCACTCAGGAAGCACTCCTGGTCTTGCTCAGGGGGACTGTCAGGAATCGAACCTGGGCTGACTGGGGTGCGAGGCAAGAGAGCCTCCCCATTGTTCAGTGGCTCTTGCCCCAATTCTTGAGTCTGATGTCCAGGTGCACTCGGGCAGAATCTGGACTCTGCCTCCTCCACTGTGTGACTTTGGACACCTGGCTTGACCTCTCTGTGTCCTCTTTGGAAATGGGGGCGGGGGCAGGGGCGGGCGAGCGCACCTGCATCCCTGGATTATAGTGACTCAGGAGAAACCTGTGTGGACCAACTCAGCCCTCAGCCCACGCTCCCGGGGGCCCCAAGCTTGGTTATTTGAAGCGCTTTCCTGCTGTTTTCATAATACACCATCCCGGAAGTTGTCTTACAAGTTTATTCCTGGCTTTGTGGGCGGTGAAAAAAGATGCGTTTGTTCTTGGTCAGTGGCCTGGCCCTTGGGAGGCCGTAGACTTTTCAGCCTTGTTGGGCAGAGGGGCCCTGCGTTTAAAATTGCTGGGGAAACCGAGGCACGGAGCCCCAGATGTGAGACCACCGCCCCTCCTATTCCCCCGGTCCTGGGCTATCCCTAGCCTCAGGCCCTCTGCCTGCTGGGGAGGGGGCCGGGTACTCCTTGCTCCTTGCTCCCAGCGGCCCTGGGGCATGCTCGTGGGCAGGTCCTGGCTCTGACCTGGCCATCCATGTCTCAGCTCCGCCCAGGGGCCCACTGCTCTGCGCGTGGCTGTGTGACCAGGCGGTGGACGGCGCCCAGACCCCGGCCTGCCAACAGGTGAAGACGCCCGCAGGGACCTGGGAGCTGTGGTCTCCGGGGCTGTCATCGTGGTCGCCTGACCTGCCATGGCGTTCCGGAGGACGGAGGGTGTGTCCATGATCCAGGCCCTGGCCATGACGGTGGCTGAGATCCCCGTGTTCCTCTACACCACGTTCGGACAGGTAAAGGTGGGGGTGGCCGGTGGGCTTCCCGTCCCCCTCAGTTCCCAGGGACGCCGCGGCCTCTTCCAGCTGCCCCGACCCCACCCCACCACTGTCTCCTCTTTGGTTTGTTTCATTTAGGGGCCAGCGTCTGGCGGTGCTCAGGGCAGGGGCTGGGTCCCTCCCAGAGGTGGCGGTGACCCGAGCCTGAGTGGGCCGCCGAGAACTTTCTCTCGGGCCCGGTGTCTCCGTTCCTGGGTCCCTGAAACAGGCCCACGGGGCGTTTCTTGGCGGGAGCCTGGTTAAAATTGGCCTTTCTGTAGCTTTCCGACGTTGGTCCTGGGGGCTGTCTAATCACCGCAGCCTGTGCCCTTCGTGGGGAGGGGTAGGTGTTCGGATCCCCCTGGCAAGGCTTAGGGGCTCTCCATATCGGGGACCCTGTGAATCTGGAGCTCTCCATGCAGAGCGTTTGCTCCAGCCCGTTTGCACCTTAGCTGAGGCCCAGAGCCCACGTCTAGAAAAGGTTGGGGGGCTGGATAGGAGAGCCTGATGTCACAGGATCCCCGCGGCTACCGACCTGACCCCCGCGCTAGCAGCGCCCGCTGGCTGTGGACCCCGTGTGCCCTCGGCCTCATCACGTGTCTGACCCCAGCTCCCCCCCCCACACTTCCTGCTCGTGCTCCCGGTTCAGTGCTCCGGGACTAGGCCGTCCTGGGGCTCAGCCCGGGAGCCGCCTCCCCACCCGTCCCCCCCCCATGAGTGCCACCTTGAGGGCCTGCCTGTTCCTGCCCCCCGGCACTGCCCCCGGGCCTGACCCGTGGCTCCCTTCCTGCCCGCAGTCGGCCTTCTCCCAGCTGCGGCTGACACCAGGTCTCAGGAAGGTCCTGGTGGCCACAGCCCTGGGCACCGTGGCCTTGGCCCTCGCTGCTCACCAGCTGAAGCGGCGGCGGCGGAGGAAGAAGCAGCTGTGCCCCGAGCCCGGGGCCGAGCACCTGGGCTCCGTGCCCCTCCCGGTCCTCATGGCCAGGAAGGCCCCATCCGTGAAGAAAGGTACGTGTGGAGGCGGGCCGGGGTGCAAGGAGACACACCCCCGGGCAGTGCGGGTGCGGGGGGTCACGTGACTGGCCGTTGGCATTTTCCGGGGCTGGGGTCCGACTCTGGAATGGGAAGGGCTGTCATGGATTCTGCTCTCATTGAACATTCTGCTTTTTTTTGGGGGGGGGGATTCACACTCGGCGATGTTCAGGAATTCCTCCTGGCACTGCTCAGGGGACCCGATGGGATGCCGGGGATCGAACCCAGGTTGGCCGTGTGCAGGGCAAACGCCCTCCCCGCTGTGCTGTCGCTCCAGCACTAGACATTTTGCTTTCTAATATTTTGAATTTTGAGGGGTTGGAGGGGGGGTGTCAGGCCACAGCCGGTGGCTCTCTGTGCACGGGGTGTCACCCGGGTCAACCACACATGGAGCAAGCGCCCTCCCCTTCCAGCCTGTCCCTCCAACTCTGATGTGTGTGTGTGTGTGTGTCTACATCCAGCTGCGCTCAGGGCTCACTCCTGGCTCAGTGCTCAGGAATCCCTGTGCAGTGCTGGAAGTTCAACCCAGGTCAGCTGTGTGCAAAGAAAGGGCTCTCCCTGCTGTCTTATCTCTCTATCACTCTGCCCCTACCCCTTATTTTCATTTTATATTTATTTAGTTTTGCCTTTTAAGCCACACCTGGAGATGCTCAGGGGTTAGTTACTCCTGGCTCTGCCCTCGGGAATTACTCCTGGCCGTGCTCAGGGGACCAGATGGGGTCCTGGGAATTGAACCCGGCTTGGCCACAGGCAGAGAAAATGCTGTGCTATCGCTCTGGTCCTGTCAGTCATATTTTTTTAATTTAAAAAGTAAAAAAAGGGGGGGGGTGCTGGAGCAATGGCACAGCGGGTAGGGCGTTTGCCTTGCACGTGGCCGACCCGGGTTCGATTCCCAGCATCCCATGTGGTCCCCCAAGCACCATCAGGAGTAATTCCTGAGTGCAGAGCCAGGAGGAACCCCTGAGTATCGCCAGTGTGACCTAAAAAGCCCCCCCACAAAAAAAGAGTTAAACAAAATTTTTTCCCCCTCTCTCTTGGTTTGGGGGCCACTCCTGGCAGTGCTCAGGGATCCCGGGGCCTCCTGCTGAGCTGTCTCTTGGGCCTCTAAATTGGTGATTTATTTATTTACCATCTCCACCATCTCCTTCCCTTTGTTATTGGCACACACCTGGTGTCCCATGCTTGGCGGGGCTCCCGGGGAGGGGGCGGTGGGCACAGTGCTCACACAGTGCTGTCCAGGGCCTTGTGCTGGCCTCGCCCACGTCCCTTTCCTTGTGGTGTTCGCAGGGGGGCTACGTAGTACTGCAGTACTGTGCGCATGTGAGACACTGGGGGTCTGAAGTCATGCTCAGATGCTCGCGAGGCAGTGCTCCAAACCCCAGTGCTAGGCCTCCGCCGTCCCCCCTTTTAAATTCTCATTGAAAATGAAATTGTAGGGGCTGGAGCAGTAGCACAGTGGGTAGGGCGTTTGCCTTGCACGTGGCTGGCCTGGCCCCTGTACTCCGCATGCCCCCCACCCCGCTGAGCCCCGCCAGGTGTGGCCCCCAAACCGCAGAAAAACCCCAAATAGAGCAAGGCAATATCCACTGCCCGCTGCCCAGCTGCCAATGGTCCCGTCCAGCCGCTGCCTTGTCTCCTCCCTCCCTCTGCTGGCCTCTGCTGGTCTGTAACGGGCACAGGTGGCCTTGCCTGGAGGGAGGTGGAGCTCCCAGGCCAGCTTTCTCTTGCTCAAGCCCGGCACGCACCCCCCCTCCCCCCCCCCACACCCCTCCAGCTCTCTGCAACTTACTTTCTCTCTGGAAAAACCTGTCACCCCTGCCCCCATGTGAAAATGACTTTTGTTTGTTTGATTTTGCTTTTGGGGTCACACCGGGCGATGCACAGGGGTTCCTCCTGGCTCTGCGCTCAGGAATTACCCTGGCGGTGCTCAGGGGACCGTATGGGATGCTGGGAATCGAACCCGGGTCGGTTGCGTGCAAGGCAAACGCCCTCCCTGCTGTGCTATTGCTCCAGCCCCCTGAAAGTGAGTTTTAATTGTGAAGGCTCATGGCAAAAGGAAAGTTCCACCTTTGCATTTTGGGCCACACCTGACAGCGGCACCCAGGGTGGGGTCTGGGGCCCCGTTTGCACCTGGGGGCACTTGGGGGACCTTGTAAGAGCCGGGGATTGAACCTGGGGCTCCCCGCTCGCCAGGAGGACGCTGGCTTGGACCTTGCTTCACCAGCTGACTGAAGATGGGCAGTGCCTTGGGGTGGCTGGGGTGGGGTTCCCGTGGCCCTGGGGGCGGGGACAGCCTATGGCGGCCCCTGTGAGTCCCACCAGCTTTCTCTTTTCTCTCCTTCCCTGTTACTGTTGCATGTTTGGGTGTTTGTAGCCACATCCAGCTGTGCTCAGGGCTCATGCCTGAATTTGTGCTCAGAGATCTCTCCTGGTAGCTCAGGGGCCCATATAGAATTTTGGGGACCAAACTTGGGTCTTCCATGTGAAAGACAAGCGCCCTGCCCGCTGTGTAGTCTCTCTGGCCCCTTCTTTGAATTTACTGTAATGTAAAAATGTTACTGCCTTGAGGCCAGGCGATTGTACAGCTGGAGGGCACTGGCCTTGGATGTGGCCAACCTGGGTTCGATCCCCAGCATCCCATAAGATCCCCTGAGCACTGTCAGGAGTGATTCCCGAGTACAGAACCAGGAATTACCCCCATGTATCACCAGATGCTTTTGGGTTTTTTTTTTTTTTTTGGTTTTTGGGTCACACCCAGCGATGCTCAGGGGTTCCTCCTGGCTCTACACTCAGAAATTATTCCTGACGGTGCTCGGGAGACCCTATGGGATCCCGGGGATTGAACCTGGGTCGGCCACGTGCAAGGCAAATGCCCCTCCCACTGTGCTGTCGCTCCACCAGGCGCCTTTTGAGAGTCACAACTCCCTGCCCCCACCAAAAAAAAAAAGTTGTTGCCTCAAATCCTTTTCGGGAGGCAGAAAGCCCCCAGCCCCAAGTCCCTCACTCGGGTGCATGTCCCCCCTTCCCCGCCCAGAGTAAGGAAACCGCCTGGGCGGACCCCCATGTTTTCTGTTCCCAGCCCCTCCGGATGGGGCCTAGCCCTGTGCAGCGCCCGGAGGGTCAGCGGCCCCCGATGAGGGTAGTAGACCCCCAGGTGCTGCAGGGGAGCTGGACTGAGCGCCCCCTCTTTCTCCCAGGCTACTCCAGCCGCAGGGTCCAGAGCCCCGGGAGCAAGAGCAACGACACCCTGAGCGGCATCTCCTCCCTGGAGCCCAGCAAGCGCTCCGGCTCCTCCCACAGCCTGGCCTCGGTGAGCACCTGGTCCAAGGGCCCCTCGCACCCCCTGTGGTCTGTGCCAGCAGCCAATAGGGCCCCCCCCCCCGGAAAGCACGTCCCCAGGGAGGGACTCTGAAGGGACTTAGCTATTTATTTCGGGGGTGGTTTGGTTTTGTTTTTCAAGGCTTGAGTTTCTGTCTCCCAGGCCCTTATCGCTGTTTCTTTGCTTTGGGGCCATTCCTAGCACTGCTGGGGGTCTAAACCAGGGTCCCTGCCCACATCCTCAGCCCAGGCAGGGAACCTTGGCTCCCAGATGGCCGCTGACCCAGGCTCCAGGACTGGGCTGCAGAGATGCGGGCCTGGAGGAGACCCTGCCCAGCCTGGGAGTCCCCCTCTGGCACGCAGGAGTAGGCTGGGCCAGTCTGGGGCAGGTGCTGGCACTTGACCCCCCACCCCCACCCTGGGGGTCTGCTCCTGGAGGGCAAGGCAGAGGGCCAGCAGCATCTGAAGTGGGGAGGTGTGGGGGTCCCGCCAAAGGCCTCACTCCTTCCCTCGGTTCCTGGCGCTGCTCGGTGCCCAGATGGCGGCCGTGAACTCCTCCAGTCCCACAGCGGCCTGCCCGGGCCCGTGGGATGCCCGCGGGGTGGACGAGTCGGTGACCACCAGCGACGGCCACGCCGAGAGCCTGTACATGCAAGGTAAGGGGGTGGGCAGGGGTGTGTAGGGGGGGCCTGGGAGCCCGCGATGGGGCTGTGCGGGCATCCCCCCAACCTCCCCTTCCCTGCGCAGGCATGGAGCTGTTCGAGGAGGCCCTGCAGAAGTGGGAGCAGGCGCTGAGCGTGGGGCAGCGGGGTGATGGCCGCGGCTCCCCCTCCCTGGGGGACGGGCCCCCCAACCCCGAGGCTGCGCCCGACCCGCTGTCAGAGGTGGGTGCCCCCTGGGAGGACAGGGGCGGGGTGCTGGATCCACTGTCAGAGGTGGGTGCCCCCTGCTGGGAGGTTGGGGATGGGTGCACCAGGGACTCAGTGCGGTCCTGACATTGAGGCAGGGTGGGGGGAGACGGGGGCACCTCCCCCTCCTGCCCCCATTTCCTGGGCCAGCAGCCAACTGGTACTGCAGCACCTTGGGTTTGGAGATGGAAGCCGTGGGGTGTGGGTGCCCCCTCCCCACTTGGGGGTGGGGGGGGGGCGTGTGCAGGCTCCCAGACCTGGCCGCTGAGGGTGGGGTGACGGTGGCATGCCTCCACTGTCCTGGCAAGGGGTTTACTGAAATGCCATCCCCTGGGCGGAACTGCCACTCCACGCCTCTGGGTGTAAAGTGAAGTCGGCCTGGGACAGCACCACGCAGGCCGCAGGGGTCACTGGTCCCTCCCTCAGCGCCCACCCCCAGGCCCCCACACTCTCAGGTGCGGGGCTGAGATAAACAAAGTCATGCATCTTTTTTTTTTCTTTTTTCACTTTTTGGGTCACACCTGGCGATGCACAGGGGTTACTCCTGACTTGCTCTGAACTCAGGATTACTCCTGGTGGTGCTCGGGGGACCATATGGGATGCTGAGAATCGAACCCAGGTCGGCCGCATGCCAGGCAAGCGCCCTATCCTCTGTACTATCGCTCTGGCCACAACACTGTGTCTTTTTTTTTTTCTTTTTGGGTCACACCCAGTGATGCCCAGGAGTTACTCCTGGCTCATGCACTCAGGAATTGCTCCTGGCGGTACTCGGGGGGCCATATGGGATGCTGGGAATCGAACCTGTGTTGGCCATGTTGGCCGCGTGCAAGGCAAATGCCCTCCCCACTGTGCTATGGCTCCAGCCCCTGTGTCTTTTTTTGGCAGGTGCCAGGGATGGCACCCAGCATCTCACACAGCCCTTAGGCATGGTACCCCTGAGTCCTGGCCACCAGGGATCCCTTTTCCCTTTGTCATTTGTGCGTTGGGGGTTGTGTTTCAGAAACCCTGGTGACTTTACGAAGAGCCAACAGTCCCGTGGCCTTGGGGAGCAGTGGCCAGTGGGCTCTTGGGTTCTACCCAGCCCTCGGGGGGCCTGATTCTGCCGCCGCCTCGACTTTCTCAGTAAATTGGGCATCCAGGAACCCCCATTCCCAGAGCCCAAGCGATTATGTACCAGGAGGGCATTTGCCTTTTGCGCGGCCGACCTAGGTTCTATTTCCGGTAGCCCACGCGGTCCCCCTGAGCCCACCAGGGGTGATCCTTGAGCACAGAGCCAGGAGCCAGCCTCAAGCACACGGAGTGTAGCCCCCAAACAAAACAAAACAGGAATCCCACTTCCCTGGGTGCTGGGGACCAACTGGGCAGCCGGCTCTGGCTGTGCGCTCCACTTCCGGCTCTGTCCCCAGAGGCCCTGGCCGAGGTGGCCCCATGTGCTCCCTGGGGCCTGGTCATGTGAAGGAGCAGAGCTGGTGGCTCCCTGAGAAATAGCCTGGCCTGTTTGTGCCCCCCAAGGCCCCGGTTTCTGGGCCCTGGCCATGCTCCCTTGGAAAGTGGGGGCAGGCGCGGGAACAGGAGGTGGTTTGCTCAAGGGCACACACACCTAGGTCTGTTTTGGGGGGATTTGTTTTTTGGGGGGGCCCATGCCTGTTGGCACTCACAGCTTACTCCTGGCTTGGTGCTCAGGGCTTCTGGCTCAGTTCTGGGGACCCTGTGGAGTGCCGGGATCAAACCCAGGTTGGCCATGTATAAACTTCCTGTGCCAGAACCAGTTCCCAAGGTCTGAACCAGCTTGGTTTGGGCTCCCAGCCGAGTTTCCAGGGGAAGCACGCTCCTTGGGTCCCCAGGGGTCTGGGAGGAAGCTCAGACGGCCTGTGTGTGACTCTGGACTTGAGCCTGAATGCTGGGAGCACTGCAGGCTGAGCACTGCCCCGGGGTCCCACCTCACTCCCACACTGTTGGTAGTAGCCTCCCCCCAAAATAAGGATGTTTAGGGATTTTGTAAGAAGTGTAGGAACAGCACATGGGCAGAATGCCAAGAGAGGACAGCAGGGAGGTGCCCACCCCGCACATGGTAGACCCGTGTGTGGTCAGTTCCTCAGCGCCGAGAGGGTCCCCAAGCCTTGACAGCATCCCTGGGCGTAGGCGGAAAAGGAAAAAAGGGTCAAGAAAGCAAGTTTCTGCAGGAGTTTTGCAGCGCCCTCCCTGGGGTACGCGAGTTTCAGACTGGTTCAGTGCCCACAGGCGACCATGGGGGAGAGTGACCGGACGTTTGGCTTCCTTGGGGAGCATGACTGTGCCTGCATTCCCTGGGGGGCAGCCACGGCCCAGGCTCCTGTGCGGCCGTCAGCCCCTCAGTGTGGGGAAGGCTGTTTCCCTGACCGTGGCGGGTTCCTGCAGCCGGAGTCTCAGCGCCGGGAGTTCGCTGAGAAGCTGGAGGCGCTGCTGCACCGAGCCTACCATCTGCAGGAGGAGTTCGGGGCCTCCTTCCCGGCCGACAGCATGCTGCTGGACCTGGGTGAGTGCGCAGGGCCCCCTGGACAGCCGCCGCCACCCCACCCCCCTCCCTCCTGCACCACTGGGGGCAGAGGGTGCCTGCCATGGCCTGGGGCCCAGGGAGGCCAGAGGACCCAGAACAGTAGTCCTCTGTCGCTGTGGAGGTGATGGGCCGTGACCTGGCCCCAGGGTGCAAATGGTCTGCGTGTTCCCAGGCCACAGGCAGTGACCGCACCCCCCCAGGTTTTCAACCTCCACTCCCAGATGCCCTAACCCCTTCCCCCCCCCTGTTCTAGGCCCTTCCCTAGCAGCACTCTAACGCGCCCCTACACCCTGACTCCACCCCTGGGTGCCCTAGCCGCTCCCATAACACACACACACACCCTGTCTCCACCCTAGGTTCCCTAACCCCTCCTCGGGTGCACTAGCCCCGCCCCCAGTACTCTAGCCCCGCCCCAGCGCCCTAGCCCCGCCCCCAGGTGCCCTAACCCCTCCTTGGTACCCTAGCCCCGCCCCAGATACACTGGCCCTGCTCCCAGTGTTCTAGCCCTGTCCCAGCACCCTAGCTCCGCCCCCAGGTGTCCTAACCCACTCCCCGGTGCCCTAGCCCCATGCCAGATACACTGACCCCGCCCCCAGTTTTCTAGCCCCGCCCCAGCGCCCTAGCTCCGCCCCCAGGTACCCTAACCCCCTCCATAGGTACCCTAGCCCTGCCCCAGATACATTAACCCCGCCCCCAGTGTCCTAGCCCCGCCCCATATACACTGATCCCGCCCCCAGTGTTCTAGCCCCGCCCCAGCACCCTAGCTCCGCCCCAGATACACTGACCCTGCCCCCAGTGTTCTAGCCCCGCCCTGCATGTCCTAACCCCACCCCCAGGTACCCTGACCCCACCCCCGGCCCAGGGCAGCGCTGACCCCTCTTTCCCTAGTGATGCTTTCAGCCCCGTGGGACTGACTCCGTGGGCATCTGAGGGTGGCCCAGCTCTCCAGGGGGCACACAGATTTGGGGAGCCCTTGACCCAGGCAACCATATCCTGCAAGGGGCACTGAGGCTGGGACCCTACGAGCGTGCTGACGTTCTTGTGCTGACAGTCTTGTGGTCCAGAGCCCTCTGCTCTTGGGGCTCGCTTTGCTGGTCAGCAGGGTCCTGGGAGCCAGCGAGGGCGCCGGCCGCAGCTCCCCGAGGCTGTGGGCTGGGGGTCTCAGCTCAGTCCCTCCCCCTCCCGCAGAGCGCACCCTCATGCTGCCGCTGACCGAGGGCCCGCTGCACTTCCGGGCGGACGCCGACGAGGACAGCCTGAGCTCGGACGGCTCCTTCTTCTCGGCCACCGAGGTGCTGCCCCGCCCAGCGGGGGGTCGGTCCGGGTGTGGGGGATGGGCGCGCCCCTAGGGTCTCTGCTCCGATCCTCGGGCCGCTGACACTGAGCTCTGATACCCCCTCCTCTCCTTGTCCCCAGCTCTTCGAGTCCCTGCAGGTGGGCGACTACCCACTGCCCCTGTCCCGGCCGGCGGCAGCCTACGAAGAGGCCCTGCAGCTGGTGAAGGAGGGCCGGGTGCTGTGCCGGACCCCGCGGTGAGCGGCCGAGGGTGGGGGAATGCCACGGAACCCCGGCGGGCCACGCAGCCCTGTTGAACCTTTGCCTGGGCGTCTCTGCTGGACAGGGCCAGGGGAGTGGCCAGTTGGGGGGCGGGGCTGAGGGGGGGCCACTGGGCGGGCTCCTGAGTGTCTCCTCTCCCAGGACAGAGCTGCTGGGCTGCTACAGCGACCAGGACTTCCTGGCGAAGCTGCATTGTGTGCGTCAGGCCTTCGAGGTGGGTGTTTCACGCGCGCCACGGGGGGTGGTGGAGGGCACTATGCCTGCCCAGCCCACTCGGATGCCCCCAGGGTTCGGGGCCCACCACCTGGCAGCTCTCTTCCCTTTTTTGCTCCTAGGGCCTTCTGGAAGACAAGAGAAACCAGCTGTTCTTCGGGGAGGTTGGCCGGCAGATGGTGGCAGGCCTGATGACCAAGGCTGAGAAGGTAAGGAGGCCCGGCCCCACCAGGCTCCCCTGGCCCCTCGTTCTCATTTTAGGGGAGGCTCAGGGGCTCCCCCTGGTTCTGGGCTTGGCTCAGGGAGGGTGTGGAGTCCAGAGCACCGGATGTGGCCCTGGTGACCCCCCCACCCCCCATACTGCTGGGACCATCTAGCCAGCAAAAGGAAGAGGGATGAGAGAGGTCGTCAGCAGGACGGTAGCCTGCCTTGCATGTGTTCGGCCCCAGTTTAAGCCCTGGCAGCCCCGATGGGGTCCCAAGAGGCACAGAACTGAGCTCTGAGCACCTGTGCTTGACCCAGGAGAAAGAAGAAAAGGGAGGAGGAAGGGCAGGGCCCGCGTGCTGTGGAGTTGAGCCTCGGAGCTGGGCCTTGGTGTCCTCGCTGTTGAGGGCAGAGCCAAGATGGGCATGGGTCCTGTCTCCCCACGCCATCAGGGCAGCTTGGCCCTGATCCCGGGCAGGAGCTTGGGGCCTCACCCATCCTGTGGCCGGACCACAGCACAGCGGGGAGGGCACTAGCCTTGAATGGGACAGACCCAGGTTCAGTCCCCAGCATCCCCTGTAGTCCCCTGAGTACCGCCAGGAGTGACCCCTGAGCACAGAGCCAGGAGTGACCCCTGAGCACAAAGCCAGAGGTAGCCTGAGCACTACCAGATGTTGCCCCAAAACAAGCCCTGCCTGGTCTGTGGCACCCCGGTGCACTCCCGGGGCTGGGGTGGAGGTCACCTCTGCCACTCCCCACTTTGGGCCTGTGGGTGGAGGTGGACCCCACTGCCCCCCTCCCCGGGCTCTACAGGCGCAGTGACTAGGGCACTGGTGAGGGTGGGGGCGTCTCCCCTCCTGTCCTGCTCTCAGCCCCCCTCTCAGCCAGGTCCTGGCACTCTGCGGGAGCCCGCCCATCCCCCACAGGCTTCCTGGGTGGCAGAGCCCATGGCGGCCCAGCCCTGCAGCATTTGAAACTGGGCTTGATCTGGGGTGATTGTGTCATACGTCACGATGGGTGATGCCCAGCTCTGGGCCCACAGCTGAGCCCTGGGGAGCGCTCAGGAACGGGCAGTGTGGAGGGTGCTGTGGGCATGTCACCCTGCCCATCAGGTCCCCGGCCTCACCCCCTCAGGACTGATGCTCAGTACCTGCTGGCTGTGAGTAGGTCTCTGTGTCCTTTGGAGTGCTTTATGGGCCTCACTGGCGGTGCTGGCTCCTGGCTCTGCACTCAGGGGTAACTCCTGATGGACTCGGGGGACCCGGTGGGGTGCAGGCGAACATACCCGAGTAGGCCCCATGTGAGGCGAGCGTACTCCCCTGGACTATCACATCCTCAGCCCCTGGGGTCACCCTTCTGCCCTCGGCGTGTCTGTAAGCTACTTGCCTGTTTCCTTGGCTTTATGTATTGATTTTGTGTGTGGGGATGTCACACCCAGCAGTACTTACTCCTGGCTCTGCACTCAGGTCACTGCTAGTGGGCTCGGCGACCACATAGGGCCCGGGAATCGAACTTGGGTCAGCCATGTGAAAGGCCAATGTCCTTCCCACTGCACCATCTCCCCAGCCCCCATTGGCATTTGTTTGTAAGTCATCTATTTTGAGGTCCAAGTTGGCCAAAACGGGCAACTGTGTATGCATCAGGTGGTGGGACCGGGCCGGAACAAGCCCAGATCCCAGAGGGGCAGGGTCTGGTCTGGGGGTGTCTCGGATGGCTGGCAGGTCAGTGAGCCGCAGGCAGATGCAGAGCCCAGCGGGTGGGACCGGGCAGCCCCTCTTGACCATCCTCGCGTGCCACAGTGTCGGTGTGTGCTGTGACCAGGAGGTGTCTGTCCGAGAGGTGCTGGACAGGCCTCAAGCTGTCCCCACAGGCTGCATGGGTGTGGCCCCCCGACCCCCACAAAACACAGGGCGGATGGCCTGAGTGTTTCCCTGCTGGAGCCGCCCGGCCTCTCCTGGCTCCCGTGTCCCTAAGGCTTGTCCAAGTGCACCGGGGACCCGCCACCCATCCATTACATCACCCGCCGGCATCAGGCCGCTTGTGTTACAGGCGCGTCTGCTGGCTCCCAGGCCTGACCTGGTGCCCGTGAAGCTGCCTTCTCGGGTGTCACTGGACACCCCACCCCACAGCACCGTCACCTGCTAGAGCCGGCTGGTTCCAGAGGTGCTCTGCGCTCAGTGCTCAGCACAAGTCAGCAGGGACTTGGCCTGTGTGCACGCGTGTGTGTGTGTGTGTGTGAGCGTATGTGCGTGTGTGTGATTTGGGCTGCACCAGGTGGAACTTCAGGGTTATTCCCGGCTTCTTGCTAGTGGGTGAGGGGGTGTCACTCCCGGATGTGCGCAGGGGACCCTGTGGGGCTGGGGGTGAGCCTTGCGCCGCCTTCAGCCCTCGGAGGAGCCCCAAGCCCTGTGCTTTGTATATATTTATTTTGGTTTGGGGTCACACCTGGTGATGCTCGAGGCTTACTCTTGGCTCTGCACTCAGGGATCACCCCGGGCTCGGGAACCCTCTGGGATGCCGGGCGTGGGTCAAAGCCGGCTTGGCCGTGTGCAATGCAGGCGCCCGCCGCTGTGCTTGTCTGTCTGCAACCCCTCTGCTCAGGCCACTGGTCTCGAGGGCCATGCGGGGCTGGAGAACAGACTTGGGGCCCCACCCTGGGCCCCCTGTGGCCCCCAGAAGTGCCCAGCCCTGGCTTGGCATGGCTGCCCTGCACGGGGCCCCTCCCCCAGCCCAGGCCTCTCTGCTTCTCCCCCCCTAGAGCCCCAAAGGTTTCCTGGAGAGCTACGAGGAGCTTCTGAGCTACGCCCGGCGCCCGGAGACTTGGGCCACCACGCGGCTGGAGCTGGAGGGCCGCGGGGTGAGTGTGGGGCCCGCGCGCCCGCCCATGTGAGGATGGGGCGGGGTCCCTCCCCGCCTGAACCCCGCTCTGCCCGCAGGTGGTGTGCATGAGCTTCTTCGACATCGTGCTCGACTTCATCCTCATGGACGCCTTCGAGGACCTGGAGAACCCCCCGTCCTCGGTGCTCGCCGTCCTGCGCAACCGCTGGCTCTCCGACAGCTTCAAGGAGACGGTGCGGCCCGCCGCCCTCACCCTGCGCCGGCTCTCACGCCACACGGTCATACACGCACGCGCACCCTCATACACTCAGACACACACGCACACAGTCTTACCCTCACAAGCTCATCCATGCACACACTCACACACAGACATACACACAGTCACACACAAGCTCACATACATGCACACACATTCACACTCACAGACTCATATTCATACACACACAGACATACATAGTCCGACACATACACAAGCTCACATTCATATACTCACACTCATTCATACAGACTCACACAGAAATACACACATTCATACACACACAAGCTCACATACATGCACATACACTCACATACTCATATACACACATTCATACATAGACATATATTCACATAGAATCATACTCATACAGACCGTCACACACAGAGACATACGCCCAGATGCACTCACACAGTCATAGTCATACATGTGCACACACCAAATACACATTCAGGGACTCACAGTTTGTCGGGGGGCGGCATACACACAGAGCTTTACTCCTGGCTCTGCACTCAAGAATCACTCCTGGCAGTGCTCAGGGGACCATATGGGATGCCAGGGATCGAACCCAGGTCAGCTACATGCAAGGCAAACGCCCTCCCTGCGGCCCCCCTCGCTCCGGCCCGCCACTCACGCCTTGGCCCATGCTCCTCGCTGTGGACATTCACACACTCACACAGACTCACCGACTCCCACGCCCGCAAACACTCTCGGACATTGCTCAACTCACAGACTTACAGCCCTAGACACACATGACCCACATTCATATACTCACGCGCAGATCCACGCGCTTACTCTCGGACACACTTGGACTCAGACTCCTCTGGCCTTGAACAACCACACTCACGTTCACGCACGCTCATAGCCTCACACTCCCAATCCTCATTCTCAGTCACACATTCGCACTCAGACTCACAGCCATGCACGCACACGTGCCCACTCACACAAGCCTGTGGGTTTGTCTGGGCCCCTGCCCCGTCCCTGGCTTTCAGCAGTAAGGCAGCGTCTGGGCCACCCGCCAGTCACCTCTCTGGGCAGGCTGCCCTCCCTCTGATCAGGGACACAGGCCTCAGCCTGAAGCCTCCCAGGGGTCTCCCCCCACACACCCACACACATCAGAGCCTTTGACCTACAGTCCTGAAGTCACTCCTGACCCGGTGGACATTTTGTCCAGGGTCAGTGCAGCTTATGGAGGGTTTGATTTAGGACCAACCTGCCAGTTGCTCAAGGCTCACTCTTGGCTCTCCGTTCAGGGGTCACTCCGGTGGTGTTCCGGGAACCACATGGGGCGCCAGGGACTAAACCTAGGTCAGGCTTAACTCTTGTACTATGTCTCCTGTCCCAGGCTCAGAGTCTTTAGAAAATGCTGGGGTCAGAGAGTCCAGCGGGGAGGGCATTTGCCTTGCACGTAGCCGACCCGGGTTTGATTCCCGACATCCCATATGGTCCCCCGAGCACCGCCAGGAGGAATTCCTGAGCATCGCTGGGTGTGGCCCCCAAACAAACGTTACTCAAAAACGGTCTGAGGTGTCCAATCCTTAGCGGAAACCCCAGCGTTGGCAGTGGCCTGTGCCCCAGGTGGGCTGGGACTGACCCTGGGCTCGGTCATCTCCCTTAGGCCCTGGCCACTGCTTGCTGGTCGGTGTTAAAAGCCAAGAGGAGACTGTTGATGGTGAGTGACCCCCCCCCCCAGGGGCCGTGTGGTGGGCAGAGGGAGCCTGGCTGGGGCCTCCAGGCCTGCCGCAGTGTCCGGTCTATGTTCCAGCGCTGGCCACTGGCCTGTGAAGCTGTCCCCTTGACCAGGAGTCTCTCTGAGGTCACCAGCAAGGGCCCCGGGAAGACTGAACAGATGGAGAAGTGGGAGGGGGGAGGGCAGCCCCTCCCCCCTACTGGGCCCGTTATCTGCCCTCCCAGGCGGCCACTGACTGCCCGTTTACTCTGGGGCTGCTCAGTGATAGCGTTGCCACCCCCGCACGGTGCCCACTGCGAGGGGGAGGGGGGTCTCCCGGTCCCACAGAAACGAAACCGAGGCTCGGTGAGCTCATGCCCACAGCCTCAGACCGGCACCAGCTGCCGCCCCCCCACGGGGATCCCCCTGCCCTCGGCCTCAGCCTGGCTGCCCGCAGGTCCCCGACGGCTTCATCTCCCATTTCTACTCCGTATCGGAGCACGTGAGCCCCGTCTTGGCCTTTGGCTTCCTGGGCCCCAAGCCACAGCTCGCTGAAGTCTGCGCTTTCTTCAAGGTACCGGGGCGGGTCCGGGAATGTGGGGGTCCAGGCGGGGTCCTGACCGGGGTCCCACGGCGATGGGGATGACACCGACCCTCCCTCCTGCCTGGCCCGCCCAGCACCAGGTCGTGCAGTACCTGCGGGACATGTTCGACCTGGACAGCATGCGCTACACGTCGGTGCCCGCGCTGGCCGACGACATCCTGCAGCTGTCCCGGCGCCGCAGCGACATCCTGCTGGGCTTCCTGGGCGCGCCGGCCGCCAGCAGCGTGGGCCTGAACGGGGCGCTGCCCCCCGAGAATGGGCCCCCAGTCGAGCTGGCCTAGCGGGACCCCTGTCGGAGCAGGGACGACGCACAGGCAGAGATGGGGGGGGCGACCCGTCACCCTCTCACCCACCAGCCCTGGGCCCCCGTGAGTGGGCTCGGGAGGGACTGAGGGGGGCGCTGTCCGCTTTCCCCGTGCCCATCCCCAGGACCCTGGCCCCAACATTCCCGCCTCTGCCACTGGGCTCGCTCCCCACACGCGGGGGTGTGTGTGGGTCCGCCCTGAGCCACCCCCACCGGGACTCTGGGGGGTGGGGCCGGGCACGGAGTCGGGGCATGCCGGGGTTGGAGGAGCCTGGCTGGGGACTGTCACGGGGCTGCCCGGCGCCTGCCCGCTCCCACCCCGTGAGTTTGCACTTGAGGTGGGTGTTTTATTTATTGCCTTAACACTTTATTTTGAGGTTCCGCCCGGGCCGCCTGGCTCTCCGGTGCCGGAGAAGGAGGGCCGGGCTGCAGAGAGCCCCGGGGCTGGGCGCCGAGGGGTGGGGGCGCTCCTGGGTGCAGCCTGCCCCACCCTTGCAGCGGCCCGGCTCCGGGGTGCCCCCCACATTCCGTTCATTTGCACTTAACCCTGCTCTGTGAATGTCCCGGCTGGCGCCGCACCAGCACTGTGTCTGTGTTGACGTGCCCCGCCCGCCCGCGCGAGTGCGCACGCGCAGTCCCGGCTGCGGTCCCGGCTGCGGTCAGCGCGGGTCCAATAAATGTTTCCATGACTGCACGTCCCGGCTGTATTGGGGGGGCGCGGCTGTGGCGTCGGCCTCGGGCCCAGGCCCTGAGGTGCAGCAGGCGGAGGTTCAGGGGAAGGGGTCAGGGCCGTCTGGGGTGTCTGAACACGTGCAGGCCGGGCAGGGCTGCGAGGCAATCGGGTGTGTTTCCACAGTGGGGTGACGGCGCTGTGAGGAGCCTGGGCCGGTGGGTTGGACCAGAGTTTCACAAGCCTCAGGGCAGCCACAGCAAAAGGCCGGTTTGGAAGGGGCTTAAAACAGGGCCAGAGAGGGGCTGGATGATAGCACAGCGGGTAGGGCGTTTTCCTTGCACGCGGCCGACCTGGGTTCAATTCCCAGCATCTCATGTGGTCCTCCGAGCACCGCCAGGAGTAATTCCTGAGTGCATGAGCCAGGAGTAACCCCCCGGTGTGACCCAAAAAGAAAAAAAAAAACAGGGCCAGAGAGAGCACCAGGCTAAAGGCTAAAGCATCACTCAAGGCTGAGTCTGGCTCGGTGTCCTGAGCGTTGCCAGGATCAGTCCTGAGCACAGAGCCAGGAGTCAGCCCTGAGCACTGCCAATGTGTCCTCCCCAAATAAAAGAAACCTAAACTGCGGGGTCACACATACGAGGTGGTGCTCGACCACTCGAGCCACGTTCTGCAGCCCCCAGGAAGGTTTTTGCATTCAGTTCATTGGCGTTTGGTCCACACCCAGTAGTGCCAGGCCTTGGTCCTGGTGGTGCTGGGGTGACCAGCCTTCAGGTCGGACCTGGACCCAGACCTCCTGTGGGCAGAGCATGCCAGCCTCAGATCCGCCTCCAGCCTTGAGGGACGTTTTTGTTTGCACTTGGTACACATATACAGCACAGCAGTGATCAGGGGCAACTCCCGGCTTAGTGCTCCACGGTTGTTCCTGATGGTGCTCAAACTCTTGCTCACAGAGCCTGGCTCTCTCCGGCTCTCCCTGGCGGCGCTCAGGGTGTACTCCTGACTCTGTGTTCGGGGCTCACTCCATATGGGATGCTGGGGATCGAACCCGGGTCGGCCGCCTACAAGACAAACATCCTCCCTACTGTGCTATGATTCTGCATACCCCCCAGCACCCCCCAGTATTTAAATAGTAACTTCAGAGTCAGGGCTCAAATGGTCGGGCACTAGCCGGCATGCGAGAGACCCGGGGTTAGACCCCCAGCACCCAAACGACGCCCCTGTCCGCAGTGCTCTGTTCCCATGAGAGCTGATTAGGGGTCACCAGCTCTGGTGCTGGGACCGGGAGCTGCTCCCAGCCAGGGTGACCACACCTGTTCCACCCATGCAGAGGGAGGGGGCCCAGATGTCCCCTTCGTGGACAGCAGGTAGAGGTGCCCTCCTGCCAGCCACCTCCTGGTGGTGTTTGACCATTTGAGCCACATCTGTGGCCCCTGGGAAGGTTTTTGCATTCAGTTCATTGGCGTTTGGTCCACACCCAGTAGTGCCCAGGGCTTGGTGGCCAGCCCACACATGCCCCTGAGTGCATTGGTGGGCTTGATGCCCAACACCCCAAAACAAAAGGCACAGGGTAGCCCCGTGCCTTTAGAGCATGGCACCAACCTTGTACCAGGCTCTGCTGCCAGGCCCGAGTGCCGTGAGCAGGGAAACCCCGGGCCGCGGGCCTCCATGAGAGGCGTGCCCGGCCCTAGGTGCAAGCAGGCCTGATGCCTGCGGCTTCCTCCCAGTTCTTTAGGTGGGCTGGTGACACCTCCAGCTGCGTGCAAAGGCAAGTGCCCTCCACACGGTGCTCTCGCTCAGGTGCAGTATCTTTTTTTTTTTTTCTGCAATTTGGGTCACACGCAGCGATGCTCATAGGTTACTCCTGGCTCTGCACTCAGGAGTTACCCCTGGCGGTGCTCAGGGGACCCTATGGGATGCTGGGAATTGCAAAGCAAACGCCCTACCCACTGTGCTATCGCTCCAGCCCCCATGGGTGCAGTATCTTTATCTCATTAAACCTCAGGGTTTCCAGCCCAGGAGGCTGGGCAGCTGAGACGCAGTGCTGCTTGTTGGTTTGCTAGTCTGAGGTTAAGCCAGTGCTCAGGGGCTCCTCCCGGCTCTGCTCAGCAGGTGGTTCTTGGGGTGCTGACACATCTGCTGGGTGACAGGCGGGAGGGTGCACTCTGCTCCCAAGGGACAGCGCGCCTGGCAGGACAAATCCAAAGAGTGGTTCCCCCGGAGCATGAGCATCTGCCTCATAGAGTGCCAGCGTGTCCCTGTCTCGCCCCAGGAATTTGGGGCTCAGCCACTCATTGTGGAAAAAAGCCAGGCCCAGGCTGGGAGATGGCTCAGAGGGGAGGGCGGGTGCCTGAGAAACTCAGGACCTGGATTCCATCTCTGGCACCACAACACCCCCAAGCACGGCAGGGGAGCCCCCCTCAACACCCTCCCCAAAAAAAGGTGAAAAAAAATGAGGAAAAAAGCCAAACCAGTCCATTCCACGAGCCGAGGCAGGAGGGACCCTCCAAGCCTTGACCCCCGACCCTGGCCCTGCCCCCGCCCTCTGCCTAGTTCCTGCTTCAGCGGCTGCTGCCAGTCCTGGGGTCACCTGCCCACATGCCTCTCTACTGGGGAAACCCCACCCCGAGATTCCCCTCTCACATTGGGGTTCCTGCACCCCCATCCTGAGCGGGGCCCTCCCTGGGGACTCTGCCTCTTGGGCTGGTTTGCGGGGCCAGACGGGGCTGCAGGGCACGGAGTCAAGTCGAGGGGCACCGGGGGTCCCACCTAGCAGTGCCCAGGGCTTACTCCTGGCTCAGTGCTCAGAGCATGGGGGGACCAGATCGGGTGCCAGGGATCGAGCCTGGGTCAGCTGCGTGCAAGGCCAGAGCCCTCCCGGCTGTGTTCTGCATTCCCCCCCCCCCCCCCGCAGCCCACAGAGGGCGCGGCCCCACATCTCCACCCTTCAGTCACCTCCCAGGTGCCAGTTCCAGGCACCTGTTCCAGAACCCAGGCGGCCCAGTCCTGTGTTCAAGCTGCCCGAGGCGCCCCCTGCGGCGACACACGCAAATGCAGCTGCCCGGCGCGAGAGCCCGCATCTGAGCCCGCATCTGGGCCTGAGACATGGATTTCCCCTCTTGAACTTCAGGCGTACTTTCCCGCATGTACCCTTTCCTGTTTTCTTTGTGTGTATTTCTGTGTGTGTGTGTGTGGAGGCGGGAGGGAGTTGGGTCACACCCAGCAATACTCAGGACTTACTCTTGATTTTGTGCTGGCAAGAATCACTCCTGGGGCTGGAAGATAGCACAGGGGGTAGGGCGTTTGCCTTGCACGCGGCCGACCCGGGTTCGATTCCCAGCATCCCATAGGGTCCCCTGAGCACCGCCAGGAGTAACTCCTGAGTGCAGAGCCAGGAGTAACCCCTGTGCATCGCCAGATGTGACCCAAAAAGCAAAAAAAAAGAATCACTCCTGACAAGACTCCAGGGAACCCAATGCAGTGCAGGGGATCGAACCTGGGCCAGCTGTGTGCAAGGCAAATGTCCTCCCCACTGTCCTCTCTCTGCATCCAGCCCTTTCTAATAATCTGGGCACATTTGCCTGCCTGGAACATGCACTTTCTACTTCACTTTTTTTTTTTTTTGGCTTTTTGGGTCACACCTGGCGATGCTCAGGGCTTACTCCTGGCTCTGCACTCAGGAATTACTCCTGACGATGCTCAGGAGACCCTGTGGGATGCTGGGACTCGAACCCAGGTCGGCCGCGTGCAAGACAAATGCCCTTCCCGCTGTGCTCTTGCTCCAGCCGCCCATGTTTGCTCTCGGTAAAAAGTCAGTACTTCTTTTGTTCTCTCCCTTCTTTCCCAAATAAAATTGTTTTACTTCAAAAAATTAAAATGCAGGGGCCGGAGTGACAGTCCAGCGGGAAGGGTGCTTGCCTTGCACGTGGTCACCCTGGGTTCGATTTCTGATATCCCGTATGGTCCCCCAAACCCCACCAGGAGTAATTCCTGAGAGCAGATCTGGGAGTGATCCCGGAGAATTGTCGGGTGTGATTCCCAAAAATAAAGTCTTTAAAAATGCAGATGTTTGTAGTAGTTGTCGTTATTGTTGTCCCCTGGTGACTAGGGTCCCATGATGCGTTCGGGTCCAATGCCCAACCTCCCAGCCAATGGAAGAAGGAACAGGGCCACAGGCTGGTAACTCGTGGTTGGCCCCCTCGCCCCCAACTGCAGATGCCAAAGTTGCATCCCTGCGTTGCTGGAGGAGCAGCCTGCCCCGAGTGCGAGCACCCGACCTCTCTTCTCTTTTTCGGGGGGCTGATTTTGGTGCTCCCAGCACTGTGCCCAGGGGTCACTCTGGGCCATGCTTGGGGAACCCTCTGTGATGCCAGGCATGGAACCAGAGTCAGTAGAATGGCAAGGCAAGTACCCTCCCCGCTGTGCTCTTTGGCTCTACCTTGTTTGCTACAAGTCGCTCTGGGTGACGCTGGCCTTGGGCCACTGCTCACTGGGAGACTCGGACAAGGACAAGGAGCCGACTGCAGCCCTGTTGCCAGATGCGTGGGGGGAGGGGGCAGGGGAGGAGAGGCCCCTTGCCTGTGGCTAGCGTGGGTTAAATCCTGGCACTCTGAGCCTGCCAGGAGTGATCCCCAAGCACAGAGCCAGGAGTTAGCTCTCACCATTGCTGGATGCGGCCCAAACAAAAACAAGTGTGTGTATGTGTGAGTGTGAGTATGTTGGCTGTGTCTGTGTGTGTGTTGGCTCTCTCACTTGGACCCTGAGGAATTCATCCAGGATGGTGAGGGGCGGGAAGAGGTAGGAAGGTTTCAGGAAGCCACAGACAGGAGCATTTTGGGAAAACTAGGAGGCAGGGTCTGGCTTGTGGCAGGCTAGCTTGTGCCAGGCCCTGAGCTCCAGCTCTAGTGCTTGAGCCACCAAAAAAAAACAAAACAAATCTTGGGCAAAGGGGCAGGGATGGCTCAGCCTCGCTTGTGTGGGGCCCTGAGTTCCATCCCCAGCACCACAGACCAAACTGCCCAAACCCAGAAGAACCCAGATGTATAAAACAGCTTCTGAATTTCATTCATTTATTGTTTTTGTGCAACATTCAGCAGTGCTCAGAGCTGACTCCTTCCTGGCAAGCTCAGGGGCCCATATGGGGTGCTGGGGACCGAACCCGGGTGGGTTGGGAGTAAGGCAAGCACCCTCCCCGCTGTACTGGTCGCTCTGGCACCAAAACAGCTTCTTTTGAAATGTCCCACATATGATCCCTTTGAGCCCTGCCAGGAGCGATCCCTGAGCACCGCGGATGTGGCCCCAAAGCCCCTCCCCCCCCAAATAAAATCATATAAAAGAAAATGTTCCTATGTGCGGGAAGATGACCTAAAGGGCTGGAGCTAGGCAGTCTGTGCAAGAGCCCCAAGTTCCATCCCCCCGACACACACTGCATGGCCCACCCCCCACCCCACCCCCGACCCAGCAGGACTGGTGAGTACATCCTCAGTTATTCAAATGAAAGAAGGCAGGGGTCTTTCTACTGTTTGGCCTCTAGGCTTCAGTAAGGGGCGGTGAGGGAGGAGTGAGGTCTGAATCCCCCTGCTTTGTTCCGAGTAAGCAGGCCCGGCACCCCGACTCTTCTCTGCCTCGTGCTGCCAGGCGCCAGCGCAAGTCACACGGGACCCGCGATGCTTCCAGGGCGCGCTGCCTCCCCGACCTGCGCGCATCTCGGCCCGCTTTGTGTCGCCTGCACTGTCCCGTCCCGTCCTTCTCGGGTCGCAGTTCACTCGTTCCTTAAAAGTGGGCGGGTTCAGCGCGCAGCTGGGCTCCCGGCGCGCATTCAGAGTTCCGCGGCGCGCGCGAGCGTCCGCGCCCGAGCCCCGCCGGCACGCGCCGGGCTCCAGGACCGGAACAGCCAAACCGAAGCTCCCACCAAAGTGCCACACGCCCCCCAAGCTCGCGCCTGATTGGCTCGCCCCGCGCACCCTGCGCGCCGCTCCTGCCTTCGGATTGGCTCCTGCGCTCGGGGGTCTGGGCTGGAAGCCTCCGCCTCCCTGATTGGCCCGACCGCTCCCGGCGCTCGCCTCTGATTGGGCGCCGGCGGGCCCAGCTCCTCGGCTCCCAGAGGCCCCGCTTTCTGATTCGCCGCCCGGGCCAGCCCCGCGGCCCGCACGCTCAGTGGCTGCGTCGAGACCGGCCGCGGCCTCCGATTGGACGCGCGGCGCGCCCGCGGCCTGATTGGCCAGGACCACCGCCCCCCCGGCTCCCCATTGGCTGCCCGGCCGAGCCCGGTCTCCGGGTAAGATGGCAGCGGACGGACAGTGCTCGCTCCCCGCTTCATGGCGGCCGGTGACCCTCACCCACGTCGAGTATCCCGCAGGTGAGGGGCGGCCTCGGCGCGGCGGACGGCCCCCCGGGCCCGGCCCGGCCGGCCCGCGCGCTCCGGCCGCGCTGGCCCGCGGAGGCCCGCGGCGGGGCGGGCTGGGAACTGTCAAAACGGCCCCGGAGGGGCTCGGCCGGCGCTGGCCGCGCAGGCGCCGTGCCGCGGCCCCGAGCTGGGCCGAGCCGGGCCGGCTCGCGGGCGCCCTCTGCGGCCGCGCGGGGACTGCGGGGCCGGGGGTCGCGGCCGGACGCTGGCCGGCCCCCGCCCCGCCCCGCCCCCGCTTCCGCCCGGCCCGGAGGGCGCGAGCCCCCCGCGCGCGGGGCGTGCGGCGGACCCGGGCGGGCGCGGGCCGTGCCGAGCGCTCCCGGGGGCCACGCCCTGGCCGGGGCCGGGCCAACCGCCGCGAGGGGCCGCCGAGGGGGTCGGGGTCTGCGTGTCTGGCGCTTCCCCCTGCGAGACCCCACCCCACCCCACCCCCGTGCCAGTGGGTCTGGCGGCCTTGGGGTCAGCGGTGTCTGGGCTCAGGGTCAGCCTGTGCCTGGCCTGGACTCCCCATCCCAGCGGCCGCCCTGGCGAGGCTGCAGCGAGGGTCAGTGGGTGCCGTGCAGCCTGGGGGGCACCCTCCGAAGCCCACCCCACCGACCCTGGGGCCGAGGAGGGCGCGGCCCTGGGAACCCCGGGGCACGTGCCAAGGGAACTTTGGCCTTCTCTGCCCGGGCTCACCCCGGGTGGGGGCGGGGGGCGGGGCCCCACCTACCCGGCCGCCCCGCGGGGCTCGTCCATTCATTCATTCATTCATTCGGCTGAGTCTGGGGAGCTGAGCAGGCTGACCAGGAGAAGGCCCCAGGCCCCTTCACCCCGGCGATGCCCCCGAGTGCCCCCCGCACCCCGAGCCGTGCTCTTTCTGGCTATCTGCAGTGCTTTGGGGTTGAGTGAGGCTTGTCTCGCGGGGTGGGGGGGGCTGAGCAGAAGTCGGGAACCAGGAGCCCTTCATTGCGGGCCAGCGCACTCCCCACTGCCCACCCGACCGCGGCCTGGACGGGTCGCAGTGCCCCCTCCGCCAGCCCCACAGCACCCGTGGACCACGGTGGCGGTCCTGCATTTCTGCCAGATTCACCCCCCACCCCCACCCCCCAGACGGTTCCTGGGGTAGCACGGGTGCCCAGGGCTAGAAATAGGGCAGCAGGTGCCCAGGGAGCGGAGCCCTGGGGGTGGGGCCCCTGGCTGCCCTGCGGGTCCAGTGCTGTCAACAGCACCCTAGCAGGTAGAGGCGGGGCTCAGCCTAGCGCGGGGCCCTTACCCCGGGGCCAGTCAAGTGGCATGGGCCATTTTCCATGCCCTGGTGGTTTTGCTGCCGGCATGGCAGGATGGAGGGGGTGTGGCGTGATGCGGGGTCCCCTGGGCTCACTGTGCCAGAGCACTGGCGCCTGGGGTACACCCATCTCCCCACTTTGCGGGTTGGAGCTGAGTTTCCCCCGGGAGCCTGCAACAGTGGGCACTGCACAGGGGCCTCCTGCCAACCCTGCCGGGCCATGGGGGTCCTTCCCTCCCAGGCCGGAAGGCGGGAAAACAGGGAGCTGGTTGGCCACTCCCAAGAGGGGCCAGTCACGGCCACTCATTCTCCTGCCCCTGATGGCCTGGGTCCCTGCTGGCTTCTGCAGGCTGGGGTGGGGGGACACTGTGGCCCCAGGACCCTCAATATCTCTCCTGGACCAGGGCCCTACTCTGGGGTCAGGGTTGGTGCCCAGCAGTGGAGGGACCAGCAGCTATTTTTTTTTTTTGGTTTTGGGGCCACACCTGATGATGCGCAGGGGTTACCCCTGGCCCCGCATTCCGGGATTCACTCCTGGTGGTGCTCAGGGGACCCTGTGGGATGCTGGGGTTCGAACCCAGGTTGGCTTCGTGCAAGGTGTGGGCCCTCCCGCTGTCCCATCGCTCCGGGCTTGCTGACCAGCTCTTGGTGCGGCCCCCAACCCCTACCCCTTCCGCCTAGGTCACTTGGAGCCTGTCATGTGCCTGTGACCCCGGGTGTGCCGGCTGGGAGACCCTCGGGGGCACAGAGGTGCCCCGCTGCTTGGCCTCTCCCCCGTAGGACCCCTTGTGTGTGCTGACCTCTTTCATTTTAATTATTTTTTGGGGGGGATGCAGTCCCACGCACTTGATCTAATTTTACTTTCTCCAAAAAAATCGACATATTTTGGGTCTGGAGCACAGCGGGTAGGGAGTTTGCCTTGCACATGGCTGACCCGGGTTCGATTCCCAGCATCCCATAGGGTCCCCTGAGCACCGCCAGGAGTAATTCCTGAGTGCATAACCAAGAGTAACCCTTGTGCATCACCAGGTGTGACGCAAAAAGCAAAAAAGAAAAAAAAAATCAACATATCTTGGACAAGCCTAGTATGGAATTTGAGGGCTTTAGTCCCCCGCCCAGTGGGTGTCCAAGCACCCTGCAACGACCCCGCTCCCCACTCCCTCTCAGCCTGCCCCTCCGGGAGCCACGGGAGCCACCGAAGCTCTGGGGGTTGGTTTTTGTTGGGCAGGGGACCCCACACCCCGTGGGGGGTCTGGGGTGCTGTGGATTGAACCCCAGGCGGCCGGCACTGGCCTCCCTCTGGCCCTTGGAGATGGGTTTGTCAGGTGTTGCCGGCTCGAGACTGATTTGGCTTAACATGCCACTGGCGGTCACACTTGCAGCTCGGGGACCCTGGTGGGGCCCAGCCCGCCCTCTCCCCCCCACCCCATGCCGCCCCCCACATCTGCTTGCCTCCTCCCCGGAGGTGAGCCCTCCCACCCCCTCTCAGGGGCAGGCACCTCCAGCCCTACCCTGAGTCCCAGCAGGGAGGGTGCAGGTCACACCCGCCACTGGCCCGGCCCTCGGGGATCATGCTTTGGCAGTGCCGGGGACCCAGCCCACGTGGGCCGCCCGCTGGTGCATTTCTCTCCGGCCTGTGGGTCAGGGGGGCTGTTTCGGGCCCCTCCCAGACGCATCCGCCCTCCCCCTCTCTCCCTGTCCCAGGTGACCTCTCCGGCCACATCCTCGCCTACCTGAGCCTCATTCCCGTGGCCATCATCATCGGCTTCGTCACCCTCATCATTTTCAAGCGGGAGCTGCACACGGTGGGTTGGTGACCGGCCAGCCACACCCGTTCCTGGCGTCCCCCCTCCCCCGAAACCCCCCTTGCCTGCTGCCTCTTTGTCTGGGGGGGCTGCTGCTCCCACCTCAGTGCTCAGGGCTTGGTCCCTGGGTGCAGCCGAGCCGTGTGCACTCCGCAGCTGCCCCCCCACCCTGCTTGCGGGGCAGGGGGGGCAGGGAGGGGGCACGGGCCGGCCTGGGGCTGACGGCGTCCCCTCCCGGCAGATCTCGTTCCTGGGGGGCCTGGGGCTGAACGAGGGGGTCAACTGGCTGGTCAAGCGCCTGGTGCAGGAGCCGCGGCCCTGTGGAGGTAGGCCCGGCTGTGGGGGGCGGGCCCCGCCTCGCCCGGCCCCCCTTACCCCTCCTCTCTCCCCAGGCCCCCACACGGCGGTGGGCACCAAGTACGGCATGCCCTCCAGCCACGCCCAGTTCATGTGGTTCTTCTCCGTCTACTCCTTCCTTTTCTTGTACTTACGGTGAGCTGCGGGACTCACTGTCACCCCCGGAGCGCCCGGGGGCGGGAGGGGCGGCGGGGGGGTGGGGCACTGTCTGACGGGCGCTTTCCCAGAATGCACCAGACCAACAACGCCAGGTTCCTGGACCTGCTGTGGCGGCACGTGGTCTCCCTGGGCCTCCTCACCGTGGCCCTCCTCGTCTCCTACAGCAGGTACGGGCGGGACTCCCCCAGGGGCCTGCACCCCGCGGCCGGGCTCTGGGACCCCAGCGAGGGCCCCGGGGCAGCTGCCGTGCGGGGCTCCCGGCCCTGAGATGGTGTCCGCCCACCAGGGTCTACCTGCTGTACCACACCTGGAGCCAGGTGCTCTATGGCAGCGTCGCCGGCAGCCTCCTGGCCGTCGTCTGGTTCGTCTTCACGCAGGAGGTCCTCACCCCCTTCTTCCCGAGGATAGCGGCCTGGTAACTGCCCGCCCTGTGGGTGGGCGTCCTGGGGAGGACCCTCCTTCCCTCCCTCCCTCCAGGCCTGGCCCCAAGCCCACACCCATGTCCCTGGGTGAGGCCAGCCTGGCTTGGGGTGGGTGCCATACTGGCCGCGGCCACCAGGGGGCGTGTGGCGCCACCACTGACCTGGCGGGGTTCGGGCCTCTGTCCCCCCCCACCCCCCAGGCCGATCTCTGAGTTCTTCCTGATCCGGGACACCAGCCTCATTCCCAACGTGCTGTGGTTCGAGTACACCGTCACCCGGGCGGAAGCGAGGTGAGTCCGGGGGCCGCGGCCCTGCGCGCAGGACACAGCTCCTGCCCCAGTTTCAGAGGTTTCCCAAGAGCCGCCTTTGCCCACGCCCTCCCGGCCTGCTTGTCCAAGGCGGGGAGGCCGCCGGGAGGGGTGGACGCCGTGTGTGGGGGCGCCCCGCGCCCAGGGAGCTGGGGGTTGCCCCAGTGGCACGTTGGGACAGAGCTGGGCCTCGGCCTCCTGACTCACGCGCCCCAAATCCTGGGTGGGGTGCCGGGCCCCGCCCCCGGTGCAGGGGGAGCTGGGCTGAGCCAGAGCCTCGGGAGAAACCTGGGGAGAAAGCATGGGGACTGGGGGGCACGGTGCCGGGGTCAGGGCGTCGTGGCTGTTGACCCGAGACCCAAGGAGGAAGCCCCGAGGGTGTTATGGGGGGGTCGGGGGTGGTGGTGAGGGCCAGCGGGCACCCTGGCATGGCGGGACGCAGCCCCACTCAGTTGACCCACTGCCTGTCCAGAGGCCCCCTTAGTCCCTGCTTTGTACCGGGGCCACCACAGCTTTGTGGGCGGGGGTTGGGGACAGGGCCAGCAGCATGAGATGGGGCGGCAGTTGGCCCGGCTGTGGGGGTCCAGCGCGCTGCCCAGGAGACCCAACATAGGGGGGGTGTCTGGCAATTGGTGGCCGGCCGGAGGTCTGGGCAGGGGGCCAGCCTGGGACCACCCTGCCCTGGGGGGGTGTCTGGATTTTGGTGTTGGGTTCTGGGAGGTGTCGGGCCACCCCAGCTGTGCTCTGGGGCAGCTCCTGGTGGTGGTCCTGGTGGTGCTCGGGGGACCAGGTAATGCTGGGCCTGGGCCCAGTTCCTGCACACAGGGCAAGTCTTATGCTCTGCTAGTCCGCAGGCCCAAGTCTCAGGATCTTTAATTGATTTTCGGTGGTGCAGGGGTCGAACCTGGAACTTCAGTTGAGCGAAGCGAGCACTCTCCTAGGTCCCAGGCTCCGCATTTCAGGGAGGGTCCCATTCTCGCCTTGTTTCTGAGATTCCAACCAGCCAGCCCTTCTTTTCTTTTCTTTCTTTCTTTTTTTTTTTTAACTTTTTGGGTCACACCCAGCGATGCTCAGGAGTTATTCCTGGCTCTGCACTCAGGAATCACACTCCTGACGGTGCTTGGGGGACCATATGGGATGCCGGGGATCGAACCCAGGTCGGCTGCATGCAAGGCAAATGCCCTACCCGCTGTGCTATCGCTCTGGCCCACCAGCCCTTTTTCTGGACAATGTTTTTGTTTGGTGGTGCCAGGAATGAGGGGGTCATCATCCCTGCTGCTTTCAGTTTCCTGGGACCACCAGGGGGTGCAGTCTCACACACACACACACACACACACACACACACACACACACACACTCTCACTCAGTTCTTGGGTTCTCTCCGAAGCCCATGAGCACCCTTTGCTTCACATCCTTCCTGCTGTGAGAATCACTATCTCTCATCTGGCTTGGTCGCGCTGGCAGAAACGGCCCCGCCCAGTGTGGCTCCCGGGACCGAGAATTCCCCGACGTTTCCGGGATGCTGCCAGGCGCCTTGGTCTTATCTTCCTCCGTGGGCCACATTCCCTCGGTTGGGGTCAGGGCTGCTGGGGTGTCCAGCCCCCACTGTGGGACAGAGGCCCTCTGACCCCCGCCTCCCCCCACCCCCATCATACTACAGGAACAGACAGCGCAAGCTGGGGACGAAGCTACAGTGACCAGGGTCGTGCTGGGTCCGGACAGACGGAGTTGACCGAGGGACAAAAGGCGAGACCTCGACTGACCCGAGTCGCCAAGCGGAGCCTTTTATTTTCGTATTTTCATTTTGAGGAACAAGGTGGACCAAAGGGCTGGGCCTGCCCCTCCCCAGGACCCTGGTGGCCTCTGCGGGGACCTCGTGGCCAGCGAGGGGTGCTGGCTGTGCTGCCGCCGCCCCAGCGGGCCAGGCCGGGGGTGGGGAGCGGGGAACTGCGGCCTCCAGAGGTGCGAGAAATCCACACTATTTATTTTGGGGGTTTTGTCAAAGGCGAGTGGGGTGCCGCGGACGGGCGGGCCGTGAGCCGGAGGGGGGATGGGGGTCAGCTCCCCGCCGGGCCGCACCTCAGCCTCCTTGTTCAGTGTTTCCTGGGCCGGCCCCGGCCACTCGGCGCTGCTCTCATTGTCCCGCCCGTCCCGGTCCACCAAAGGGCTTTCGCGTCCCCAGCCCGTCCTGAGCCTGCACGTGTGTGTGTGTGTGTGTGTGTGTACGCCTGCACGTGTGTGTGTGTGTGTGTGTGTGTGTGTGTACGCACCCAGGCTGTTTACAGCTCCCTGCCCGCTGCCCGCCGGCGGCCACCCTCATCTCCATCCATCAGAGCGCCGCGGCCCCACCCGACTCCCCTCCCTCCCAGAGGCTGGGACCAACTTGCGCCCTGGCTGGGGGGGGAGGGCTGGGGGGGGTCGCACAACCCCCCCCACCCCCCACCCCGGTGCCTGGCACCTCCCGAAGGGACCACACCTCTAAGGGCTTGAAAGCCAGCTGGTTGGGGGGAGAAGCTTCTGGAAGCTCTCGAGGCTGCTGGGCCCTGTGTGGGCGGTCCCCGCCCCCCCAACACACACTCACCCGTCTTCTCCGTGGAGGAGCCTCATCCGCTGCTGGAACACGAGACCGCGGTGCTTTCTTCTGTTGGGAGAGTCGGTGCCCGCGGCGGCTCGGCCGGGCACTCGCGTTCACACCCCCTCCCCTCTCTTGCTTGGTTCCTTTTGACGTTGGTTTTGGTTTGTTTTTTTTCTTTTTTCTTTTTTTTTTTTTGCTGGAGAAAAGCCAAGCGTGAGGCGGTTCAATGAAAACTCCTGACATTGTTTACTCTTGTTTTCAAATAAAATCTTGAACTCTGGCGGCTGTAACCTGGGTGGTCGCGCCCTGGCGAGGGGGTGGGCAGCCGAGGGCCGGGCGGAGGGGCAGGCCTGCGCGTCGCTGAGCTGGTCCTGAGGCTGCACTGTGCCCAGTGGTGGATGTGGGTCCCCTTGGGCCCCCTGCCCCGGGGCTTTAGGGTCCCTCTTTCCTTTCTGTGTGGTCTGACTCACCAGACAGTGGTTTCTGTTTGGGGGCCGCACCGGGTGATGGTGGGGCAAAGGCTCACTCCCTGCAGTGCTCAAGGTCCGGGCAGTGCCAGGGCCAAGCCCAGGACTCCTGTGGCAACACCTGCACACGAGAGCCAGGGAGAAACTCCGAGCGTGCAGCCTGTGGTTCGTATCAGAGGCCCGGGTGGGCCCCCGCCCCACCACCATCTGGTCCCCAGCACCACCGGCGCCCCCCCCTTGAGCAAGGGTCTGGGCATAGCCCCTAAACCAAACCAGGCAGCCAGCCGCCTCACACCCTGACACTTCATGGGGGGTGGGTTTCAGGGGTCCAGCTGTCGTGTGGAGTCTCAACTGGGTCTGCCGCCACCCGGCTGCACGGCAGCCAAGTGCCCCACCTCCACGTGACCCAGTGTCCTTAGGGGGTGCTCCGAGTGCGGTGCTCAGGACACATTGTTCAGTCGCCCAGGACAAGGGGGACTCGGAAGTGACCAGTCCTCACCTGACCCAGAAACCGGCTCTGCTCCTTGGGAGCTCTCAAAACCCCGGACTTTGGGTTCAGGGGCCAGGGTCACGGTGTGGGGCCGAATCAAAGCCCCTGCAGGGGGGGACCGTGCTCAGCCTTGTCACGGTGGGGGGCGGGGGACAGTGCCGAGGCCTTGGCACGTGTCGGGCATACGTGGGGCCGATTCACGCTCTGGCATCCCTCTAACAGCACGGTACCCCCAGGACGTAGCAAGTGTCGCCAGGAGCAGCTCCCAGGTCCTGTGCTGTCGGGGTCCTGGCCAGTCGACCCCGGCACACTGGAGTACGATCCCCCTGGTCGCCGGACTTAGTCGTTATGGGAGAGGGAGTGGGAAGGGGAGAAGCCTCTGCCCTGGCCATCTGCACACCTTGTCAGGCTCAGTACAGATATTAATGATTTACATCGCCCGCTCTCAAGGGCCAGGTGTATCAACTCAGGTAGACAGGAACTATTACATCCTTCATCCTTGACCAGAGTGGTGTGTTGGGAGTGCTGGAGCAAGCCCCTGGGCCCCTGTAAGCAGGGCCAGCTCTTTCTTTCAGGGGCGGGGGATTTAGTCAAAGTCTCAGGCCGGCTACTGAGACCCCAACATTTCCCCCTTTTTGTTTTATGTAAGAGTCAGCCGCCGAGGGCCACCTGGCAGCCTCACGCTGGGGTTTTAGGGGTCGCGCCTGTCCTAGGTTGCCTCCTCTGAGGTCTTACCCGTCCCTAGCTCTCCGACCCAGTGTGGAGGCTATATTACACTTTCTCACACTCCTTCCATGGCCACATGCACCCAGGCTGCATCTCCTGGTCGAGGGTCTTCAGGTTTGTCACTGCATAGCTGAGCATCACCACGGCCCCAAATCAGGTTCTTATCATCTGAACAGGCGGTTTACAATATATGGCCCAAGTGTTACAAATAGCAAATAGTAAAACAAATGACCCGGCCAAAGCAGACACAAGTGTGGTAAGCATAAAAGCAACACTCTCCCCCTAACGCGGCACACAACCCCTCCCCCCCCTTGCTGGAATAATAAGTCCAGTCCCAGCTCTTACAAAAGCAGTCTGATAACACCTCCACATTTCCCAGTTTCTTGTGCCTGGGCACACATAAAAATAATGCCTTTGGATCAATCCTTTAGATCCTGGACCTTGATATCCATAGTGACATCCTACTCAGATCAAATGTGATCATCGGGAGCCAGGTCCCAACCCGATGTTGTTCTGTGATGGAGACCACCAATCTGTCACTCCCCACTCGATTGAGTTCTCAGATGAGGTTGTACGGCCAGTGTCCGGTGGCATCCACGGCGACCGCAAGGAATGTCATGATCCAGAAGGGGACTGCCATCTAGAAATTAAACAGAAAGGATATCCTCATCAAGGCGTCATCACACCCCTGGGTGTTATCAGGATCTACATATTTGAGGACCCTTGTGGGCACCCAGATAGGTTGGGGTTCAGAAATAGGAAACACACACCCAAAGCCTCAACCAGAAGTAATGAGTGGATCTGGGCCTCTCCATTGTCCTGTGGAGGGATCTTTCCATTGGACCAGGATTTCTGATCGTGCCTCCTGCTGCTGTCAGTGCCAGTGAAAAGGCATGCGAGAATCTTCTTTTGAAAAATTTAATATAATTAGGGCCACCCCAGAGGGGAAAGGGTGCTGTCCCTCCGCCTGCTCCCCCTTGGTGGCTCGGTGGCCGCCATCTTTCAGAGGCCACTGGACAGTCAGGTTTGGGCCCGCAGTGACAAGACACGCGGGGCCTCATGGGATGGGGATGGAGCCGGCCCTTTCCTCCTCACCCCAACGTGATCCTAAGTCGCCACCCACAAATGGCCTCTCTAGCTCCTGATCAAGCTGCTTAATGGCCGTGATCCCAGAGACTCAGGGACAAATCTCAAAACCCAGCAGGTTTCGGCAAGAAATCCCTCCAGATTTCAATTACAAATCACAAATCATCCTGTTAATCATCGATTGCCTCAAGCAGGCCCCAGTAACGTCTCCTTCATCCTAGCCCTGAGATTATATTCAAAGCTCTTTAGGAGAATGAGACCCATCATTGTTACTGGTATTTGGCATATTGGGAACACCACGGGGAGTTTGCCAGACTCTGCCGTGTGGGCAGGCTACATTCGGTAGCCTGCCAGTTTGTCCAAAGTAGGAATGAGATAATAAGATGTCATAATAGGATGTCTTCGCGGCCGCGCGGTTCTGGGAGCTGGGTTTTATAGTCTCTGAGTCTTGGCCGTTGATGGGATTACACGGCGCCAGGGGGCCAGTTGGTGGGTGTGACCCCCGCCTACTGGAATTTGGAGGATCTAGGTGGAGGATGCTCGGCCCAAATCCGAGTAGGCTTGGAGATCTCGGCCCCAGAACCCACGTGACTTTGTCCCTCTGCCAGTACCTTCATGTGTGCCGCGGGGGTGTAGCTCAGTGGTAGAGCGCGTGCTTAGCATGCACGAGGCCCCAGGTTCAATCCCCGGCACCTCCATCTCCCCTCCAGATTTAATTGTTAAAATTTCGGAATTTCAAAATCGTGCAGCCACTACTGCAGCCACACGACATCATATGTTATTCATAACCAGCAATAGAAAACAAATTGTCTACTGTTGCCTTTTCAGCAGATCTGAGTGTTGGGGTAAAATCCCAAATAATAATGGTGGGTCTGGTGTCAAAATATTGAATGTAATCAAAGTAGAGAGAGTGTGATGTAGAAATCATCTGCCTCACAGGTAGGGGGAGGGTGTGGGATGGGGGTATACTGTTTTTTTTTTCTTTTTGGGTCACACCCGGCAATGCACAGGGGTTATTCCTGGCTCATGCACTCAGGAATTATTCCTGGCGGTGCTCAGGGGACCATATGGGATGCTGGGAATCAAACCCGGGTCGGCTGCGTGCAAGGCAAACACCCTACCCGCTGTGCTATCACTCCAGCCCCCATACTGGGGTTTTAGGAGGTGGAGAATGGGCACCGGTGAAGGTACGGGTGTTTCATTGTGTGACCGAGACTTAAACCCGAAAGTTTTGTAACTGCTCTCACAGTGATTCAATAAATAAAATTATGAAAAAAAAAGAAAAATTTAATATATTGAGTGTGAAGAGTGCAAGCCGTAACTGCTGGTGGTGACTAACTCCCCCTTTTTGTTTTGAAAGCTGGGTTTTCAAGGTTTGATTACATTGCTCTGTAATTGGGTTGTATGGGATACTGGTAGAATGCTGGATGTCCCATTTTTTCAGGAAGTCCTGAAGTGTTTTACTAATGAAGCAAGGGCCATTATCAGTTTGTTCTTTTTTTTGGGGGGGGGGTCACACCTGGCAATGCACAGGGGTTACTCCTGGCTCTGCACTCAGGAATTACTCCTGGGGGTGCTCAGGGAACCATATGGGATGCTGGGAATCGAACCTGTGTTGGCCGCTTGCAAGGCAAACGGCCTACCTGCTGTGCTATCACTCCAGCCTCCATTATCAGTTTTAACCCTAGCTGGTAATCCCAAGGTGTCAAAGCACTGTAAGTAATGGGAGATGACCTGCTTAGCCCTTTCTCCGATGTGGGCAGTAGCCCAGTAGGCTTTAGAGCACGTATCCACACTCACAAAAATATATTTTAGCTTGCCAAATGGTGTGTGGTGGGTAACATCAGTTTGCCAGAGGGTGTTGGGCTTGAGCCCACGTGGATGGACTCCAGGCCTTTGCAGAGGCGGGACTTGTCCAAAGGGTTTACAGGAGGCGCAGGTCCTCTGACAACTGGCTTTAATTCTGATATTTGAATTAATTCTGATAATTCAGAAAACGCGCCTTCAGCTTCTGGACCCTGTCCACAACGGTCGGGAGGTCTTCTCCTATCTTTTGTCGCATTCCACCTGGGCGGGGGGGGCCTCAGTGGGACCCTCCTCAAGTCATTGCCAGACTGATAACGCTAGGGCACTAACGGAATCTGGGGGGGGTGGCGTAGGGTAGCAGCATCTCGGCCTGCCTGCGTGTAGCACTCTTCCTTAAAGCGCCCCATCTTATGCACTGGCTGCTGGGGAGCACTGCTCGACAACGGGCTCTCCTGTCTGCAGTGGTGCAGGGCTGATGGATGGGCTCGCCCCTGGAGGATGGTGTCAGCCCATGGGCAGTTGGGCCCATCCTCAGCCACTGCCTTTTTTTTTTTAATTATTTTTTATTAGTGAAACACCATGAGGTACAGTTGTAGACTTCCAAATTTTTGTGCTTGGGTTTCGATTATACAGTGATCAAGTACCCATCCCCCCACCAGTGCCCATTCTCCACCACCAATGATCCCAGTATCCCTCCCACCCTCCGTCCCCCCAACCTCCCCATCCCTCCCTGCCTCTGTGGCAGGGCATTCCCCTTTGTTCTCGCTCTCCTTTTGGGTGCTGTGGTTTACAAAAGAGGAATTGAATGGCAATCATGTTCGGTCTACTTTCGGCATGCTTCTTCCATCCTGGGCAGATCTTCCCAATAGCCACTGCCTTTTTATTTATTTATTTTGCTTTTTGGGTCACACCTGGCGATGCACAGGGGTTACTCCTGGCTCTGCACTCAGGAGTTACTCCTGGCGGTGCTCAGGGGACCATATGGGATGCTGGGAATTGAACCCGGGTCGGCTGCGTGCAAGACAAACGCCCTACCCACTGTGCTCTCTCTCCAGCCCTGCCACTGCCTTTTTAAAACTCTTTTAAGTCCCCAGGTTCCCAAGGAATATACCAAACTGCAAGTTGAGCACCAACCCCCCTGGACTGAGATTGACCGGAAAAGGCCCAGAGGGGTCTCTGGTAATCCTTCTGCAGTCTCGAGTCATAAAAAGAAGCAGAAGCTTCTTCTGGAGGGGCAGTGGGGCGAGAGGAGTCAGGTCTGTCTCCCCCCAAAATCTCCTCAGCTATTCCATCCTCTATATCCCGATCAGTGAGGGGCGACCCTGAAACGGCTGCCTGCCTAGTACCAGGAGAGACACACTCTCTCTCCTCCTAGAAGTGTGCCTTTAAGGCTGCCCCTGCCACATACAAACCTGGCGGGGGCCCCTTGCCTGTCCTTTCGGCCCGTTCTGCAACAAGCTTTTCTACCTGGTCCCAGGTCTCCCACGAGGAGAGGTCCTCAGTAGTAACCCAAGGAGCCACGTCAAGAATAGCGCTCCAGATCTTAGATGCCCTATCAGAAAATGCCAGCCCCTGGCTTTTTAGCAGATCAAGCTTTCAGACCTAGGTGAGGCAACTTCTGAATGGAGCTGCCAATGATATTTAGTGGGGTTGAGACAGTCAGGAGGGCTGGAGCGATAGCACAGCGGTTAGGGCGTTTGCCTTGCACCCGGCCGACCTGGGTTCGATTCCCATCATCCCATATGGTCCCCTGAGCACCGCCAGGGGTAATTCCTGAGTGCAGAGCCAGGAGTAACCCCTGTGCATTGCCGGGTGTGACCCAAAAAGAGAAAAAAAAAAGAATCAGGAGAGATGATGGTTTTGCTAAGGATCACCGAGGCAGAGGAAAGATACTGAGGTAGAAAAAACACAGCAAGAATGAGGCAAGACACCAAAAAGAGAAAAGGGTAGATGCTAGGCACCCCATGGGCGGGGGGAGAAGCAAAAACAAAAGTGGGACCTGATGGAAACAGTCCTGTCTCAAGGAGGACTCTTCTGATCGTTCACCTGTCAAGGAGCTCATTCCCCTACCTGAATTACCAGCCGGGTATCTCCGATGCAGTCGCCTATTTTACTGCATGGATTCGAGGCGACGGGGGGGGGGGGGGGTCACACCTTGCTCCAGTGATGTCTACGCTGTTCACGTCCACACTGTCCCTGTTTGGGCGCCAGCTGTCGGGGTCCTGGCCAGTCGACCCCGGCACACTGGAGTACGATCCCCCTGGTTGCTGGACTTACTCCCTATAGGAGAGGGAGTGGGAAGGGGAGAAGCCTCTGCCCTGGCCCTCCGCACACAATGGATTCCCACTGCCACTGAGAAAGAACCACGCGGGGGGGAAAGCTGGTGGTGGTCAAGCAGCAATCCGTTCATTAGCGCTCACATAGGGGGTTTTATACATCCATTTCAGGGGGCAATCCACGTGTATCACCTTTACCTGGTCAGGCTTAGTACAGATGTTAGTTAATGGTTTTACATCTCCCACTCTCAGGGCCAGGTGTATCAGCTCAGGCAGATGGGAACTATTACATCCCTCATCCTCATCCTCAACCAGAGTTGCCTACATGTGTGGAGTGTTGGAGCAAGCCCCTGGGCCCCTGTAAACAGGGCCGGCTCTTGCTTTCAGGGGCAGGGGATTTAGTCAAAGTCTCAGGCCAGCTAATGAGAGAGACCCCAACACTGTGCAGGCCTACCTATACAGAATTACCATGGCTGGAATAGTCCAGAAGGAGGGAGGGGGGCGGGCATTGGGAAAGGAAGCAACACCAGGATGGAGAAGCAGGTGACACACAGGAACACAGGCTCCTCAAGACTGCCCACTGGGGCTGGAGCGATAGTCCAGCGGGTAGGGCGTTTGCCTTGCACGCAGCCGGCCCGGGTTCCATTCCCAGCATCCCATATGATTCCCTGAGCACCGCCAGGAGTAATTCCTGAGTGCGGAGCCTGGAGTAAACCCTGAGCTTCGCCAGGTGTGACCCCCCCCCAAAAAAAAGACTGCCCCATAGGTCGGTGCCAGTCAATTCCCTGTTTGTCTGGGGGTGTCAGGGGTCATCCCTGGCAGGCTCGTGCTGAGGATTGAACCTGGGTTGGCTGCGTGCAAGGCAAACACCCTCTTGTGCCGTGTTCTTGGTCTGGCCCAATTTCCTCCTCTAGGTGTCCTTTGGCTTTGGGTCACAGCCAGATGTGCTCAGGGGCCATTTCAAACCCTGTGTTTGAGCCTGGGGCACTGCAGGTGAAACCCGTGTGCCACTTCTGCACCCTCTCCCCTACATGCTTTGAATCAAGACAGACCTGAACATTTTTGTAGAGAACCGGAAGCTACAAATCAAGCACTGGCGGGTTTTGAAAGTGACAGGGCAAGGAGCCAAGAAGGAAGAACTCTCCCAGCCTGTTTCAAGTGCTCCCCAGACCCAGCACACTGGGGGTTTCCAGGAACAAGGGGGAGCCCCCCCTAACCCCGCTCCCTGCCTGGGCACTGGGTGAGGCACAGCCTGCGGCGTCCTCCGCACCCTCTCGTGTCTCCCTCGAAGCGCCCAGCATCCGCCCCCACGGGCCTCAGGTGAGGACGGATCATGTCCCCGTCACAGCTGGGCAGGCTCAGGGTCAGGTGGTTAATCTGGGTTCCTGCCACGCCCGGGTTTCCAGGGCGCACGGTGCCCCGAAGACTAGCGTGTAGGACATTTCCCCTCTTCCCTGGTGTTTTGCAAGAAAGTGAGAAATCCGCGAAGCTTTTCTTCTGCTTGTGGGCTCGGGCTCGCCCCCAGACACGGCTGGAGAGGTGAGAGCAGGAGCAACCGCAGTGTCTACGTGTGCACGTGTGTGTGTGTGTTTGTGTGTGCCTGTGGGTGCCACGTCTGTGCGCACGCGCAGTTGTCTCTGTGTGCACACGTGTGCCTGCGTGTCTTTGTGCACGTTCGAGCTCATGGGTGCCGTGTCTGCGTGTCAGTGTTTCCATGCATGTCTGTGTGTGCGCATCGTATGCACGCGTCGTATTTGCCCGTGTACACGTGTGCATGCACCGTGTCCACGCCGTGTGTGCATGGGTCGGCGCATGTGCTGCCGCCCCGCACTTCTGCACAGGCTGCCTGTGCCGGCTGGCACCAGCAGAGAGACTGACAGTCCGGCAGGAGCAGGACCCTGGCCGCCGTGTCCCCTGCCACCATGTCCTCATTTCCGGTGCCAAGCATTTCTCCCAAAGCAGGCCATCTCGGCTCTGAGGGTCCCCCAGGGCCCCCTTTGAAGGAGTTTGGAGGGCAGAGACCCTACTGCAGCCTCCACACTCCCACCCTGCTCCATGACCTCTGCCAGCCACTTTGGGGTCTCCAGGAATGGCCGGGCCTGGGACCGCCGAAAGGCCTGCTTCCTCATGTCACGGCTCTGCCTCTGGCTCCCTGGCCCTGTCCTACCCTCATGGGAGAGACGCCGAGTGTCCCCCTGGGCCCGCTCAGTGTCCAGCAGTCGGTCCCCTTCTCCAGCTCTGCCTGGGTCCTCGGTGGCTACTGTGAGTGGCCCCTGGGGTCGTTGCTGAACTTCAGCGGAACCCAGGACACCACCCCCCCTCCCCCCGCCCTGCCCTGGGCCTTCCTCCTTCCTTTCCCCAGATACTGTCCCGGGGGCCACTGGGCAGTGTGGACACAGCAAATCACCCACTTGTCCCCGTGTCAGGCAGGCTCCATTTCGCAGCCTCCTGGAAAGCCCCCCAGGTATCCCTCCCAGAGGTACACACAGCTCCCAACCAAGCCGACACCCGTGGCCACTGCCCACTGCTTTATTGGCTCCGTGCTGCCCCGTCACACACCGTGGCTTGGGATCGCCAAGACCAAGAGGCGAGCAGGGCTGTCCCTCCCAGGACAGGGGTGAGTCCTGGGCACCCCTGGGCAGCACGCGGGGACCCTGGCCTCCCAGCTGGGCTACCCATAGCCCCCAGCTTCCAGCTCATTGTCTCTAGGTCTGGGAGGGGCGAGGTGCAGCCCCCGGGCTGGGTCTGACTGCATCCATGGCAGGGACGGTCCACATCGGGGTGAGGACAGGGGCGAGGACAGGCCCTTTCACCCTGCAGAGCCAGCCAGACGTCCTGCTGGGCTGCGGCCCGAGCTGGGGATGCCCCACAAAGGGGCATGGTGTGCCGCAAACGCAGCCACTGGGTCCGATCGATCGATCAATCGGAGGCCGTGCGCGGCTCAGAGCTTGGCCCGGGGATGGTCCTGCAGCAGCGCGCGCATGTCCAGCAGCGCCTGCTCCAGCTGCTGCGCCAGGCGGCTGGCGCTGGTCTCGGCGCAGCTGTTGTAGGCCGACACGGAGAAGTTGACGTGGGTCTCCCGGGGGTTGTAACAGACGCCGTAACCGTCTGGGACCACGGGCCCGAAGAACATGACGCAGTCCGTCTTGGAAGGGACCTGGGGACCGTGCAGACACGGGCTCTCGTCCCCGGCACGGTGGGCGCCCACCGCCTCCCCCCGGCGGCCGAGCCCGATGCCCCCGCGGCTGATATCCCAGGGGCCACAGCCGGCACCGCAGAGGGCTGACTCCTGGCTTTGTGCTCTGGGGATCGCTCCTGGCGGTGCTCAGGGGAGCATATGGGGTGCCGGGGATTGAACCCAGGGTGGCTGCAAACGAGGCCAGCGCCCTCACCACTGTCCTGTCGCTCTGGCCCCTCTCCAGGGGGCTTTAAGATGCCTCTTCCTGACCCCCCAGCACTCCCCCCAACCCAAAACTGTCCCGGTTCAGTTGCGGGAGGATCCCGGGGTGCAGGCCAGGGGCCCGTCTGCCGTGTGGGGCCTCAGCTGATGCTGTCGTGTCTGAATGGAACCGGTTCCCCCCAGTGCAGTTCTGGCTCCCTGGGGGCGCCCTGAGCTGCGGCAAGGGCCCACTTGGCTCACCCGGCTCTAGCGGCTGGGGCAGGGGCATGTGTGAGCCCCCCCCGCACCCCCCTGCCACGGAGGCTGCCCTGCGTCCTGCCCTGCCCCCGCCACCTGGCCTGCGAGGCCCGGGCAGCGCACCTGGCTGGTGGAGAGGTTGAAGTGCATGGCGATGGCGTAGGACGTGTCCATGAAGAGGTCCGGCAGGCTCACCAGGTCCTCCACGGCCTGCAGCTTCAGGCCCAGCAGGTGGCGGTCGAAGGCCTCTCCGCGGATGGCCTGGGGGCGGGAGTGAGTGTCAGGGGTGGCAGCTGGGAAGGGGGGTGTCCCGGGTGGCCTGCACTTCCTGTGGTGCCCGTGGTGCAGACACCCCCGCCCCTCCGTGTCCAAGCAGGAAAACCCCGTGGACAGGGATGGGGACCCCGACCCAGGAGAGGGCACAGGGCTGATGAAGAGTGCGGCCTGGAGCCAAACTGGACAGTTGCCAGGGCTGGAGCGATAGCACAGCGGGTAGGGCATTTGCCTCGCACACGGCCGACCCAGGTTCGATTCCCAGCATCCCATAGGGTTTCCTGAGCACTACCAGGAGTAACTCCTGAGTGCAGAGCCAGGAGTAACCCCTGAGTGTCGCCAGGTGTGACCCAAAAAATGCCAAAAAAAAAAAGTTCTCATATTGGACAGTTGCCAAGGCCCCGCAGCGGGGGGGGGGTGGGGGCGTGTGGAGAACTACATGGGCACCCAGGCTGGCACCCTGACATCCTGGGCCCCTGATGGAGGCTCATGTGCCACTGCCCCTGCCAGGGGAATATGGCACCGGTCAGGCCAAGTGGTCAGGATGCCTGGTGAGGGGCTGGGGGCGGGGCGCTGCTCACCCGGTCTGTGTAGGCGCGGTGAGCCTGCACCGCCTTCCGCAGGAGTTCCACCTTCTGCGGCTCCTGGTGGCAGAGCAGAGGGGTTGGGCTCTGTCCCGGCCCCCCACGGGACCGCGGCTAAGCTGGCCTCTCTCTGGTGAACACTGTGGTCACGGCGGGTCCCGGAGGTGCCACCCCGCACACGTCTCCCTCTTCTCTCTGGCTGCCGGGGACTCGCACCTCCGAACGTGGCTCCATTGTCTGGGACCCCCTCCCCCCCACACCCTGCACCTGGCAGTCCAGGCCCTGTCCCTTTGTGCCCTCCCTGGGCTGTGAGCGGGTGGGGTGAGTGGAAGGGACAGGCCGAGCCCGCGGGCCACTCACCGTCACGCTGGTGTCATCCATGGCCTGGACGAAGGCCAGCGAGTCCATGGAGGCCGAGCGGATGGTGTCGGTGCGGCCCAGGTGGAACATGCGCAGGGATGCGCTCTCGTAGGTGGCGCAGGCGTGCCCGTAGATCCTGCGTGGGAGGGGGGCTTGAACCTGAGGGACCCCGCCTCCTCCCGCCCCCAGGGCCCCGCGGGGCGCACACCTGTAGTAGGCCAGCTGCAGCGCCATCTGGATGAAGGAGTCGGGGCTCAGGTTCTGGGACTTGGGGAAATCTTTGCCGAAGTGGGGGAAGACCAGCATGGTGATGTCCAGGTCCTGGATCATGCTGGGGGCACAGGGGTGGGGGTCAGCCCCAAAGCTGCCGGCACCAAGACAGACCCCGGAAGGAGCTGCCTGGCCAGGGTCCCACACCGGGGCCCCATGCCCCTGTCGCCAGGCCCCATCTCCCCCACATACTGCGCCCCTCATGTCCCACGCACCCTAAGCCCTGCGTCCTCCCACGGCCCCTGCCCCCATCCCCCATGCCCTTCACTCCCTGCGGCGCCCCCGCCAGGCCCCTTGCTTTCCCCACACCCTGCGTCCCCTCGCCCCATGCCCAGGCTCACATGCTGAGGTTCTGCTTTGCCTTCTCGATCTCGTTCTTGATCTCGGGGGTGATGTTGAAGCGCAGTTTCTTGGGCATAGGGAGGGGTACCATGGCTGACGGCCCCTGATCGGGCTTCTTCCTGCGGGGCGTGGGGGGACGGGGCGACGCGGGCTCAGGCTGATGGGGTCCAGGGCCGGAGCCCACTCCAGGGATTGGGGTGGGGACCCCCAACGCTGGAGGGCGCCGGCCTGGTCAGCCCCGGGCAGCATCCTCTCGAGACAAGCACCTGCGCGGGCAGGGGCGTGGCCAGAGATGGGGCGTGGCCATGCTCGGGGCATGGCCAAAGTGGGGCGGGACCAGGATTGGGGCGGGCTCAAAGGCAGGGGCGTGGCCAGGGCTGGGGGCGGGGTCGAAGGCAGGGGCGGGGCCGAGAGCGGGGTGGGCGGAGCGGGACCCACGCTAGTGGCGTGGCTGTGCCCGCAGAGGTGGGGCCCCAACCCCAGACCCCACGTCCTTGTCAAGCATCCCCCCCCACCCCCCAGCGGCCCTGTCTTCAGCAGTACACGCACGTGAACTCCATGACGTGGTCCACGAGGGAGATGATGGGGGGGCCCTCGGCGGCTGCGTGCTCGTAGACCAGCCCGCAGGAGCCGTCCTCGGCCACGATGAACTGTCGGGGCAGGGGGTCCCCGGGGCCGGGGCTCCGCGTCAGCGCCGCGTGTCTGGCCCAGCACGCAGCACTGGGCGCTCGGAGCCACCCTCCCGCCACCCCCCACCGAGGTGCACGGCCCCGGGGCGGGGTGGGGGGTGGTGGTGGTGGTGGCCGGAGCCGGACATCCGTCCGTGGGGGGGGGGAGCGGGCAGCGGCTTCCCGGAGGTAATGACGGGCCTGCCCGCTAATTACAGCCGCCCACCGGGGGCTGCTGCCGCGGCTTCGCACGCGGCGGCTGCGTCTCACCTGCAGCGTCTTGTCGAACCAGCGGTTGCCGCTGTTGAGCTGCCCGCCGCCCCCGTGCAGCATCTGCCCGGCCACGTGGCTGCGGTAGGCGGCGTCCGAGACGCGGGGCATGGGCGCGTCCAGGCACACGGTGAAGATGCTCTGCTGGATGCAGCGCACCGAGTCCCGGTTCACCTTATCTGGGGGCGCAGCGGGCGTCAGACCGTCAGCAGCACCCCTGCCCGCTCTGGGGGTGCGGGCGAGAACCCCAGGGCAGGGGATGGGGGGGAGGAGGGGCGGCGCACCTTTGATGAGGATGTTGTAGGCGCTGGCCCAGGAGTTGCGGTGGTTGGACGTGAGGATGCCCACGGGCTCCTTGTTGGCCTGCAGGGAGGAGTTCCAGATCTTCTCCAGCTGCACGAAGAGCTGCTGGGCCGTTAGAGGGGTTCCGTCGCTGTGGTACACATCCAGTTGGAAAAACTGAGGGGCCGAGGAGAATGCGCCAGGGTCAAGGCAGCGCCCGGGATCCTCCCCAGTGCCCAGAGCACTGAGCCGGGTAGACCCCTGAGCACTGGGGAGGGGGTGGAGGTGGGGGTCACGGGCCAGGCCTGGAGGGGGGCCCAGGAGGAGAGGCGCGGGCACCCACTTGGTAGTTGTGCACCACGGTGATGTGAGTGGGCGGCTTCTTGGCACGGCCGAAGTTCACCACGGAGTCCTGCTTGGGGCCCGGCACGCGGCAGGACGACAGGATCTGGTAGTACTGATTCATGCACAGGGGCTTGCCCCCCAGGTATTCCACCGGCAGAGTCTCGCTGCGGGCCAGAGGGCTGGTGAGTGGGGCCAGGGGGACCCTTCCTCTATGGGAGCGGGGAGTGGACACAGCACCCCGACAGGTCCCCCTCGGGCCTCCAGGGCCCCCTCCCGGGTGGGGGCATGCCACCACCCGGAGATCTGGGGCCTAGAGAGAGGGGACAAGGGGTCAGGGGGTACCCACCCCGCCACCCGCCAAGCACCGCCAGGGGTCATGCCCGGAGCTCCTGGTGTGACGCCAAAGGAACAGTCAGTGAGAACAGCAGTGTGGGGTGACCCAGCCCCCCAGCCCCAGCAGAGGACACCAGGAAGTGCCCACAGCTGGGGGTGGGGCAGGGCCAGGATGTGGGGGGAGTTGGTTGGGGGAGGGGGCACTCACTTGTCAATCATGAACTTGAAATCCAGAACCCCCTCAATGATTTTGGCAGCAAACCTGAGGGTGCAATGAGAGAAGAGGGGCCTGATGGGAGCTGGGGGCAGGGGAGGGCTGGCCCCCCCAGCAGCCTGCCACCCCCAGGTGCCACCAACTCTCTCACCTGGGTGGTCTAAGGGGCGGGTGAGCCCGACCTAGACCTGGAGCCTCGAAGGAACCCCCCCGCCCCGCCCACTCTCAGGGCCCCGGGCCTGGGGTCTCTCCTGCATGGGTACGGGGCTTCCCTTAACCATCCCACATGACGCCAGGAGGGCACCAGGGCCCCCCAGATTCCTCAAGAGAAGCAGGTGGCGGCGGCAGCGTGGCCTGGGCAGGAAAGCCGGACTCTGGGTATTTATTTATATCCCTAGTTCGACTGGAACAGAGGCCAGGGCAAGGGCCAAATGTGGAAAAGGGAAGTGTGTACAGAGATCGCCTGAGGCCAGAGGGCAGCTGGGAGCGGCCGGCAGGGAGGGGGCGAGTCCTGGGGGGGGGGGGGGGTTGCCGCCGCTTGGCTGCTGGGGAGACTGAGCCGCCCCCCCAGACAGGGCCAGCCCAGCAGTTCTTGGTCAGCCTCAGTTTTCCCGCCTGCCCCTTGCTGAGGCGGGCTCTGGGGGCAGTGGGGGGGGGGGTCCCGCCTCTCCTGGGGGCACTCACCACAGCTGTCCCTGCAGGTCCACGAAGTCCTGCTTGGGCAGCAGCAGGCCGGGGTTGGAGTAGATGACCACGGGCTGGCGGTACTGGAGGTAGGCCGTCTGCAGCCACCAGTCGGACAGCTGTGGGAGAGCCAAGCCGTGGTGAGGGGCTGCCAGACCCCCTCGCCCCCCGCAGACCACCCTCCCACACTGGGTCGCGGGCGCCTGGCCGCTCACCTTCCCAGGTTATCGCTTGCCCTTGGAAATGGGCCCATGAACATTATGAGAAGGAAGAGGGCAAGGCAAGGAGGTGAGAGGAGAAAGGAGTGGAAGGTCAGAGCATTGACGTGTGTGGCCTGGGGCTTGGTGGCCAGAGTGGACAGAGGGGCTGGAGAGAGGGGAAGGACGGGGGAGGGGTGTCCCGGGAGGAGGGGTGGAGAGCTGGGGACCCCAGCCTCAGGCCTCAGTGGAGCTGGTGACCCCACAGGGTGTGGGTACCCCAGAGGTCGAGCAGGGAGTGAGGGGTACAGGACATGGTGTCCGGCAGCGCTGCTGGCCTAGGTGGGCACACATGGGCACGGAGCAGGCGGCTCGGCCGCACCTCTCTCCTGGGGGTCTCCCTACGCCCCACGTCTGTCCCCGGGGGCCCTGGCTGGGGGTGAGGGGGGGTACTCTCAGGCCCCAGGGCGCAGATGGTCATGGGGACCTCGGGGGCCTCATCTGTGTGTCCAGAAGGGACAGACCACGCTCTCCCTGGAGATAGCTGGGCGGCCCCGCACCCCGGGGACCCTTCCTGCGTGTGGGCACTGCCCTGAGAACCTGCCGGGAGTGAGGCAGCCCCTGAGAGGCCTCAGGCAGAAGTCGGGGCTCCTTGTGCTTAGGAGCGTGGGGGGCTGCTTGTCTGCAGGGTCTCTGAGCACCTCACGGGCCACCCCCAGGCCGGCGTGAACGCCAAGTCCCCCTTGACTCAGAACCCAGGTTTATTTATTATTTTTATTTATTTATTTACTTATTTTGCTTTTTGGGTCACACCTGGCATTGCACAGGGGTTATTCCTGGCTCTTGCACTCAGGAATTACTCCTGGCAGTGCTCGGGGGACTCTATGGGATGTTGGGACTTGAACCCGGGTCGGCCGCGTGCAAGGCAAACGCCCTCCCCGCTGTGCTATCGCTCCAGCCCCCTGGGTTTATTTCGTGTTTGTTGGGGGCCCACATTCGGCAGTGTTCAGGGCTGACTCCTGGCTCTGTGCTCAGGGATCACTCCTGGCAGCGTGGGGTACCGTATCGGGTGCTGGAGAAGAGACCCGGGCTGGCCGCGTGCAAGGCCAGTGCGTTCAGCCCTGTTCTACCTCTCCAGGCCCCGGTTCAATCCTGGGTTCGATCCCCGGGGTGGCCTGTTTCCCACACTCTGCCCCTTCCTCACTCACCCTATCACCTCAGAGTGACTCTGCAGCCCCTTAGGTCAGGGCTGCCCCCCAACTTCCTTACATCCAACCCGGATTCGATCCCCAGCATCCCATGAGGTTCCCGGAGCGACAGTACAGACAGTACAGACGGGAGGGTGCTTGGCTTGCACAAGGACCGTCTGGGTTAGATCCCTGCCAGCCCTTAAGGCCCCCCCAGGCACCGCCGGGAGTAAGCCCTGAGCACACCCAGAGGAGGCTGCGTTCTGCCTGATGTGTCCCAAAACAAACAAAAAAAACAGCACAGAACAGCAACAAAAACAGAACGAGCAGAAAGGCCTGGCGAGCTCAGGTCAATCCTGCTCTGTGAAAGCCCCTAGGCTTGGTCCTCCTGATCCAGAACAGAAAACAATACAATAAAACAAGGCGCTGGCGAGAGGATCTACGGTGAAGGCGCCTGCCTTGCACAAGGTCGACCTAGGTTGGACCAACAGAGCCAGGAGTTCGCCTTGAGCACCATTAGGTGAGCACCACACAGCTGACCTAGGTTCAATCCTGGGTTCGATCCCCGGCATCCCGTATGGGTCCCCGAGCACCGCCAGGAGTCATTCCTGAGTGCAGAGCCAGGAGGAATCCCTGAGCACGGCTGGGTGTGGCATCAAACCAAACCAACCCAAACCAAGCAAAGCAAAAAGTAAAGCCAAAAAAAAAAAAACCCTCAAGGAGGGGCTGGAGCTACAGCACAGCGGGGAGGGCATTTGCCTTACACGCGGCCAACCCAGGTTCGATCCCCAGCATCCCATAGGGTCCCCTGAGCACCGCCAGGGGTAATTCCTGAGTGCAGAGCCAGGAGGAACCCCTGTGCATTGCCAGGTATGACCCAAAAAGCCAAAAAAAAAAAAAAAACCCACGAGTTTTCAGATGCTGGAGGCCAAAGGGATGCCGGTGTGGAAGGAAAAGCTATCCCCTGGGGTGTGCGGGCAATTATAGCAGGACACCAGGGCCCCGTGCGGGCACCTCCTGCCTCCACCGTGTGCCCGCAGCCCGCCCTCCCGTCTCCTCGGGGTTGGCGTTAGGCGAGTGCCCGGAAACTGCAGGCACGTCGTGGCGGGTGCCGCACGGGAGACGTCAGCGGGCTCCACTCGATTTCTCGCGGCTGCTGCTGGCAGCTCCGCACGGGCACTTCCTGCCCACAGAGGCTCTCCCCACCCGCCCGGGGCGGCCCCAGGGGTGTCAGGAGGCTGTGGAGGCCTCGCTGCTGTCCTCGCCATTCCCCTGCCGGGGCCGCTGAGCTGTTGCCCTGAGGCCTGGAACATTCCAGATGGGGCCTCAAGGGGCCCGCATCAGACCCGAGGGTCTCTGCTGCCCCCTCCAGGGGAGCCAGATTCCCCTTCCCTCCCCCCTTTGGCAGACCCAGCCCCTCCGGGGCCCCTGGGCCCACTCACCCAGTTCTCTGACTTCTTGGCGCGGCGCTCCAGTCCCCTCTGTAGCCGCTCCCCGACGCCCCCCGAGGTCTGGAACTCCTCCACCAGCTGCTTGGTCTGGGCCCACTCCTCGTGGCTCACGATGGGCCGCAGGGCCTTGAGGTAGTGGTCCAGGGTCTGGCGCAGCGGGGGCACGGGCAGGCGGGGCAGGGCATCCTGGTGAGCCTGGAAGCGGCTGGGGGTCTTCATGAGGGAGGAGGGCTTGAGGAGGCCCGGGGGCCTCACCTGCAGGCAGCACAGCACCTTGTTCATGGTCTGGGTGTCACTTGGCCGGGCCCTGCCACCAGCCCGGGCACTTATGTGCCCATCCCTGAGCTGGGAGCCGGCCTCTTGGGTGGTGCCCGCCAGGCCTTCCAGCCCTCTAGCGGGAGGTGTGTCTGTCTCCGGGGAGGGCTGGGGGCGGGCTGGGGCCCCCTGCTGACCTGGGCAGCGCGTATGGGGATGGGGGGGGCGGACGGTACCTGGGTGGGCGGGCACCTCTCACCTGTCTGGCCTTTCTCACTCAGGGCCCCGGTGAGGCCCCAGCTCCGCCCCCCCAACCCAGCCCAGCTCCCCACCCCTCCCGCCTGGCCCGGTTGAGAAATGGAAAGGGAAGCGGAGACAAATCAGAGGAGCAGGGACATTGGTGGGGAGGGCTCTGCCGGCTGCTGGTGGCGGTCAGAGGCGGGACTACAGCCCGAGGGGGGGTTCGAGGAGGCCCCGGGGGCAGAGGGCGGGCAAGGAGGGGAGGCAGCGAGCCCTACCTGCTCCTTCTGCCTGTCCTCCGTCTCTGAGCCCTGTCTGTCTGTCTGTCTGCCTCGGGCTGGGGCGCTAAAAGCCTAACTGTGCTACCCAGGGCTGAGCGGAGCCCAGTAAGAGACCACCACTCGCCTGGGCTGCAAAGAAAAGACAAGAGGTTCAGTGGGCTGGTTCAGTGGCTGGTCAGCGGGGCCTGTGCGGACCCCGTGGCCGGGAGCCGAGTCGGGGGAGGCAGAGTAGCTCCCCCACAAACCACCCCCTCCCCTGCCCCCAGCCTCCAGGGGAACCCGGGGGTGGGAAGCCACCTAGGAAACCCTCCTGGCTTCCCAGCAGGGCCCGGTGCCAGGGAAGTGGGCCAAGAGTGATGAAGAAAATGTAACTGTGGTGTTTGACGAGGAAGGATCCTGGAGGTCAGAGGCCGCCAGCAGGAGCCAGGCTGGGGGGGGGGGGTTACATCACTGGAAAGGGGGGGGCAGAAGTGAACCCTCCCACCTCCCACCCCCCCTGGAGGAATCTGGTGATGTGTGCTCAGGGCCCTCCTCCCGCCTGTACCCAGACCCCTGGAGCCGAGGTCCATTCAGCCCCACACCCAGGGCTTTGGGGAGTGGACACGCATGAACCCAGGGCCAAGGGCGCTGCAGAGGGCCCAGGTTGGGTCTGAGTCCTGGTCCAGGAGACTGGTTGGCTCCCGGCCTATCTCTGCAGTGGGCCGGTGATCAGACCACCTGGCGGGTTCCTGGAGGGGCGCCCGCAAGGCGTGTGGGACAGAGACGAGAGCCTGAGTGTCCGCGGGCGGGGCCCAGGCGGACCCGAGGGTGCCTGGATGAGCCTTGGGACCAGCGGATGGAGCCCTCGGCCCTCCGGGCCCGCTGCTCTCCGGTCTCCACCTGCCTCTTGGCTCCCTCGCACACGCAAGGGGAGATGCGAGCAGAGATATATGCTCGAGCAAGCAGGGAAAGATCCAGATCAGAAGCTGATACCTGTAGCTGCAGGCTGCCCTGTGGAGTCGCGTCCAGATGGGCCGGGGCCGCTGGGGTCAGTTCTGTAACTTTCTCAGCAGCCCTAGCTCCGTGCCTCCACCCGGGTTTCCCAGCTAACCCCTCTCCCCAGCCTCCCCGGCTCCCACCAGGCCTGTGTGCTAAGCCCTAGGAGGCCAGCGCTCGGCGAGGAGCTGGCCAAGGAACTTGGGCTGGACGGTCAGCTCCCGCTGAGCGGCGGCATAACTGTGAGTCAGAGGCAGCGGGACACTGCTGCCCTCTCCCCTTCTTGGCTGGGACCCTGCCCGCAGCCAGGGCCTCCGTGTCCCTTCCAAAGAGCTGGACTTGAGAGGCACTGGTCCCGGGTCCCATCCTGCCCCTGACCTTGAGCCTCTCTGTCTCCGTCTCTGCAAAACTGGCAGGTGGGGTGCGGCGCGGGGGAGCCCACCCACAGAACCCACCTCCGCAGCTGGCGGCCTCGGCACCTCCTCGCCCCGGTTTCCCCCTCTTAGGGACAGCGGCGTGGCCCGCGCGCACTGTCGGCCCCGGTCCACGTCGTGTGTACTCACCACGGTCCTGGCCGCGAAGGCCAACATTTTCGGGCCTGCCCTCGGACGGCCGGTCCACTCCACCCCGCCCCCTGCGCGGGGCAAAGTCCTCAACGCTGCTGCTGTCGTTGTTGAGTCCTGGCCAGAGCCTCCGGGGAGGTCACCAAGTCACGGCCGCCAGCAGAGAGTGACCTGGCGACCACCCGGCCAGCCCGCCGCGGCCAGGCGGCCCCAGAGGAGGTGGACTATAGGGGCGGGGCCTCCCGCTAGCGGCCAGCCCGGGAGGATAGCCCGGGGCGCGGGGCGGGGCCAGGGCTGAATGTGGGCGGGGCCGCCTCTTCGGGGGCGTGTCCAAGGGGCGGGGCCGAGGCTGCAATTCGCTGATGGGAGATCCCCCCTCTAGGAGTGGTGCCCCGGAAGAGAATCCGGGCGGAGGCCGCCGTTCGGCTTGCCCTCTCCCACCTCCCCGCGATGCCTAAGTTGGGGGAGGCGGTAGTTTACACCCATCTCAGTCGCCCGGTGCCCTCGAGCTCGACTCTCAGGGTGACAGAAAAACATCATCCCGTGACCACAGGGCGGATGTGCTCCTGTCTCTCGGGCCCTCAGGGTCAGCGTCGCGCACCAAGACGACAGGTGGCTGCGCCCCGCACAAAGATGGCCGCCCCGCCCGCGCGCCGCCCCGCACAAGCATGGCGGCGGCTGCGCGCGCAGCGCCCGGAGGCCGTTGGCGGGGGGGGGTGGTGCCGTTGGCGCGCATGCGCGCCGGCGCCCCGCACCAACATGGCCGCCGCCGCCTCCCGGTGAGCGCGGCCGCCGCGCGCCGGCCGTTGCTGGGCATGCTCGCTGGGCGCCCCGCACCGACATGGCGGCCGTCTCCGCGGGGGTGACTCTGGTGCTCGGCGCTCGGTCCTAGCCGCCCGGCCCTGCTCCTTCCACAGCTCGCAGCGCGGGGAGGCGGGTGCCCGGGAGCCGCGGGCGTCCCGCAGCGACATGGCCGAGGGCGAGCGGCAGGCGCCGCCAGGTAGGGGGCGGGCCGGGCCGGGCCGGAGGAGCCGTGCGGGGCGGGGGTCCCCGGGACGAGCCGTGCGGGGCGGGGGTCCCGGGAGGCGGTGTGAGGGCGGGGGTCCCCGGGACGAGCCGTGCGGGGTGGGGGTCCCGGGAGGCGCCGTGTGGGCGGGGGGGGTCCCAGGAGGAGCCGAGCGGGCGGGGGTCCCGGGAGGAATCGTGCGGGGTGGGGGTCCCCGGGACGAGCCGTGCGGGGTAGGGGTCCCGGGAGGAGCCCTGCGGGGTGGGGGTCCCCGGGACGAGCCGTGCGGGGTAGGGGTCCCGGGAGGAGCCCTGCGGGGTGGGGGGTCCCGGGAGGAGCCGTGCGGGCCGGGTCAGAGGAGCGTGCGGGCGGGGGTCCCTGGAAGAGCGGTGCGGGGTGGGGGTCCCCGGGGCGCCTAACCCTGCGGGGTCGGGGGCGCGCCGACCTGGCCTGCCGGCTGCCCAGGCGGGGCGAGGAAAGGCCTGTGCCCGGCCCGGCTGGCCCGCGGGAGCCCCCCTACCCCTGCTCAGGCGGGGTGAGGGGTGCCCCGGCCCTGCCCACCCGGCCCCTCTCCCTTCTCGCACCCCCACCCCCTCCGGGAGGCCCGGCCCAGGAGTTTCAGTCTCGGAGCATTTATTGGGAGAAACCGCCCCAGGTCTTCCCGAACCATTAATTAAAAAGGCGAGTGTCGCTTTTGTCATCACCCGGGAGGGGCCTCGGTGGCCTCCTTTCGGCTCATCAGAAAGGACCAGGGAGGCCCCCCCCCCCCCCCCCCCCCGTTGGTGTCTTTTTTTAAATTATTATTTATTTTTATTTTGAGTCACACCCAGCAGTGCTCAGGGCTTGCCCCTGGCTCTGCGCTCAGGGATCACACCTAGAGGGGCTCAGTGGACCGGATGGGGTGCTGGGGTGGAGCCCTGGTAGGCCATGTGCAAGCCAAAGAGCCCCTCCCCACTGTACTATCGTTGGGGGGGGGCTCCTGTGAAGGAAGGGCTATTCTTCAATCTCCCCGCTGTCCAGGGCCCCCAGCCAAGGACAGATCTTTGATCACTTACAGTCCCCAGGGAGCAAATGGGTCACCCTCCCACAGCCTAGGGTTTGAAAGTGCAGGAGAGTCCCTAGTGCTGAGTATTTTGGGGTCCTGGGGAGGGTCCCAGCTAGGCACCTAGGTAAAGCTCCGAAGAGCCATCCTCCCCGAGACCCTCAAGACCCCCCCCTTGAAATAAATGAACAAAGAGCTGGAAATGTAGCGTCTCCCAACCCATTTGGAAGTCACTTTCTGCACAGGCGCCCAGAGGTGCGCTGGTGGCTGGTACGGGGAGATAGCTTGGTAACCGGAACGTCAGGGGGACGCACAGCTAAAACACAGGGGTTCGGCTCCCGGAGGTTGTCAGCGGCCAGGAAGGTGGGCGATGCTTGAGGCAAGGGCTTGGGGTCACAGGGAGGGAATCGGAGCACAGTGGCGGAAACTCGGGTCTCTGAGGTTACAGAGCTGGACCCCTGGGCGTCCTCTCTCAGCCTGTTTTCTTTTTCTTTTCTGGTTTTCTGTTTGTTTGGGGGCCACACCGGTGGTGCTCAAGGGTTACTCCTGGCTCCACACTCAGCAATTCTGCTGGTGTTGAATGGGGGACCGCGTGGGATGCTGGGGATCAAACCCCAGTCCCCCTCCCTGCGGTGCTATCAGCCCGGCCCCTCAGCCTGCTCGCTTTATCTCTGCCCAGTGCCGTGGCAGGCCTGTGTGCTGGTTGCCTCCTGGCCGAGTCCAAGCCTGGAGCGTGGGGGTTGTAGAGAAATGCTGATGGCAGACAGAGATAGTGGAGGGGAGGGCCTTGCCAGGCACACCGCAGACCCGGGTTTCATCCCCCCTCATCCCCCCCTCCAGCATCCCATGTAGTCCTCTGGGCCCTGCCACAAGCGATCCCTGAGTGCAGAGCCAGGGGTAGCCCCTAAGCACTGCCAGGTATGTCCACCACCCAAAATAAGAGACGGGGCTGTTGCTACTAACGGCCGTGACCCGACAGGTCACTGCAGCTCCTCCAGCTATCCCTGCTCAGGGCCTCTGGAGAGTGCTGACCAGTCCTGATGTCGTTCCCATATTCCTGTCCCCTCGCCTGATGTGTTTTAAGCTGGCTCAGGTGAGTCCAGTCTGCGAGCGCCTTGGGACCAGCTCCCAAGTGGGAGATGACACCCCACACTCTTCAGGGGGTTTTGTTTTGTTTTTGTTTGGGGGGCCACTCTTGGCAGTGCTCAGGGCTGACCCCTGATTCTGACCCAGGGATCACTCCCGGTGGAGCTATGTGGGGTGCCAGGAATCAAACCCAGATTGGCAGCAAGCGAGGTCAGCACCCACCCCGCGATTCTATCGCTCTGGTCCTCCCAGGAGTTCTCAGGACGGTCTAAGTCCACCCTTACTCGGGGGTCGAAGAGGCGCCCCCCTGCCCTGTGGCAGCCTTGTCACTTGTACCCGGCTGGAGTTGGGAGGCTGATGGCTTTGCTTAGGGATTGTGGGTGGTGGCGGAGTATCTGCCCCGGGCCGCGGGAAAGCACGCGGCCCCCGGCTTCCAGGAGGGCTCTGTCCCCCGACAGTTGCTTCTTTGGCTGGTGGAGCCTGTTTTCCCGGACAAGCAATGCGCTTAGGTTAGGGGCCTGACCCACAAAGCTTTTATTTAGTATCCTGCAGGAGCAATTGGCTAATAGCAGGGGCCTTGAGTGGGCCTTCTGCGGGCGGGGCCCCAGCGCCAGAGGGACGAGGAGCTTGTTTCCCGGCTCTTGGGCGGGGGGTGGCTTGGGAATCTGGCAGAGGCTCCCCTCGGCGCTCTCAGGCCCTCTGTCCTGACCCTCCAGGCCGTGGGCAGCTCCCTGGGCAGCCCTGGACCCGCAGCGTCATGGGTTCCCGAACGTCTGCATCTGTCCACGTAGCTGATGTCAGCAGGGCACTGCGGGACGGGACATTCTCTGACAGTGACTGATGTCTGGATGAATCAGAGCCGGAGCACAGCACCAGGCCAACCCCCAGGGGCTCGAATTTTGATTGTTGTTCGGCTGTCAGAAAGCAGTAACCATCAGCCCAGGGTTTCTGCAGCAAAACGTAAATTGCTGATGAAGTCAGACTCTTCCCCACCACTCTCCCCCCAAACCTGTCACAGCCTGCAGTTTAGGGTTAAGCTTTGTGCCTTCTGTGCTGCTGCAGAAGACACTGAAACGCTGTGAGGAGTCGGGGCCGGAAAGAGAGGACACCAGGCAGGACGCTCGCTTGCACAAGGCCGAACGGGGTTGGATCCCCCGCCCCACATAGCGTCCCGGAGCCCTGCCAGGAGCGATCCCTGGGTGTGGAGCCAGGAGGAAGGCCTAGCACCTCTCAGTTGTGGCCCCCAAACAAACAACTTGAGGTATTGGGGCCAGAGAGAGTCCAGTGGGTAGGACACTTGTCTGGCACGTGGCCGATCTGGGTTTGATCCCCGGCACCCCCAGCCCTCCAGGAGTGATCCCTGAGTGTGGCCCAAGCTTGAGGTGTTTCAGAACTTCTAATTTATTTCATTTTATTTATTTATTTTTTGCTTTTTGGGTCGCACCTGACGATGCACAGGGGTTACTCCTGGCTCTGCACTCAGGAATTACTCCTGGCGGTGCTCAGGGGACCATATGGGTTGCTGGGAATTGAACCTGGGTTGGCCACGTGCAAGGCAAATACCCTGCCAGCAGTGCTATCGCTCCAGCCCCAGAACTTCTGGCTTTTTTTAAAATTTAATTTTATTTTTGCCTTTTGGGTCACACCCGGCGATGCTCAGGGGTCCTCCTGGCTCTGCACTCAGGAATCACTCTTGACAGTGCTCAGGGGACCCTATGGGATGCCGGGGATTGAACCTGGCCGGCCATGTGAAAGGCAAACGCCCTCCCTGCTGGACTATTGCTCTGGCCCTAGAACCTCTGAATTCTGACTGAAAGATGGAATGTCCACGTTTTGGTGTTAAGGGTTTTTTTTTTCCTTTTTCTTCTTTTGCCACACCCAGCAGTGCTCAGAGTTTACTCATGGCTCTGTGCTTGGGATTTACTGCTGGCGGGCTCGGGAGCACTCTACGGGGTGTCAGGCGTCAAACCCAAGTGCCCCTGCCTGCCACCTGTCACTGCCTGTGGTGATGGGCATGTCTCTGGCTAGGGGACCCCTCGCTGGATTGTCGGCCCGGCCGCGTGTTCCTCTCCCGCAGCTCCTGGAGAGAGAAGCGCCACTCGCGACGTGTTTACTCTGGCCCAAGAGCTGTGTCTGTTTGTTTGTTTGGGGGCCATTCCTGTTCCCCGGGGTGCAGGGTAGTGCTGTGCTTGGAAGGCCAAAGTGTGCCCTGAAAGCGCTCTGCCCCTTGAGCCATCTAGCCCTGCGCTAGCTTCTCATCAAAATACATCACTTAGAAAGTGTAAGCTCCCCAGGGGCTGGAGCAATAGCACAGCAGGCAGGGCGTTTGCCTTGCACGCGACTGACCCAGGTTCGAGTCCCAGCACCCCATGTGGTCCCCTGAGCACCACCAGGAGTAATTCCTGACTGCAGAGCCAGGAGGAACCCCTGTGTATCGCCAGGTGTGACCCAAAAAGCAAAAAAAAAAAAGGGGGGGGGCGTAAGCTCCCGAGCTGAAGAGATGGTGCCTGGGTCCAGGCCCTTGCCTTACAGCACAGCTGTCGTCTGTTTGGTGCCCTGCACCTCCAGGGTTTCTCCTGAGCACAGAGCCAGAAATAGCCCAATGGGGTGTCCAACCCGCCCCGATCTCCCTCCCTCAAGTAAAGGGGAAGTTCGAAGAAATCTTAACTGTTTTGTTTTCATTTGGGGGCCACACCCAAGGTGTTCTCCCCTGGCTGGCTCAGGGTGCCAGATGGGGTGCCAGGGATGGACCCAGGTCAGCTGTGTGCAAGGCAAACGCCCTCCTCACTGCTTCATCTCTCTGGCCCCTCAGAACTCTTGCTGACTTTGGTAACCTTTCGATCTTCGCAGTGTCTGTGATCGGCATGTGTGCCAGTTATGTTGGAGTCTTCGAGAAAGCCCAGGAATGAGAATAGGAACAGGGGCAGTACTGGCTGAGAGAGCTAAACCTGGGGGCAGCCCCAGAGGGAGCGGGGGCCTGGGGGGGCCGGGCATTGGCAGGTTCTGATTGGGACCGCGCACGTTCCTGAGGCGGGAGGGCGAGCTCTCGTCACTGAGAAACACACAGAGAAGGTACCTCGCAGGCAGGGCAGCGGCTCAGAAACATCATGGGGTGGGGGTGGGGGGTGATTTGGCTAGGGACGGTGGTCCTCTGTTGGGACAGAGAAGGGACCAGGTGGCAGAGCGTGGGGTTAGGCTGGGTGTGAGAGAAGTTCTATTTTCCGTCTGTTAACATCCAGAGGGTTTCTCTTCCCACGGCAGAAATTGAAATTTGTTTGTTTTTTTTTTTTCAAGAATTTTTTTAAATTAAAATAAATTGATTTTCTTTTTTAAATGTAGCAGTACTGCTTATTAGCTGATTGAATTGGGCATGAACTCCACCTTACTTTTTTTTTTCATTTTTTATAATTTTATTTATTGAATCACCGTGAGAGCAGTTACAAAGCTTTCGGGTCTAAGTTTCGGTCATGCAATGAAACACCCGTACCTTCACCAGTGCCCATTCTCCACCCCCAAAAACCCCAGTATACCCCCATCCCACACCCTCCCCTACCTGTGGGGCAGATGGTTTCCACATTACTCTCTCTCTACTTTGATCACATTCAATATTTCGACACCAGACCCATCATTATTATTTGAGATTTTACCCCAACACTCAGATCTGCTGAAAAGGCAACTGTAGACAATTTGTTTTCTATTGCTGGTTATGAATAACATATGATGTCACGCAGCTGCAGTAGTGGCCGCATGATTTTGGAATTCTGAAGTTTTAACATTAAATCTGGAGGGATTTCTACCAAAAGCCACTGGGTTCCGAGATTTGTTTCCGAGATCCCATGAGTCTCTGGGATCATGGCCGTTAAGCAGCTTGATCAGGAGCCAGAAAGGCCGTTCATGGGTGGTGACTTGGGGTCTTGTTGGGATTGGGAGGAAAGGGCCGGCTCCACCCCCATCCCATGAGGCCCCGCATGTCTCGTCACTGAGGGCCCAAACCTGACTGCCCAGTGGCCTCTGGAGGATGGCAGCCACCGAGCCGCCTAGGGGGAGCAGGCGGAGGGACAGCACCCTTTCCCCCCTGGGGCGGCCCGGCGACAGTAACCTACTGCAGGGTCCTGACACATTTTTGCCAAAAGCCACTGGGTTCCGAGATTTGTTTCTGAGTCTCTGGGATCATGGCCGTTAAGCAGCTTTATCAGGAGCCAGAGGGGCCGTTCGTGGAAAAATAAATTTTTTGTTTATTTGTTTTGCTTTTTGGGTCATACCCGGCAATGCACGGGTGTTACTCCTGCCTCTGCACTCAGCAATTACCCCTGGCAGTGCTCAGGGACCACATGGGATGCTGGGAATCAAACTCCGGTCAGCCTTGTGCAAGGCAAATGCCCTACCCACTTGCTATCGCTCCAGCCCCCAAAATAAATTGTTTTAAAGGTACACAGCCACCCATTCTGCTGCCGTGTCATTGTTGCACGCCGCTTGATTGATTTTGGGGGGTGGTTTTTAGTTCTAATCTTACCTGTGTGCACCTTTGTCTCCTCGGAGCAGCTGTTCTGCAGTTTGGGGGTGGGGGTGCTGGGGGCTGCAGCGGGGCTGGGGGGGTTGTTCTGGGGCGGCAGCCTTTGTTCTCGTGCCCAGGGAGGGACCTGCCTGGCTTGGAACTGCTGCTAAGGACCCCTTTATGCAAATGAGGGCCCCAGGCAGTGTTTCTGATGAGCTGAAAGTCGCCAAGTGGCCAGGGGGCAGATGTCCATTGGGGTGGCCTTGGGCAGTGAGTGCCATTGTGGGGGGTGGGAGGGAACACCTGGACACTCTGGGACTGACCCCGACTCCCCGGTTCTCAGGCATCTAGATGCCAGCCATCTCCCTTTCGGATGCGAATAGCCCCTCTGCGGGTGCATGTGAGTTAGAGCCCCGCATCCATCCCGCAGGAGCAGAGAGCGGGCCTTCAAACCAACCCGGCTCCGAACAAAGCATCTTCTCTGAAACATCTTCTCTGTGGGATGCATCGTTGCTGGACTGAGAAAGTCCTGCGCGCAGGGGGTGGACCTGCCCCGGGACAATGGCCTTGAGTCCCGGGACAATGGCCTTGAGCCTCGGGGGTGCTGGCCAGTGGTTGAGCAATGAGAAGGTGTTGGTGGCAGTCCCCCCCAGGCAGTAAGCCTGTGGCAGATTGGGTTTTGCAAGGCCAGTGGCTGCGTCACCAGCCTCCGTCTGGCCCCTGCCCCCGTGGCCCCATTCATCCCCCCCCCCCCCTTATTCTGGCTCGGGTGGGGACAACTTGCAATTTTTTGTTTGTTTTGTTTGGCTTTTTGGGTCACACCTGGCGATTCTCAGGGGTTCCTCCTGGCTCTGCACTCAGGAATCACTCCTGGCGGTGCTGGGGGGACCATACGGGACATTGGGGATTGAACCCAGGTTGGCCGCGTGCAAGGCAAACGCCCTCCCCGCTGGACTATCGCTCCGGCCTGACAGTGTGCATTTGATCCTTCGTGTAAGCCCCGAGCAGGGCCAGGAGTGATCCCTGAGCATAGAGCAAGGAACAAGCCCCGGAGTGACCCAGGGCAGCAAAAACAGAATCCCTAGTGACCAGGCCTCTCTGTGGTCTGGGGGCCCCACCTGGTGGTGCTGGAGCAGAGGCCGCCCAGTGACAGGTTCGACATGCCTGTTCTTGCACGCACAGCGTGTGTTCAGCCCTCGAGCGCTCTCGTTCGGTAGCCACTTACTTTGCTTCGTTACGCTTTTTGGGGCCATATCCGGCCTTACACAGCTGTCACTCCTGATGGGACTTGGGACCCCGTGGGGTCCCGGGCATCAACCTTGGCTGGCAGTTCTACAAAGCGAGCACCCCTTCTCTACTGTCTCTCCAACCTCCACGAGCTACCTTTTATTTATTTTTAATTTATTTGGATTTTTTTTTAAACGTCACCGTAATTTGCCATCCTGTCGTTGAGAAGCTGTGTGAATGTTCCAACACCACATCCATCACCAGAGTATGTTTCTCTTCACAGTGCAAAGCGACCTGTGGAAGACTGAGCTGGTCGGAAGTTTTTGTTTTGTTTTGGGACCCTACCCAGTTGCTTGGGGGACCCTGTGGGATGCTGGGGATGGAACCCGGCTCAGCCCCTCGCAAGGCAACCCCCCCACACACACACCTGCTGTCCAGTTGCTGTGGCCCCCATGAGCAAGTGTGGAAAGCTTGGCGGCCTCTGGTACCACCTGGGTGAGGCGTGGACCCTGGCATGACAGGAAGTATCCCCCCCCCCCGACCCCGGGGGCGCACACCCCACCTTGGGCCGGAGGACCTGATCCCAGACCTCATGCGGCCGGTTCCGGAGCTCTGTCCACATGGTCACCAGGCACCTTGCTGCTGAACCAGCCAGGGTTCTCCCCGGTACCCCAATGGGTGCTGTTCCCAGGGTGGTCTCACCCCTGCCTGACCACAGCTGGGTGGGGCTGGCATGGATCGTCTTGTTTCCAGTCTTGTTGGAACAGCCAGCGTGGTGCCAGGGTAGTTAACTGCCAGAAAGCAGCCACACACCCCCCCCCTCTTCTTGTCTTCCACCTGGCAAGATCCGCCTAAGCCTCGTCTGATGACTATCTGCTGAGAGCCGAGCAGCCCAGGAGCCAGAGACGGGACAGGGGCAGGACACTCCCCTGCAGCAGCTGACCAGAGTTTGATCCCTGGCACCACCATCAGTTCCCTGAGCCCTGCCAGCAGTGATCCTGGAGCACAGGGCCAGGAGTCGGCTCTAGAGCACCACCGGGCGTAGCCCAAAAACCAAAAAGACAAAATGTAGCCCGATGGCCCACGGAGGAGGCAGAGAAACGGTGGGGGTGAGGTGGATGTCTGTAGGGGTGACTGCGGGCTCTGCGGGTTCTGTACGGTGGGACACGGGCAGATCGTTTATTTTTGGTTTTGTTCTTGGGCCACACCTGGCCATGCTCAGGGGTTACTCCTGACTCTGCACGCAGGCATCAATCCTGGGGGGGTCTGGGGAACTCCTTGGGATGCCGGGGATCAAACCAGGTCAGTCCTGTGCAAGTCAGTGCCCTTCCCGCTATCCAGGCGCCCTGGCCCCCGAAGGGACGGCTCTTTGTCAGCCGTGCCCCAGAGACTCCGTGGATTGCGGAAGGCCTGGCACTGAGGCTGGAATTTTCTTGTCGCAGGTTCGACCGCAGCACTGAGGCCAGGAGTCTCGGGCCAGAATGCTCTCGGGTCTGGGAGGTGCAAGTCTAAACACAGGGTGTGCCCTGCTCCAGACGGGGCCGGGGCCGTGCTCCAAACTGGGGTAGAGTCTGTCTGTGGGTGGAGGTTAAACTGAAGCCTCAGATAGACCGAGAGTCAGCTCGGGGGTCTGCCTTGCCGGTGACCCGCTCGGTCCCCAGCTCCTCATGTGGCCCCTGAGCACCATCTAGGGACCCCAAGACTTAACACCCCACCCCCACCCCCAGTGTGTTGGCCATTAACTTGTAGCTGGAGAACTCGGATTTGATGGGAACCTTCTGAAGGTTGCCCTTATGGCCCCAGTGACCTGGACGCCTCCTCCCAGATAGTGACCGTGGGGGTCTTTTGTCGTGGCAGCTGGAGGGGAGTGGTAACACCCATCTGATGTTTTCTGTAGGTGTACCTGGGGGGGGGTGTGCCAGGAGAGGGCCTTTGCTGGTCAGGTGAAGGGGGCCGTGGGCCCGTGGCCGCCTGCAGGCCTCCCGGGCTGTCCCCAGCGCTGAGGACAGAAAGGACCAGTAGCCCGGGAGATGATGCGATGGGAGTGGAGCACTTAGCGTGGGGACGACCTTGAGATTGCCTTGATCTTGCTGAAGCAAACCGAGCTTCTGGGAACAAGACGTAAGATCTTTGTTGGAGGACCACGTCTGCGGGCAGTGATCCTGACGCAGGGATCACTCCTGGCGGTGCTCAAACCCGGTCAGTGTGTGAGGCAGGTATTTGCTCTGCCCTCGGGACTGTTGCTCTGCGCCCTTCACTCCCCCACGTGATATTTAGTTATTAACATACTTTCGAGTCATATCCGGTGGTGTCCAGTGGCTCCTCCCCCGCGCGGAGCCTGGGGGTGGCCCCCAGTGCCTCTCTGGGTTGGGCAGAGCAGGAGCCAGCCAGGCCTCCTGAGGACAGGGCTCCTGTCCTTCCGTGTCCGTGTTCGTGTTCCTTCATTCCTCGCAGAGGCTGGAGGCCACCTGGCCTGCAGCCAGGCACCTGCTCCCGAGGTTCACCCCTGCCCACGGGCCCTTTATGTTTCATTCTTGCAGGTTTTTGTTGGGGTTTGGTTTTGTTTGTGGTTTGGTGTTTGGGCCACACCCAGCGATGCTCACGGCTTCTTCCCTGCACTCAGGGCTCACTCTTGGTGGTGCTCAGGGAACCCTATCGGATGCCGGCGCTGAATCCTGGGTCTGCCTTGTGCCAGGCAAGCGCCCTACCCACTGTGCTCTCGCTCCAGCCTGTTTTTCGGTTTGCTTTCTTTGGGGGGGTGGTCACGCCCAGAGGGGCTGAACCCAACTTCCTGGCGTTGGGTTCAGGAGTCCTTGTGGTGCTCCAGGGAGCATGCGATGCCGGGGCCTTTCGGGTCAGCCGCATGAACAAGGGGGCACCTTCATTTATACTTGTTTGCTGGTGCCCAGTGGCCCTCTTCAACTGAGAAATGTGAGCCAGATAGTACAGTGGGGAGGACGCGACCCTGGTTCCATTCCCAGCACCACATGGGGGTGTCCTGAGCCCCGCCAGGAGTAAACCCTGGGCACCCCCTTTCCCCCCGGGTAGTAATCAACTGAAGCCCTTGGGTGCGTGAGCACGCCTTCAGGAGCTGGGGGCAGTACCTGGCATGGTCCCTGCCGGGGCCGGGGGTGGCGGTGTGGTCCTTGAGGGGGCATTTGCCAGGAGATGGAGTTGCCCGCCTGAGGACCGTGATGCAGTGTTTTTGCCACAGGGAGCCCACAGTTGGGGGTTATTGGTAGAAACCGGGGACAGGAGGTGAGGCGTGGCGGAGCCACTGAGCGTCTAAGCTTCCCCCTGCCCCCCTCTCCTGCAGAAAGGCAGTGCTGATGAGTTTGTAATTTTCACTTTTATTTGAGTTTTGTTTGGGGGCCACACCCAGAAGTACTCAGGGATTTGGCTCCGTGCTCAGGGATCACTCCTGGCGGGGTTGGGGGACCGTATGGGATGCGGGAATTAAACCTGGGTCACCTACATGCAAAGCAGATGCCCAACCTGCTATACTGTCACTCTGGCTTGTGGTTTTTTAAAAGTTTTCGTTTTATTTGGGGGGCCTCTGAGGCAGGACTCAGACTGGAGGCCCCTCCTGGTGGTCCATGGCCAGTGGAGCAGGTGGTTCAGGCGAGGGCCCTCCAGGACCTCCCCACGTCTGCCACGGGTGAGCAGGGCATTGGCGCCAGGGCTTGACGTTGGTCCCGGGGTGCAGAGCAAGAGCCCCGGACTGCCCATCCCTCTCTCCTGGCAGCCTGCGTCTGGTTTGTGCCTGGGGCTGGGCTGGGGTGTGTGATATGAAGGTGTGTGTGCGTGCGTCCAACCCCAGTGTGCCCATGAGTGATCCATGCGGAGATGATTATCGGGTTCACCCCTGTGCTTTCCATATGTTTATTGATTAATTTATTTGCTTTCTGGGTCACACCCAGCGATGCTCAGGGGTTCCTTCTGGCTCTGCACCCAGGAATTACTCCTGGAGGTGCTTGGGGACCATATGGGATGCTGGGGATCGAGCCCAGGTCGGCCACATGGAAGGCAAACACCCTCTTCCTCCCCACCATACCGTGGCTCCGGCCTTGTTGATTAATTTTATTTTATTTTTATTGTTTATGGGCCACACCCAGTAGTGCTCAGAGTTTCCTCCTGGCTCTGTGCTCTGGGTCGCTCCTGGCAGGCTGGGTAGGCCAGGGTGGGCTGCTGCGTCAGGCAGACTCACTGCCGGCTCTGCTCTGTCCGGGTTTCACCCTTGTGTGTTCTGTTGTTGTTGTTTTTGTTGTTGTTGTTCTGAGGTCACACTTGGCAGCGCTCAGCAGTTCCTCCTGGCTCTGCACTCAGGAATCACTCCTGGCGGTGCTCTGGGACCACATGGGATGCCAGGATGGAAACCCAGGCTGGCCGTGTGCAAAGCCAGCGCCCCCCCACCCCCATCCTTCCTCTGACCCCTCACCCTGTGTGTTTGAACTCTCCTTCTCAAAGATGCCCCCGAGGATGCGCCCACCGCCCAGAGCTTCATCATTCCCAAGAAGGAGATTCACACGGTCCCCGACATGGGCAAATGGAAGCGTTCTCAGGTACGGGGCTCGGCCAGGTGCCCTGTGGCCCAGGGGCGATCGGCGTCTGCCTCTGCGGGCTGGCGGGGGCTGGGGTGGAAGTGGCCTGAGCAGGGGTGGGCAGCGCTCGAGAGGGCAGATGCCCCCACCCAGGGACCTGAGAGGCCCTCCCTCGCGGCACCCCACCTCCGCCACTTACCCCCACTCACACTCACTCACACACACACACACACACACAGACTTCGCTCTACACTTCAGTGCTCCCACAATGTCTGTCTTACTCATACTTTCACCCTCACACACTCACATTCATTCACACACTCCCAACCACATTCCACACTCACACTCTAACGCTCCTGCACACTCTCTTACTCACACTCTCACACACACTCATTCACACTCATAAAACACACACGCCTTCTCACTCAGAAATACCGAAGCTCACAAACATACTCATTACTCATACACACTCACACCATACTCACACTCACACTTAAACATACACACACTCACATTCACTCACACTAACTCTCCCATACACGCTTTCTCTCTCTCACACTTTCACCACCATACACACACACATACACACACACACACTCTCACACACTCCCAAACACACATGCCCTCTCACACATTCAGAAATACCCATACTCACAGACATACTCATACACACACTATACTCACACTCACACATACACATTCACACACACACTGAAACATACACACTCATACACTCACCAAGAAATGCACCAACACTCTCTCTCTCTCTCTCTCTCTCTCTCTCACACACACACATGCACACACCCATTGTGGGGAGGTGGCCTGTCGCCGGGCCATCGCCCGCACTTTGACCCTGCCCCGATCCCTCGGTCCTTGTGCCGAGCACCCCGTGGGGCCCCCTGGCTCTCCTGGAGCCCCCAGGTGGGCACTGGTGCCCGAGAGCCCCTTCCGGGGTGCCAACTCCAGGCGCCAAGGGCTCCTCAGCGCCTCTCAGCCGGGCGAGGGCTTAGGGGAAGGCGGCGACACTGCCTGCACGCGGTGACACACCGACTGTGCCGTTCCCTGCCCCTCGCAGGCCTATGCTGACTACATCGGCTTCATCCTCACCCTCAACGAAGGCGTGAAAGGCAAGAAGCTGACCTTCGAGTACAAGGTGTCTGAGGTAGGCGCTGGGCGGCCGTGGGGCTGGGGACACTTCCCGGAACTGGGCCCCGGGGCTCCTGAGCTCTGTCCCACTTGGGCCTCTTTCTTCTGGCCGGGAGGTCTGAGCAGGGCCAGCTGCCCCCGGGACCCCCGGCTGGCTCAGCGACCCTCTGGCGGAGAGGCACTGAGTGGGCCAGGAGCCGGACCCCGGTGACCCCCGGGGGCTCTGGATCCAAGGGTCCCGGCTCTGTGCCTGGAGCGGTCAGGGCACTGAGCGAGTCGCAGGGTCTCGGTGGTGACCTGCGCTGCCTCGTCCCTTGCGGGCCTGGCCCCGCCCCCGTGGCTTAGCTGGTGATGTCCACACCTGCCAGGTGTGGCCTTGCCCACGGCCTGTTTCCTGCTAGCTGAAACCAGGCCAGCAGGCTTGGGTGACCTCTGGGCGGCCGTCCACTCTCACCTCTAGCAGTAGGGGGCCAGGACATCGCCAGGCTCCAGCATCTGGACAGTTCCCTGCTCCAGCCAGTGGTGTTTGGGGGGCACCAGGGTCACCCCTGAGGGGACAGGGAGCCCCCCGGAGTGGGCGGAGTGGGGCCTCTTTGGGCAGAACTTGCGCCCTGACCTTTGTGCCGCCACCCCGAGGAGCTTCTGGAACCCTCCTCCTCCCAAGCTGCCTTGTTGGGGTGCGGCCGCCGTCTGCGTGGAGCATGGTGTGTGCAGCTCCCTTATCTCTCTTCCTTATCTTAGCTCAGCGCCGCCTTGGGGGCCATCCGGGCACCACGTCTTGGACTCTGACCCCCCACCCCAGCCCCCAGAAATGCCGGGGAAGGGTGACGGCAACAGCACGGGCATGGCCCGGGAGGGGGCGCTGTCCCCACAAATCCCCACTGCCCTCGGCCCTTCTCCACCCCACCCGCCCTGCCCTGGGCTCTGCATTGCGCAGAGGAACGGACCAAGACTTGCTCCCCGGACCGCTGCTTCCCGGGGTTCCTCCCTCCTCCCTTCCATTTGTGCGGGCCGTGGGGCTCGGTAGGCAGTCTCGGGGGGGGGGGCTGCAGGGGGGCCTCCTGGGCTGGCCACGCCCCAGGCCCGTGCTCCCTGTGCCAGCCTCGCCCGATTGCCTCACCCAGGCTCCTGGTGTGCTAATGCCGCCTGCCGTGGGAAAGGAGTAGGGAGACAGGCCGGGCACCCCTGTCCTGCCTTTGACCCTGCAGCCCCAGTGCTGACGTCTCTTGTGCCTCTGGCCCCGTCCCTCGTGCCTCTGGCCCCACAGCTCCAATGCTCTCATTTCCTGGTTGCTTGTTTGCAAATAGTCCCGCCTTGGCGGAGGAGCGTGACTGCACAGTGGGGGTCCCGGGTACAGAGGCGCTCGTCATTGGCGACGGTGGAGCAAGGGCCCCAGAGAAGCCGGTGGGCGGCAGAGCCCTGGGTGCCGGGACCCCCGCCATGTCTCCAACCCGGAGGCCTGCTTCAGATGAAGAAACAGACCCCAAGTCAGCCAGCCTCACATCCAGGTCCCTTTGTCTGCAAAATTCTCCTGGGGCCAGAGTGACAGGACAGTGGGGAGGGGACTTGCCTTGCACGCGGCCAACCCGGTTTGGTCCCTGGTACCCCCTACGGTTCCCCAAACACCACCAGGAGTGACCCTGAGCGCAGAGCCAGGAGGAACCTCTGAGCATCACTAGGTGTGACCAAAAAAAATCCCCCCCCCCCAAAAAAAATTCTTTTTTCTTTTATTTTTTATGGGACCAACTGGGATGCCCAGGGATTGAACCCACATGAGCTGGGTGTCACTAGCAGACGCCCTACCCGCTGAACTCTCTTTCCAACCCCTGGCCCTGTGGATTTCTTATTTTTATTCGGGCCACATCCAGCAGGGCTCAGGCTTACTCTGGGCTGGGCGGGGACTGTATGGGGAGCCCTGGATTGAACCCCGTCAGTAGTGCCCTTCCCACTGTGCTGTGGCTCTGGCCCCGCCCTGGGCATTTGTGGGTGGCACTTCTGCCCTTCGTGCCGAGGCCGTGAGCTGGACAAAGGGGCTGCAGTAGCTGTTTCATAAGAAGCTCCATCCACACACACACCAGCGCCCACTCCTTTCTGGAAAGTTCTGCCTCCTCCTGGACCCCCTCCCCCCCCCACGCTCCCTGGGAGAGTGCTGAGGCATACTCACCTGCAACATGGGGGTCTGGCTGGTCCAGCTCAGGTCCCCCTTAACTCCCCCTGCCAGGGCCGTGCCTCACCGGAGCTTGGCCCCCCTCTCCACAGGCCATCGAGAAGCTGGTCGCGCTTCTGAACACCCTGGACAGGTGGATCGACGAGACGCCGCCAGTGGACCAGCCGTCACGCTTCGGGAACAAGGCCTTCAGGACCTGGTACGCCAAGCTTGACCAGGTAAGGCTGCCCGGGTGGTGAAAATCATTCCCCTCCAAGTCCCTCAGACCCGCTGCTGCGCAGGGCCCCGGCAGGGTGGGCGTCACTAGCCCAAGGGGCTGCGCATGGCAGAAATGGGGAAGGGAAAAAAGATGTTTGATAAAGAACCTCGGAGCTGCCCAAGAGATGGCCGGGTGTGGGGGGCGGGGGGAGGCTGGAGCAATAGCACAGTGGGGAGGGCATTTGCCTTGCATGAGGCTGACCCAGGTTCGATCCCTGGCATCCCATTTGGTCCCTTGAGCATCGCCAGGATAATTCCTTAGTGCAGAGCCAGGAGCAACCCCTGACCATTACTGGGTGAAATCCCAAAAGCAAAAATAAATAAATAAAAACATTAGAGAGAGAGGAGAGAGATGATACGGGTTGAGGCTCGCCAGCAAGGCTGGCATCAGCGAGGCTGGCCGCCCCACGCGGGCTCAGGCTGTTCCTGGGCTGGTCCCCCAGCTCCGGATGAGGACATTGGGGGTCAAATCCAGGGAGGGCCTCACGTGAGGGAATTCTCTGCTGCGGGGGGACATCCAGACCTGGACCGTTCTCCCCCATGTTTTTTTTGTTTGTTTGTTTTGAAGCCACACCCAGCCGCTTAGGGCTGACTCCTGGCTCTGCTCAGGGAATCACTCCTGGATACTGTGTGGGATGCCGGGGGTCGAACCCGGGTCTGCTGTGTGCAAGGCCAGTGCCCGCCCCACTGTGCTCTCGCTCTGGCCCGGACCCCCCAAGCTTTTTTGGTTCCCGGCATTTGAATGCCCTGTGGGTGTCGGCTGACCCTGAGCCTGGGAGATCCTGCCCCCCCATCTCCCTGTGCCAGGCTTCCCTCCCCACCCCCATCAGGGTCTCCCTGCGCCTGGCCCTCCCCGCCATGTCATCCCCACGACGTCTTGCAGTGGAGGAACAGTGCTCTTGGGGTATGGCCTCTGGGCACTGCTGGTCCGAGCTACTGCGTGGGTGCCTGGGCAGGACGGGATTCCAGCACTGCCCTCCGGTGCGTCTGAGTCACGGAGCTCACCCACAGGTGTCCGGGGGCTTCTGCCTCGCAGCTCCTCCCGTGTGGGCCCAGACCCGTTACCAGGGGCAGGGGCAGCGGGCGGAAGCCCCCAGCACCTTCTCTAGGCTTGCAGCCCTCTGCCTGCTGCGGCCTAATCAGCCACCACCCTCTGTGTCTCTGGCCTCACCAGGAAGCAGAAAACTTGGTGGCCACAGTGGTCCCTGCCCAGCTGGCAGCTGCAGTGCCCGAAGTGGCCGTTTACCTGAAGGAGTCGGTGGGGAATTCCACGCGCATCGACTATGGCACAGGTGCGGCCCCGTGCTTTCTGCACCACCAGGGGGCACCCGTGCATGTGTGCACCTTCTCTGCTCTGGGAGGGGTGCTGATGGGAGCACCCCAGCACAGGGCCCAGGGCCTGGGGGGACAGAGGGTGGCAGCCTCAGGAGCCTGTGGGCTGTTGCCCTGAGGATGGGGCAGGGCTGCTCCCCAGGGCCCCGGCTCCTCACCTGTGTGTGTGTGTGTGTGTGTGTGTGTGTGTGTGTGTGTGTGGCAGCTCCTGAAGGGGGCGGGGCCAGCCGGGAACCCGGGCTCCTCACCTTCACGCAGTGGAAAGGACGCTGTGAGGTCAGGGTGTCCTGGTGTGTCCAGCCAGATCACACCACGCCACCTGCCATGCCAGCCACGCCTTGCCACGTCTCCCTGGGCCCCTGCTCTGCACAGCCCACCGGTGCCCGGCAAGAAGGCGCTTGCCGCCCCCTGCTCCTGGCGTGGCCCTCCTGTCCCCTGTGATGGGCCTAGGATGCTCTTTCCCGGTCTGTCACGGAAGCCATGGTCTTGTGAGGGGCTCCCTCGAGCCATGACGTTGCTGTCTCCAATGCCTGTCATAGACGGCATTGACCCCCAAGAGTGCTCAGTCCAGAGCATGGCGGTCAGGCCAGCAGAGGCCACTGGAGGGAGGGTGCCCAGGGGCAGGTAGGTCCTGGGCTCCGTGTGGCTGACCGCTGTCTGCCCCGCGTCAGTGTCTTTCCTCAGGACTGCTAGGGTCACTCCTGAGCACAGAGGTAGGAGTAGTCCTGGGTACTGCTGGCTGGAGCACGTGTGCACAAACACAAACACACAAACACACGCACACTGCTGCACGTGCCGAAATAAAATAGGAGGGGGCAGAAAGAGTAGGGCGTTTGCCTTGCGTGCACCCGACCTGGGTTGGATCCCCGGGCATCCCATATGGTCCCCGAGCACCGCCAGGAGGAATTCCCAATCCCGGAGTGAGCATTGCAGGGTGTGCCCCAGACAAAACCGAACAGAAAGTGTAAAATGAAATAGAAGTAAATAAAACGTGACCCTTGAGAAGGCTGAGGTGTGGCCTGTGGGGTGGGCATAGCGCCCCCTTTCCCCCCTTCCCTTGTGCCCCCTCTTGCGCCCCCCCTCCCGTGGGCCTGCTCTGTAGCCGCCAGCCGCCCCGTTTGACCAGCGAGGCCAAGAGCGGTGCCGGCGTCCTGGGGCGGTCCCCCTGCCTCACCTCGCCGTCTCCCCAGGACATGAAGCGGCCTTCGCCGCCTTCCTCTGCTGCCTCTGCAAGATTGGGGTGCTGCGGGTGGACGACCAGATCGCCATTGTCTTCAAGGTCTTCAACCGGTGAGGCTGCCGTGGGGACGCCACGCTCGTCACTTCGGAGATGGGGGGTGGGGGCACACATCCTGCCTGCCTGGGGCGCGTGGCCGGGGTCGGGACCCCTCCAGCCCTGCAGCGTGGATGCCCCTCTCCTGGAGGGGAGCCCTGGGGCCTCACTGGCTTTCAGCCATTTGTGTGTGCTCCCTCTCGTGCTCCCAGCCTCATGCTCCCCCTCAGTGCTCCCGCCCCCCCCATGTTCCTGGGGCTCAGTGCTCCCGCCCCCCACCCATGTTCCTGGGGCAGCGAGTCCCGGGGGTCTGACCCGCTACCCCTCCCAGGTACCTCGAGGTCATGCGAAAGCTCCAGAAAACCTACCGCATGGAGCCGGCCGGCAGCCAGGGCGTGTGGGGGCTGGACGACTTCCAGTTCCTGCCCTTCATCTGGGGCAGCTCCCAGCTGATAGGTACTGGGGGGGGGGCATGCCTCGGCCTTCACAGCACTCGTGGGATCCCAGGGGAGGTGGGGTGGGGTTGGCAGCTCTGAAGCCCCCGCGCCTGGCTGTCTGCAGACCACCCGTACCTGGAGCCCAGGCACTTCGTGGACGAGAAGGCGGTGAACGAGAACCACAAGGACTACATGTTTCTGGAGTGTGTCCTGTTCATCACCGAGGTGAGTGGCGCTGCCAGCCGAGCATTCAGGGCGGCCCCCAGGGTGGGTCTCGAGGGGCCCATGAGCTGCCTGTGGCGGGGGAGAGATGTGCAGCATGTGAGCAGCCCAGGTGGTCCTGTCCTGGCCACTCGGCATGTGTGTCCCCTGCGGCCTGGCTGTGTGGGGGTCACTGAGGCGGGCGTCCACGCTGCCTTGGAGGACCAGAGCTGGGAACTGCCTTTTTGTTTGTTTGGGGGACCACACCCAGCAGTGTTCAGGGATCACTCCCAGGGGGGGCTGGGGGACCTCGCTATGAAGGTAGGCGCCTTGTTTTTTTTTCATTTTGGGTCACACCCGGCGATGCACAGGGGGTACTCCTGGCTCATGCACTCAGGAATGACTCCTGGCGGTGCTCAGGGGACTGTATGGGATGCTGGGAATCGAACCCGGGTTCCCGCATGCAAGGCAAACACCCTCCCTACCCGCTGTGTTACCACTCCAGCCCCGAGGTAGCCGCTGGCCACGCCCGCCCACATTCGAGTCAGCAAGTGAGCCCTCTGCAGGTCGCTGCCCTCAGCGGCCGGGCAAGGTCGGGAGGGCAGCGGGTCTCCGCGCCGGCTGGGCCGGGGGGCGGGGGGCGGGGCCGGGAACCGCGAACCGCCCAAGTCGGGGCCGCCCCGCCCCGCCGGCCCCGCCCCGCCGGCCCGGCCTGCGGACCCTGCGGCAGCCGCTAGGTGGCGCGCGAGCCACGCGGACGGGGCGCGGCGGGCGCGGCGGGGCCGGGGCCGGGGTCGGGCCCGAGCGCCCGGGTTCGGGTTCGGGTTCGGGTTCGGGTTCGGGGTCCCCCGGACGCGGGCGTGTCCCGCCGCGCCGCAGGCCGAGGGCCGCGGGGGCTCCCGGCGCCCTTAAGCCCCGGCCGGCAGGAAAGGACCTGGGTTTCGACCGGCGCGTCTAAATCGGGAGCCGGGGAGGGAGGATCCGATTTCAGCCCTCGGGAGGGGAAGGGGCCGGCAGGAAGGGCGGGCGCGCCGGGCCACAGAGCCGCCTTTGACAAAGCCGGTCCTGGGGGAGCCGCGGCTGTGAGTAATTTCCTGCCGGCCGGGCCTGCGCCTCTGACTCAGCCCGGCCGGCCGCTGCCCGCTGCCGCCCGCGCCCCTCGGAGAGGGGGAGGGAGAGCCCCGCCCCCCGGCCCGCTGCCCTCCCCCCCCCCCCCCGCCCCGGGCCTGGGGAGGGGCCTTGGCCGGCCCCCGGGCGGGTGGGAGCCGGGAGCCGGGGCCTCGACCGGCCGGCCAGGACTTTGGCTCCGCTGGGCCTCGGCCTCGGGGTGGGCTTCCCGTGGGTGGCCGCCTCCCACCTCCGCCCAGGGACCGACCGCCAGGCCACGTGCACGCGCTCGGCCAGCGATTCCCGTTGGCGCCCCCTCCGCCCGTCGGGGTCGGCGTGAGTCCCCTGCGGACAGGCAGCGCCTCGGCCGCCTCCGGGCTCAGTGGCACAGCTCGTCCCCCAGCCCACCCCCCAACCCTCTTCTGGAACCGTCCACCCGCTCAGGGTCCAAGTCTCCGCTTCCTTGGCAGCGCAGCCTCTGAGCTCTGCCCGCTCTTCTTTCTCAGCCCCTGCCCCGCGCCCACGCGGCCTGCACTTCCGGCGGACTGTCGTGGGGGGCTGCAGAGCGGAGCAGGCCCTGCCCGCGAGGCCAGCCCAGCTGTGCACCTAGGGGACACAGCCGCTGAGCAGCCGCGGTGGCAGCCGGCTCCTCACTCTTCCCTCCTGCCCGGGGTGGGTCCCAGCCGGTTCCGCTTGCTTGGGTTCCAGGGGGGCGTGGGTGGGAGTCCCTCTGGAGTTGGGGCTAAAGCTTTGATTTTTCTGAGATTTGTGGGGGGTGGGTTCAGGTTCTTTGGGGCTGGGAGAGGGCAGAGGGGACCTTCCTGTGGGTTTGACAGGCCCAGATGCCCTTGTGCCTCGGTGGGCCTGGCCCTCTCCTGCATGTGTTTGCGTGTGCCTGGGAGCGATCCTGGGCACGTGCATGTGCGTGCATGTGCTGCTGTGTCTGCATACAGCCACACGTGTAATGTCTGTGCACTTCTGTACGTGTACAGTGGGTACCTGTGTTTGCACACATGCATGTCTGCACAATGTACCCACACTCACACATACCTGCTCACATTCCTATGCATGCATGTGTGCTTTGCTGACCGGTGTGCACAGATCACGTGCATGTTTGTACATGTACACATGCCTGTCCGCACATGCAGATACACGCGTGTCTTCACATGTCTGCACAGCGTGTTAACTGGCATGCATTCATGTGTGTGCCTACACCTACTTGCCTATACATACACACACGTGCCTGTGTATTTGCACGCATGCGTGTATTCACGGACATACACGCGTGTGCACGTGTCCCTTTGCCTGTGTTCAGGTGCACACACTTCTGAATCTGCATGTGTGTGTATCTGGGCATGTATGTGCCTACATGTATGCAGATGCAAACGTGTATATGGCTGCATGTGTGCCTGCCTGTGCAGATGCACACCTATCTGCGTATCCATGTACATGTATGTCTGCCCACATGTATGCAGTTGCACACGTCTGTGTACATGTCTGACCGCTTGTATGTGTGGGTGCATATGTGTATCTGTACATGTATGTATGCCTACGTGTGCAGATGACACGTGTCTGTCCGTGTACATGTTTGTGTGCCTTGCCTACACATGCGTGCATGTGTCTGCATGCGTGTGTGGCCTGCTGCAGGGACGGGGCGGCGTCTCTTGCAGATGAAAACGGGCCCTTTCGCGGAACACTCCAACCAGCTATGGAACATCAGCGCCGTCCCCACCTGGTCCAAGGTGAACCAGGGCCTCGTCCGCATGTACAAGGCTGAGGTGAGAGGGGCCCCCGGGTGGGCGGGCCACGTGACTGCAGCTCCCCCTGCGGGGACAGGACTGGGGAGACCTACAGGGGCTGCTGCTGGCTGTGGCCAGGGTGCCTGGGCGCCCGGTCCCCAAAGCCCCCACCTTGGCTCCCAGCTCCCCTCCCCCACCCCTGCCCTCCTTGAGGGCCGCTCTGGGGGTGACTGGGCTGACAGTGGTGCTGGCCTGGGCTCCAGCCTGTGCGCCACCCCCGGGCGAGCTGATGGGCACCCAGCCTGACCCCGCTCTCAGGCTGTGGGGCCCATCCTCTGGGGCCTCCCTATAGCCCCTACTGGGCTGGGGCAGAGCACCCCGATGACCGCGGATGGTAGCACCCAGAAAGTGCCCCCAGCCTACACAGGATCAGGGCTTGTGTGCTGCTCAGGTTGACCTGTGGGGGGCGGGGGGGGGGGTGGAGGTGTTGGGGAGCGTTTGCCGCCCCTGACCAGTCTGGGCCACAGTGCTGGGGACTGGGCTGGGCTGGCCGCCCTCTGTGTGTGCTGGAGGGCAGGGCCTGGGTGTCGCCACCACCCCCAGGTGCCCTCAGCAGCGTTTCCACCCCGCCCGCTCAGCTGCCCTGGAAACAGGTGCTGGCCCACCCATGCGGGCCCATGCCCGGGTGGACCCCCTTCGCAGGACCTCAGCTGCCTGGGGGTGCCTGTGCCCCCAACACAGGGCCCTGGCAGGGACCCCCGCAGCTTCTCCTGGGAGGCTCCCCCAGGCCACATCCTGCGGGTGACCCCTCCCCCAAGCCTCTTTCCTGCCTTTGCAGCTTGTAGAGAAGTAGGGTGGCCTTTGACCCCTCCTGGAATTCCCAGAGCCCTGGGGGCCCCCAATGCAAACTCCCACACTTCCTCCATGACCTCAGCACCCGGCAGCTGCCTTTGCTCCCCAGATCCCCCTCTGCCGCTTTCCTCCTACCCGGCGGCTGTGCCCGAGGCCCAGGGTCCGAGGCCGCTCGAAGGCTGCCCAGGGGTGCCAGGCCCGCGGGGTCCCGGAGGTGGGGGCGGCAGGTGCCGAGCCATCCCGGCCCCCGACACGCGCGCTCTGCCCGGCCCGCAGTGCCTGGAGAAGTTCCCGGTGATCCAACACTTCAAGTTCGGGAGCCTGCTGCCCATCCACCCGGTCACCTCGTGCTAGCCGCGGCCGCGTGGGGGCCCCGCGGGGACAAGTGACCAAAAGCGGCCCATCCTGACCTCCCGTGGTGGCCTCGGCCCCGCGTCCCTGCTTGCCGTAAGGCTAAGGCCGAGCCTCTGTCCCCACAGGGAGCGACTTCCTGCGTCCTGAGGGTGCCCCTCCCTGGCCCTCAGTGTTGCTGTCTTCCCCCTCGGGGTGGGTGCTGGCAGTGGGGCCCCTCACCTCCGAGGCAGGGGCACTCAGGGACATGGGTGAGGCAGGGTCTGCTCCCCCTGCAGTGCTCCCTCCCGCTTCTGCCCCCTCTCCCAGGACAACTCTGAGCCCCCACCCAACTCCCCACCGGATCCCCGGCTGCAGGGACAGTCTGAGCCTCAGCTCTGGCCTTGGGGCCGGGCAGCGGGAGGCAGAACGCTCGGCCCCTGTCCCCACAGCCCTGCTTGCTCCCGGGGTTCCTGGGGGGAGGGGACCTCAGAAGCACAAAGAGGGGCCCGGGCAAGGCGGCGCCAGGTGCCGGCATAGAGAGGCCCCCCGCCTGCCCCCAGACCACCGCACCGGCCAGCCCTGCTCTCCTCGCCGCTGGGATTAAAGCCTGTTTGCACCTGCCCGTGTCTGTCTCTTTTCCTGCGGCACTGGCCCCAGAGCGCCACCGGAGGGACCCGCCTCACAGCGACCCCACGCCCAGGCTGTGGCGTCTCGGCGCAGGGCCGGGGTGGGGCCCTCCCGGTGGCCGACACTCGGCTGCAGGAGTTGGTCCCTGTGCTTCTCGTGCCAGCCAGGAATGGTGTCGGGGAGGGTCGTGGCTAGTTGGGGGGAGATGTCCAGAGAATGTGGGGGCTGGGACCCAAAGATGAGCTGTAGAGGCAGCAGGGCCCGATGCGGGAGTGGCTGGCGTAGCGGGGGGAGGGGGGGCGCTGGAGGAGGTAACCTGGGTTGGGGATCAGCTCAGGGGTGCAAGGCCAAAGCCAATGGTATCTCTGGGGGTATCGCCAGAGGAAGAACAGTCCCCTTCTGGGCGCCAGGGTCTGAGGGGTCTCCAGGGATGGCTGCAGTGTCCCTGCAGGGCCGAGGCAGGAATGGGGGGACGGGGCACACACCCAACAGTGCTCCAGAGCAACTCTGCATCCGCTCGGGGTGTTCCTGGTGGCACTGTGAGGGGACCATCTGGTGCAGGGGGCGTCGAGCCTGGCGCCTTTGGGCCATCACCCCAGCCTGATACTTGAGCTCTGAACCTGTCCACAACGCCCAGATACTGTATGTAAAAAGGAAAGCAGCCCGCCCAGGAGCTCGAGCGGCAGGTGGGGACTCGCCCTGCACGTGGTCAGGCTGGGTTCAGTCCCCAGCACCCTGTCTCCTCCAGGAGGGACCCCGGGGCACCGCGGTGTGCCCCGAGCCCCCAGAGGAATGTGAAAGCAGTGAAACTGTTGCCCAGGTGCCCGCCACACGGGCCGGTCCCAGAACGAAGAGGGTGTCGGAAGGGGCGCCTGGGGCCTGGCGGTGACTCAGCAGGTTGGACTGGACCCAGCTCCTGCAGCCCCCGGGCTTATGGTGCCGTGGGGGCACTTTCCCCAGCCCAACCAGGGGTCCTCGCTCTCTAGGGACTGCAGGGGGCACCCCAGCAACCCAAGCCTGGCTGGAGGTGGCACCGCCCCAGGGCTCAGGCAACACTGGGTCTCGGCCACCCTGGCACCTCCCAGAGGCTCCACACAGTCCTGGGGCTGCGGGGGGGGCGCTCCCCTAGGCCTCCAGGGTTTGGGGGTCTCTTGGGGACTCTAACTGAGCCTCGGGCTATGCTGGGGCCAGCTGAGCTCGGTGGAGGGATGGGGGTCAACAGGGCTGGTTTGGGGTTACTGGGAGGGCTCAGGAACGGGGGGTCCCCAGCTGCCCCTTCACTTCTCGCAAAGCACTCGGGTCCCAGGCCAGGGCCGCGGCACGAGACGAGCAGCCAGCCTCTGCGCACCCGTGGGGGCCCCACCCCAGCCCCCCTGGCTTCCAGACTTCCTGTTCCAAAGCATCTGCCCAGTCCTGCGGGAGCTCCGACAGATAAGACCGGGGCACCCCCGGAGTCCTGGGAGGGGGACACGGGAGTCCTCCGTGCCCTGAGGACCCCAGATGCCCCTCCCACCCACCCGTGCCCTGCTCAGCCCTTGGGCGCAGTCCCTGGGGCGAACCCTCTGCCCGAGTCTCAGTCTTGGCTCCCAGCCCAGCCTGCGTCTCTGACCCCCGCCAAGTGCTTACACATCCTCCCTCCTGGGACCTGCACCCAGAGGAATGCAAAAGCAGTGAAACTGTTGCCCAGGTGCTCAGTTTCCCAGAGGGGAAACTGAGGCTCAGGCAGGCACGTGGGGACATGCCCCGTGGGGGCCCCGTGGGACAGAGGGCATCACCACACTCCCATTTTCTGGTGGAAGAGGATTTTTCAGCACGGACGTCTCTGCCTTGGGTCGAGGGGGTCCACCTGGGTCTGTGTGCTGAGACCCCCAGCGGACCCCAAATCCGGGCCCCGCTTCATTTGTCCTTGAGTCCAGCACCAGAGCAGTTTCGAAAGGGTCACCCCCAGGTTACCACCCCAGTATATCCCCTGGGAGAAACACCTGAGACCTCGGCACCATCAGCTCCCACCGTTGGCTCTCCCCGGAGCCATGCAGTGTCCCCTCTGCACTCCTGACTCACTCTGCCCTCTGCACCCTGCACCCCTGATCCCCATTCCATTGGAGCTGCTCAAAGTCAAGCCCCACCAGCGACCTGGAGAGGCTCCTCACCGCCTGCAGGGTGCGCCCTGAGCCCTGGGCGCCACCCGTATTCCCTGCATTTAGCTGCCCAGCTCATTCCTGCCACAGGACCTTCGCACCTTCCCTTTCTGCTGCTTACCCTGGGGCTGCGGGGGGGCGCTCCCCTAGGCCTCCAGGGTTTGGGGGTCTCTTGGGGACTCTAACTGAGCCTCGGGCTATGCTGGGGCCAGCTGAGCTCGGTGGAGGGGTGGGGGTCAACAGGGCTGGTTTGGGGCTCAGAGGCCATCACCTCCGAGGGGCCTCCCTTGCTGTGGAGAAGCCCCTAGCACAGCAGCTGCTCCCTATCGCACCCTCTGTTCTAGCTGCCCACGTGACATAGCCACTTCTGCAGGTGTCTGGTTTTGAGCTCACTCGGCCAAAGGGGAGCTTGGGGAGAGCGGGAGCAGCTCTGGGGCTCCCCCTGGTGCCTGGGGCAGCCGCTGTCCAGGCAGGTGGGTGTCAGTAACTCGCTGATGAGCTCTCCGTGCCTTGTAGGACCCCCGTGGAGCGGGGGCGGGATGGCTTGGTGCGTGGTTTCCCAGCATCCCAAGCTCACTTGCTCATGTCGAGCTCGTGGCTCTGGAGGGAAACATGGATTTGGCCCTGGGGGCGGGATTCCTCATGGGTGGAGGGGCTTCCGCCAAGGTGGATACTGTGTGTAGGGTACGGCCTGCCTTCATCTTGGCACTCAGACCCCCCCTCCCCGGTATGCTTGCCTGGACACAGTTCACTGAGCTCAGACTGACTCAGTGCTGGGACTGAGTCCAGAGCCCTGGGGCCAGATGAAGGCTCCCAGTCTCCCTTCTCCTCAGCTCGGGCCAGAAGGCAGCGGGTGAACAAGGATGGAGGGGTTAGGGACAGGGCTGGGGAAGAGAACCGGCCACAGGGCGCATTCAGCCTTCTGCTCCAGGCTGGGTGAGAATCCAGCCGCTGTGGCCTTGGAACTCCGTCCCACAACTGGGCCGATGCTGGCTCAGCGCTGTCCACCTGTCCTTCCCCGGGACCTAGGTGGGAGCCTGGTGGCAAGGGACCCCAGCCATGGGTCTTGATGAGGAGGTGTCAGGAAGAGAGAAGGGGACCCGGGCCTGGGCCTGCGCAGAGCAGTGAAGGGGTAGGGATCCCCACCCCCAGCAGGAGACAAAAAGGGGGTGTTTAGCGGTATGAACCAAAAGAATGCAACTGAATTTCGCTCACCCAGGTGGCAATGTCGCTGATTAGTGCTTATTCACAGGTAAGACATTCCTGGAGGTGCACGGGGGGGAGGGGGCACGACACCTCGCGTGTCCTGCGGGTGGAACCCAGGACCCGGCCGTGCTGCGGGGCTACCACCCCCAGCTCTGTGCTGGGGAGACCGTGTGGCTCCGCTGGAGGAACCGGAGAGACTGTCCCCCTTGCCTATTATTTTTGGTTTTTGGGGTGTCATACCGGTGTTGCTCAGGGATCACTCCGGGGTGGGCTCAGGGGACCGTATGGGGTGCTGGGGACTGAACCTGAGTGGACTTGTTGACTGTCCCGCCGCTCCGGCCCCTCTTTTAAAAAGGAGATACAAGGAGTGGCCCCCAAAGGAATCAGGATGGGAGGCCGAGCTCCCCCAGCAACCCGAACCCTCTCGGTGCAGAAGCCCCTTAAAGGTGCCCATCCAGCCAGTCAGGGCCCTCCTTCACTGTGATTGGGTCCGGAGGGTCACGTGACCCGGGACCTGGCCAATCAGAGCCCCGTCCCCTATGACTGGTGATTGGGCCTGCGCCTGGACCTCGCCGTTAGGGGGCTGGGAAGATGCTGGTTTAACGTGGCCGTTCCACGGGCAGTGGGGGGCAAAGGCCGACCGTGCACGCATGGGGCCTCGTGCAAACGGGAGCTGGGGCTTCAGGAGCGCCTTGCTCTCCGGGCCGCTGCCTGGAGAAGTCCTCCCGCCTGGAGAGAGGAACCCGGATGATGAGCATGTGTTTCACCGTGCACAGGTCGGTCGGGGGCCACCTGGACAGTCCCGGCCTGACCTAGGCACAGGATGCTCCAGACCCGCCTGACCTGGCACAGGGTGCCCCAGACTGTGCCGCCTGGGCCCGGAGGTCAGCGAAGACGTCGATCTCGGGAGCAGGAGGAAGAGCTGGGGAAACTGCAGGCCCTCCAAGGGCCATCCCGAGCCCTGGCATGCAGCAAAGCGGATCCCCAGGTCCTGGGCCATCAGGGCAGGGAAGATGAGAGCCTGACTGCACAGGCAGTGGCTGTCGCCCCCTGAGAAAGCTCTGCCCCAGGACACCTGTCCCCTGCCCCGGCTCCCCCAGCCCCACCCGTGGTCTGGGGCAAGAGGTTGTCCCAGGGAGGGAAGCAGTTATCTGACAACCTGCCCCGCGAGAAGACCAGCAAGGGCGCGCCGCTGTCCCGTCAGTTGGCACGCTTTTTACCCAATACAGCTTTAGAGACAGCCCGGAGAAGTCCTTGCACATGGAGAAAGGAACGTGGATGAACGTGGTTCCCAAGGCAGCCCCAGGTGTTGGGGTATCTGGACGCCGGGCGGGGCCTGGCGTCCGTCCCTTGCAGTGCGTGCTCCTGGGGGGTGGTCCTCTGAAGCCCACCACCACACTGGTATGCCAGAGGCTGAACTCCAGTAGCCAGCATGTTCATGCCTGAGTAAAGTTAGCAGACCAGTGAGCGCCAGATGACGCCAGGTGACCATTTGTGTCTCCTGTCCCTCCAGCCTGCCCCGGAGGCAGTACCTGCTCTGTCCAGCGGTGCTCTGCTCGGAGGAAGCAGGAGTTGCCCTGACGTTCTCAGGCCTGAGCTAGGCAGAACTGGTGGGAAATCATCGCCCTAACAAACTCGAAGCTTGCAATGGTCCCCTGGGCCCAACAGTTTAAGTCTTTGTGAATAGATGGCAGACAGACCTGCCCACAGCAGCAGAAAGGCAGTGCCCTGGAACACACAGAGTGAAACAGCTTCAGGCCCTCCTGTCTTTGTTCCCCCCCAGCGGTGATTTTAGTGACTTTCAGTTACCTAGATCAGAGTGACAGTACAGCACGGAGCGAGTTTGCCTCGCATGGGTCCATCTGGGTTTGAGCGCTGGCATCCCATATAGTTCCCTGAGTACCGCTAGGAGTGATCCCTGAGTGCAGAGCCAGGAGTAAGCCCCTGAGCAACACAGAGTGTACCCCTCACCCCCCCAAAAAAGATGTAGAGAGCAACAGGTAAAAAGTAGGATAGGAAATTGTCACAGCTTTACCTTCAGGGCACCTGCTGATGGCTTAGTGAAGCACTGGCTAATGGTCTCCTTAAATGATGGGGGGGGGGGAGGCTGGAGCGATAGCACAGCGGGTAGGGCGTTTGCCTTGCACGTGACCGACCTGGGTTCGATTCCCAGCGTATCCCATATGGTCCCCTGAGCACCGCCAAGAGTAATTCCTGAGTGCATGAGCCAGAAATGATCCCTGTGCATCGCCGGGTATGACCCAAAAAGCAAAAACAAAAAAAAGCGATGGGCTGGGGGAGGGGAGGACTGCGGGTAGGGCACCCAGCACCCCATTTGGTCTCCTGAACATCCATAGGTTCCCCCGGTCCCTCAGAGCCAGGAGTTACCCCTGAGCATCGCAGGGTGTTCCCCCCCCCCCATCACCAACAAAAACGCTTAAACAATGGCTCATGTGTTGGGAGACAGAGTGGGGGAAGAGCAATATTGCATTGAATGAATGTCCAGCTGGTATGCTCACTGGGGCCCCCAGGTGACCCTAAAGCTTGGATAGTTCGTGTGTGTGTGTGTGTGTGTGTGTGTGTGTATCCTTGTGTGACTGAGGGTGAAGGTGCCAAGTCAGTTGGCTTCATTGTGGTAAATTGGCACAGGGACCCACAGTCGGGGGTGGGGGAGAGTAGGGGGCTCACTTCTCTGGGGAGTCCTGGAAGGCCCACCCCGTGGCCCGTCTCCTGGCCCCTCCCCACACGGGTTGCGCCCTCAGATACTGCCGGTTTGGGGGCCTCCTTCCCAGCCCTGCTCAGACTCCCGATGTGGGGGTCAGAGGAGCCCCTCACTGTGAGTGTGGCACCCCGGAGGGTGTCTGGGAGTCAGGGATGAGAGTGGCAAAGGTGTATGAGAAGAACATTCTAGAAGCATCAGGAGGAGGCCCAGAGAGATGGTACGGCAGGTAGGGCACTTGCCTTCCATGGGGCCTGCCTGGTTCCATCCCTGGCACCGTATATGGCCCCTTGAGCCCCACCAGGAGTAAGCCCTGAGCACAACTGGGTGTGGCCCCCAAACCATAAAACAAAAGAAGGATCAGAAAAAGGCTGTGGTGGGATTGGGAACCGGAGGGGGTGGGGGGGGAGTGAGAGGAAGAGTTTGAGATGGAAAAGGGGTGCCCGGCTGGGGAAGGATGCATGGGAACTGCGGTTTCTTCTTTAAAACATGCCCACCCCAGGTCTGGGTGAAGAGTCCATTCATTCATTCACCTATCAATCATTCATTCATCCACTCACTCATCTATTCGTCTACCCTTCCTTTCTTCTTTCCTTCCTTCCTCCCTCCCTCCCTTCTTTCCTTCCTTCCTTTCTTCCTTCCTTCCTCCCTCCCTTCCTCCCTTCCTTCCTTCCTCCCTCCCTTCTTTCTTCCTTCCTTCCTTCCTTCCTCCCTCCCTCCCTCCCTCCCTTCCTTCCTTCTTGTTTTAGGGTTACACTTGACCTGACCGCCCAGGGGTTACTCTTGACTGCACTCAAGAATCGCTCCTGGTGGTGTTCAGAGGGAACAAATGGGATGCCAGGGACCAAACCCGGGTTGGCCGTAGACAAAACAAGCACCCTCCCCGCTGGCTGTCCTGTGGCTCCAGCCCTTATTCTTTTTTTTTTTTCTTCAGCCCCAAAGCACATGCCCTGCGGAGCTGGATGGAGACCCCAAGTCCACGCTGAGACTGAGGCACCCCCTTGTCTTTCTAGAGACTCATCTCCTTTGTTTTTGTTTTTGTTTGTGATGCTCAGGGCTTACTCCTGGCTCTGCACTCAGGAATCACTCCTGGCAGTGCTCAGGGGACCACAGGGGATGCCGGGGATTGAGCCTGCACTGGCTGCGTGCAAGGCAAATGCCCTCCCCGCTGGACTATGGCCCCAGCCCTCAATACACTTCCAACTTCCAACAGTGCTTGGGGTACCAGGGCCACACCCAGTGGCTCTCACTTGTGCTCTGCTACCCCCTCCTCCCAACACACACACACACACACACACACACAGATCTGGATGATACTGGTCCTTGCATTTTTTTTGCTTTTTGGGTCACACCTGGCCGTGCACAGGGGTTACTCCTTGCTCTGCACTCAGGAGTTACTCCTGGCGGTGCTCGGGGGGCCATATGGGATGCTGGGAATCGAACCTGGGTCAGCCGCCTGCAAGGCAAACGCCCTACCCGCTGTGCTATCTCTCCAGCCACTGGTCCTTGCATTTGAGGGTCAGTTTGTCGCTACAGCCTTGCCTCTCCAATCCCGGCTAAAATAGGAGCTTCTCCCCCCTCCCAAGGCCCTCTGGAGCCGCCCCGCTCAGTGTTGGATTCGCTCGCCTGTCAGCTCCAGATGGCCCCGTCGGTGGCTCCATTCTCTCGTCTCATCTCTGGGGTCTCTGGGCCCCTGTGCAGAGAGGAATGGGGTGGGCGCCTGCATGCTTCCCAGAGTGACCCGAGTGTGCCGGCTTGGAGGGACAGGTGGGAGCCAACATTGTCACCTGCCTTTCCCCTGCCACTGTGCACTCAGGGAACTGGGGCCCCGGCACTTCTTCTGCCTTCGGAATGTCCAGGGCTCAAGACCTTCCTCGGGCCTGGGCCGCTCAGGAAGCGCAAGTCCCAAACACGCCCCCAGCTTCCGGGTCCCATCCCCGGGGCCAGGCCACCTGGGTCGCATCCCGGGCTCCGTGCTCCCCACCTTGCCTGAATCCAGATGCCAGAGATGACCCATGGGTGGGACTGGGTCGGGGTCAGCACTCCCACAAGGATGGGAAGTGCACAGGCAGGAGTTGTCAGAGACCCTAAGAACCACTTGGCACTCTGTTCCTGAATCCAGCCAGACCTGAAGCCCCTGAGCACCGCACAGTTTAGCCCAAGCCAAGATCGTGCCCTTTGTCCAAGCTGGGTGTGGGTGAGTGGGTGTCACTTACAAAAGGCCCGACAGTACCCAACAGTACCAGGAAATAGCCCTCACTCTGCCCAGGCCAGGTAGGACAGACACCTGTCTGGCACACCTCACCCCGCCCCCCTCCCTTTCTGACACCCAAAGCAGAAGCCACCCCCCCCCCCCAGCCCCCGCCCGGGGAAGGAATACTCTGCTGCTTCTTGTCCGAATCTGCTCCGATTCCAGAAACTCAAACCTGGTTTCAGCTCAGTCAAAACTTAACTCGCATTTTTATTTCACTAGTGGGTTTTTTTGGTGGTGGTGGTGGGGAGGTGATGTCTGTCTTTGGTTTTGTGGGCCACACCTGGTGATGCTCAGGATTTCCTCCTGGCCCTGCTCAGGAGTCACTCCTGATGGTGCTCGAAAATCACACAGGATGCTGGGATCAAACCCAGGTTGACCGCATGCAAGGCAAGCACCTTCCTGCTGTGCTAGCGCTGGGGGGGGGGGGGGGGGGGAGGCTTTCACTGTGGTTCTGTGTAGACCACGCCAGGCCCTGTACCCAGATTGTCACTTCTTCACCCCCAAGATAGGTGAACCCCAGCAGGAAGACTGGCCTGGGGCAGCGCCACTCCAGGGAAGGTCCCCTTCCTCCAGGCGAGGATGCTAATAGGCTTTCTTCTCCAGAGAGGAGCTGGGGCAAAGAAAGGAGAATCCACACTCTTCAGGGAGGGAGGAGTTCTCTCATCCGCTGCTTCCCCCACCCCCTCCCAGCGGTCGGCTCAGGGCTCTGCATGGACCCAGCACCGAGTATCTGCTCCCTAAACGTGTGCAGTGAGGAGAGATGCAGAACCACACAGCTCTGGGCGTGAATGTGCACCCGCACCAGCAGCATACACATACACACAGAGACACACAGAGACACACACACACACACAGACACACTAACACACACAGAGACACACACAGACACACATACATACACATACACACAGAGACACTATCACACCGACACACAGACACACACATACACACAGAGACTAACACACAGAGACACATACAGACACACACATATACACAGAGACACTAACACACAGACACACACACATAGACACAGACACACTTACACACAGACACACACAGAGACTAACACACACAGAGACACACACATACACATACACATAGAGACACTAACACACAGACACACACACTAACACAAGGACACACACATACACAGAGACTCTAACACACACAGAAACACACACACATACACACATTAACACACAGACACACATGCACAGAGACACTAACACACAGACACACACACACCCACACACAACACACAGAGACACTAATACACAGACACACACACAAACCCAGACACACACACAGAGACACTAACACACAGACACACACTCACAGAGACGTCATCAAAGGCTCCCCGGCATGCCCCTTCTCTGGAGCCCGGCGGCTGCTCCCAGGGTCCTGGGCTGCCTTCCCAGCCACTGGGAGCCTGGCTCAGGCCCGCACCACGTGTCAAGGGCAGCGAGCCTGTGGGGTCCCAGGAGCCCAGGGAAGTGTGAGCACGTGGCAGGGCCGGCTGGAGGTGGGGGGGATAGGGGAGAGCCATGACATGTTCCTGCCCTCCCTTCCAGAGCCTTCTCTGCAAACCCCCATCACCTCTTCCAAGCCCCTGCACTCTGCTGCAACCTCACCCAAGAAGCACCCCCAGGGTCTGCCTGGGAGCACCCCTGGGTCTTGCTTGGCTGTTTTGGAGTTAGAGGTGGGGGCTTGTCCAGGTGGGGGCTGGTTCTGTGCGCTCAGAGGCTGCTGTCACCCTCAGCCCCTTTCTGAAGACCCTGACGGCCAGCCCACTCCGGATCTCGCCTTGCTCTGCCCCAGCCCAGGGTCAGGGTTTGTGGGGAGCTGGCCGCTAGCGGTGCCGGGCGTGAGGGGGCTGTGGTCGGTCAGATTGGGTATCAGGCTCAGGGCACCAAGCTCTGGACCGGGAAGAGACCAGGGATGGGAGAAGGCCCCTCTTCCCCCAAACATGGGCAGAGCCCCGCCATCCCCATCCCAGAGGTTCAGAACGTGGCCACAAGGGGAGAATTTCTCTCTGGGCACGATGGAAGCTCAGGAACCCTGACCGAGGTGCGAGGCGGGCCTGTCCCGGCGTGACAAGTTTCAGGGGCTCCGACACCCCGGGATGCGGGGGGGGGGATGCGGAGATGGGGGGGACCGTTCCTTCCCCTGCCCGGGGCGCGCGCTCCCAACAAAGGCGGCCGCTCACGTGCCCCTCCGAGCTCGGGTCTGCGGTGGGGACGCGTCCAGCCCCGGCGCCCGGGCGGGACCCGGCCGGATGCGCCCCGGCGCGGCGCCCCAGGTGGGTCCCGAGCAGCCGCCCCGCAGCCTAGCCGCCCCCCGCCGGGCCTCGCCCACTCCCGGCCGCGGCCGCTGCAGCGCCCCGGACGCGGCGCTAGGGGGAGCTCTGGCAACTGGCTTGGGCGCCAGACGCCAAACTGCGCGCCCCGAGCTGCTTCCTTGGACGCGCAGGAGAAACGGGGAGGGGACGCCCCCCCCACGCTCCCCGCCACCCCCAGCAGCTCCACGCATCCCGTGGGAGGCCGAGAAAACAGCCCGGGGGCGGGGGTGAAGGTGCCTTTCCTGCCGCTCCCCGGAGCCCCCCTCGCTCCCCACCTCCACCCACCCAAGGACCTTCGCGCTCCCCCGCGCGTCCGAGTGTCCCCGAGAACTTGGCCACGCGCGACACCGCGTCCCCGAGCCCAGCGGACCCCGGAGGGCTGGCTTGCGTCGACCTCCCGGCGTCTGAATGGAGGGGGGGGGGCTTTCGGCAGGGCCACCCCTCCCACTCGCTGCGGGGAGGCTGGGGAGGTGGGGGGGAGTGAACCCTGCAAAGGGGTGCGCCGGGGCGAGAAAGCGAGAGCGCGAGAGCCTGGGGAGGGAGAGAGAAGGACAGAATCAAACAAACAGAGCCAGCTGCCACTTCGCTAGCTCCCCCCACTCCCCGCAGCCCCCACCCCAGTCTCTCTTTCCTGTCCCTACGTTGCAAAGCTGGAAGCACCCCGCGCGCCCCCCGGCCGAGCCGCGCGGCTCCAGATGTGAATTTGGTTGCCGTGGGGAGAAGGCGAGCTTCCTCGGGGGCCTTGGCACATTCTCCCACTCTGAGGTCATTCCGTAGGTGGTCAGCGCGCAGAGCGCGCCCCGAGCCTCCGGGGGGGCCCCCGTCACCGGGGAGGGGAGGGGCGCGGGGAGGGGAGGGGCGCGGGAGGGCGGGAGGCGCCCGCAGAACTCCACCAAGTGGCACCGAGCTGTGATAACAAACTCAACTTCAAAAAAAAAAAAAAAGGAAAAAACTTCCCCAAGTTGCAGAAGAAGACGTGGGGGGACGTCGTGCGGGGCCGGGGCGCGGGCGGAGTGCGTGGGTGGCCTGAAAGCCCCCCGCGTCCGGCGGCCGCTGTCCCCGTCCCCTCCCCGCCGCAGAGCGCGGCCTCCAGGCGGAGCAGGCCCTGGCCGGGCAGGAAATGTGCCTGCGACCCAGGGCGGCTGGTTCCCGTGGGGGGCTGGGAGAGCGAGGCCCCCACCCCCGCGGCCGCCGCCGCCGCCGCCACCCCTCCCCCCAAATCCCGTCCACCCCGCGGGCCTGCGGATGTGGGCAGATTCCGGCCTCCGGGCCCTGGAGAGCTGGGGTTTGCACGCGGGGCCGGGGGTGGGGGCTCCCCACCTCCCGCTCTCCCCCTCGACCCGAAAACAAGGCATCACCATCCTTGAGAATCGACTTTTTATTAAGATTATAAATTTAAAACAATCTGAACAGTTTTACCCGGTGATACACAATTCAGTATGCGCGAAAACACGGGAAGGACGGAGCCGAGGCGAGGGGTTGGCAACTTGTTTTGGGGGGCGGGGGGCCCACATGGCGCGCGTGGCAGCGAACCAGAGGGGGGGCTGCCGGCGCACCCCACCTCTTCCCAACAAAAGGCTCGGAACGAAACCCAATCTCTCGGGCTGCAAGACACAGGACGGGCCCGAACAATGCTGGTTCCAGGAAACGCGACCCAAGGCTCGGCCGGGACGGGCCACCGCCGGGCACGCGCGCCAACGGCACGTCTGACCGGGAACTTAGCGCGAAGTCCGGGGCGCGCGGGGCCCGCCCCTCCCGGCCGCCCTCCGGGCCCGCCGCGCCAGGGGGAGGCAGCCTCTTGCCTTTTTGTTTGGTGAGGCCCGCAGTGCTGGGCATGATGGGAAATGTAGTCCACCGCGCGCGCCCCTCCACCCCCTCCCCAAAACCGGGTCCGAGAGGCTCGGGGGTGTCCGGCGCCACCCCGCGAGCCCCGGGGCCGGGTGGAGGAGGGGAAGAGAGCGGAGCCAGGTGGGGGGCGGAGAGAGGAGGGGTTCGTGCACCCGCCCCGGGAAGAAAAGGGAGGAAAAAAAAAAGTTGAAGTGTTTTCATTTCTGCCGTCTCATTTGGAGAACTTTGGAGGCCGCCCCCAGAGAGGAAATGTGCCCGAGACGTCCCCAGCCGAGAGTTTGCCTTTGTTTTTTTTTTTTTCTTTTTTTGCGCAGGATTTCACAAGAGCCTCAGCCCACCGAGGGGCTCGGTACCCCTCCAGCGCCAGGCTGCCCGCGGTTGACAAGTGATCGCGGTCGGCGACCCGCGCCCCCGGCGCGCCGGGTAGCCGGGGCGCACCGCCTCGTCCCCGGCCGCCCCGCCGCTCCTCGGGGCAGCTGCCCACCCTCACGTGGCTGTCTCCCCGCTCAACACTACTGCAATCGCTACAATAAAAAGAAGGGAGAGGGGGGAAAAGAGAAAGAGTGGGAGAAACACAAAGCATACTTAAATAGGCGCTTTCTCTCTCTGCAAAAATAAAGTCCAAGATCTTAGATTTCTTTCCTTTTCTTTTTTCTTTTTTTTTTATTTTACAATTTATAAAACATCAGTAGCCTCCCCTCCGGGGCTTAGCCCCGGCGTAGCCCCGACTGGCCCGGCGTCCGCTCGCTCCCTCCGCTCAACCCCCTCGGCCGAGTCTTTGTCTGGCCCCGGCCCCGCGGGGCCCCGGGGCCCCGGTGCCCTCGGGGGGTCCCTAGAAGGCGACAATGGCTCGAGTCCAGGCGCCGAGGCTGGCGAGCGCCTGCTTGGCGCACAGCTGCCCGTTGAGCGGCGGCGGCTGCTCCGAGGGGTCCGGCTGTCGGCTCACCAGCCCCGAGAAGCCCGAGCCAAAGATGGAGATCAAGTTTGAGATGTTGGGCGCGTCCGGGGACGCGTCCGGGCAGAAGTCCTCGAAGCGGGCGCGCTTGCACGGGGCGAACGGGGCGCCCCCGGGGGGCTCGGCCCCCAGCTCGCCCGCGTCCTCGTCGTCGTCGTCCTCCTCCTCCTCCTGGCCGGGGTAATACTTGCGCTTGCAGCCGGCGGCCGACGCCAGGCCGTGTCCCGGGGCGCCCTGGCCACAGCAGGGGCAGTGGGCGGCGGCGCAGCAGTCCTGGTGCAAGTAGCCGTTCTCCACCGTGGTCACCACGTGAGTGTCCAGGTCCAGCACGGTGGTCTGGCTGCTGCAGTGCACGCCGAAGTCCGAGGGGGCCGGGTACGCGCCCCGGTAGAAGCCCGGGGAGGCGGCGGGGGCCGGGGACGCGGGCGGGGAGGCGGCGGCGGCGGCCGGGGGGGCGGCCCCCGGGGGCGCCGCGGGCGCGGAGCAGGCGGCCGCGGCGCGAGGGTCCCGCGGGCAGAGCGCGGCGGGCGCGGGCGGCACCAGGGGCGCGGGACCCGGCTGCAGCGGCTCCAGGGGCTGCCCGCGGTGGGGCGCGCCGTGCGGCGGCGGCTGGAGCGCGGCGCACCCGGGCAGCTCCGCGAGCGCCCCCGCGCAGCCCGCGAGCGCCCCGGCCGCCGCCGCCGCTGCCGCCGCCGCCGCCGCCGCCGCCGCCGCGCAGCCCCGGGGCGCCGGGTGCTGGTGCTGGTGCAGCTGCTGCTGGAGGTGCAGCTGGTGCCGGGCGCTCGGCTCGCGCGCCTCCGCGTCCCCGCCGCCAAGTTGGAGCGGGCCGAAGTCGGCCGCGCTGGCCGGCATGCCCGGCACGGCGTACGCGAGGTGCTGGTGCTGGTGCTGGTGCTGGTGCTGGTGCTGGGGCGGCTGCTGGTGGTGCTGCTGCTGGTGCTGGTGCTGGTGGTGGTGCTGGTGCTGCTGCTGCTGCTGTTGGCGCCGGTAGAGCTCGGCGTAGCGCTCGCTCAGGTAGAGCTGGCGCGCGTTGCGGAGCACGTAGGACACCAGGAGGTTCTTGTGGAGCTTGATGCCGCCGCGCTGGGTCCGGGAGCTGTGGATCTTGCGCAGGGAGATGCTGATCAGGCTCTGGGCGTCCAGGGCGCACTCCATGCTCCCGCGGAGACGGAGACGGCGGCAGCGGAGCGGCCGCGGCCGCCGCTGCCGCTGCTGCGAATGTTGCTGCTGTTCCGGGCCCCTGGCCGGCCGCAGGGGCGCACCGGGCAGCGGGCACGCCGCTCGGGTCAGCGGGTCGGCTGCGCTCCGAGAGGAGCCGCCACCACGCGCCGCGCACCGCCCGCGGGCACCGCGCTCCCCAGACGGCGCCAAAGCAATGAGCCTCGGCCGGCCCCGGCCCCGGCTATTTAGCCGGGCGGCCGGGCCCCGCCCCGCGGCCGGCCAACCAATAGGAACGCCCCGAGCCTCCCGAGTGACAGGCGCCGCCCGCCCCGGGGCCGCTCGGCGGGCCAATCAGAACAAGGCGGTTCCTTTGTGCTATTCAAATACCGAACGGACCCGGGGCCTCCGCCGCCGCCGCTGCCGGGAACGTTCTCCTGGGGCCGCGGCGCCGCGCGGGACGCGGAGCCGCCGGGGCCGCGGGCTGCGGCGCGGGCCGCCCCCCGGCCGCCACGGCGGAGCCGCGGCCGTCCTCGGCCCGACTCCCCGGGGCCGGGCGCCGCCTCACCTGCCGGCCGCGGCCGCTGGCTCCGCCCCCCGGCGCGCGGCGGGGCCTCACCTGCGGCAGGTGCGCGCTGCGCCCCGGTCCCCGCCACGCGGCGCCTCTGCAGCCACCTGCCGCCCCCAACTGCCCCGAGGCCTTCCCCGGAGGTTGGGGGGGCGCCGTTAGGGGGCATCGGGGGACCCTGGGGGGGACAGCGGCGCTGAGGTGCCCGGGATCACCGACGGCTGGGCCCCGCCTGCGTCTCTTTCCTTGGTCCCAGCAAGGGCTGGTCTCCTCATGTGTCTTATGGGAAGAAGCCAGGCCCGGGGGGCAGGAGTGGGTCCTAGAGGTGGGCCTGAGAGGGGAAGGGGGCTCAGGGGCTCAGAGCTGGCGGGCCTGTGGGGCTGGGGTGGTCCAAGGTCCTAGGAGCAGGCTTCCTGCTGCCTCACCCAAGGCTCATTTCTGCCTTCTTTTCTTGGGGGAACTGGTCTTGGTCCCTTGGCAATGAAGAGCACCAACCTACATTTTGGGTCTTAAGAATTCGCAGGACCAGAGAGATAGCACAGTGGGTAGAGCGCTTGCCCTGCTCCTAGGGGCCTCATATAGTTCCCTGAGCCCGCCAGGAGTGACTTCTGAGTGCAGAATCAGGAGTAACCCCTGAGGTCCACCAGGTGTGGGCCCAAACCAATACTCCCCCTCCATCCCCGAGAATTATCCAAGAGCGAGGGATGTGACTCAGATCTGGCGCTTGCATATGCGAGGCCCAGGGTTCGATCCCCAGCACCCCCAAAGGAAAAAATATTCTCCAGATTGGTTTCCGCAAACATATTTTCAGCATCTGCTCCGTGCTGAACATCAAGGGTGAAAGCAAAGGAACAAGCATTCACCCCATTTTGCAGATGACAATATATATGTGAGTGTTGATAGTGTTGGGGCGTGGCCACTGCTCTGGCCTAGCCTCAACCCTGTGCCCCCTTTTCTCCACCCCCCAGCAGCTAGGACTGACATTTCTGGAGGGCTGCAGAGAAGGGCTTCCTGTTTCCTTCCTGACCTGGTGGTGAGACAGACCCACAGGACCAGCCGCACTTCTGAGCGTAGGAACTTAGGAACGGGCTGAACTGCCCCTTGCTGGCGCCGAGCCTGCCTTAAAGGCACACACAGGCTTTTATTCCTGAAGTTCACCTTCGAGCCGTCACCATCGGAGGGAAGGGGGGGCTCTGGCATCTCCCTCGGGAATTCAGGAACGAGCAGGAATGCCCCTTGTGGCCCTCATTGCATATCTACCCGGTTCTTGCCTGGGAACTTCAACTTTTGGAACTGTGTCTCCTCAAGGTCACCACCGCCAGGGAGGGGCAGAGGCAGACCTGGGACCCAGGTCATTTCCAGGATGGGGACCCGTTGCTGTGGGGACTTCAGAATCCGCCACTCGCCTCAGCCTCTGTTTCCGCAGATCGAGGCCCATTGTCGGGACAGTTCTGGTGAACGTGACCTTGGTTTGATCTACACCCCACGACTTTCCTGCCGACTGCTCGAGATCAGGGCTCGCCGGCAGCCATAGAGAAAGCAAATAGCCTTCTTACCCCCAGGAGGTCCCCCGTCCCCCCCACCGCTCACAGAGCAGCACCCCGGAAACAGGGCCATGAGGAGCTAGGTGGAGAGCGGCGGGGAGAGAAGGCAGATGCTGGCCATGTCCTCTCCCTGGACCGTGTTCCCAGCACACCCCCGCACCGTCACCCTGACCTCTGGGCAGAGCCCACCCCTGCCTGCACCTTCTCTGAAGTCTCCCATGCTCTTGGTCTCCTCAGGAATGGAGAGGTGTCTTGGGGGTTGTCTGGCTGCATCCAAACCCTCTCCTGAGGAGTGGGTCCAGCTATTGGGAAAACATTTGGAGACAACGGGACAGCTAGGGCCCTTCGGGGCAGGGATGTGGAAGGTGCAGGACAGGGAAGCGGTGAAGCTGAGCACACAGTAGGGATTCAAACCCTTTGGGAACTAGCTCACACACAAACACGTATAGGAAAAGATTACACACAGTAGGGATTCAAACACTATGGGAATGAGCTCACGCACAGTGGGGATTCAAACACTCACCACAGCAAGCTTGCATACAGTAGGGATTCAAATGCTTACAGGAACAAGCTCACACACAGTAGGGATTCAAACACTCACAGGAACAAGCCCACACAGTAGGGATTCAAAGACAAAGAAGAAGGACACACAGTAGGGATTCAAGTGCTCGCAGGAATAAGCTTACACACAGTAGGGATTGAAATGCTTACAGGAACAAGCCCCCACACAGTAGGGATTCAAAACACTCACAGGAACAAGCTCACACACAGTAGGGATTAAAACGCTTACAGGAAAAATCACCCACACTGTAGGGATTCAAACACAGGAACAAGCTCACACAGTAGGGATTCAAACACAAGGAAAAAGGACACACAGTAGGGGTTCAAACACAAGGAACAAGCTTGCGCACAGTAGGGATTTAAACGCTCACAGGAGCAAGGTCACACACAACTCTGTGGGACTGTGTGGTGGTTCTCAGCAGGGCTTCCAGAGAGAGAGGGTAGGGAGACACGGGGCCCCTGTTCCCCAGCAGACCTGAGGCCAGCCCAGGGGGTGTCTGCATTGAGACAAGGCTTACTTGAGAAGGTCAGGGCACTCACCCCTGGGCCTGGAGGCCTGTCAGATTCCCAGGAGGAATCTTGGATACTCGCTGGCCTCATGGAGCAGAGTTCAGAAAGACTAGGGGGCTGGGGCTGGAGCAGTCACAGAGTGGGAAAGGCGTTTGCATCTTTTTTTTTTTTTGCGTCACACCTGGCGATGCTCAGGGGTTACTCCTGGCTCTGCACTCCTGGTAGCGCTTGGGGGACCATGTGTGATGCTGGGAATCGAACCCGGGTCGGCTACATGCAAGGCAAACGCCCTCCCCGCTGTGCTGTCACTCCAGCCCCAGGTTTTTGCATCTTATATGGTCCCCAGCAGGGTCCTGGACTCTCAGGCAGGGATGGGGCTCTGCATCCTGCAGGAGTTGTGGAGCTGAGCACCACCAGGAGTGATCCCTGAGTCCAGAGCCAGGAGCAACCCCTACCAGGTATGGCCCCAAAAGGATTGAGGGACAGGTCCCAGGAAGCCCTCACCCCAGGTCACTGGCTGGGTGGGAGGTCAGGAGGAAGTTTCCGGGTCAGCAGTGGGATTTATCTGGGGGTCAGGCAGGAATGACCAGGGCTTGGTTTGTGGGGGCACAGGAAGCTGCACAGAGGGCCCAGGGGGAGGAGAAGAGGAATTTGGTGGGTTTTTTTTTTGGGGGGGGATTTTCGGGTCACTCTTGGCTCTGCACTCAGGAATTACCCCTGGCAGTGCTCAGGGGACCATATGGGATACTGGGAATCAAACCCGGGTTGGCCGCATGCAAGGCAAACACCCTGTCCGCTGTGCTATTGCTCCAGCCCCAAGGAGGAGGGGAATTTGAAACTCACAAATTCATTCATTGGTTCACCTGCCCAAGAGAAAATTCTAGAACCCAAATCTGGAGCCCAAATCTTGCTTAGGTAGCAAGCCAGGACCATGACTGCCAAAGGCCCAGGGGTGGGGGTGTCAGAGGGGAATAGGTCGATGGCCAGGCTGGGGACTCCAGGGACAAGGCGGGGCAGGGAGGTGAGACGCGGCTCTGGGCCAGGGCATGAGCGGAGGCTGCAGTGACTGAGGCCCGGAAGGGCCCCAAGACCAGGCTGCGCTCAGCGTCCAGGTGGGTGGACACTGAAGGGTGGGCACAGAGAGGAGGCTGCTGTGTTGCTCCTGGCGTGGCTTCCGGTCGCCCCGGCTCCCTATCGTGGTGGCCGTAGAGGTGAGTGGCTCCGGGAACTGGCCGGGACCTCCTCTCCAGCTCCCTGCTGAGTCTTTCCTGAGGGGCTGGAGTGCAGGTGTCGGATGCACCCCAAGAAGGCTGGTGGGTGCTAGGAGATCCAGCAGGATGCACGAGCCAAGGCAGCCCCACCCCTACCCTGCAGAATGGGCACCCACCGTGGCACTGTCCCTGGGTATATGTGTGCAGGGTGTCACTGATCTGCCACCGTGCAGATGGCCTGGTGCCCTGAGAGACATGGGCCCGTCTCTGGCCTCCCTCATGTGCCCAGCCTGATGGAGGAAGCCGTGGGACTTGTGGGGTCCCACGAGGAAGGAGAGGTGGGCAGATCCCAGGGCTCTGGGGTGTGGGAGCCCCAGAAACCGGAGGAGCGGGCGCAGGGCCGCTGCCCGGTGGGCGCACGTCCGTCCCTTCTGTCGGTTGGTCTCGCGGCCACCTCTAACAGTGCTCGGGGAGCACTCTTGGCTCTGTGCCTCAGTGCACAGGGCTCATTCCTGGCAGGGATCAGGAGACCATGTGAGGTGCCGGGGATTGAGCCCGGTCTTCTGTGTATGCGAGGCAAGTACCTTTCCCACTGTCCTGTCACCACAACCCCTTGGAGGCCTTTTGATGGAGACTCTGAGCCTTCTGGGGACCATGCACAGGGCAGATGGACCCACACTGGGGTCTCTGTCCAAGCTCCTGGCTCAGCTGGTCACTCCGTGCATGAGCAGCGCTTCCCTCACTGCCGCTCTGGGTCCCGCAGGAGAGCCAGGCCGCCAGCACTGCCCAGCGCGGGCCCAGGAGCCTTTTCATCTCCCCGCCAATTCCGATTGATTGGTAGTGTCTGCCTGGAACCTGGGCCGGCGGGGATTTGGCACAGGCCCCGATTGATTAGTGATGTCTGCCAAGGACTCAGCTGGGGGGCCTGGGTGTTGAGGTTCTGGGGAGAGCCCCTGGGGGGAGGATGGAGTGTCTGTCTGCTCAACACTTGGGGCATCGGGGGGGTGATGGAGAGAGCGGAGCGCTGGGGGTCAGGAGAAGTAGCGCTTGGCTCCTGCATGGCCTGTCAGCCCCCCCCCCCCCCCCCCCAGCATTGCAGCACTGGCTCCTGGACCTCCTTTTCTCCTTTGTCAACTTCCTCCCAGAGGCACCTGAGCACCAATTGCTGAGCCAAGGCCAGGGGGTTCCCACTGGGAGGAAATGGAAGTGTTTCCCTCTCTCCCTTTTCTCCTTGCTCAAAACCCAGCCGGGAGTCGGCCAGCCTGGCAGACCAGACAACACTAGCGTGGGTGTTGGGGGCGCTGGCAGGGCTGGTTGGGGGGGCTGGCTCTGGTTCCTCGCTGGGTGTTGTTGCACTCTGAGCACTGAGATGTTCCTGGGCTTTTTTTTTTTTTTGCTTTTTGGGTCACACCTGGCAATGCTCAGGGGTTACTCCTGGCACTGCTCAGGGGACCCTATGGGATGCTGGGAATCGAACCCGTGTCGACCGCATGCAAGGCAAACGCCCTCCCCGCTGAGCAATTGCTCCAGCCCTGTTTCCTGGGCTCTTAGGAACGGAATCTGAGGATGTTTTAAATTTTGAGTGTGGGGGCTGCCGCCCCTCCCCCCCCAGGCATCCAGCACCTCAAGCTGTAGGCCACCCACCGAGCCTCAGAGAGCTGCCATTCTGGCTCCTGGCAACCATGGGGGGCTGGGCAGGGCTATGGCACCCCCCCACCCCTGTAAGTCACGGAAACTGAGGCTGGGGAGGACACTGGGGCCTGCACAATGCCAGGTGGGCTGGCTGGACTGGCTTCCTCGCTCCTGCCCCCACCCCCACTGGGTAACTGAGCCCCCCAGCCCTATCCATGTCCCCGCCAGGAGATGCAAACAGGAGCACAGTGAGGCTCATAAAGGGGTTCCTCGGGGCTTCATGGGCTCTCTGCAGGGGGCTCCAGAGCCCCTGCCCTCCCACACACCCCTGCCCTGGGGGCCCAGGGTCCCTCAGCCTGGTGGGGCTCAGCCTGCGACCTGCCTGTCTCCTCCCCACACTGCTGAATTTTTAATGACACTCCGTGGAAAAAAGCAGAGTTACTGGTTTTGTGTTTGTTTGGAGATCTTTTCTTTAAAAAAAAAAAATTCTGCATGTGCTTGTCTCTGTGGCCGTGTGTTTGTGCATGTCCTTGTGCATGCAGGCATTTGTATGCGTGCATGTGTGTACATGAGTTGGGATGTACATGTGCACACAAGTTTGCATACATGTGAGAGTGTGCATGTATGAGCACGTGCACTTGTGCACCTTGAGTACATGTGTCTGCGTGTGTGCACGTGTGAGCCTAATGAGAGCCCAGAAGTCCGGTCATCTGTCCTCTCCTCACTCCCAGCTCCTTTCACGGTTTTGTTTTGTGTGTGTGTGTGTGTGTGTGTGTGTGTGTGAGGGGGGCGGGTATACCCAGCAGTGCCCAAGGCTTACTGCTGGCTCTGCACTCCGGAATGACTCCTGGCAGTGCTTGGGGAACCACATGGGGTGCCCGAGACTGAACTCGGGTTGGCTATGTGCGAGGCAAGTGCCCTCCCCTCTGTACTATTGCTTCAGCCCCTTCTTTTAATGATTAAAAAAAAAGAAGTCAAATGGAATTTCTGTTCTGGACCTCGTGGTGGTGGAAGGGCACCAGGCAGGCCCTGGAACTCCCCCCCCCCCCCCCCCAGCCCCTGGGGACCCAGCACTGCCATCGTTTGTCACACAGATGAAGAACTGGGAAAGAGCCGGGCAGAGGCTGGCGTGCAGAGCAGGGCTGCCACCTGGCTAAGTGCAGTCCTTTGTACTGGAGCACAGTCAGCCCATCGCCAACACACAGGGACACTCAGAACACAACACAGGGGCGCACACAGGCACACCCAGAGCTCTGCGTTAACAGAGACCAGTTGTGGCTCTGGCTTTGGGGGCCGTCACTGCAGCGGGTGGGGTGGGCAGGGGCAGCGAAGATCAAAGCGGCTTCCAAGCAGCCGGCTGGGGCTGCAGCTGGATCTGGTGGTGCTTGGAGTGGCTCCCAGGTCTCTCGGCCTGTTTCCTAACACCTCCCCCCCCACAGCTACCCACACAGCACACAGGAACAACCCGCAGGGTGGAACGGACCCCCTGGACTCCTTATTACAGCCTTATTATTATAAACCTCTTATTATTATTATATTATTATATAATAAGACCTCTTATTATTATAAACACCCATTTCGCAGAGGGGCTGAGGCTGCGCGCGGAAGTGGCCAGAGGCTGCTGGGTCTGAGCCAGGGTGGTCAGTGGGACAGGCTGCCTCATTTCACATCCCAGGGAACCCGGAGTGTGACAACGGGCTAGGAGCGGCTCTGCCCCGCTGCACGACAGACACTTCCAGCGTCCTCGAGGCTGGCCCCAGGAGTCATCGCTTCCTCGCTTCCTTGCACCGTTGTGCCCGGTGGCGAATAAACCTCAGTTCTCCCTCCAGGCCTCAGGCGCCTCCAGTCCTCTGTTTCCTCCACGCAAGGTTTTTGCTTTCAACCTTGCAGACAGCGAATGGGCAGAGGATGCTTTAAGGCCGGGCTTGAGAGCTACTCCGTCCTTCCATTGGCCAGAACGAGGTCACGTGCCACCACCAAGGCGCAAGGGAGGCTGGGAAATGTAGTCCTTAGGTGGCAAGTGGCCAGGTTGAGCAAACACCCAGCTTTGTCACGGATGCAAAGCCCTCCAGAAAGCAAAACAGGAGCCTTGCCCCATTCATGGGTCAAAAAATAAAGAAAGAGAGGCCTCAGCGATAGTACGGCGGGGAGGGCGCTTGCCTAGCACGCCTCCATCGGGGTTCAATGCTCAGCATCCCGTTTGGTCCCCCGAGTCCAACAGCCGCGATTTCTGAGCGCAGAGTCCGGAGTAAGACCTGAGCACCGCTGGGTCGCCCCACTCGACCCCCCAAAAATAAACAACACACACAACAACGACAGGGAGTGGGTGGGAAGTGCCTCTTATTCCCTGGCACCAAGAGAATGTTTCTGTGTCTGTCTCTCCCACAAACTGTCACCCGGCTGAGGACGGGGACCCGCTCTGAACTGGGTATTTGAGCTTCCCTGGCAGATAGCTGGTCCCTGGTTCCCGGTCTGTTCCAGGAGCAACCACCGTTTATGTGAATAATCCTGATGATCAACTGTTTTAGCTTGGTGTGTATTGGGTACAAAATGCATTTTATTTATTTCGCTTGCGGGCCACATCCGGCTCTGCTCAGGGGCTGCTCCCAGCCCAGTGCTTAGGGGCTGTTCCCAGCAGTGACCCCAAAACCAGGGGTGCCGGGGTGGGGCCAAGGACCCCTCACGGAGTTCGTCCTCCCGTCGTTTGGACTGTGACTCTGGCACACAAAATGGATGTTAACATTTTTCTAGTCCAGAACTCTCTCTCCGGCAGAAAAGACCAAGTGTGAACTGGTTTGTTTTTGTGCCACGCTCAGGGCTTACTCCAGGCTCTGTGCTCAGGGTTTACTCCTGATTCGGTGCCCAGGGATCACTCCTGGCAGTCCTCAGGGGACCAGACGGGGTGCTGGGATCAAGCAGGGTCAGCCGCCTGCCAGACAAGAGCTTTACTGCCCTGTCCTATCTCCCTGGTCCCTGCTTCTTTGATGGCTGGATGGAGCCATGGCGGGCGCTGTCAACAGATCCTTACTGAACATCTGCTACGCGCCACAGTCTACACAGAGCCAAGAACGGGCCGAAGGACTGTCTGTTCTTGGGGCAAGGTGGGGACGGCATGGGGTAAACTCAGGGAGACTTGCCCAAGATGGAATCATACACCCTGTACTTCTCTGAGACCCCTCTCGGTTCCTCACCCCAATACTTGATTTCCTTTATTCAAAGCACTCGCCTTATTCCCCATTCCAAAAGCCACTTAAGAGGCTGGGCTGTCTCACTGTGGATTAAACTTACCATTTGACAGATCTAGCAATTTAACTCTTTGGGGTAGTCGATCAGGCCGCCACAATCCCATCATGTTGAGCTCAGTTGCCTGGACAGGGAAGTCGGAGGACAGGGACACATCCCGTACTGACACAGTGACTTTGGCGGGCTCCCTGTCCAACAGTGTCCACGAGGTCTCACACAGCCCTGCCAGCCAGCCTGGTGCACCCGTCATCCGCCGATACTGAGAACAAAGCAACAAAGCTTTGCTCCGATCGCTCGTGGCAAGAGCTGTGGTTCCAGAGCTCTGCACTGACTCATCCTGCTGTGCCCGCAGTGTAGACATACACCTGTGTGTGTGCAGCTCCTCAGCAGAGAGGGACAGGGGTGTCAGGGCTGAGGCCTCGCCTGCTCATCACGGGGGAGTGGGGGGCACTGCTGAACCTTGAACTGGGGGCCCCTATGCTCTCAGCACAGACCATCTGGCTCCACCGTCCTTCCTTGGAATTTTTCAGTTTCATTTGTTTGTTTTGGGGGCCACAGTCAGTGGTGTTCAGGGGTTACTCCTGTTTCTGCACTCAGGGATCACTTCTGGCAGGCTTGGGGGATCATATGGGGTGACGGGGGGTTGAACCTGGCCTGGTAGCTTACAACCCAAGTGCAATACCCACTGTACTTTCTGGCCTTTTGGCGAGGATGAGCAGAGAAGAGCTCAGAGGCCAGTGAAGGCCTTCAAGCTGCTGGCAGAGCACTGACCCAGAGGGCCTGGGGAACGGGCGTGACCAGTGACAACTCCACCCCCCAGGAGCAAATGTCTTTTTTTTTTGTTTTGTTTTGTTTTGCTTTTTGGGTGAAACCTGGTGATGCTCAGGGTTTACTCCTGGCTTGGCACTCAGGAATTACTCCTGGCTGTGCTCGGGGGACCATATGGGATGCCGGGGATTGAACCTGGGTCGGCCAAGTGCAAGGCAAACACCCTCCCCACTGTGCTATCGCTCCAGCCCCTCAGCAGCAAATGTCTTGGACACAAAATTTGACAGCTAGCTAGAGAGCACTGGTTGAGGGGGTGGGTGTGGTTTGGGGGCTGGTTCTTTTTTTTTTTTTAATTTTTATTAGTGAAACACCATGAGGTACAGCTGTAGACTTACAAATTTTTGTGCTTGGGTTTCAATTGTACAATGATCAAAAACACCCATCCCTCCACCAGTGCCCATTTTCCACCACCACGGGTCCCAGTATCCCTCCCAACCCCCATGCCCCCATCCCACCCTGCCTCTGTGGCAGCGTATTCCCTTTTGTTCTCTCTCTCCTCTTGGGTGTTGTGGTTTGCAAAAGAGGCATTGAGTGGCAATCAGGAGAAGCATGCTGAAAGTAGACTATAGACCAAACATCATGGGGGCTGGTTCTACCCCCAACTCCCCCCCACACATCCCGCCCCAGGCTTTGGCAAGGCCTGAGTCCCAAGGCTAGCTTACCAAAGCAGCTTCACATTCAGCTAGGTGGGAACAGCCTCAGGACCCTTTGACTGGGGAAGGTGTGTGCCCACAGCCGTGCTCAGGGGTCCTTTCTGCCTGGGTGAGGTGCTGTTCAGGGGAGCGGCTGGGCTAGGGCTGAACCCAGGGCTACTGCGAACGTCTCCTCTGAACCCTGAGTCCCTCTGGTCCGGAACTCGTGACTCACTCTTGCTCCCCAAACCACGTTACCGACAAGTTGACGCTAAGGACAGAGCCAGGGCTGGAGCACCCACAGGCTCTCCCAGCACCCGTTTTGCTCCTCCCAAGACAGAACCGTTTTAACCGTTTCTTCTGGCACTCTGACCTTGCTTTGGGAATGGCTTTGGTTAATGGACTTTTTTTTTGGCTTTTTGAGTCACATCCAGTGATGTACAGGGCTTACTCCTGGCTCTGCACTCAGGAATCACTCCTGGTGGTGCTGGGAGACCATATGGGAAGCCGGGGATTGAACCCAGGTTGGCCACGTTCAAGGCAAACGCCATCACTGCTGTACTATCACTCTGACCCCCTGGCTAATAAACATTTTTTTTTAAATTTTTTGTTCGTTTGTTTGTTTGTGTTTTGGGTTATACCTGGCAGAGCTCAGAGGTTACTCCTGGCTCTGCACTCAGAAGTTACTCCTGGTGGTGCTTAGGGGACCATATGGGATGCCAGGGATCGAAGCCGGGTTGGCCATGTACAAGGCAAATATCTTCCCCGCTGTACTATCGCTCCTGCCCTTGGACTTTGGTTAGAAGAGAGAGACACAATCCCATTGTGTTTTCAAGGGGGACTGTTGGGGATTCGAACCTGGGGCCTCACATACGAGAAGCTTGTGCTCTACCATGGACCTACAGACCCCGCGTACATAAAGAAGAGGCATTTATTTATTTATTTCAATTTTTTTTTCTTTTGGGCCACATTTGGTGGAGCTCAGGGCTTACTCCTGGCTCTACACTCAGGAATCACTCTGGTGGTGCTCGGAGCACCTTATGGGATGCCGAGGATTGAACCCGGGTCAGCTGAATGCAAGGGAAGTGCCCTCCCCACTGTACTGTTGTCAACCATGTGAGGGATGAGACAAGAAGAGAGAAGTGCCGGCCGCCTGCCCAATGGGGCGCCTCCCCCTGCCCCCCTCCCCCGTCCTGCCCTCCCTCAAGTCTTCAGGCCAGTGCCGGGAGCTACAGTGCCTAGTTCTCTGCCACATGGGCCGTAGGACACTCACATGTGCCCATGGTTTATCTGCATCAGCTTCGGCCGAGACACTGCTGCTGTAGTGTGGCGAGTGCCCAGCGAGGCGGTTCCACTTGGCCAAAGGCTGAGCCTTGGGGTAGTGAGTTCGGGCTTCCCAGGGCAATTCTGTCAGAAGTCATGGAGCTTGGCTCTGGACTGCAGCGTAGGGACAAGGCAGCTCTGAGTGTCTTCGTGTGGTTTTGCAGTCGGAAGCAGGATAGGGTGTGTTGGGGGCAGGCAGGCCTCTGAGAGGCAAGATGCAGGCCTTGTCAGATCCCTGACCAAGATGCAGGCCTTGTCAGATCCTTGAGCAAGATGCAGGCCTTGTCATATCTCCGAGGAAGATGCAGGCCTTGTCAGATCCCTGAGAACCCCTTCTTTGTGTGTTTTCGGGTTTGGGGGCACATCTGGCAGGGCTGTGCTTAGGGCTCACTCCTTGGCAGTTCTTGCGGAGCCATCTGGGGTGCCAGGGACCAGCCTGGGGCATCCTGCCCTAGCCCTGTGCTATCTCTCCGTCTCCGTCCCTTTCTTTCATCAGTGCTGTTCCCCCCTCTCTTTGTTGCCACACTGGGGTGTTGGGTCACACCGATCGTGTCCTTGATTGCCGTTGGGCTGGGGTCACACGCTTTGGTTGTTACTGGGGGTGGGCGGGCTGCACTCGATTCTCCACGCGGCTGCTCTGTCCCAGAGCGGCATCCCCGGGGATGGAAGGTGCTGGGCGGAGCCGGCCTGAACTGGGTGTCCCTCAGGGTGGTGAGTCCGGGAGTCACATGCCGGGCTCCTTGCTGTGCTTTCGGCTTGAAGCCAACACACAAGGCGAGGAGACAGAAGTGGGTCGGCTGGTTCCCAGAATGGAATCCCCGTCCTGGGGCTGGAGAGATAGCACAGCGGGTAGGGCGTTTGCCTTGCACGCGGCCGACCCGGGTTTAATTCCCAGCATCCCATATGGTCCCCCGAGCACCGCCAGGAGTAACTCCTCAGTGCAGAGACAGGAGGAACCCTTGTGCATCGCCGGGTGTGACCCAAAAAAGGCAAATAAATAAAAAAGGCCCTCCCGTTGTTCATCGATTTGCTCGAGCGGGCCCAGTAACGTCTCCATTGGAGACTTTGTTGTTACTGTGTTTGGCATATCGAATACATCACGGGGAGCTTGCCAGGCTCTGCCGTGCGGGCAAGATACTCTCGGTAGCTTGCCGGGCTCTCCGAGAGGGGCGGAGGAATCGAACTCGAGTCAGCCATGTTGGCTGCTTGCAAGGCAAACGCCCTACCGCTGTGCTATCGCTCGATAACGTTCTTATTTAGGGGCCGGAGTGATAGCACAGCGGCTCAGGTGTTTGCCTTGCAGGCAGCCCACCTGGGTTCAATCCCTGGCATCCCATAGGGTCATCTGAGCACTTCCAGGAACGATTCCTGCGTGCAGAACCAGAAGGAACCCCTGAGCACTGCCAGGCGTGGCCCAAAGACCACAACACCCTGAGTCATCATTTATCTAACCGAGACTTCCGAATAGCTCTCCCGCCCCCCCCCCCCCCGCCTCCGCTCCCCCCCCCCAACAACGGCCGCCCCAACGTTATTTAGCAGAGTTCTGAAGCCTCGGGCCCAGTGAGGTTTGAGCAGTCCCAGCTATCCGCTGCACATTTGCATTTCCTGTGTTTGACTCAGGAATTTGCTGACGTCACCTGTGTACCTGCACACAGCGATGGTTATTTAAAGGCTCTGTGGGATTCTTTTTCCGGTGAGCGATGAGTAACTCCACGGACCTGCCAGAATTTCTGACCTGGGCCAGTCGGTGTAACCCCCACCCCCGCCTTGGTGTCAGATACGACTACCTGGAAGCCGGGGCGATCGGCTGAAGAGAAAACTCCAGGTGTGGATTCTGGTACTTGCTTTGGGGGCGACCTGGGCTGCCGGGAAGAGCCGGGTTCCTGCGACCTCTGCTCTGGAACACGCGTGAACCTGGCGAGCGTGCAGCCCGGGGAGAACACTTTATTCTATCAAATTCAGGCACGGCCTGTGTGTGTGCACGTGTGTGTATGTGCATGTGTGCATGTGTATGTTTGTGTTTGTGTGTATGTGTGTTTGTGCATGTGTGTTTGTGTGTATTTGTGCATGTATGTGTGTTTGTGCATGTGTGTTTATGTGTATTTGTGCATGTGTATATGTGTGTGTTTGTGCATGTGTGTATGTGTGTGTTTGTGCGTTGTGTAGGCACGTGTGTGTGTTTGTGCATGTGTGTATGCATATGTTTGTGTTTGTGTGTATGTGTGTGTTTGTTCATGTGTGTGTGTAGTTGTGCATGTATGTGTGTTTGTGCATGTGTGTTTATGTGTATTTGTGCATGTGTATATGTGTGTGTGCATGTGTGTAGGCACGTGTGTGTGTTTGTGCATGTGTGTATGTGTGTGTTTGTGTGTGTGCATGTGTGTATGTGTGTGTTTGTGTGTGCATGTGTGTTTGTGCATGTGTGTGTTTGTGTATGTGTGTGTGCATGTATGTATGCACATGTGTTTGTGCGTGTGTGCATGTGTGTGTGCGTGTGCATGTTTGTGCATGTGTGTATGTGTGTATGTGTGTGTTTGTGTGAGCATGTGTGCATGTGTGGGGGGTTACTTTGGGGTTTTCTGGCTTATTCACTTTCAGCTTGTCCCTTTACTGAGGACGACACTTGGCCTTCCTGAGCGCTGAATGACCGGGAGGGGGTTGAGCCGTACTGCAGCTGGGACGGAAGGCATTTGCCTGGCACGAAGCTGAATGGGTTTGATCCTGGAACCCTGTGTGGACCCCAGAGCCCAGAGCCAGGAGTGACCCCTGAGCCCAGAGCCAGGAGTGACCCCTGAGCACAGCTGGGTGTGACCTCAAAACAACCGATCTGGGAGAAGGCTCCAGTAGAGAGGGCGCCTTCCTTGCACGCGACTATCCGGGCTCAATCCCGGCACCCTATAGGGTCCCCGAGCCCCAGGGGCGTGATCCCTGAGCACAGAGCTGGAGTCAGCACTTCTGGGAGCCACTGAGGTTGGCTGCTGGAGCCGCACCGTCCCTTCCTCGGGGAGGTGGTGGGTGGGCTGCGTGTGTGTCGTGGGGGCTCACACATTGGGCTCGGCTCACTCAGTGGGTGGCAGAGCTTGCTGGGGTCTCACAGTAGAGAGTGTTTCTGGCACATTCCCAGCCGCTGTGCGCAGAGATGCATGCTAGGGGCCACGGCAGCACGTGGCCCTCTACCCAGAGCCTGTGACCTTTCACAGGGGCAGTCGCCATCGCGGGGGTGGGGGGCAGCCGTGCACTGTCTCCCCTCACTCATCCTAGGGGTCTTCCCTTAGGCTCAGACCCCCAAAGCTCCCCAACTTTTTTTTTTTTCAATCAAATCACCAGTGAATTGCAAAGTTACCAGTTATTCCTGACTGGCTCGCAGCGTACAATGTTCCAGCCCCCATCATTTCATCAGGTCCACCTCCCTCCCACCCCTTTCTTATTTCTTTCTTTTTTTCCCCTTCTTTTGGGTCACACCGGGCGATGCTCAGGGGTTCCTCCTGGCTCTGCACTCAGGAATTACCCTTGGCGGTGCTCTGGGACCATATGGGATGCTGGGGATTGAACCTGGGTCGGCCGCGTGCAAGGCAAACGCCCTACCCGCTGTGCTATCGCTCCGGTCCTCATTCATTTTTGCCTCTTTTCCTTTTAGGTGCTGTGGTTTGCCATAGTCACTGACAGGGTGCTGGGCGTGTCCCCCAACCCCTTGTCAGCCACTGTCCTGTGTCCCTTTAGGGCCTGGCCTGGGGCCAGCTCTCCCTCTGGGGCATGGGGTTGGCACCCCCATTTCCACTGAGGTTGCAGACAGACCCAGGAGTTTCACATCTGACTGTGCCTGGGTGGGGAGCATCGGCCCCGCCTTGCTCTAACCCCAGACCCCTATGAGCTTCCCTGGGACAGACCTACAGGTGTGTGTGGGGTTCTCCTCCCTGCCCCCAGGCTCAGAGGAGAGTAAACTGGGGAGAGCGCCCCACCCTGATGTGAATTCTTTGGACCTAGAACATCATCACATCCTGCTCCATTGCTTCATAATGTCACGGCACAATGCCACTTCCTCCAGGAAGTCTTCCTTGACATCCCTATCCGAACCATTCACTTCTCTTTCCATTTGGCAAGCATTCTGTGGCTTGGGTTGACATTGGCGTCTACCTGTTCTGTCCTTGTCCTGTCCTATCCCAGCCTCCTGCTCCTTGATGGTCAGCTCCTCCCGGAGGAAAAAGTGCTGGTTAGTGCTTTGTGGACACAAAGACCCGGAATGTGGCCCTGAGAATTGTCCCCAGGGGCCTTGAGGGGAAACAGCGTATGTCACTTCCTGTAGGTCCCCCCATAGCAGGAGTCCAGAGCTCACTCCTTCCTCTCTGTCATCCCGGAAACCAGGCAGAGTTTTTCAAGACCTGAGCCTCAGTTTCCCCAGAATCCACAGCCTGAGTGTGACTTTGCATGTGCAAGTCCTGGTACCCACAGCGCGTCCCTGAGTACCGCTGTAAGCAATACCCACCCCTCGAGCACAGGGTGGGGGGTGTAAAGGGTCAGGAGGATGGGGGTGTCCAGGACAGACCCTCCTAGCAAAGAACCAGCCTAGCGGTTTAGGCGGAATTTGAATTTTTATTTTGTTTTGGGGCCACATGTGGCGGTGATCAGGGCTGACTACAGGCTCTGTGCTCAGGGCTCACTTCTGACTCCCGGCAGTGTGCTCAGGGCTGACTCCTGGCTCTGTGCTCAGGGCTGACTCCCGGCTCTCTGCCTGGTGCTGACTCCTGAATGTGCTCAGGGCTCACTCCTGGCTCTGTGCTCAGGGCTGACTCCCAGCTCTGCTCAGGGCCGACTCCCAGCTCTGTGCACAGGGCTGACTCCTCGCTGGGCTCAAGGAACCCTATGGGGTGCCGGAGATTGAACTTGAGTGGGGTGCATCTTACTTACTTACTTACTCCTGGTAAGTGCCCTCTCCCCTGTATTAGCTCTCCAGCCCCGTTGGAACTTTAGTTTGAAGGGGACAGGCACCTTCTTCACCCCCTGTACAGAAAGCAAAGAAAGGAGCTCGGAAGGATGAGCAGACAGTGGTCGGGTGGGGTCAGGAATTTGGCTGTGCCCCCTTTAGAACCCCCCCCCCCCCCCCGCGAGCCCTCAGGGTGTGGAGGAAAGGGAGGAACTTGCTGGGGAGGGCGGGGCCTGGGAGGTCTTGGGGGTCCCTCAGAGGTCCTGCCAGTGGCCTCATCTGTCCCTTTGTGTCTGTCAGCAGCGGCTCTGGCCCTTGGCTGAGCTCCGTGGGGGTCACAGAGGCGCCTGAGTGTCAGGACGTCCTCCACCAAGGCAGCTGTGGATGGCCGGGCAGGCAGTGTCCCTCAGCCTCCTGCTGCGATGCTCCCGCCTCTTAGTCACAAAACGGCTGCTTCTCCCCCAGGGATCACGACCACGTTCTAGGCAGGAAGACCCTTGTAGGGTTTGCTGGAGTTGAGAGAGGCAAAGGACAAAAGACCCTTGGATGGGGGCGAATTCTTCCCCTGTCGGTAAGAGGGCTGATTTCCAGGGTGCTCAGCCAGGACTTAATTCCGCCTCCTCCCTCTGGTGCTGGGCCTCGAACCCTGGTCCCCACGCATGTGAGGCGCGAGCTCCCCTGTGAGCCTTGTCCCCAATTCCATCTCCATGGCAGAGCCGGTGGCTGGTTTGGTGCCAAGGCCACGTTGGCGCTGCTCAGGGCTCTCCCTGGCCACGGTCCCGGGCTCAGAACCACCACGGGCAGGGACTGCTTGTATCTGAGCTCTTTGGCCCAAACAAACTTAAGCTTGTAGGGGCTGAGCAACAGCACAGCGGGGAGGGCGTTTGCCTTGCACGCGGCCGACCCGAGTTCGAGTCCCAGCATCCTTTATAGTCCCCTGGCTCCTGAATGCAGAGCCAGGAGTAACCCCTGTGCATCGCCGGGTGTGACCCAAAAAGAAAAAAAAACCCAAAACCTTAAGCTTGTAGGTGGGGGAAGCAGCCCCCAGCTGGCTGGCGACGGGCCAACCACAGGCCCCTGGAAACCTGTCACTGCAGTGTAGAATGGGGCTGGGGGTCGCTCAGAGGCCCGGGTGAGGTCCCCTCTGGGGGCCATCCCAGTCCCCCACACCTGGCAACTATATCCTATCTAACATTTGGGCTGCGCATCACCAGCCCTGGCCCAGGGCTTCCTGAGCACTGCCTCAGAGCACTCCCTAAATGTAGGATGTGAGCCGGAGAGAACCTCGCTCTCTGCCATCGATGGAGGGAGCACTGGTGTTCAGAGTCACACAGTACTGTGTGCGCTTACGGGCGTGCCCCCGGCCTGGTGGGTCCCGCAGGGTTCAATTACCTGGCGGCGTCTGGGCTTCTGTTTGGGTCTCCCATGACACGTGTGGGGCAGGGGGCTGAGGCGACCCGCAGAAAGCTAAACCCCACCTTCTGAGATCTGCTTTATTTCGCTATGTGGTTTTGGGGCCACACCTGGTGGTATTCAGGAGTTAGAGCCCTATCAGTGCTCATGAGCCGCTCACACCTCAGTGCTCAGGAACTACTCCTAGTTCAGTGCTCAGGAGCTGTTCTCACCTCAGTGCTCAGGAGTTGCTCACATCTCAGTGCTCAGGAATTACTCCCAGCTCAGTGCTCAGGGATCACGTGCAGTGCTGGGATGCTCCCACCACTTGCGCTGTCGCCCTGGCTCTGAGGTGCTCTTTACCACGCACAGCTTCGTTTCTTCCACCGACCTGTGCCTTTGCTTCGGAATCCCCTGGAAGGCTCCGAAAAGCGGTGTGACTCGAGGCTACCTGCGGCGTGGAGTGCACAGGCGACCCCCAGACGCTTCTGGCGTCCGTTCACAGCAGGCCCATTCTGCAGGTGGGCAAACAGAGTCCCCGAGCGTGGTAACCCGGGAGGGCCAGTCCAGGAGAGGCTGGGGGCGCCGCTCTGTGGCTGGGGGGACCAGGAGGGGGCAGGGGGCGGTGCCTGCGCAGAGGGCTGTGCTTTCCCCGCCCCCCTGGCAGGGGGCCTCCCCCCTGCTAGCCGCCCCTCACCCCTTCCTCCCTCCCCTTCCTTCCCGAGGCTTCGCTCTGGGCTGCGGCTCCCGTTCGCTCGTTCGCTCGTTCGCTCGTTCGCTCGTTCGCTCGTTCGCTCGGTGGGAAACTTGTTTTCGCGGGTAAACTCGGCGCTATGACTCAGACAGAAGATGCCCAGAGAGCAGCCGGGTGTCGGGGCGCTCCGCGAGTGAGCTAATGTTTATAAAGTGTTCGAAGACGGGAATTCCACGCCAGGCCTGAGAGCTTGTGCTGGCGGTCGCGGGAGCCGGAAGCGAAGAGCCTGGGGTGGGGGGCAGGGCAGGGTCTGGGGGGGAAACAGCCCAAAGCCAAAGCCCCCCCTCCAGCTGTGCACCGGGCTGGATGCCCAAGGCAGGAGCCCCAGATTCCCCTTTCTCTGAGTAACGCCTGGAGGAGGTGGGCCTGGTGAGGATGTGCAAAGGCCCTGAGGCATGAGGAGTCAGCACTGTAGCACTGTCCTCCTGTTGTCCATCAATTTGCTCAGCAGGCGCCAGTAACGTCTCACAACAAATTGTGAGACTTGTTACTGTGTTTCAGGTTTCGAATACATCAAGGGTAGCTTGCCAGGCTTTGCCATGCGGGCAAATGGAGAACCATCGGATGTGGGGGTCTTTGTGCCCAGGAGGCCTGGATGCTCCCAGTGCACACAGCCAGCGAGCACTTCCTCTCACTCATTCATTCATTCATTCATCCAACATCCCCAGTGCTGAGGTAGGAACAGGGAGAAAGGACAGTCCGGCAGTCCTGGAGGCGGTGGAGGAGTCTTTTGCCTCATGATTGTGTGTGAGGGTGGGACAGGAGGGGTCGGAAGCAGAAGGAGGCCTGGGTGCGAGCGCAGACCTGTCTCCAAGGCACAGGGCCTCCAGGGCCCTGCAGGCTGGGGGGCGTGTAGGGGCCCCTCTGGCATCACTCAGTGCCAATAAAGAGCCCCCGGAGCAGGAAGGAGACTCGGGGCGAGAAGACAAGGCAGGAGGAGAGCTGCATGCGTGTGTGTGCTTGTGGGGTGTGCGTGCATGTGTGTGTGCGTGTGTATGTTCAGGTCACCAGGCAGCCTCCCTCTTCCCGTATATATATATATATTTTGCTTTTTGGGTCACACCCAGCGATGCTCAGGGGTGACTCCTGGCTCTGCACTCAAGAATTACTCCTGGCGGTGCTCAGGGGACCCTATGGGATGCCGGGATTGAACCTGGGTCAGCTGCGTGCAAGGCCAATGCCCTCCCCACTGTGCTATCGCTCCAGCCCCTCTTCTTCTGTTTCTTAGTCTTCTCATTCTGCCTCTCGTGGACACAGCAAAGCTGCTGACCCTCCAGGCGTCGAGCATGTGTTCCAGGCTGGAGGGAGAAGAGCAAAGACTAAGGGCAGAATAGCCGCGGGGGCTCAAGTCTGGTCCCTGTCAGGCTCCTTCTCCTTAGTCAGAAAGGGGGTTACTACCCCGCCCCTCCTCCAGACCTCTGCTCTAGCTCTTTGGCTAGAAATGGGCTCGCTCCAGGGCTGCTTCCTCAGAGCAGAGGAAGAAGGGAAGGGAGAGGCGTTGGAATGTCCCTGGGGGGTCAGTCCAGAATGTCGGCCAAAGGCCCCTCTAGCCCCGGGAGGGAAGTGGGTGTGAATTCTGGGGCAGAAGGCCAAGGTGTGGGCAAGGTGAAGCTGAGGTGTGTGGCCTTCCTGGGGAAGGTCACAGGGACCCCCAGGTGGCCTTCCAGGAGGGTCTCTCTCCTTCACCACGTCTAGCTCTGGCCGCCTCGAGACAGTCCCCAGCTGGGTCCCAGAGTGATGTTCAGCCCCCTCCTGCCCGAGTCCCTGGATCCTGCACCCTGAGCTGCCATAGCACAGGGGGAGGGCGCTTGCCAAGTGGGGTTCAATCCCCGAAGCCCCGTAGGGCCCCCTGGTCCCCTCCAGGAGTGATCCCTGAGCACTGCTGGCTGTGGCTCCCAGTCCAAAAAATTTACTGGCGTGTATGAGCTATAGTGCAGTGGGGAAGGCGTCTGGTGTGCTCGGGGCAAGACCCGGGTTCGATGCCCAGCACCCCATACATCTCCCGAGCACCACCCCCTGAGCATCTCTGGGTGTGGGTCCCGTGCATCTTCTCGGGTTTCCCTGAAGACGGCCCTGCGAGTAGGGGGGCCCAGGGGTCCGCAGAGAAAGGGAAGGACGCTGGAGAGCCTTTGCGAGGGGCAGTGGCCTCCGTGCACAGGAGCGCTGGGACCGCCCAGCTGCCTGAGTCCGCGCGGGGGAGGGGGGGAGGACAGCTGTGCTTGAGAACCGTGGTGGCTTCTGGAACTCTCGCTCTGCCCATAGTGGACCAGGCGGTAAGTGGCTGATCTCTGAGTGTGGAGAGGGACGGGAAGGACAGGGCCCGAAGACACTACGCCAGGCCTGGGGCAGAGCCGTAGGAGGGGGCGGGTGTTTGCCTTGCATGCAGCTGACCGGTTCAATCCCCGACTTCCCACTCCAGCCTCCCCAGGAGTGATCCCTGAGCACAGAAGCAGGAATAACCCCCGAGAACTTCCGGGTGTGACCCCCTTAAAAAAAAAAAACAAAGATCTGGCCCTGTGCTGGGGAGGGGTGCAGGGAGGGGCTGTTGGTGGGAGGTCCACATCTGGGTGGGAGGGCCACATCTGGGGCGGCCTCTTTGCACCAGTTTCTCCAACTTGCTGTGTGACTTCAGGCAAGTACCGCCCTCATGTCTCTGAGCCAACTTTATTTTAAACCGGGGACTTGAAGGGCTCGTCAGGGACGCCCCCAGCCCGTGGGTCAGGTCACCCCCAGAATTCCGTGTTTATCGACCACTTTCTGTGTGTTGTGGCCCAGAGCACACAGGCCAGCGGGTCCCCTGGCCCTTAGAAGCTCAGCCTCTGGCTCTTCTGCACCCAGCACAGGCCGTTGTCTTCACCCTGCCTGGACCGAGTGCGAGAAAGACCTCGACCTTGTGGTCTCTCTTTGTCCTCCAGGAAATGACCATCTGGCTGGGCGTAGTAGATGCTCAGTAAATGGTGCTGTTGTCATATTGTCATTACCAGAAAACGACACGGGGACGGACAGTGCTGCAGCGAAAGGACCCCCACCCCCGGACCTTTCCTACTGAGCCCACCCAGCTCATCGGGATATCACGCCCCCAGATCCCACGCCGCGCCTCCCGGGAGAGAACTACAATTCCCAGAAGGCCGCGAGGGGCGGTCCCGTCATTGCTCGCTCCGCCCCGACCCGCCGCGCCGCGCGGAATGCTGGGAGTTGTAGTTCGGCTCCGCGGCCCCCTGCGGACCTTGCGGGGAGCGGTCGGGCGTGCGCCCGCGGGCTTCGCGGTGGGAGTGGGGGACGCGGGGGCCTCCTCCAGGGTGGGGGGGCCTCATCTAGGAAGATCCTTTGCATGAGCCCTCGCGACAACGGGGTCTTCTGGGCGCCGCGCGGCTCCTGAGGGCCCTTTAAGGGGCGGGGCCGGGCGCTGCCCCTGCCCGGGACCTCGCCCTGGGCTCCGAGTCCGCTGGCCGGTCACGGGGTGTCAGCTGTGTCACCCGAGGGGTGCAGCGCCGAGGGTCGGGGGATCACGGACACTCCAGCCTCCACGACCCAGAAAATGACCCTTGAGTTGGAAGGCGGGGGCCGCAGAGGTCCGGGCGATGATCGTCAGGGGCTGGAAGGGTGTTGGGTGGGAGGGAACCGCAGGAGGGGCTCAGAGGGCGGAGGGCGGAGGAGGGGACTCGAGCTGCCCTTTGACCTGGAGTGGCTTGCGGGCCCTCAGCAGGTGGCAGGACTGGACTCGCATATTTTCAGCTCTGGCTTGCCTGCCCTCAGAGGGGGACACAGGCTCTGGGGGACTTTCTGCTGAGTGAGTGTCAGGAGCCGGCCTTGGGGCGCCTGGGTCCCTCTCACACGCCCTCCACCCTAGCAGGGGCAGAAACTGGGCGGGTTCAGGAGGCCACTGCCCCCAGCAGCCTGGGGTGCCAAGCCCTGCTCTCTAACCGGAGGCCTGGGACAGGGCTGCAGCCCAGCGGGGAGGGCGCTGGCCTCCCTGGTTGGACACCCCATGAAGTTCCCTGAGCCCTGCCAGGGGCCTGAGCACAGAGCCAGGAGTCAACCCTGAGCACCGCCAGGTGTGGTTCCAAAACGAAAAAACCATCAAAATAGAAGACATTCTTTAAAAAAAAAAAAAAAGAAAAAAGGGGCTGAAGGGATAGCACAGCGGGTAGGGCATTTGCCTTGCACGCAGCTGACCCGGATACGATTCCCAGCATCCCATATGGTCCCCTGAGCACCGCCAGGGGTAATTCCTGAGTGCAGAGCCAGGAGTAATCCCTGAGCGTTGCCGGGTGTGGCCCAAAAAGAAAAAATCAAAAAGAAAGAAAATGAGACTTGAGAGGGTCTGTAGCCAGGGACGGACCCCCAGGCCAAGCCTTGGGTCCTAGCCTCTGGGAGAGGCAGGAAGACTCGGTGCCCTGGGGGTGGGGTGTTCTGGCCCCTTGAGGGAGCCCGCAGGAGTGCAGGGGTGTCTGGGCTCGGAGGAGAGCAGCGCCTCGGTGCAGCAAGACCCCCAGGTCAGAGGCTATGCTGGCCGGTGTTTATCTTTGATTAATAAAAAATGGGGAGCAAATCAATTCCCCCCCAGTGATGCAATTCAGATGGTGGGAAAGGCAGCCTGGAGGCGGAGGGTCTGCGGGGACGCACAGGGAGTTGGGCCCTGGCGGGGGTCGGGGGCAGGGGGGTGGGCGGCCTCCCCATCTCCCTGGGAGCTGCTTGGACGGGGAGAGATGCTGACCAGCCATGGCAACTTAGGGGCCCTGGAAGATAGTACAGTGGTTAGGGCAGAGGCCCTCCACGCGCCCAGCCTGAGCTTAAACTTTGGTGCCTCGTGGTGCCCTGGGCACTGCTGGGGGGGCCTTGGAGACCCCTGGTCATTGCTGGGCCTGAGTAACACAGTGTCTTTGGGCCCCATGTTCAGTTCTGAGCTGCTTGGCCGCGTGTCCCCCTGGGAACGGAGCCTGGACACCATGTTTGGCAGCCCCCTAAACAGCCAAAGCCAAGAATAAAAGTATTAAAACTCAGGGGGCAGGGGCTGGAATGATAGCCCAGTGAGTAGGGCATTTGCCTTGCACATGGCCAATCCGGGTTCGATTCCCAGCATCCCATATGGTCCCCTGAGCACCGCCAGGAGTGATTCCTGAGTGCAGAGCCAGGAGGAATCCTTGAGCATCTCCAGGTGCAAACAAAAACATAGCAAAAAAAAAAAAAAAAACCAACTCAGGGGGCAGTGTGGCTCTTGTTCCCTGGAGGTCGCTGCTCAGGGACCCCTCCCACTTCCACACGTAGGAACTGGCCCCATTGGTCAGTACCACGCGGGGACTGACCCACAGCTCGGATGTGGAGACTGGTCCCAGCGCTCACGGATGCTGGACGCAGGGGAGGAGATGGGGAGCCCGGGAGGGTGGCTGTTAGTCACCACTGTGGAAGACCTGGGGGCCGGGGCTTTGAGGTGGGGTAGGTAGTGGTAATCCAGGCAGGCTTTGCTGATTGCTGAGGAGGTGAGCTTTGGGCTGGACTTTGAGGTACGGGCAGGTACGGGCACTGTCTGAGACCCAAGGAGAAGGGATCTTTTAAAGATGGGGGAGTCATGAAGAAGACAAGGGACATTTGAACCTCCTGCGGGGGGCGGGGGGGCGGTAGGGCTGGGACTTCTGCAACCAGGGGGCCTTAGTCCGAAGACACAGCTGTAGGGTGGAGTGGACGGGGACAGAGCCAGTGGTCACCGCCCCCCTCTTTTCCCTCCCCCGCCTCCTCTCTTTCCCTCTCGCTCTTCTCCCACAGGGGTTACTCCTTGCTCTGCACTCAGGAATTACTCCTGGTGGTGCTCGAGGGACCCTATGGGATGCTGGGAATCGAACCCGGGTCCACCGCATGCAAGGCAAACGCCCTCCCTGCTGTGCTATCACTCCAGCCCCTACTTTTGAGCCACACTAGCGATGCTCAGGGTTTACTCCTGGCTCTGTGCTCAGGAATCACTCCCAAAGGGGCTGGGGAGGCCCCTCCCATCCCATCACCAGGGTGAACTCAGTCCTGTAAACCGGTTCTTAGGTTCTGTTGCCTTTGGGCATCCATTGATCCCTTACTCTGCTCTGTGTGTGTGTGTGTGTGTGTGTGTGTGTGTGTTGGGGGGTGTGATATATACCTGGGATGAATCCCCCTGTCTGTCCCTCTCCCAGCTGACCCACCCAGCAGGCCACCCTCTAGAACCTCACAGTGCGAAAGCAATGCTTTTGCCTTTTCTCTTCTGTGTAGTATTCCACTGTGTGGCTCGATCCCTTTTCTGCCCTTCCCACATCTCTGTGTGCTTGGAAGCAGATCCCACGTACTGTGGCACCTATAAACACTGCTGAAAGGGGCTCAGAAGAACAAGGACCTTCCGATCCCCCCCCTCAAAAAAAAAAAACCCACACGACAGCTGCACTGTTTCCCCCTGGGGAAGAATGTTTCAGACTTGATAACATTTATAAAGTTCCTGGTGGTGTGCAGTGGTCTCGTGCACAAACACACCTATCAAAATGGAACTAGGGGGCTGGAGAGATAGCACAGCGGGTAGGGCGTTTGCCTTGCACGCGGTCAACCTGGGTTCAATCCCCAGCATCCCATATGGTCCTCTGAGCATCGCCAGGACTAATTCCTGAGTGTATGAGCCAGGAGTAACCCCTGTGCATCGCCGGATATGATCCAAAAAGCAAAGGAAAACAAAAAAAAAAACCAGGGAAGTAGGCTACGAAATATTTAACAGAACATTCTATTTAATGGCATGTAGGACAGGGACCCACAATGGCATGTAGGACACGCACACACAATCCTATGTCCTTATGGTTGGGTATTTTATTTTTTGGTTCTGGGGCCACACCTGGCGATGCTCAGGGGTTACTCCTGACTCTGTGCTCAGGAATCACTCCTGGCAGTGCGCAGGGAAGACCACGTGGGATGCTGGGGGTTGAACCCAGGTTGGCCGCGTGCAAGGCAAACACCCTCCCCGCTGTGCTATGACTCGGCCCGTGTACTGATGTCTGTTTGAACCCCTATCTAGTAGGGACTGCGTGCAGGAACTGACAAATCTCCCAAACATCTTGTGTTTGTTTGGGGGCCACACCCGGCTGTGCTCTGGGCTCACCCCCAGCTCTGCACCCAGGGATCTTCCTAGAGGGGCTCAGGAGATCATGGGGGGTTACCGGAGAGTGAATCCAGGTCGGTGAGTGCAAATCCAAATGCCCTCCCTGCTGTACTGTCCCCTGGTCCACTTCTAATCTGTGAAAACACAACTCGGCCGAGTCAGCCAAAGAGGAAGTCACATTTCATTCATTGACCATTTCTCCCGCTCTCCTCTATCTCCTCTAAAGTTAGAAAATTAACATCACACTTTCATGGCTTAATACTTACAAAACAAAAAAAAACAACTAATTCCCCCTGTCTCCCTTGCTTTCCCGCTGTGCTGCGGTTGTCACGGTGACCGGGTTCATACACGCAGCATCGTGGCGCAGGGGAAATCACACACACTTGGTTGAGTCACGCGGGATCCAAACAGTTTGGCTGCCGGGATAAACTCTGGCACGTGGGGTGGAGCCGGGGCTCCAACTCGAGGCCTCTCACTCGGAAAGCGGGTGCTGTGCCTCCGAGCCCTGCCCACCAGGCCCTTCCTGTCTGAATCAGAGCGAACTAATCACTGGCGGATCACCGGCTCCGCCTCAGGCCTGCACCGTGCTGCGTGACCTCTGGCTGGTGTGAGGCCCTGGGTTCTCATCTCGTACACCTTAGGGGAAGATTGGATGGCTCTTCGAGAATGTTCTCCCACCCCCCTTCCACAGTAGAATGTTCTAGAATGTTCCCTCCATAGAATGTTCTAGAATGTCCCCCCCATAAAATGTTCTAGAATATTCTCCCCTCCCTGCATCTCCACCCTGCAATAGAATGATCTGTCCGGGCCTGATGCCCCGTGAGGGCAGAGGTTATTGCTCTGCCCCCTGAAGCTTTTGGCTGGGGGTGGGGTGGGGGTTATCAGAGGATAAGATGAGGGCATTGGTCTGGTTCAGGGGGGCTGGGACCCGGCTGTGAACTGCCACCCTGCGCCACAATAAGGCAGATGGGAGTGAGAGCGAGAGCGAGATGGTGGCCCCTGAGCTTACGCTGCCTGCTGCCCAGGGGCTAAGTCATCCGACCCCAGAGTGACCCTGAGGAAAGTGGTTTCTATGGTTTCATGCAGACGTGCGGCTGCCCCTGCTGACCCACGTGTTTAACCTCCCCCCTCCTCCCCCCCCCCCCCCCCCCCCCCGGCCCTGACCGAGCAAGGGGTGACTGAGATAGTTACTGGCATTTGTTTATTTATTGGGGAGGGGGTCACACCCAGCAGGGGATATTTGGGCTCAGTGTTTGGGGATTACTCCTGGCAGTGTCTGGAGATCAGATGTGAGGTCAGGGATCGAACCCGGGGCAGCACGTGCAAGGCAAGTGCCTTAAGCCCTGTATTAGGTCCCCAGGCCCCAAGATAGGATATTTAAAAATCTTTGTTTGTTTGTTTGGTTTTTGGTCACACTCGGCGGTGCTCAGAGGTTCCTCCTGGCTCTGCACTCAGGGGTCACTCCTGACAGTGCTCGGGGGATCCTGTGGGATGCTGGGAATCGAACCCGGGTTGGCTGCGTGCTAGGCAAGTGCCCTCCCCGCTGTCCCCTAGAAAGCTTGTGCAGAGGCTGTAGAGTTCCTCAGTGAGCGAAGTGTGTGTTCCCCCGTTGGAGGCCCAGCTCAAACTCTGCCACTGAAGGCCCCTCTGAGCGCCACCTGGGGTGACCCCGAGCACAGAGTCCTAAGTACCTCGGAGCACCACCAGGGCTGAGTGCCAAACCAAATGGGCAGGAGCCAGAGCCCGTGAAGAAGGTGCTTGCCTCGCCCGGGGCAGACCTCTTGCAACCGTGGCACCCAGGAGCCCCCCACCCCCCAGCATGGCTGAGGGGGGCCCAAATGGAACCAAACCCAAACCCAGCCCAGAGAAGCCGGACTGGACTGTGCTGTTCCCAGCATGACAGAAGCAGCGGGGTGTGCGGCCCTCCAAGCCCCGACTCGGGGCTGGAGCCTGGGCCTGGTGTCAGCGTCCTGGGGGGTGGTGGGCTGTTAGCGCTTAGCCCCCCCTCCACCTGCAGCCCAGGGCCCCACCTTCCACAGAGGGCCGGCCCAGGGGAGGGGCGGCGCCCCAGGGTCAGGGCTTGAGGTCGATCACCATGGACCGGCCAGAGTGCGTGGAGGAGCATAGGTGACCCACCCCCCGCTGAAACACCCGTTTTGGGGTCAGACACGGGGCAGCAGCTTAGCGCGGAGGTGGGTAGCGGGCTCGGATCCTGCGGCTGCAGACGCGCTGCGGTGCCCCCCCCCCCCATTCCTGAGGCCCAGACTGAGCTTTTGCTGCGCTGGAGATACTGGGGTCCTGCAGAGCCCTGGCTTGTTTTGGCCCCCGGTGTGCATGTGTGCGCACATGTGTGTGCATGTGTGCACATGCGTGTACGTATGTGTGCGCACGAGTGTGTGTGCGTGTGGCTGTACACCCGTGTATTTGCGTATCTGTGAGTGTGAGCATGTGTGTGTTAGTGCACATGGCTCTGTATGCATGTGTGTGTGTGACTGCTTGTGTGTGTGTGTATATCTTTGTAGGCGTGTGACTGTGAGTCTGTGTACGAGATGGGTTAGCCTGTGTAGCCTTTGAGTGTGTGTGGCTGCACACACATGGGTGTGTAAATGTGTGTGACTGTGTGAAGAGGTTCCATGTGGGCGGCTGTGTTTGTATTTGTGAATGTGTGAAGATGTGTCATGTGTCTGAGGGTGTGTCTCTGAGTAAATGTGTCTGGGTGTGTGCTTGTGTCTGTAGGTCTGTGTTGTATGTCTGTATGTCTGTGTCCTTGTGTCTGTGTCAGTGTGTGTGAGTGTATGTCTGTGTGTGTCTGTGTGCGTGTGTCTGTATGCTTATGTCTGTGTGTGTGTGTCTGTGTGTGTCTATGCATGTGTCTGTATGTTTGTGTGTGTGCATGTGTCTGTATGTTTGTGACTGTATATCTGTGTCTGTGTCTGTATGTGTGTGTGCATGTGTCTGTGTATGTCTGTGTGCGTGTGTCTGTATGTCTGTGTCTGTGTGTGTCTATATGTCTGTGTATGCGTGTGTCTGTATGTCTGTGTCTGTGTGTCTGTGTGTCTGTATGTTTGTGTCAGTGTGTGTGTGCATCTGTGTGTCTGTGTGTGTCTGTATGTTTTTGTATGTGTCTGTATGTGCGTGTGTCTGTGTGTTTATGTGTGTGTGTCTGTATGTCTGTGTCAGTATGTCTGTATGTCTGTATGCATGTGTCTGTATGTCTGTGTCTGTGTGTCTGTATGTCTGTCTGTATCTCTGTGTGTGTCTGTATGCCTGTGTGTCTGTATGTGCGTGTGTCTGTATGTCTGTGTGTGTCTGTGTGTCTGTGCGTGTGTATGTCTGTGTGTGTGCATGTCTGTATATTTGTGTCAGTGTGTGTCTGTATGCCTGTGTCTGTCTGCCTGTGTGTCTGTATATGTGTGTGCATGTGTCTGTGTATGTGTCTGTATGTTCATGTGTCTGTATGTCTGTATGTGCCTGTGTGCGTGTGTCTCTCTGTGTGTGTTTGTATGTCTGTGTCTGTATCTCTGTGTCTGTGTGTGTGTCTGTCTGTGTGTGTCTGTCTGTGTGTGTCCATGTGTCTGTCTGTCTGTGGTGTGGGTGTGGGGCTGCCCTCCCTCGACTCCCACAGCTCCTGTTTCCTGTCGCTTCAGGCGGGAGCCAGCAACAGTGAATTGTGCCTGATTTGGGGTCTGGTTCTCGGGCCCCCAGGAGCACTGGGCCGTGGACTGCCGGGTGAGGCCGTGGGCTGGCCGGGGCCTGTCCCCCGCGCGGCTATTTAAGGCGGCTTGGCTGGGGCTGGCTCTTTTTTTAAACCCCTTCCCGTCCTCGCCGTGTTCCGCAAGGCCAGCTGTCAGCACTAAAAATGTCTGTGGGGTGACAGCCGCCAGCGCGGGGGAGCTGTGGCTGGGATCAGGGGAGCCCCCAGCCCAAGGCCAGGCCGCCGAGGAGGGGGGGCCTGTGTCCACCCCCCAAGGTCTCAGGCCAGGCGGGGCTCAGCCTCTGCTCAGCCCTCGGCCGCAGAGCTCCTGTGCCCACCCTCCCCCTGAGCGGGGGCACCATTGGGGGAGCCGGGGATGCGTCTGAGGGGCCTGTGCCAACACCCCCCCCCGCCCCCCGCCGGGAGCCACTTTCCAGGACTGCGTTGGCATCCGCCAGCCAAGGGGCTTCCGTCCCCCACTTCAGAGTGGGCCCTGAGGCGCTCGGAGACGCCGTGTCACGGGGACGGGGGTCAGTGCAGGGTCCAGTGCTAGAGGACAGTGCTGGAAGGTCAGTGCTGGGGGTCAGTGTGGGGCAGAATAGGGGTCGGTGTGGGGGTCATTGTGGGGGTCAGTGTGGGGTCAGTGCGGGGGGAAGGCCTGGATCCCTGAGGCGGGATCTTTCTGGTCATTGTTGTGGCTTTCCCTGGGGGGCTGCAGGCAGGCTTTATTGGGGGCCTCTCACTGCCCCCCTCACCTCCACACCTGGACTGGGGGGCTGCGGGCGTCCCACTGACCCCCTAGTTCCTCGGATGGGGCCTCTGGTGTGAAACGGCTGAGCTGCCCCAAAGCAGGGGTGCAGCTAGTGAGTCCCTGAATCCCTGCACCCCTGCAAAGAGAAGGGACCCATGTGGCCGGGGGTGAGCAGTGCTGGGTGCGGGTCAGGCCCTCACAGGAACCTGCCTGAGCACTGGGCTGCGAGCAGTCCCTGAGCACCGCTAGATATCAGCCCAAGCCGCAGCAGAGGTCTGATGGGAGAAGGGTCCCGTCCCCGCCTCTGGGACAGGGCGAGTCCCTGGGGCCCCTCCAGCCGCATGTTGATGGCCTGCGTGCAGGAAGAGCCTTCAGGCCAGTTCCCTTGGTCACTCAGCAAACGAGCGCCTGGGACTGATCAAGCCCAGGAGTTGGGGAGAGGTGGGGGTGTGGGATCTGGCCTCTGCCAGGACCCTGCAGGGAAGCTGGGCTCGAAACAGGGGGACGCGCCATGGGGGGACAGGCACGTTGTGGGGTCCACGCCTCAGGTGACAGCAGCTAGGGCTGGAATTAGGGGAAGAGGCCTGGGGGAGGCAGAGGGGGGAGGGGGCTCCAGGTAGGTGTCTGTGTGTGTGCAGGTGTGTCACTGTGTGTGCACTGTGCGTGTGCAGGTGTGTCACTGTGTGTGCAAAGGGAGTGTGCAGATGTGTCACTGTGTGTGCACTGTGAATGTGCAGGTGTGTCACTGTGTGCAGTGTGTGAGAATGAGTGTGAGTGTGAGTGCGATGGTTTTGTTTTTGCTTTTTGGATCCTACCCAGCAGTGCTCAGGGGTGACTCCTGGCTCTGTGCTCAGGAATCACTCCTGGGAATCCTGTGGGGGCCATACAGGATGCCAAATGGAACCTGGGTTCCTGCATGGAAAGCCTGAGCCTCAGCTAGAGTCAGGCCCCTCCCCTGTCCCTGTGTCTCTGTCCTGTCTTCAGGGCGTCATCCTGTCCCCGGGCTGAGGGTAACCCTGTGCCATCAATTCTGTCTCTCCCTGAGCCTTTGTGGTTGCTGCCTGACCCAGAACCATCCGGGGGCTCATATGGCCCCAAGCCTGGGTGTGGCCTCATGGCCTGGAATCTGCCCAGTGGCCAAGCAGGCCTCGAGTAGACGCTTGTCCTCACACCCCTCCGAGAATTCTAGACTTCATCTCGGGGGCACAGGGCCTCCCCTCGCGGAGCCAGAACCTGTTCCTCTGCCTCTCGGCACCTCATAGAAACACCTTCCTAGAGAACTAGAGAGAGTTGGCCGTCACCTGCCCTTCCCCCCCACTCAACCACCCATTCACCATCCATCCATTCATCCACCCATCCACCTATCCCTCCAATGACCCACCCATCCATCCATCACCATCTAACATCCACCCAACCATGTATCCATCCATCCATCCATCCATCCATCCCCATGTACCCACTGATCCATCCATCATCCATTATCTATCATCCATCCATTCATCCACCCATCCACCTATCCCTCCAATGACCCACCCATCCATCCATCACCATCTAACATCCACCCAACCATGTATCCATCCATCCATCCATCCATCCCCATGTACCCACTGATCCATCCATCATCCATTATCTATCATCCATCCACTCATCCACCTACCCACCCATCCATCTGTCCACCCATTTATCCTTCCTTCTTCCCTTCCCTCCCTCCTTCCTTGTTTCTTCCTTCCATCACCCACCCACCCACCCATCCATCCATCCATCCATCCATCCATCAGCCCTCCCCCCACCCCCGCATCCATCCATTCCCTCCCCCCGCATCCCTCCCTCCCTCCCTCCATCCAGCAATGCCGAGTGGTGGCCGCGTCCCTTTCGGTCGCTTTCCCTGGGACAGAGGGCATTGCGCCAGCCACGCTGTCGAGCCAGCCCTGGGCTGAGGGGCCGTGGTGGCCCCTGTGGGGTCTGCGTCTGGGTCTTGTGTTGCAGACTCAAGAGGTGCCCAGCCCCGGCCTCTCCCCAGGACCCCCCGGCCGTCCCTGCTCCCAGAGAGGCGGGGGCACTGCTGGGTGAGCCGCGGCTCCTTTGGGTGCTGGTCTGCACCCTTCATTCTTCACGAGGGGTTTCCCCAGAGCCCCTCCCAGGCCGAGAGCACCAGGTCCCCGAGCTGGGCCGGGCTTCCAGGGGGTAGGGGGACAGAGATGCCCCTAGACCTTGGCTGCTGGGGTCAGAGACCCAGTGTCCACCCCAGCAGGGCCTTAGGGGGCAGGAGGTCGTGACTCGTGCCTGTGGGGGCCCTCGGGTCCTGGCACACAGTGGCCCTGGGAGACTTGGGAGCCAGGGGGCCATACACCCCTCCCCACAGCGGGGTGCTGGGTGCCAGACCCGGAGGGAGCACGGGGAGCCGGCTGGCAGCAGACTCACCCCCCTCTCTCGGTGCTCCCCTAAATCTCAAAATAAATTAGGCAGAATCAAAATCAGACTCTCTTCATCAGAGAAATTACTCGTTTGAAATCTCGGCAGCCGTCTGTACTGAAATTGAGCGCGCGGAGGCCTTAGACGGATAATCTGGGGCCTTTCAGAGCTGGGCCTGACTCTGCACTTTGCGGATTCCCAAGCAGCCGACCCCCCAGCCCCCTCCCCAAAAGCCCCCCCACCCCCGCCTCCCACTCCCAGTTCCTGGTTCTCACACGTTCCACCAGCCTCCTCCAGCCTGGCTCCAGGCTTGGTCTTGGTGTGTGTGTGGGGGGGACACGAAACGGCAGGGACAAGCCAGCCCAGGCACTGCCCACACAGACAGTGCCTGAGACCGCTGGTCCCCACGCAGGCCGCTCACTCAGGGTCTGCCCTGCGTGGCGCTGTGAAATCTCTGCACAAAAATCCCCTTCCATGCTTGGAGGGGAAAAAGCCTTACATAAGCGCCTCTCTGGAGGCCGAGGCTGGGAGGGATTCTGGAGAATTCCACCCCCGCCGCCCCTGACCCCCTTCCTTCCAGGGCGAGTCTGACTAAAGCCAGGCCTGAGCTGCGGCTCCCAGGGGGCCCCCGCCGCGCACAGGAGGGGCTGGGCTCAGGTCCGAGACCCAGGCCCGCAGCCCTCTGTGCGCTAATAGAGGCTTCCAGGAGAGCTGGGGAACGCTCAGCGCCTCTCCCCGGCCCTGTTTGCTCTGGGGAGACGGGGTGTCCAGTCCTTACTCAGGGTTCCGAAGAGGGGTGTGTGGTTAGTAGGGAAGGGCAGGAGGAGGGAGAGAGTGGGGGGAGGAGAGCAGGGGGCACTCTGGTGATCAGAGGACCTGAGGGGTGTCTGGGGGTCCTCTGTGGGGGTCTCGTCCCTGTGAAGATGAGGTTCCTGGGGTCCCACGGAATGTGATCCTGCAGCAAAGGGCCCTCCTGGAGAGGGCTCATAGTACCCCAGGGCCTTTGCACCTGCTCTGTCCTCATCTTCAGCATCTTCCTGGAGTCTGTGGTCTGGACTGGCCATTAGACATCCCGGGTTCTTGTGGTCTAAGACAGGAAGTTGGACAAGCTGGGGTTTGAGCAGGGGAAGGGGTGCAGTGTGTATGTGTGTGTGTGTGTATGTGTATGTGCATGTGAATATCTGTGTGTATGTGCACGTGACTGTGCATAGTGTGTGAATGTGCACGTGTGTGAGTGTGTATATGTGTGAGTGTATCTGTGTGAGACTGTGTTTGAGTGTCTGTTAGTAGGAGTGTCAGTCTCTGAGTGTGTATGACAGCATGCGTGAGTGAATGTGTCTGTGTGTGTCTCTGTGTATGTGAGTGTGTGTCTGTGTGAGTGTATCTACGTGTTTGAGAATGTGTGTCTGTGCGTTAGTGTTTCTGTGTATGTGAGAGTGTCTCTCTGTGTGTATATGAATGTGTGTCTGTGTGACTGTGTGTCTATATCAGAGTGTGTCTGTGCGTATGTGAATGTGTGTTGAATGTGTCTGTGTGTGAATGTGTGCCGGTGTATATGAGTGTGTGTCTGTGTGAATGTGTCTGTGTTTCTTGTGTGTGAGAGTGTGTGTCTCTGTGTGTGGAATTGTCTTTCCGTGTGCATGTGAGTGTGTGTCTGTGTCTGTGTCTGCCTGTGTGAGAGTGTGTCTGTGTGTGAGAGTGTGTCTGTGTGTGTGAGAGAGAGGGAGAGGGAGAGAGAGGGAAAGAGCTTGTGTGGGGGGGAGAGGGAGAGCGTGTGTGTGTGTGTGTGTGTGTGTGTGTGCGCGTGAGAGAGAAGGAGAGGGAGAGGGAGAGTGAGGGTGTGAGAGAGGGAGGGAGAGAGAGAGCGTGTGTGTGTCTGTGGGGGGGAAAACAGTGCGTGTGAGAGAGGGAGAAAGTGTGTGTGTGGGGAGAGAGAGTGTGTGTGAGAGTGTGTGTCTGTGTAAGAGTATCTTTATGTGAATGTATGTCTGTGTGTGTGAGTGTGTGAGTGTGTGTGAGTGTGTGAATGTTTGAGTGTGTGAGTGTGTGTGTGCATGTGTGCATTCGCGTTTGGAATTCAGTCTGGCTGCTCGCCAGGCCTTGAGTCTCTCTCTCTCCTTCCCCGTCTCTTGCCTCTGTCGTCTGTCTCCCTCCCCCCCCCCCCCTAGTATCCCCAGGACTCACATGCAGACCCACACACTCACAAGCACAGACAGACAGATGCGGACAGACAGACGCGGGGCCAGACAGGGCTCCCAGGTCCCAGAGTGGGAGTTCAACAGCGGCCTGGAAACTTCTCGGCCACCACAGCCCAGCCCTGGGAGCCCCCACGGCACCTCAGCCCGGGACAGCGGGCGCAGTGGTGCTGCCCGAGGGGACCCGAGGCACTGTGCCCGTGTCGCCGTCTCTGTCCTCCCTGGGCTGGTGGGCTCGTGGCCGGTGGTCCCCCAAATGGATTCTCTGCAAACGTGGCTTCTCCGCCCTGCACAGTGGCCGAGTGGACATGGGGACTCGTCCACTTGGGTGCGAGCAGCCCTGCAGAGGGTCAGGTGTGACCTCAGAATGAAACAGAAATAAAGATACGCTTGCGAGGGGCCAGAACCACAGTCCAGCCGGAAGGGTGTTCACGAGGGTTCAATCCCCAGCACCCCATGGGCTCCCCCTAGCACAGCCAGGAGTGATTCCTGAGCACAGCCAGATGTAACCCCCCTCCCAAATGAAGATACATACATAATTAAAAAATATAAGCTTGCCACGTGGCAGCCCAGGGAATAACTGTGCAGCAGGCAGAGTCCGGCTCTGCCGCTCGAGGCTTGTGTTCTAACACGGCAGGTAGCCGGCCATACATGGGACAAAATATGATAAAAATAAGTGAGGGAGGAAGAATAGCAGGGTGGGCAGTCAGAGAGGGCTTCTCAGAGGAGGTGATGTTTGAGCTGAGCACTCAAGGCTGAGGACCTGTGGTATGAACAGAAGGAAGAACATTCCAGGCATGTGCAAAGGCCCAGGGGCTGGCTGGTTAGAGGTAGGGGAGAAAGGAGACGGTAGAGTGGACAGGGCAGGGTCAGGGGGCCCTGGGAAGACCTGGGCGAGGTCTGGACTCTGCATCTGGCTTATGCAGATGCCCCTGGAGCTCTGAGCAGGGCACAGGTCCATGCCATCAGTGCTGGCACTCTGGGCCTTGGGCCCCTCTGGACAAGGCCCTGGTGGGGGGGGGGGGGGGGTTGAGACGTGCTTGGCAGGAGCCTGTACGGCCCCGTGGGCCTAACCTTGCATTTGACCTTGCCCGCTCCCCTGCCGACCTGCCCGCGAGCCCACTGGAGCCGCGGTGGACAGAGCCGCAAGTGGGCAGCGCATGCCGCCAGCCGGGAAGGGCTCCTTGGGGCTCCAGGGTGACCCGGGGTCGGGATGTGCTAGTGGGATGAGCCCAGTGGACGGGTCAGGCAGGGGCCCGGGAGCAGCCTGGACCCCACGACAGAGGAGCTGCCCCGCCCACCCGCAGGCCTCTGTGCTGCGGTGTCTCCTGCCCCGCCCAGGTGTCGGGAGGCCCCAAGACCCTGCTGGGCGCAGAGATGTGACACAGGGCTGAGGTGTCACCTGTGGGCCGGGCTGCAGGAGGGAAGGAGGAGCCCTGCAGGAGCCCCCAGGCTGGGTGTGGGACACACGCATTCTTGTGTCTGCATGCATGCCCGTGTGACGTTTGTGGTGCACATACATGTGTCTGTGTGTCACATCCACGTGCATGTACACGTGCATCTCTGTGCCTGCGTTCATGTGTGTGCGTTGAGCCTAGATGTATGTGTGGTGCTGCTCCTTGCATGTGCAGTCGTGTGTGTGCACCCTGTGTACATGCATATACGTGTCTGCGTGAGTGCATTTCTTCTGTGTGAAGGCACACGTGTACATGTGTCCGTGCTCTGCATATACAACGTGTGTGCATGCATATATGTCGTGTGTGTTTACACAATGCATTCATTTATGTCTGTGTGCATATGTGTGTGCATGTGCCTGTGGATGTGTGTCTGAGTGTGTGTGTGTGTGTGTGTGTGTGTGTGTGTGTGAGACCTGTGAATGTGTGTCTAATTTCACACACGAGGCTGCCAGGCATCCGGGGGCCTCAGCGCAGGGGACACTGATGACACAGCTGCCCTGCCCAGTGGCCTGAGTGCCCGCTGCCCCAGGATCGTACCTGGGCATCACACCGTTCTGACACCCACACCCAGGGGGGATCCATGGCCGGGACATGGCCATCTGGTCAGACCTGAGTCCCTGGGTCTCCTCTGACTGTGTCCCTGTGTGTGTGTGTGTGTGTGTGTGTGTGTGTGTGTGTGTGTGTGACCCTCCAGGGCGACACCGCGATGCTGCGTGTGGACAGTGAATAGCGTGTGTCCAGCCCCATACCACATCTCCGTCCCGTCCCTTTCCAAGAATGACCCAACAAAAGGCCAGCCGGGAGGGACTGGGCCCTCTGAGGGGAGGACAAAGACCCTGCGGCCTGGGGGTTTCCTGACTCGGTTGCTTCTTGGAGGGGTGCAGTGAGCCTCAGCGCCTGTGCCGAGGCCCTGGACACGCCCCCACTGACCTCTGGGGAGGGGAGGGCAGTTAGGGCACCCGTGAATGGGCGTGTGAGCGTGTGTAAGCTTGAGCGTGCCTGAGCACAGGTGTGTATATGGGATTGTATGTGATAATGTGGTGAGTTGCATGTATGAAACATGTGAGTGTGTGTGTATGTGCTTGTGACACCTGGGTGATGAGAGGGACACATGAGCCAGCTGCTCCCTCCCCAGCCCGGGGGCAGCCAGATCTCAGACCTGTCACTGCCAGAAGTGCTGGCGCCCTGGCCCCTGTTGGCCCCTGACCCCCGCTGGCCCTGCCCGGCTCTGCCCTGCCCTCTGAGTAGAGGTCATTTGGCACATGTCCACAGTGCCCCCGAGATGCGGGGTGAAGACGAGACCCACTGCGGGGGTCCCTGCTCCCCGGGATGCAGTTCTCGGAGCTGATGTGTCTCTGGCGTCCCTGCCCTGCCCTGCCCTGGGGGACCCCGTTTCACAGACGTGGATGGTAAGTTCGGGGCACGGTGCCACCCACGCAGCCCTTCTGGGTGCCAGCCCTGCGACCCAGCTCCACCATCTGCTTTCTACACTTCGGGGGTTTTGTTTGGGGCCCGTGCTCAGGGGCTCCCCCTGGCTCTGACTTGGGGATCACTTCTGGGGGGGCTGGGGACCCCCGCGGCCCCCTGCTGGCTCCTGGCTCCAGCTCCTCCCCTCTGCGGATTTACCATCACCGGATGCCCACGCGCGCGCTGGCCCACACGGCCTGTGTCCACATCCTGAGGCGCCACTGAGTCTGTCCCTGCTGGGCCTGTGCTGGCCCTTAGCTCCCCCACACACACCAGGAGGCCCCGAAGGAAGTGGGACCCGCTCAGGGTCACCTCCAGCTCACTGGGTCTCTGGTGGGAGGGGGCAGGGGTGTGTTTCCGGCTGGATGGGCTCCCCCAGCCCCGCCCTGTCTTGGGGGCCCCAAACTCTGCCTGGGACCCTTCCGCTTGTGGTCAGCCTCACAATGGCCCCCCCAAACCTCCGCCCCAAGTTTTTGCGGGGCAGGTTGGGGGGCCGTGGCCACCCCAGGAGAGGGGCCTCCGGGCCACATTTTTCTCCTTGAAAACTCCGCTTGGCGCCTCCCCTGGGCTGCCCTCATTGCCCCCTGCCCAGGCCGGGCCTGGACCCCCATCCTGGGCAGGACCCCCATCCTCGGCAGGCGGGAGCCCCTAAAGGAATTGTCCCCCTCACTCGTTCGTGTGGCCGAGTGTGACCATCTTGCTGGCTCGAATATGGTCCTGATCCTCTGCATCCCCGGACGGGGGGCAAGGCTGTGCGCCTGGCTCCAGCCCCAACACCCAATACCGCGGGAGTGACCCCCGAGCACAGAGCTGGGAGTCACCAGAGAGCCACTGCAGGTCTGGCCCTGAGGCCCAAACCCGACCAAACACTGTGGGAAACGTTCAACCCCAGCCTGGGCTCCCCTGTGCTCATGGTCATGACACAACTCGTCACTCTGCTGCCCTGTGTTTGGGGGACTCCCGAGCGGTGCTCTGAGGGCAGGGACTCCTCTGACAGTGCTCAGGCCAGCCAGCCAGCCTGTTGGTGCCGGAGGGGCTATGGGGCCTGGCTTGAACTCGGGTCCTTGGGAATGCACCCTGCACCCCGCCTTCCCCAGCCCTGCACCCTGATGCCATCCCACCTCCCCCAGCCCTGCATCCCAGCTCCAATCTGCCTCCTGCAACACTGCACCCCGCCTGGCTCTGCCCCTGCACTTCTGCTTTTCTATAAGATCAGAGAAAAGCCATCAGTGTTGCCCTGCCCTGCACTGCACTGTCCTCCCTTTGTTCGATTTGCTCGAGCGGGCCCAGTAACGTCTCCATTGGAGACTTTGTTGTTACTGTGTCTGGCATATGGAATACGTCACGGGGAGCTTGCCAGGCTCTGCCGTGCGGGCGAGATACTCTCGGTAGCTTGCGGGGCTCTCCGAGAGGGGCGGAGGAATCGAACCCGGCTCAGCCGGGCCGGCTGCAGGCAGGCAAGGCAAATGCCCTACTGCTGTGCTATTCCTCCAGCCTAGAGTGGCCTAGTGTTGCCCTGGGTTCCCCCAATTCCCATGTCTCAGGTGGAGGCGAGACGCAGGGACGCCAGTCCGGGGGTCCTGCGGGGGGCGGGGGAAGAACTGGGGGAGACCAGCCCCAGACTGCGGCTCCCAGGGGCGCCCCCCACCTCGCGCGGCCCCCTTGCCGCTGTGCTCTGGCCGGCTCATCTCCCCGGTGTGTGGCCGTTTGGGCCAGCGCCTGCCGGAGCCCCTGGGTGCCCACCGGGGCTGCCGGGTGCGGGGGCGTCAGTCCACCCTGGCCTGCTGGGGCCCTGGACGGGGGGTCTGGGCAGCCAGACAGCTGCAGAGAGCATCTTTGCATCCAGCCACACTGCTGGGCCCACCCTTCCCTGGGGGCCGGGCACAGCCGGGTCCCACCCGCCTACCCACCCCAGAGCCGGGCAGGGCCACAGAGCACAGCTGCCCCTGGCAGGACAGAGGCCACCCGCGCCCGTGCCCTGCACCACCCCCGCTCATGCCACCGAGCCGCCTGCCTGCCCACCCTTCCTGCCCCCCCCCCCGCCCTCCCCTCTCCACCCCTGCCCCCGCCCCCTGCTCACCTCGACCCTCCCACCCTCCCACCTGGCACCTGCTTCCAGTGTCCACAGCCCAGGGGACACCCCTCGACCCCACCCTCTCCCCAGACCCCGCCCCTGACTGGCCCCAGCTGGGGGAGCCCACCCTGACCTGCAGAGCCCCTCCAGCAACCTCCCCCCCTTTACCCCTTCCTCTCCACAGACGCCTGAAGGCTGAGCCCACAGCCAAGTTCCGCAGGCTCACGGGGGTGGTGGGCAGAGCCAGCAGGGTCCTGGGGTCCCCCCACCGCGCTGTCCCCGGGGGGCGGCTCTGTGGGAGCAGGACACTGCCCGCACCCCTCCTCACTGCGTGGGCCCAGCTCCCCCACACTCTGAGACCTGGGTCACCGCGTGGGCACTGCCTGCCGGGCACCCCATGAGGAGGGACGCGTGGAGGAGACTGGGAGTACCAAGGAGGCCACAGCCCCGGGCAGTGCCCGCTCAGACTCACAGCTCAGATTCTCACAACCCCAGGTGGGGTGCAGGGGCTCCCCCAGCTGCCCGAGAGGCCTTTGCCGGAGGCCTGCAGGCCACTGAGTTTTCTAGGGGTCCAGGAGTGGAGGGTCTGGGAAGGATGGGAAGGGAGGGCGTCAGGTTAAGGGCTTTGCCCCCTGCCCCCGCCTTGTCCCCCCAAAGACCCTGTCTGCAGAGTCGAGCTTTGGGGTGCCGCCTCCTTGGATTAGGGGCTCCGAGCTGGCTCCAAGCCAGGCCCCTCTGACCAGTACTGGGCCGACTGTCCTGACCATCTTGGAGTGACACCCACAGAGGGGGACTGGCTGCAGGTCGCTCTCTCCCTGGGGCACTCTGGCCTGTCCCCGACGAGCCCCTCCTCAGCCCCCGTCCCCCCTCCAGAGACAGTGTCCGGCATGCACCTGGGGCTCCCCCCCCGGTACCCCCGAGAAACTGGGACCGGGCTCGAGGCTTGGCAGTCTGGGCCAAGCTGGTTTCTAGAGTCCCACCACCACCACCCACCCCAGCTCTTCCGCTGCCCACGGAGTGAAATTTGGAAAGAGGCACATTCCCGCTACCCAATCTCCATTAATTGGATCTAAGAGGGTTTCTATTTTCTCCCGGCACGCTGATTGATCCAGAGAAGTAAACACCAAAAATGGGGGGGGGGCTGTCGAGAGAGTCGGGACTGAAGCCACTTGACATTTACTCGGGGGGGGCACTGAGTCACCCGGCCCGGCCCACCCACGGGCAGGAGCATGCGCGGACCCAGCGCCCCCCACACCCCACGCTCTGGGGACCCCCGGGACTCTCCGCCTCCAGGACGAGTGGGTCACCTCTGTACCCTCAGACGGCTGAGACTCAGCTCTGGGTGGGACACGAAGTACCAGCCAGGCTGAGCGGACGGACGCCTCTGTGGGTGTGGAACACGCCCCCCCCCACCTCCCCCTCTCCTCTCTCTCTCCCTCTCTCTTCCTCTCCCTCCTCTCCCTCCGTCTCTCTCTCCTTCTCTCTTCCTCTCTCTCCCTCTCTTCCTGGCTCCCTCTCTCCCTCTCTCTCTCCCTCTCTTCCCTCCCTCTCTGTCTCCTTCCCTCTCTCTCTCCCTCCTTTCCAGGGGGCAGGGTGGGGGCCACAGGCAGGCGAGGCTGTGCGTTTAGCTTCTCTGACCCCACCCAGAAATCCTTCAAGTGAGCTTGGCCTCTACGTGCCTCAGTTTCCCCAATTCCCTGGGACCGCCCCCAAGTCGGCAGGAGGGGTACTGGCGGTCAGGGCACCTCACTGGGTGGACAGGGGTTGCAGGTCACTTCCACACGGCAGGACGGGAGAGGGAGTGCCAGGAAGCCCCGACCTGCGAGTGGACGCATGGTGCTCCATGGAGCACTGGCCTAGGCCTCACCCTGTGGGTGAGCAGCAGCTGGTGGGGGCTCCTGCAGGGAGTGCTCGGGGCCAGCTGGGGAGCTGCTCCCCCCTGCCCACTCGCCCAGCTTCCCCTTCTGGTCCCACCTCTGCGGGTGACCCTCTGCTCCCCTGCCCTGGGAGTCCTCCCTGCCTCCTGCCCGGGAGCCCCTTCTGCTGGGCACCGCAGGCCTTGATTTTCTCAGCTCCCCATCAAAACTCCACCCTCTGCCCCCAAAACATGTTCCTTCTTCAGGTGCAGGTTAAATATCACCTCTTCCAGGAAGCCCTTCAAGCTTGCTTCAGCCCCACCAACTTCTGCCCGGTCTCCCTGCCTCTGGTCGGGCCACTAAGCCGCTGTACTGAGCATCTTACACTGCCTGGAGCGCTCTCGATGGGCAGTGTCCCTGCCTCTGGCTGGCCGGTGTCCTTGCTGTGGGCAAGTCCATGTTCCTCTGGAAACTGCATTTGGCATTGATTCTGCCCTCCCCGCCTGCAGTTAGATGACTTCTCTCCCTGCTATGTTTTTATGTTTGTTTTTCATTTGGGGGCCACACCCAGCAGTGCTCGGGGGTTCCTCCTGGCTCTGCACTCAGGAATCACTCCTGGCCATGCTTGGGGGTCCCTGTGGGGTGCCAGGGATTGAACCCGGGCTGGCTGTGCGCAAGGCCGACCCCTCCCCGCTATCGCTTTGGCCCCTCAGATGAGCTTCTCATGGTTTAATTTCCCTCCTTCGCTTCATCCTCACTGTGGCCTCAGTACTGTAAGACTCATCCTCAATGTGGTACCCAAAATCTCACAGCGAGTGCTGGGACCACCCTGGGTTTGGCATTGCCAGGGGTCCAGGCTTGGCCTCACTGCCAGGAAGGTGTTCCACTGCCGAGTGACCCCCACTGAGTGACCCCCACTTGTATGTTTTGTTTTGCTTTTGGACCCTCCCTGGATTACTCCTGATTGTGCTCAGGGATCACTCTTGGTGGAGTTGGGGGACCAGATGGGGTGCTGGGGATCGAACCTTAGGTTGCTCGTGTATAAGGTAAGCACCCTACTATTGCTGCCATTCCGCTTTTTATGTGGGGTTTTGTGTGTGTGTGTGTGTGTGTGTGTGTGTGTGCGCGCGTGCGCGCACGCGCGCACGCACACGCACTTGGAGATACTTCAAGTCTGTTTTTCTTTCTTTAAAGCAGTTTGATGTTTAGGTCTGGAGAGATAATGTATTGATAAAGTGCTTGCCTTGCATGCAGCTGACTTGGGTTCGATCCCCGGCATTCCATACGGTCCCCCGAGCACCACCAGGAGTAATTCCTGAGCAGAGTCAGGAGTAAGCCCTGAGCATCGCCAGGCGTGGCTCCCCAAATAAACACAAAGAGCATCTGATGTTTTGGTGCTGATTCCAGAGTCTGAAACCTTGGGGGCACCCGCCGTACTGTGGCTGATAAGAAACGAGTTGAGGGCTGGAGCGATAGCACAGCAGGGAGGACTCTGGCCTTGCACATGGCCAGCCCTGGTTTAATCCTCAGCATTTCCTGTGTCCCTGAGCACTGCCAGGAGTGATCCCTAAGTAAAACCAGGCCACATGTGGTCCAAAAAGAGAGAGAGAGAGGAAGAAAGGAGAGAGACAGAGAGACAGAGACACACACAGAGACTGGGGAGAGAGAGGGAGAGAGGGAGGGAAAGAGAAACAGAGATATGAAGAGAGAGGGAGAGAGAGAGGTGGAGGAGAGATGGAGAGAGGGAGAGAGATCTGAGCATTGGGTTTGCCACTGCCCTGCGCCCCTTCACACTCCCTGGCTCACAGCACCTCAGACATTTGGGAGCCTCTGAGTCTCAGACTCACAGGGGGTCTTTTGGGAGTGAGGGGACTTCAGGAAGCGCCTACAGCTGCGACCCGAGAATCTGCCATGAGAGTAGAGGGTTGGGGGTTGGTTCCACCAATGGGCCTCCAGGGAGTAGGGGGAGGGGTTGAGCTTGCCTGAGCCTCAGGCCCGATAATGGGGTCCCTCATGTCTGGGTGTAGAGGTGTAGGGGCTGGGGACCACAGGGGGCCTGAGAGGGGGCACCTGGAGTGTCTGTGGGAGCCCCCTCCCTGCTCCATAACCCCCAGCCTGGCCCCGTCCAGCACTGTCTGTCTGTCCATCAGCTGTTCCTGTCTTGGAGCCTTGGCCAGAGGCTGAGGGAGTGAGCAACTGTATCAGCGAGTGAACAAATGTATCAGCCAGTGAGCAAATGTATCAGCGAGTAAGGAACTGTATCAGCCAGTGAAGAACTGTATCAGCGAGTGAGCAACTGTATCAGTGAGTGAGCAAATATATCAGTAAGTGAGCAACTGTATCAGCCAGTGAGCAAATGTATCAGCCAGTGAGCAACTGTATCAGTGAGTGAGCAACTGTATCAGCGAGTGAACAAATGTATCAGCCAGTTAGCAATTGTATCAGCCAGTGAGCAATTGTATCAGGGAGTGATCAAATGTATCTCCCGTGCCCAGGAACTGCTCTGTCAAGTGACTGGAACTGCTTGTGGGTCCCACTGGCAAAGCCCCAGGGTCAGAAGCGCAGTTTGGGGGAGCACCTAACTCGGCTTGGGAATCACTCCCAGCCACGCTCAGCTACGGGATGCCAGGATCGAACCTGGGTGGGCCACGTGCAAGGCAGGAGCCTCCCGCTGCACTAGGGCCTCGACTCTGACCCTCCCCACCCTTCAGCGGGATGGAATCCGTCCTTGCGCGTCTTCCTGCATTGACGCACTCAGGGCCACCGTGCAGAGCCAGGAGTAACCCCTGTGTATCTCCAGGTGTGACCCAAAAAGAAAAAAAAATTCTGCTCACTCCCTGATACATTTGCTCACTGGCTAATACAGTTAATCACTCGCTGATATAGTTCCTCACCGAGCCTCTTCCTTCCCAGCCTCGAGGGCGCTTTGCACAATTCCTCCCAGGCAGCCATGTGCAGCCTGGCCGCTCCCACTCCCGCTGCCCGCTCTGCCCAATGCCCCAGCTCTGCTGCTCCGTCTGTGGGGGGCAGGGATGGGGACCCCCTCGCTCCCTCCTGCCCTCGCCCCTGCCCTGAGCAGCATTGAGGTGTGCTGGGCGCGCTGGCCCCTAAGACAATGATCACGCCTGCTTCCCGGGGCTACGCCCAGCTCCCGGGGGGCAGTGCAGAGGCTGACCTCAGCGCAGGTCACCCCCTTTGGATGGGGGCACCCGGGGGCGGGTGCTGCACCTGCAGAGCTAGAAGGCGGCATCACGAGGCGGCTGGGGCTCGGCTGGTCGCTGGGCGACTGTTCCGGTTGCCTGGAAACCTGCCCTCCCCCCCAGGTGAGTCACTGGTGGGGAATGGGAGGGGCTGGGTGGTCTAGAGCTCAGGCAAGACTCGACTCCCGGATTCCCTGGGGACCACCCCTCTCACACCGGGGGTGCTAACTCCTGGGATGTTGGCCCCTAATATTCCATGGAAGGGGGCAGGGGAGGGGGCTTGCTTCGCATGCAGCGGACCCTCGTTTGATCCCCAGCACCTCAAAGGGTCCCGGGATCCCTCCAGGGCTCGCCCATACCCCTCAGAGTTCGGGGGAGGGAGGGCTGGGGGGACCCAAGGGCAGTTTGGTGGAAGAACTGGGGGGGGTCCCTAAACAGGGCAGCCCTCCCGCAGGGGCTGTGAGAACCAGGGTCCCAGTAGCGGTGTTTTGGGGGTGCTCTGCCTATCCTCTGGCTGTGCCCGGCTGTGTCCCGCTGTGTCCCGCTGTGCCCGGCTGTGTCCGGCTGTGTCCCAGTGTATCCAGCTGTGTCCGGTTGAGCCCAGCTGCGCCCGGCTGTGCCCTGGTTGTGCTCGGCTGTGCCCAGTTGTGCCTCGTTGTGCCCGGCTGTGTGCAGTTGTGCCCGGTTATGCCCGGCTGTGCCCAGCTGTGCCCACTGTTGCAGACCCAGTCGCGCTAGACTCTCAGACTCTGCTCTGCTTCTTGCCTGGGCTCTGGGTCCCTCTCCACAGGGGCCTCCCAAGCTTCCAGGGGCAGGTGGTGGGCTGCATCCATCCTTCCACCCTGGGCTCCGTCTCTCATTCCCGTAGGCTCTTGCTCTGCTTTTCTCAGCCTCAGTTTCCTCCCGTGAAGGGAAAGAATAATGCTCGTTCTCTTGTGAGGGCGTGTTGTGAGGTGGCATCTGTAGGGGCTGGATGCCCTCTGCGCCACCACGGCTCCTGCTCTGGTGCGTGGGGGGTCACTCTCCCCTGCCGGGCCCCACGAGGTGAGGGGACAGCATGGCCACCACGAAGGCCACTGGGAGTCCCTGAACAGGAGCCGAATGTTCAGAGAGGCTGGGGTAGCCTCCTGTGGGCGCGAGCACGGCCGGACAGTCACAGCGCGGCCAAAGCACAGCTGGACAGCCGGACAGTCGGAGCACAATCAGAGCACTGCCAGAGAGCCAGAGCACAGCCGGACAGCCAGACAGCCTGAGCACAGCCGGACAGCCAGTCAGCCAGACAGCTGGACAGCCAGAGCACAGTCGAACAGCCGGACAGCCGGACAGCTGGACAGCCAGAGCACAGTCAGACAGCCGAACAGCCGGAGCACAGCCGGACAGCTGGAGGCCAGTCACAAGGGCCCCGAAGTGTCCTCCTCCTCTTCGACCTCCTCCTCCTCTTCTTCCTCCTCTTCCTCCTCCACCACCTCCTCCTCTTCCTTGTCATCTTCCTTCTCCTCCTCCTCTTCCTCGTCCTCCATCAGGAGGAGCCAGGATGAACTAAGTTACCCCACAATGAATGGGGGACCTAGAAGCTTCCAGATGCTTCCAGAGCTTTGCATGTTCCCTCCTGCTTTCCTCCCAGAGGCCCTGAGGTGGCTCTGGTCACCTTGTGTCTGTCACAGACTGTATCACAGACAACACGGGCAGCAGCAGAGACCACGCACCCAAGGTTGCCTGGGGGTGTGGTCAGGAGCCCACGCCCCATCTCTCTCTCTCTCTGCGCCGCCTCCCCGCCATCCTCTCTCTGCCGAACCCACAGAGCCTGGTTCCCTCCAGCTCAGAGTCGGATGGGGGAGGAGGTGTGTGGTCAGAGTGGACAGAACCATCAGCAGTGCCCCGGGCCCTTTGAGCACGCATCTGTTCGGACCTTTCCCAGAACCGTCTCCCAGGCCTGCCTGAGTGGCCACACTGCCTGATGCTGAGGGCCAGGGAAATCCCTCACCTCTGGGTGGACACTCAGCCCATGTGCGGGTGTGGACAGTCTTGAGATGAGGGGCAGGCCGAGCACGCCCACCCTCACCTCGCCAGGGCCCCTCGGCCAGGAGAGAGCCCAGAGTCACGGAGACTGGAAAGGCAGACGCCATGCAGCCCTCCTTGTAGATGAGTCACCTTTGACATGGAAAACCTAAAAGCTCCTGTAGAACCATGTTCTAGAATAAGCAAGTTCAGCAAGATGGCAGAAGGAAGAACGACCAATGTGCCGAGGTGGATCGTGTTCCGAGGTACGAACAAAAACAAGAGTTTAGCCATGATGCCGCCCACGTTTGCGTCTGGAAGATAATCATGCACTTGAGGGGCCGGAGAGACAGTCCAGCAGGGAGGGCATTTGCCTTGTGTGTGGGCTTGCAAGGTTTGATCTGGGTTTGATCCCAGCATTCCATAGGGTCCCCCAAGCACCACCAGGAGTGACTCCTGAACATCACTGGGTGTGACCTCAAAAGCCACCCCCCAAAAAAAATATATCACAGGCTTGGGCAGAACACTGACGAGAGGGTGGCGAGGTCTGCACACTACCAGCCACGAAACATTGCTAGAAGAAATGAAGAGAAAACTAAAATAACCAGAGAGATACCGCATGGGCAGAGATCAGAAGACTCAGCATCGTTAGGAAGACAAGGTCAACTCAAGTGACCCAGAGCCTCCTGCAGTCCCCGATGCAATGCGGGCAGCTCCTCCCCAAGCCCCCAGGAATTGACAAACTGACCCCAAAACTTACTCCGAAATGTGAGAGCCCCAGAAAAATTAGATGATCTCTAAGGAGAACAAAATTGGAGAACTCGGTCCTCCTGATCTCCAACCTTTCTGCGGGGCTACAGGAATGTGACCAGGCCTGAGACCGTTTCTGCCTCAGTGGAACAGAATTAACCCAGAGAGAAGCCCATTCGTTTGGGTTTACCAACTGATTTCTGACAGTGCTGCAGGGATAATTCAGAGAGGAAAGAGTACTCTTTTTTTTTTTTTTTGCTTTTTGGGTCACACTCAGTGATGCACAGGGATCATTGACAAACTGACCTCCAAACTTACTCCGAAATGTGAGAGCCCCAGAAAAATCAGATGATCTCTAAGGAGAACAAAATTGGAGAACTCGGTCCTCCCGATCTCCAACCTCGCTGCTGGGCTACAGGAATGTGACCAGGCCTGAGACAGTTTCTGCCTCAGTGGAACAGAATTAACCCAGAGAGATTCCTGTCTCTGCACTCAGGAACTATCCCTGGCGGTGCTCAGGGGACCCTATGGGATGCTGGGAATTGAACCCGGGTCGGCCGCGTGCAAGACAAATGCCCTACCCGCTGCGCTATCACTCTAGCCCCGGAAAGAGTAGTCTTTTTGACCATCGGTGTAGGCAAGGGGGGAGGTAGGATCATGGTGGTGGTGTTGGACCCCCAACCCCAGACCGTGAGGAGACTTAGCTCACAGTGGATCTGACCTTAGTGTCAGGGTGAAAACACAACCTCAGGAGTCAATCCTGCTGACCTAGGGCTTGCCTGAGACACCAGACGGATAAATAATAACAGGGGTGTCATGGAAACATCAGACCTCGTGCCGTGAAAGATGCCATGGAAGGGACAAGGCAAGCCACGGAACGGGAGAGAAACTCTGGGAATCGTGTGTCTGATATGGAGCTGGCGTCCGGAATACTTAGTATGTATTAGTTTGTCTTAGGGACTGCATTTGACTGTGGTTGGAGCTTCCGCCTGGCTCTGGGCTCGGGGGGTCACTCCTGGCAGTGCTCAGGGGACCAAATCTGGTGCTGGGGATTAACCCCAAGTGTGCAAGGCAAGTGCCCTAACCCCTGCTACTGTGTCACCAGTTCCGGGTCCAGAGTCTGGAGAAAATGCTCCGAAGTCAATAATAAAATTCAATCCACTGTTGGGGCTGGAGCAATAGCACAGCGAGGAGGACGTTTGCCTTGCACGCGGCCGACCCGGGTTGATTCCCAGCATCCCATATGGTCCCTCAAGCACCGCCAGGAGTGATTCCTGAGTGCAGAGCCAGAAGTAACCACTGAGCATCGCTGGGTGTGACCCAATAAGAAAAAAAAAATCCAATCCACTGCAAAATGGACTGAGTGGGGCTGGAGAAAGTCCATCAGGGAGGGTGCTTGCCTCACACATCACCAACCAGGATTCAGTCCCCGGAATCCCATGTGATCCCCCGTGCACCGCCAGAAGTGATTCCAGAGTGCAGAGTCAGAAGGAACCCCTGAGTGTTGCCGGGTGTGGCCCCCAAACCAAAATAAATAAATAAGTGAAAATGGACAATGCATGTTTTTTCTTTCTTTCTTTGCTTTTTGGGTCACACCTGGCAATACACAGGGGTTACTCCTGGCTCTGCGCTCAGGAATTACTCCTGGCGGTGCTCAGGGGACCATTATGGGATGCTGGGAATTGAACTTGGGTTGGCCGCGTGCAAGGCAAACGCCGTACCCGCTGTGCTATCGCTCCAGCCCCTGGATGTTTTTTCCTTTTCGTTTGGGGCCACACCCAGTGGTAGTCAGGGCTTATTACTGGCTCTAAACTCAAGGAACACTTCTGGCGGGGCTTGGAGGACCATATGGGGTGCTGAGATTATTCCTGGGTCAGCCATGTGCAAGGCAATTGCTTTACTCCTGTACTCTCTCCCCAGCCCCCCAAACGGACAAAGGAGCGTTGGACAAACAGCACAGTGGGCAGGATGCTGGCCTTGCATGCTGGTGATCTGGGTTCAATCACCATAACCCATAGGGTCCCCTGAACCCCACACAGATTGAACCCTGAGCACAAAATCACACAAATCACAAATCATCCTGTTAATCGTCGATTGCCTCGAGCAGGCCCCAGTAACGTCTCCTTCATCCTAACCCTGAGATTATATTCAAGGCTCTTTAGGAGAATGAGACCCATCATTGTTACTGGTATTTGGCATATTGGGTACGCCGCGGGGAGTTTGCCAGACTCTGTCGTGTGGGCAGGCTACATTCGGTAGTCTGCCAGTTTGTCCAAAGTAGGAATGAGATAATAAGATGTCATAATAGGATGAGCACAATGCATAATAACCCTGAGCACAGAGGCTGGAATAAGTCCTGAGCACTGTGGAGTGTAAACCAAAAAAAAAAAAAAGAGGGGGATTTGAATAGACATTGCTCCCTTTAAGAGACATAAATGTTGGGGGCATTTTATTCTGAGGCCCCCACACCACAACCTGGGGTCCCCCACATCCCAGCCTGGGGCACGTGATTCCCAACTCAGGATGAATCACTTCTGTCCTCTCTTTTTTTTTTTTTTGCTTTTTTGGGTCACACCCAGCGATGCTCAGAGGTTATTCCTGGCTCTGCACTCAGGAATTCCTCCTGGCAGTGCTTGGGGGACCATATGGGATGCCGGGGATCGAACCCAGGTCGGCTGTGTGCAAGGCAAACGCCCTACCTGCTGTGCTATCGCTCCAGCCCTCTGTCCTCTCTTTGATGGGGTCTCTCTTTGCTCTCTGCTCTCTCCTATTTCCCAAATGAAACAATTTTACTTTTTGGAAAACAGGACTGAAGAGAAGGTACAGGAAGAAGGGTCTTGGGTTCACCTTGCATACGGCCAAATTGGGTTAGATCACCGGCATCTCATAGGGTCCCCTGAGCACCACCAGGAGTGATTCCTGAGTGCAGAGCCAGGAGTGACCCCTGAGCACTGCTGGGTGTGCGCCCTCTCCAGCAAAAGAACACACACATTCAAATTGCAAAATTACTCCTGGCAAGGTGCTCCGAGCTGCTCGCCCCTGGGCTGAGCCAAAGCCAGACCTGGTGCATCCACCTCATCCTGGTCAGGACCACTGAGGCAAGAGACAAGGGACAAGGGAGAACCTGGGCGAGGATGGGAGCAAGGTGAGGGCCTCACCGTGGCAGAGACGGGGCGGGGGACCCTTCCTGGGGCCCGTTAGGGAAGACAAAGCCCCAAGTGTCTGCTTTGTTTGTGTGAGTTATTTTGTTTTGTTTTGGGTCACACCCGATGATGCACAGGGCTTCCTCCTGGCTCCGCACTCAGGAATCACTCCTGGCGGTGCTGGGGGGACCATATGGGATGCTGGGAATCGAACCTTGGCTGGCCGCATGCAAGGCAAACGCCCTCCCCACTGTACTATTGCTCCAGCCCCTGTTTGTCTGAGTTTGCTCAAGTGAAATGTCTGAAATGGGCAATCGGTGGTCAAGGAGGCCAGTGGCGGGGGCAGGGGGGGAGGGGATGAGAGGCCTGGAAGCGGGGTGGAAGGGGGCTGCCAAGGGCGCGGGATTTCTTTTCTTTTCGGGGACAAGCAGCTCCTGGAGGTGGGTGGAGGCGGCAGGACGCTGGACTCTCCCGCAGCCGCTGACCTGCATGCCCGGGAAAGTCGGTTTTTATGGCCTGAGACTTACATCCCCGTAAAACGGCTGAAGAGGGAAGGGGCTTCAATTCTGAGTCAAGGAAACCGAGGGACAGAACAGTGGGGCGGGGAGAGAGGAGGCTCTGCAGGGAGGAGGCACACATGGCCGGTGTGCCTTTTGAGGGGCAGTAACGGGGCTCCCTCACCAGGTCAGACATGACAGTAGAAGCGCAGGGAGCGTCATGCACGCGGCCATTCTCCGACACCCAGCTGCACCCCCCAGCCCACAGAGATATTTGGGGGGGTGATGATTTGGGGCCATTCCAAGTAGCTATTCCTAGCTCCGTACTTTTAAGTGTGATTCCCAGGGGTGCTAGGGGGACCCTGTGTAGTGCCGGGGAGTTGAACCAGGGTCCCCTGCCTGCAAGAAAACATTCTAAGCCCTATACTATTATCTTCTCTCTGGTCTTAAAAAAAAATTATTTATTTATTTATTTTTTTGCTTCTTGGGTCACACCTGGCAATTCACAGGAGTTACTCCTGGCTCTGCACTCAGGAATTACCCCTGGCGGTGCTCAGGGGACCACATGGGATGCTGGGAATCAAACCCAGGTCGGCCGCATGCAAGGCAAATGCCCTACCTGCTGTGCTATCACTCCAGTCCCCAAAATAATTATTTTGGTAGGAGGCCGCACCCTGTGGTCAGGGCTTGCTTGGTCCCGGCTTGGCGCTCAGGAACTGCTCCAGGCGGGCTTGGGAGACCCATGCGCCATGCTAGGGATCAAAACTGGGTAGGCTGCATGGAAGGTAAGCACCCCACCCGCCGTACTATCTCTTCAGCCCTGAAAATAGTTTTTTTTTGGAAAGGTATGAAGTCTTCGGGTCGGGGTGGCGCACGTATCTTGCTCAGGTGCAGTCCTGGGTTCAATCCTGCAAAACAAAAGAACACAAGACTTAACGACTGAACAGCACAGAGATTTACTGGATCCTAGTTGTTATTAATATTCTTATCATTCTTATTATTGCTTTTGCCTTGCTGAGGGCTGAACCCAGGACCTCACGCTTTGCACAGCAAATGCTCCAATGCTGAGCCACATCCTCAGCCCATTAGCACAAATCCCTGGGGAGTAGTTGGAGGAGGGTATCAGGAAACCCTGAAGGTCTCCCTGGAAGAGAAGGCGTTTTAGCAGTGTTCATTTTGCTGGGGGCCGGGTGGGGGGGGAGATTGTCCATCTGGGAAGGGGTTCACAGGGCCCCAGGAACACGCCGGGGCCCTGGCAGCCGGGATGGCCTAGCGGGAAGCCCTTGCAGGCTCTCTTCCGTGCTGCCGAGTGGAGACAGTATCGTGTGGGGTGAAGGGCCATGAGCCCTCCTGGGGTTCACGTGTTCAGTGGAAGAACTGAAGGGAGGGTAGGTTGCAAATCCCTTTGACAAAACTCGGCATCACTCCCGTCTCGGCCCAGGCTGCTGGTGTGGGGGATGCCTCGAGCTCCCGGCCCGGCTTTTGTGTGTTTGAAAATGTTCTTTCTCGGTCGTTGAACCCAAGTCCCATCCTGCCCGTGAGGCCCCGCGTGACTGTTCCACTTGTTGGTGTCACCTCTGGGGCAGGGCTGGCTTTGCCCCATCGCAGAGCCAGGGCTGAATCCTGCTGAGATGCCCAGGTCTGTGGCCACACGCCCGGGACTGGGGACCAGCCACCTCGCACCTGCTTAACTCTCAGGGATGCGCTGAGTGTCCACAGTGTCAGGCAGCTCTGGGTGTGGGTGTGGGGGTGACCTCTGCCTGGCCTGGGGGAGTCTGTTTTCCTTCTAGTGGGCACTGTGGACACTGGAGTGTCCTTCAGAGCCCCGCAGCCGGCCCAGTTCTCCCCTGACCTCTTGCTCCCCGGGCCCAGGAGCCGAGCAGGGCAGCTGGGCAGCTGGACAAAGGGCCCTTTGGAACCCGGGCTGGGGCCTGGTCCCGGGCTGTGGGCTGCAGCCCATGTGTCCCGGCCAGCAGCCAGAAATAGGTAGCTTTGGGCCCCGGCCCTGGGATCCACCTGGGAACATGCTTGTTTGTGGAGGCGAGGGAGGGGCTGCGTGGACAGCTACTGACCTGGGGGCCTGGGGAAGCTGGAGCATGCGTTCCTGAGAGCCCCCTCTGCCCACCCCCATCCCCCAGCTCAACGCCTGGTTGCTCCAGCTCACTGCATACCGCGCTTCCTCCAGGTCATCTTCCTTCCCGAGACTCGCTTGGCTCATCTGTAAAATGGGTGCATTGGGTCCACTTGATGGAGTAGGAAGGGTGCCAGAAGGACCGTGCCCGGCTCCTGGGACAGTCTGGATTCTCCAAGCTTCCGCCTGACCGCCTTTCCGCACCCCTCCCCTCCCCCCGACTCCAGCCCTGGCCTCCCCAGAACCTCTCCGCTCCCTGCAGCCCCCCCCTCCCCCCCCCCCCCCCCCCGTGGGCTCCCCGGGACCTGGAGGATGGTGGAAGCAGGTCTCGATTTGCAGCAGCCCTGTTTGGAGAAATCAGAACTGGGGAGTGGGCCGAGGCTGGCAGCCCTTCCCCTCGCCAGCCCAGGCCCTGCCCCCCTGCCTGGGGTCTGGCAAGTCAGCTGCTCACGACTGTTCCCGCCACCCCCCCCCCCCCCCCCCCTTTGCAGGAAGAAGGTGGTAGGGCCTGCCCGCAAGCCAAGACTCACGGTGCCCTACAGAACCAGGTCCAGGTTCAAATCCACGGGCAGGAGTCCCGGTAAGGTGGGAAGGGAGCGTCTCTTGTGCTTCGGGCGGCTGGGGGACCGGGGCTCCCCCGCCTGCCCCCTGCATGTCCTTGAAGCTATTTTTATGTGTTGCTGGAAACCAGAGTAACAGTCAGAGCCAGTAGCCCTGGAGGTTTCCTGGGCTCGGGGGTCTTGCCCAGGGAGGCGGAGCTCATGTCCAGCAGAGGCGGCTGGAGCCGGGCCAGAGGCTTGATCCCATGGCAGGGGGGAGCTTGGGATTCTAAGTGCACCCACCCCCCCTCAGTGGTCACCCCTAGCTGCTGAGGCACAGAAAACAAAGACTGAGGCTGCAGAGACAGAGCAAAGTCCTGAGCATTCTGGAGGCCTGAATGAGTCTGGGATTCCGGAATGTTCCTGAATGTTCCCGAGGTCCAACCAGTCATTCCTTCCTGGGATCGTTGCACCATCGCCCTCCCGGCTCCTCACACATTTCACCAGAATCCTTGCGGGCGTTGAGCTTGCTCACAGCACCCCAGCCCTGAGGGCTCTGCGCCCTACCCCCATGCACCCCCCCCCCCCCACATTGCCCCTCCAGCCAGGGAGAGTCTCAGGAGCCGTCCCCTCCAAAAGCCCATATCCGGCTGCCTGCTCGGCCCTGGCTTCCTGAGCCATGCTCAGCTGATGTTCCCAGCTGGAAGGAAGAGCGGGGGTGTCTGTGGTGTGTGTGTGTGTGTGTGTGTGTGTGTGTGTGTGTGTGTGTGTAGGAGAAAGAGGGGACCAGGAGTGACTCCAGGCGCTGAGTCGCTGGGAGAACGAAGCCTGGAGTGGGTGGGCGTGGGGGTTGCCTGAGAGGGCCGTCGGGAGCAGATCGTGATCCGGGAGGCTGGGCGGGGAGGAGAAGGTGCTGGAAGGCTGGGCGGGAGGCGGGCTCTCCCTGAGTCTCTGCAGGGCCGGAAATAGTGAACCCCCCCAAGTCACACGGGGCTGGGTCCAAGCACTGCTTTTTCTGTTGTTTTTCTTTGGAGGGCCACACCCAGCAGCGCTCAGGAAGTGTGCCCAGCTGGGGGAACAGGGGATGCTGGGGGCTGAACCCCAGTCTCCAACATGCACGTGTCAGCCTTTGGAACCCCCTCCCCAGCCCCGCTGGCACTTCTTTTGTTTTATGAGGGGGGCGGGGGCACACCCGGAGATGCTCAGGGGTTACTCCTCGCTCTGCACTCTGGAATTACCCCTGGGAGGGTGCTTGGGGACCATAAGGGATGCTGGGGATCAAATCTGCATTGGCCCCGTTCAAGTTAAGTGCCTGCCTCCTTGTTACACTATAGTCTCACTTCTTTGACTTTTTTTTCTTTGGGGGCCACAGCTGGCTGTGCTCAGGACTCACGTCTGGTGGAACTCCAGTGGGGGACGGGCGGGGGGGGGGGGGACTGAGCCCGGGTTGGCCACAAGCAAGGCAAGCTCCCTCCCCCCCATCTCTCCAGCCCCACCCCACCCCCGTTTCTTTTAGTCAGACTCTGTGGGTGATTAAATCATCCCAGCCCAGAGCTTATTAGGGGTACATTTCTGAGGTCGGCCCAACTTCTCAGCTTCAGTCGTGTGTGTGTGTGTGTGTGTGTGTGTGTGTGTGTGTGTGATTTTGTTTCGGGGCCACATCCAGCACTGCTCAAGGCGAACTCCTGGTTCAGTGTTCAGCTATCACTTCTGGTCAGCTCAGAGGACCATATGTGGTACTGGGGATCAAACCTGGGACGTCCGTATGCGAGACAAGCGCCCCCCACCCCCCACCCCCGCACCATCACTCTGGTCCTTCCTGGCTCCATCTTAGACCAGGGCGTGACAGTAGTCAGTGATTTGTTCCCGTCTGGCCAAGCTTAGGACCTGCACAGAGATGGCCACAGAGCTGGGGAAATGATACGAGAGTCTCTTTATCTTCTGAGTTAACGATTTGTCACCATGATGCATTCCATAAAATCATCCTGGGGAATGGGGAAGGGCACATGACTCAGTGGTGGTAACTGGTCTGGTCTGTGTATTTGTGAGGTCCTGGGTTCGATCCCAGTTCCAGCAGGGAAAAGTATCACCATTTTCAAAAAGACGCAACTTCTCTATAGAGTTACAGATCGCTCCCAGTTCAAAATCAGAGCAGAATAATCCAGTTTTGGGGCTGGAGCACAGTGGGTAGGACATTTGCCTTGCACGCGGCTGACCCAGGTTCGATTCCCAGCATCCCATATGGTCCCCTGAGCACCGCCGGGAGTGGTTCCTGAGCACAGAGCCAGGAGTAACCCCTGTGCATTGCCGGGTGTGACCCAAAAAGCACATAATAATAATCCAGTTTCTGGAATGAGAGGACATTGTCCTCAAATTCTCTTCATGTTGGTGATGAAAGGATGCATTTTTTTTTTTTTTTGCTTTATGTTTGTTTGATTTGGGGGCCACACCCGGTGGTCCTTCAATTTGTGTTTAGGGAAATGTAGGCAGTGCTGGGGATCAAACCAGGTTGGCTGTGAGCAAGGCACATTGTTCTAGCTCTCTGGGGAAATACACATTTTGGAGCGTGCATCTACTTCCCAAATCCCAGCACAATGCTGACCCTCAGTCCAAGGCCAGTCTGAGAGTGAATCCTCATTTCCAGCCCAACACCCACCTTAAGCCCACCCCAACACAAGATCCTTTCTCATAAGCCACCCCCCAATCCAACCTTAAAATCAAATTTGTCTTAACCCCAAACTCAACATCTAATCCCAACTCAGCCAGACCCCTGTCTCAACCCCCCTTTCCAGAGAAAATGGATTTTGTTTTTTTCTTCGTGTTGACTGAGGGATAGTGACTCTGGTCTGATTCTGAACCTTCAAGCTCCTTCAGACTGGGAAGGGAAGTCAGGCAAGAACAGCTGGAACCGTGGGCAAATCCAGGGATTCTGTGTGTGTGTGTGGGGGGGGTGGCATGTGTTTGAATGTGAACACTGCTGAGTTCTGCAGTAAGTCGAAAATCAAGATGTTGGGCTGGGAGATCTCTCCGGATCCGGTACCCAGTCAATTCCACGGGGCAACTCTGATGGAGGAGGTGTGACCTCTCCGCTCCCTCCAGACAAAACCCCGATGGTCACAAGCTTCTAGAAAAAAAAAAACCCAGGCACACATCACCCAAAAAGAGAGAGAGAACAAAAGGGAATGCCCTGCCACAGAGGCAGGGTGGGTTGGGGGGGATGGGGGGTGGGAGGGATACTGGGATCAGTGGTGTGGTGGAGAATGGGCACTGGTGGAGGGATGGGTACTCAATCATTGTATAACTGAAACCCAAGCACAAAAATTTGGAAGTCTGCAACTGTACCTCATGGTGTTTCACCAAAAAAAAAACTAAAAAAAAAAAGGAGAGTAACCCTGAAAAAAAATGAAAAAAGAAAAGAAAAACCTAGGTACGCGGGTTCAGGGACTAAGACTCCAGGCCACATGGTAGCAGCGGAGACAGGTTGTCCCTGCCTGTCTCCCCGCCCGCTTGGGGTCCTGGTTGTTGTCACACCCACGAACTACCTCCGGGCACCATCTCAGCAGATCAACGGCCTTGATCCAAGAGACTCCCAGATGAATCTCAGAATGGATTCGCTCCCTACAGAGATATCTCTGGACCACAAGCACTTATAATTTTAGAATTCAAAACTTAAGATGCTGGGGCTGGAGAAACAGTACATCGGGGAGGGCGCTGGCCTTGCACACGGCCGACCCGGATTCCATCCCCAACATCCCACATGGTCCTTGGAGCTTCGCCAAGGAGCGATCCCTGAGCCCAGAGCCAGGAGTCAGCCCAGAGCACAGCTGGATGTGCCCCCAAACAAAAACAAATCGAGATGCTTTCCTGCACGCCTGCTGACTGCCCTCACTGCCCGGTCCAAGGGACCACCCTAGCTCGGACCCCAGGCATGCCCAACACGTGAAGCAGTCGTTTACAGGCCCCCTCATCAGGCTGAACTCTTCCTGCTCAGCCCCCAGACCCCGGCGGCTCTCCTTCTGGGAGGAATCCTGCTAGCCTGCACGCCACACTCAATTTCTTCCTCTTGCTCCGGGAGTCCACTCCTTCGAAGACATTTTTTTTCACTGAGCTGTTTTTTGTGCTCACGTGTTTATTTGGTTTTGGCTTCAGGATGGAGCCCCAGGCATACACTGCAGCCCCTCGAAGGCCTGGCGCCAGCCCTGTGTGTTCATGTCATCCTGTCTGCAGAAGGCAGAAACTCTGTCTGCCCCCCCCAAGCCCCAAGCCCACCCAGCATAGCGCTTGGCCCAGGGAGTTTGGCTGAACCAAGAGGAGAAGGAAGGAATGTCTTTTGTCCTTCTGCATACAGATGAAGGGGGGTGGGGGGAGAGGAGGGGGAGGGTGCAGGAGATCTAGGTTCAAACCCGGGCTTTGAAGTACCACTAGGATTGATTCACCCCTTACCCCAGCCCTCCCCCACCCCACCCCCCTACCAGGACAGAGGCCGACAATAGTCCCAGAGCACCACAGGGTGTGGTCCCCAGAACAAAAACATAAAAGTCCTGAAAATAAAGGTGAGAGTGAGATTCTAGTGAACGGGGTGCATGTGTGTGTGTGTGTGTGTGTGTGTGTGTGCCCCATGCTGGGGGTAGGCCTTGAGCTGGCCCCTGACCCTCCCTGTCTCCTCTGCGCTCTCTCTTTCTGCTTCCTCAGCTCCTCCAGGCTTACTCATTTACTTGGAAACCTAGGGTGTTTTTTTTTTCCTCCTTTTAAAAAATCCATTTCCTCATTTCAAATTCTCCACCACACCGAGTAGGAGGTGGGTAGGTATCACCCTCACTGTTTTACGAGATGCTTTTGCCCAGAGAGGGCATGTGTGGGTCAACCGGTTGGTTGGCAGCTGTGCCCAAACCCTGCTTCCTTGGTCCCAGGAGGTGGGGGGGGTGCCTTGGGTTCTCTCCAGCGCCCCCCTCCACCCGGAGAGGCTCAGCTCCCCCCAGCCCGCGCACAGACCCCAGGCACATCTTCCCATTTGGTTGACGCAAACATTGAAGCCCAAGCTGGAACCGGTCTGGGAGCAAACTGAAATGGGTCAGCGCCTTGGGGCGCACAGCTTAGAAGGGGTGTCCTGCACGGCCCAAGAAGGGGCCATCCTTGCTGCAGGACCAGCCAGAGGACCTGTGTCATTGAGCCTCGCCAGGGCTAATCTCCCGGGGGGCTTTGCAACGCTTTGATTTTCAGACGCTCAGCAGCTCCGTCCTGCCCAGGCGCGCAGCCAGCAAGGGCTGCTGGGCGGATCGGAACTCGGAGGAGCCGCGGAACGCGCTGTAGGACGCTTCCAGAACCAGGCAGGGCTGTCGCTGGGGCTCCGCGACCAAGGGCACGCGGGACCCCGGGGTTCGATCCCCGGCTCCGACAAGAAAAACAACAACAACGACCGTTCTAGTTGGAGGTCTCCGAGACCCCGCCTCCCGCGCCCCGCCCGCCGGCCCGCCCCCGCGGCAGCGCGGCCTCCTATTGGCCGCCGTTTCCATGGAGACGGGGCCGGCGGGGCTGCCGGTTTCCTGACACGTGTCCCCTGGAGCCGCCGGAATTTGACAGGAGACCACGTGCGCCGCAGCGCGGGAGCGAGACAAAGGGCCGGGGGAGGCGGGGATCGAAGCTCGGCGAGAGGCAGGGGCGGCCCGGGGAGGCGGGAGCCGCGCCCCCGGGATGCGGGAGCCCCCGCTCCGCCGCCTCTCTGCAGTTTTAGGGCGGGGGGGGACTGTTGTGGAAGAGGGGGAGGTGGGAGAAGCCCGCCTGGGTCCCCGAGCACGTGCACGTGTGTGGGGGGGTCCCTGAGTCCTCGTCGGGCCGCGGGCTTCTAGTCCCACCTTGACCTCAGAGCCCACGGGTCCAAGGTCTGCTCTCCCGGCGCGCTCAGAGAGGGGACGCGAAACAAGCGCCCGAGCACGGGACCCCCGAGAATCCCCGCGCCCCTAACTGCGTGGCTGGCCCCGCCGCCCCCCTCCCCGGGCACCCGGGCACCCGGGCTCTGCGCCAGGTTGCTCAGATGCGAGGACCGGACAGACCCCTCCCGCCCCCGCTGTGCCCCTCCCGTCCCGGGGTCGGTGGGTCCCTGCGTCCCCGGGCCGGTGGGGGTCCCTGTGTCCCCGGGTTGGTAAGTCCCTGCGTCCCTGGGCCGGTGGGTCCCTGTGTCCTCGGGTCAGTGGGTCCCCGCGTCCCCGGGTCGGTGGGTCCCTGCGTCCCCCAGCCGGTGGGTCCCTGCCTCCCCGGGTCGACGGCCTCCCCGGCCCCAGCCCTGCTCCCCACCCCCTCCCCTCTCCGCAGCAGCTGGCGCTGCCTCCCGGCGGTGCCGTAACCATTCACTGTCACCTCGGGGCCCGCGGCGGCTCCGAGGTCCCCGCACACCGCGCGCCGCTAAATCGGGCGGAAGGCGTCGGCGCCGCGTGCCTGCTGCAGGCTGTTCCGGGAGGAGCCGCTGGTGCCTTTTTGCAACGCGGCGGCTGCCCACATGGCTTGGCTGGTGGCCCCCGCCTCTCCCCAGCCAGCTGAGTCTTTTCTCCATCACGCCCATCCTGCCTCCCTCCCTCTTCCACATTCAGAAAGCCTCAGGATTTCTGGGGTCCTCCCCGATAATCCAGAATAATCCCCCCCTTTCAGAGCCGGTGGATTAGCTGAGGATCCCTCCCGCTCCACCCCCTGCCCCCCAGTCTTCTTCGGGGGCGTTTCCGTTGGCTGGGGCGCTCCTGACCCTCTCCCCACCAAGACCCCTGAAGTCCCCCCCTTCCCCACCTTCCTCCCACTGCTCCCCACTGTAGCCCACTGACCCCCATCCTCCACCTCCCTCTGTCCATTCTCCAGGGTGAGCACTTGGGCATGTGGACGTGGCCACCTCCAAGCCCATCATTGGAGAGTCCAGACTAGCGTGAGTACCCAGTCGCCCCCCTCCCCCAGCCAGCCTTGCCGGGAGCCCGGAGTCCCCCAGAAACGGAAGTGGTGGTGTCCACATGCCTGGTTCTGCTGACTCCTGTAACGCCAGGCAGGCCCTTCAGTGGGGCTCGAGCCCCTCTGTACTGACCTCCCACTATTGTTCACCTGCCTCCCTGCAGGAAGCTTTCCTGATCTCTGGGTGGGCTGAGGGACCCTCAGGACTCTCCCGGAGCACCTAAGTGTCCCCGGGACTTCTCTTCCCTCACGCCACTTGTGCTGCAGGCCTGGGCCTGGCTCGGTGTCTGGCTCGTTCTCCGAGGGCAGGAGCGGGTGACTCAGCCCCGTGGGTGCCATTCTGGAGATGCACCGAGGGTTCCCCCTCCCCAGCCCGGCCAGCCTCGCTCTGCTGCAGCCTCTGGGAAAACCAGCAGCAGTTACAGCAACAAAACCCCAGCAGCATCACACGGTCACCACAGCACCGCCAGAGCAACCGCAACAACCACCGCCACCGGCAGGCACAACCGCCACTTACAATCAGGGTCACAACCATAACCACCACTATAACCCCCTCCCCCGGCTGCGGCATCATTACAACCGGAACTTGCCATAATCACCACCAGTCACAATAGCCAGAAACACACACTATGATAACAACAACGCAACTCAGCTACCGTCGTCACCGCCATTGCCACCACCACCCCTAACTACCAATCACTAGCACCGCAGTCACAATCGAAACCACCACCACCACGCAACAGCCCAAACCACCTCATCGCTGTGATGGCCACAGCCATAATCGCCGCTACCAGAGTCAACACAATAACCACCACCACCAGGACAACACGACAGCCACGGTGGCTGCAGTCACAGTCCTAACCACACCTGTTCAGAGTGGAGCTATGTGTGGGTGTGCGGGGGTGGGGGGATGTTGGCCGGAGACTGTCCGGGCCCCTCCCGAGCAGCTTCCTGAACGCTTCCGGCTCCGCTTCTCCCATTTCCTGTGTCATGTCTCTGCTCCAGGCCGCCCAGCCAGGGTGAGCAGCAGGAGACAAGTTTTCTGAACCAAAGGAAGTAGCTGGGAGGTGCGGGAGGGGTTCAGTGTGTGTGTGGGGGGGGGGGGTCTGGCAATGTCAGTGTACCCAGGGCAAGGCATGCCCACCCCCATGTGAGCTTTGTGGGTTTTTTTTGTTTTTTTTGTTTTTCTTTTTTGCATCACACCTGGTGATGCACAGGGGTTACTCCTGGCTCTGCACTTAGGAATTACCCCTGGCGGTGCTCAGGGGACCCTATGGGATGCTGGGAATCGAACCCGGGTCGACCACGTGGCAAGGCAATCGCTCTCCCTGCTGTGCTATCGCTCCAGCCCCAGGTGCCAACGTTTTTTGCCACCGCCCAGGACATATTTCCTGCTTCCCGGCTCTTCCTAGGGGCACTGCCACACATCCGCCTTTTTCCCCTAGAAAATCTAGATATATCTGGGGCACGCCTGGCAGACGGGAGGTAGGGCCCCATGCTGGGCCTCGCCTCCAGTTCTGAGGGGCCGTGTGGGGAGGGGAGGGGCTGATGCTGAAATGAGCCCCCTCTGGGCCCTTGAGGCTGGGACCGGACACGGCTGGACACAGGCTGGGAAGGATGTGACCGCGGGGCCCTGCCCACTCTCTGGGGGCACCCTGCTGTGCCTCCTGGGGTGGCCGAGAGGTCTCCGGATAGGGGCAGGATGTCCTGACACTGACTGTCCCAGGGCCCGGGGCCTCGGGATTCAGGCCCTGCGTTCTGGGCCCTCACCTGTTCTCCTCCCGGCCTGGCTCGGTGCTTCTTGCCTTGGGCTGACGGTTGCCCCCATTCACTGTTCTCCTGCGCCCTCTGATCCACTCAGGAGCCATAAGCCCCCCACAGCAGAAGAGGAAGAGGAAGAGGAAGGCGAGAGAGTTCCCGGATGTTGGTATGAATCACTCATTGCCTGCCACCTGGGACAGATAAGGCTGCCAGAACCATCCAGAACCCTCTCCTCATCCACTGTGAATTCAGCACTGGGCCTGCCGCTTGGCTTGGATTCTTGCCCGGGTGGTTCCGGGTGCAGATCCAGCAGCTCCCCATCGGGGCCAGGACCCAAGGCAAAGACCTCCCCACCCCTGGGTCCTCCACGTCCCTGTGGGGCTGGGCCCAGGGAGCGCCCGGTCATGCCATGCTCCAAGGGGTGATTTGGTGCTTTATCGGGCCATCTGGATTTAGGAGACTGAAAAAAACAAATAAAAGGCAAAGGGAGGTGGGGGGAGCAATTCAAGTGGTGACACACGTGTGTGAAGACCCACACAATCCCTGGCACTTCGGGCCGCCCCATAAACACGGCTGCATGTCACCCAGTGAGCCCCAGAGCTGTCAGGCCTGTGACAGCTCACCTGGCCCAGGCACCTGGACCTCAGGCCTCTCAGTCTTTCCAAGTGTCTTTGGGGGTGGCCCCAGGTCTCTGAGCGCCACAGGGTGTGGCCCCTAAAACATTTTTTAAAGTTGTCTTTTTTGGGGCCACACCTGGCGGTACTCGAGGCTGACTCCTGGCTCTGTGCTCAGGGATCGCTCCTGGCGGTGCTTGGGGCTGACTCCTGGCTCTGTGCTCAGAGATCACTCCTGGAGGTGCTTGGGGCTGACTCCTGGCTCTGTGCTCAGAGATCACTCCTGGAGGTGCTCGGGGCTGACTCCTGGCTGTGTGCTCAGGGGTCACTCTTGGTGGTGCTCAGGGAACCCTATTGGGTTCCACATGCAAGGCAGGTGCCCTCCCTGCTGTGCTCTCTCTCCAGCGCCTTTTTTTGCTGTTTTGATTCTAGGCCACACCTGGTGATGCTCAGGGCTGACTCCTGGCTCTGTGCTCAGGAATCACGGCTGGAGGGGCTCAAGGTATTGCATGGGATGCTGAGGGTCAAACCCAGGTCAACCACGTGCAAGGCAAGTGCCCTGCCTACTGTCCTGCTTCTCTGGCCCTAACTTTTTTTTTTTTATGAAGGGATGGGGGCTTCAAGCCACAGTTCCTAGAGGGCAAACATGCAGGAACTGACTATTATTGGTAATAAATCTTGGATTCAAAAGCTTTGAGGCCGGAGCCATAGTACAGCGGGTAGGGCATTTGCCTTGCATGCGGCCGACCCGGGTTCAATCCCCGGCATCCCATATGGTCCCCCAAGTGTCGCAAGGATAACTCCTGAGTGCAGAGCCAGGAGTAACCCCTGAGCATCGCTGGGTGTGACCCAAAAAAAACAAACAAACAAAAGCTTTAAAGGGGCTCTGAGATGCAGTCCCCTAGGCTCTGCATGCAGAAGTCATGGGTTTGGTGCAGAGACTGACCCCGGCACTCTTGGGGGTGGACCTCCCCCCCGCCCCAAGCCAAAGCAGGTGAAAAGAAAACAGAAAACACCTTCCCAAGACGGCTGCCGGTGCCAGGAGCAGAAGAGAAGAGTGAGCACTTGAGAAGAATCACTCATATAGCAATACATGAAAACACTGTCCTTCTTGAGGCCGGGAAGAGAGTACAGTGGGTAGGGCACTTGCCTTGCATGTGGCTCTCTTCCATCCCCGGCACCCCATAGGGTCCCCCAAACCCCACCAGGAGGAATCCCTGAGTGCAGAGCCAGGACTCAGCCCTGAGCACTGCAGGGTGTGGCTCAAAAGTCTAAAAAATTAAAAAATAACAATAAAACCTGCTGGCGTGCTATAGGGGAACAGACACTGAATTCCAGGCACTGTGCCCTTGGGGTCCCCAGCCGCCCCCTGCTGCTCCACTTTCCAGATGCGAACACTGAGGCTCAAGGCAGCCGGTCTAAGGTTGTATGGGCCAGGGCCTGAAGTGAAGGAGGCATGAGAATGGGCTTGGGGGGGGGACCAGGTCATCTTCATGGGGGTCAGTGGGGTTAGACAGCCTGGGCTAAGACTGGGGTGGGTGCTGTGTTCAGTCTGGCAAGGCGGAGACCCAGCAGGAGAATATGAATCCCCAGGGTGGGGGCGGGCTGAGGGGCCCACTGAACAGCCAGAGGGAGGGTCACTTCCGGGCTTGAGGTTCAGGGGGAGAAACCGAAGCTGGGCGGGGCCGGAGCAATAGTATTGGGGGTAGGGTGTCTGCCTTGCAGGCGGCCAACCTGGGTTCGATCCCCGGCATCCCATAGGGTCCCTTGAGCACCACCAGGAGTGATTCCTGAGTGCAGAGCCAGGAGTAAGCCCTGAGCATTGCCAGATGTGACCCAAAAAACAAACAAGAAAAGGTTCTAAGGCAGGAAGGGGAGCCCCTCACCCCAGCTGAAATTGACAAACCGTGGACCTTAGCAGATGACACTGATGAGTTTTCTTTCTTTTTTTTTTTTTTTATTATTTTTGATCCACACCCAGAAGTATCCGGGGATTCCTCCTAGCTCTGCACTCAGGAATTACTTCTGGTGGGGCTGGAGCGATAGCACAGCGGGTAGGGCGTTTGCCTTGCACACCACCAACCCGGGTTCGATTCCCAGCATCCCATATGGTCCCCTGAGTACCGCCAGGGGTAATTCCTGAGTGCAGAGCCAGGAGTTACCCCTGTGCATCTCCAGGTATGATCCAAAAAGCAAAATAAAATAAAATTGTCCCCAGGGCCAGGGAGAAGGGTTCAGAGGGTTTTGCATTCGCTTTGCAGGTGGGAGAGTTTGCTCCCTGACACTGCTGGTCTAAGTGTCTCTGGGTGTGACCCAAAAGCCAGAGAAGGAAAGCGTCAGCAGTGCAGGGGAGTTAGGCTGTGGGTGTACAGGTCTCTTCCTGACCTTCAGGGTCAGTGGACGCTGCCCCGAGAGAGGCCCCTCCGCGTGCGGGGACAGCAGGTGTGCACCCACGAGGATGTTGGGTGGTTCCAAGTGGTGGACACCACATCCACCCAGCGGCATGCACGCGGCCGTCCTGCCCTGCAGTGAGCCCCTGAGTGCTCCCTGGCCCCTGTGGGCCCGGAGCAGGAAGCCCATGGGGCACTCCGGCAGCGCCTGCCTGCCTGCCTGCCTGTCTCCTCCCCTCTTTCTCTGTTTTATTTATTTATTTTTGGCTTGGGGACCACGCCTGGCTCTGCACTCAGGGATTCCTCCTGGTGGGGCTGGAGCAATAGCACAGTGGGTAGGGCGTTTGCCTTGCACACCACCAACCCGGGTTCGATTCCCAGCATCCCATATGGTCCCCTGAGCACTGCCAGGGGTGAGTCCTGAGTGCAGAGCCAGGAGGAACCCCTGTGCGTCGCTGGGTGTGACCCAAAAAGCCAAAAAAAAGGAATTACTCCTGGTGTGCTTGGGGGACCCTCGGGGGTGCCAGGAATGGACCCTGGGTCAGCCCCATGCCGGCGAGTGCCCTCCCAGCTGTTCTTCTCTCCTGCACGCAGACAGAGGTTCTGGGCTTGCTCCCAGCACTGCAGGTCGGGCCAGGCGCTGGTCTAGAAACCAGGACGCGCGGCAAAGAGGCAGAGAAGTTCCTGCCAGCGCAGATTTCGGCTCTCAGCCGGCATCTGGCGGGGAGGAGGGAAGGGGAGTGGGGGAGGGGAAGGACAGGCTGGAGCCCACCGAGGAAGGGACTTCCCACGGAGCCCGGCCGCTGCGGGTGGGGAGCACAAATCTTGGAGGCTATCTAGGAGGGTTAGGGAGCAGAAAACAGTAAGTGCGAAGACCCCCACGTGGGAGTGAGGGGTGCACGGTGACCCTGTGACTGGATAGAGACCCTGGACCTTGGGAGTCTCTTCTCCCTCTGTCTCTGTCTCTCCCTCTCTCTGTCTCTCTCCATCTCTCCCTCTGTCTCTCTCTCTCTGTCTCTCTCTGTCTCCCTCTCCCTCTTTCTCTGTCTCTGTCAGTTTCTCTCTCTCCCTCTCTCTCTCTCTTTCCCTCTCTGTCTCTGTTTCTCTCTCTCCCTCCTCTCTCGCCCTCTTCCTCTCTCTCCTTCTCTCTCTCCCTCTCTCTCCCTCTCTCTCCCTCTCCCTCTCTCTCTCCTTCTCCCTCTCTCCCTCTCCCTCTCTCCCTCCTCCCTCTCTCCCTCCCTCTCCCTCTCTCTCCCTCTCTCTCTTCCTCTCTCTCTCCATCTCTCTCTCCCTCTCTCTCTCCTTCTCCCTCTCTCCCTCTCCCTCTCTCCCTCCTCCCTCTCTCCCTCCCTCTCCCTCTCCCTCTCTCTCCCTCTCTCTCTCCCTCTCTCTCCGTCTCTCTCTCCCTCTCTCTCTCCCTCCCTCTCCCTCTCTCTCCCTCTCTCTCTTCCTCTCTCTCTCCATCTCTCTCTCCCTCTCTCTCCCTCCTCCCTCTCTCCCTCTCCCTCTCTCTCCCCTTCTCCCTCTCTCCCTCTCCCTCTCTCCCTCCTCCCTCTCTCTCTCCCTCTCTCCCTCCCTCTCCCTCTCCCTCTCTCCCTCTCTCTCCCCTTCTCTCCTCTCTCTCTCTCTCTCTCTCTCTCTCTCTCTCTCTCTCTCTCTCTCCACTCAGGGATCACTCCTGGAGGGAACCATATATGGTGCTGGGGATCCAACCTGAGTCAGCCGCATACAGGCTAAGGAAGGACCGCCTTCCCTCTGTCCTGTCTCTCTACCCCCCCCCCCCAATCTGGTTCTCCGTGGGAGGCTGGGGGTGAGGGGCACCATGAGGGAACAGCACCTGATCTCCCCCAGCGGCCATGCAGGGGTACTGAGCACAGCAGGGCTGAGGTCAGGGAGATGCAGTGAACCCAGAAGTGGAGAGAGGCAAGGGACTGGCATGTGGAGCGGCTCCACGCGCCAACCCCCGCTGGCTGATCCTGGCGTGGGTGGTGAGGAGAGGGGGGCTTGAGCAGGACTCCAGAGCTGGGGGTGAGGAAGCGGGTTTGGGGGAGCACAGGGCTTCAGTTGCAGGCACGCAGAGTCAGCCCACGAGCCGCTGGCGGGATGAGTGGTGGGAGCGAGTGGGAGAGGTCGTGTGCAGTCGTGAACGTGGGGCCCTTGGTTATGGGGGGGGGTACTGGGAGGCACCAACTGAAGGAGAGAGCCCCTGGGAAGTGAGACAGAAGAAGTGTGTGTGGGGGGTCTGTTTCTGGGACTGCCCCTATCAAAGCTTCAAAGAACAGAATCAGACTCTGTCTCAGTTCCTGGCTGCCCCAAGTTTGCTCTGAGACCCCGGAGGCCCCTTCCCTGTGCTTCGACTCCTGGCTCTGCCTCTGACAGCAGGCTGAAGGGGCTCCTCCCGGCATGCTCACTACCAGGACCCTGTTCCCCAATAGCCACAGGCTGGTGGGAAGCGAGCGTGGAACTGCACACAACCTGAGGGAACAGTTCACTGTTTCCAAAACTTGCATCGGGTCTTTTGTAATATCATGAGAAACACTATTATCCTGTGATGGTCCGGGAGGTTAAAGAACAACACCAAGGACTGATAACATGGCCCAAAACTGAAAAGGGTGAGAGAGTAGTGAGAGGTGCACCTGCGGGAGACCCTCCAGACAAGGGGGCAATCTGGCCACAGCGGGTGTGGCGGGGGCGTGCCTTTAGGTCAGGAGCAGGAGGGCAGAGGTGCAGAAGAGCTGCGAGGAGGAGGCTTCTGTCCCTCTGCAACAGAAATCTGGGTCACTCTGAGAGCAGGGCAAGGGAGGCTCTGAGCCCTCACGCAGGGGCCGGCGAGTGGCCGCTGGCACAGAGCTGCGGGAGGTGGGGGGGTCACGCTCTCCCAGCGACTCCCGCCACCTCCTAGGGCGCAGCTCTGCCCTTCTGACGCCCCACAATCCGCCCAGCTCCCTGAGGGAGCCAGCGGGCTATCTGCTCTGTTATTAAATTACTTTTGCCCGGGCTGGAGCAATAGCACAGTGGGTAGGGCGTTTGCCTCGCATGCGCCAGCCAACCCGGGTTCGATTCCCAGCATCCCATATGGCCCCCTGAGCACCGCCAAGGGGTAATTCCTGAGCGCAGAGCCAGGAGTAACCCCTGTGCATCACCGGGTGTGACCCAAAAAGCAAAAATAAACGAATAAATTACTCTTGCTCTCTTAGTGAAAGTCGTGGATGTTTATTTCAGTAAATGTGGAAAATCTAAAGTAACATCAATATGTAAGAATCGTAAGTGCCTCTAATTTCATCACCCACATTTCTTTGCCTTTGAAATGTGGCGTGTTCTTTGTAGCTGTAGTTTTTCTTTTTTTTCCCTATGCCTGGCCACCGTGGCATTCAACTTCTTTCCATTCAGCGTCCCTGTCTGGCCCAGGCACCCGCTGGACTACATTTCCCAGCAGCCCCTGCGAGTGGAGTTCCACGTGATCATCGTCTGACCAATGAGGCGTGGGAGGAAGTGACGTCACCCAGCTCTGGGCTTGGATTGAACAACCTTTTATGGATCCTGATCCTCCACCTCTGTCTTCTCTTCTCACGGTCGGGGAAGGACTCAGTGAAGGACTCTGAGACCCAGGGGGCAGCTGAGTCACTAAGTTATCAGGCTCCCGGGCCTCAAATGACCCAGTAAAGATTCCACACGCCCCTGATGGCTCCATGGTGGCAAATGAACCCCGGTTGTGTTAAATCGTTGGATGCAGTTGTAACTTGTTTACACCGTGACACTGTGACATCACATAAATAACATCATCGAGCACTTTTAGGATTATTATTATTGTTAGCCTTCATTACACCCCCCACTCCTTTATTCCCCATTAATCAGCCTTATTGACAATCCTGCATAGTGGAGGTCATAGAGATTTATCTGCCCTCCCTTCGGACTGGAATGCTGGGTCCCAGCACTCTGCCGTAGTAAGTCACGCTCCTGTGGTCACCCCCAGGACAAACCTGATTGTCTCTCTGAGAGGCACTTGTGCACCCCAACACGGTGTCCAGCGTCAATGCCCATTGCCAGATCCTCCCTCACGCCCTTCCTCACTCATGCAGTGACTGAGGGTCTCCAGTCCTTGGCATGGGCACCCTTGGCAGCCCACCCCCTGGGGCACTGGCAACAGCTGGACATCCTCATGTGAACCCCTAGTCTCTGTGCCTCTTCTCCCTGCTCTGCTCAGCAGGAACTCCCCTCTGGGAGTGTCCTATCCCCTATGCTAGGACAGGGACGTCACGCTATGCCAGATGTTACTGTACACAGGACGTCACTCTACGCTGAGGTCAGGCTAAGCTGGACCTTACTCCAGACAGGATGTTACTTTCTGCCGGCAGGCACAGGCCATGTGTTTGAGTTTCCCAGTAGCTAAGGGGGGGAGGGGGGAGAGAGAGAGAGAGAGAGAGAGAGAGAGAGAGAGAGAGGGAGGGAGGGGAAGGGGGAGGGAGGAGGAGGGAGGGGAAAGAGAGACACAGAGAGAGGGAGAGAAGGAGGGAGACAGAGACAGACAGAGGGAGGGAAGGAGAGCACTTAATTAGCAAAGGGAAAGTCCAGCAGGAACCGTTTCCGGACCCTGCCTGCTGACATGTTCTGCCGCTTAGCCCTATTCACCTTGACCTTTCAAAGTCTAAACGGATGAAAACCCTGGTACCCCTATACCTGTCTACCTGGTCACACCCTGGGCAAACTTGTCCCACTTCCCTGTCTCTTCCTGGCTCTTGTTTTCTGTTTCTGGGACACCCCTCCCCCTTGCTCTTGCTGGTCAGTTCCCCACGCTCTGGGCTCAAGTGGGCACTAACGCTACTGGGGAAGATGCCCAGAGCCCAGCTTGACGCTCTCCGCCCCCACCCAGGTGGCTGCCCTTGCGCATGCGTGCAAGCACCCTGAGGCCTCAGGAGCCCAGCTACTCAGTTCCGCCCCAGCAGGCCCCCAAGGTTGGTGTTTGTAGGACTCAGCAAATATTGGATGTGAAAGTGATGTGGTGTCAGGGGCTGGAGAGATAGCACAACGGGTAGGGGTAGGGCGTTTGCCTTGCACGCAGCCGACCCGGGTTCGATTCCCAGCATCCCATATGGTTCCTTGTGCACCGCCAGGAGTGACTCCTGAGTGCAGAGACAGGAGTAACCCCTGTGCATCGCCAAGTGTGACCCAAAAAGCAAAAAAAAAAGTGATGTGGTGTCATTGGGTATTAAGTTGCCAACAAAGCTCACCATTTTTTTTTTTTTTTGGCTTTTGGGTCACACCTGACGATGCACAGGGGTTACTCCTGGCTCAGGAATCACTCCCGGCAGTGCTCGGGGACCATATGGGATGCTGGGAATTGAACCCGGGTTGGCTGTGTGCAAGGCAAACACCCTACCTGCTGTGCTATCACCTCCAGCCCCAATTCTTATTTTTTATTAAAAAAAAAAATTTGTATTGAATCACCGTGAGATAGAGCATTACAAAATTGTTCATGATTGTGTTTCAGTCATACAATGTTCCAATACTCATCCCTCCACCAGTGTAATTTTCCAGCACGTGTCCCCAGTTTCCCTCCCACCCCTTCAAGCCACCCCCCCACCCCAGTGTGCCTCTATGGTAGACAACTCTTCTCTCTCTCTCTCTCTCTCTCTCTCTCTCTCTCTCATTCTAGGCATTATGGTTTGTGATACAGATGCTGGAAGGTTATCATCTATAGCCCTTTACCTGCTTTCAACACTCAGTTCTTGTCCAGAATGATCATTTCCAACTAATATTGTCATAATGGCTCCAAAACTCACTATTCCTGACACCCCAACCATCCTGGCCTGCGGTGAGCACCCTCCTTGCACTCCCCTTTTAGGTACACCCCATCCTTTGGCGATGCCCACCTTATCTTCAGGTGTGGAAACTGCCACAGCCTGGAATTCATTTCCTGGGTCAGTCCCCCATCCCGAATGGGAAGGTTTGGGTCTGGGTGAGTCCGTGTGTGTGTGGATGTGTGTGTGTGCGTGTGTGTGTGTGTGTGAGAGAGAGAGAGAGAGAGGAGAGAGAGAGAGAGAGAGAGAGAGAGAGAGAGACGGGTGTAGACTAGCCTCCATGCTTTCTCCAGACTCTACAACGCCAGTTCTGGGGCTGGAGAGATAGCACAGCTGGTAGTGCGTTTGCCTTGCATGCAGCCGACCCGGATTCAATTCCCAGCATCCCATATGGTCCCCTGAGCACTGCCAGGCGTAATTCCTAAGTGCAGAGCCAGGAGTAACCCCTGTGCATAGCCGGGTGTGACCCAAAAAGCAAAAAAAAAATGGAAAAAATTTTTTTTCACAGCTCCAGTTTTTCCAACTGCTTTGTTCTCCAGTTTCCCCTGTGCAGGTGGATTCCCTGCGTGACTGTCTTGGAACAGCTGGGGGGCTCGATGTGAGGGATGGTCTGGTGTCATGGGCAGCCCCCAGCCCAGGAACGCACACAGCGTGCCTGAAAGACTCGTGGAGTTCTGTTTGGTTTAGTTAGGGTGTCAGGGCTTACTCTGGCTCTGTGGTTAGGGCTCACTCTGGCAGTGCTCGGGCAACCCTGTGTGATGCTGGCGATCGAACAGGGCTCAGGCACAGGCAAGGCGAGTGTCTTCCCGCTGACCCTCCCCCCCTCTCTCTGGGGCTGCCTGTGGAGTCATTACAGCTCTGCTCACTTTGGGCTTTCCGGTCTTGGTTCAGTGTAGGTGCCACTGTCGCCTACACCAAGGTCCTGGGGTAGACTGGCTGGACCCGGGGCAGGCTGCAAGGCGGGCCTGGCACCGTGCAGCTGGGGGCACTAACAGCCACCGCCGTCGGTCTCTTGCAGGGGGCTCTGAGCCCTGTGCCCCGGCACCCCCGCCCACCCCCATGCCCACCTCTCAGGGCAACCCCAACACCCTGGCTCAAGGCCCTGCAAATGTTCCTGCTTGTTCTCTGAGCCCCACCCGGCACCTCTGTGGCACCAAAGCCCCCCTGATTCTGAGTCTCGCTCCAAGGGTCACTTGCTCTTCAGCCCCACGCCCAGCTTCCGGCACCCACCCTCGCTCCATCCACACTGTCCCTTTCCCCAAGGAGACAACATTTGTCCTTGAACTTCAACACTGGGCGGCTGCTACGAAAAACAAACCACACCACACAGGTTCAGGGATGTGGCTCAGCGGCAGGGTCCTGGGTTCGATCCCCGACCCTGCCAACATAACTCCCCCAAAGAAACGAGCAGGAACATAAAGTAACAAAATAGGAGAGTAACACCCAAGAATAGTAGCTGAGACAAGTACCAGGACGTTTACTCCATCCATGGCTTGGAGGCCAGCCGCACACACTAGGGGAAAAGGGAGCTCAGATAGAGAAGGGAGCACCAAATAAAGGGTGTTGGGAGGATCCTCCCAGGGTGGGAGATGCATGTTGAAAGTAGACTAGAGACTGAACATGATTGCCACTCAATGACTCTTTGGCAAACCACCACACCCAAAAGGAGAGAGAGAACAAAAGGGAGTGCCCTGCCACAGAGGCAGGGTGGGATGGAGGTCTGGGGGGTGGGAGGGATACTGGGATCAGTGGTGGTGGAGAATGGGCACTGGTGGAGGGATGGGTACTCGATCATTGTATAACTGAAACCCGAGCACAAAAATTTGGAAGTCTACAACTGTACCTCACAGTGTTTCACTATAATAAAAATTAAAAAAAAAAAAGAAAAGAAATGAGTGAACACCAGAAAAACTGGAGGAGATCACGTGGAGCAACCCGGGCCAGTGTGCAGGGCGGGAGGACCCGCAGCTTCAGACAGCAGAGCCCTGGGGGGCCACTGGATGTAGTCAGACTTTGCCCAGGGCGAGTCGCCCCAAAGGGCACCTTCCTAGCAGCGGGGGAGACGGGCCTGAAGCCAGGCCTTGGGGAGCCAGGCCCCCAGAACACGGATGCTTGGCCGGCCAGCCGGCCCTCCCCCCTCCTCCCCAGTTCCCTGAAACCCGTCCTCCCTGCCGGGCCCCCCACCAAGCCGGATGCTCTGCCAAGAATGTCTCCTGCCTCCAGCCTGCCCCAGCCGCTCAGGCCATACCACGCGACCTTGGCCTCTCGTAAATGTTCCAGCCACCGGGCTGCTGCTCGTTTTACAGAAAAAACCCAGCCGGCCCACACCATCCATCTCTCTCCCAGGGTCCCCCCCACCCCCAGCCCCAGCCCGCAGGGCCCGGGGCACCTTTTCGTTCCTTTCTCTTCTGCCCTCGCTCAGCTCAGTCCCTTCCTTCCTGCAGGAGCCCTGCTCTGCCTTCTCTGAATGTCCCCATCAGTATGCGGCTGACATCGTCTCCTCCTTCTTCCGTCCCCCCCTCCGTCCCCCTCTGGGATAATTCCTTGGTGCCTTCTCTCCATGTCCTGGGGGGGGACAGTCAGAGCCTCCTCCAGTCCCCCAGACTGCGCTTAGCAAGGTCAGCGCTGATGCCCCTTCGCATCTACCTTTGACCCCAGTGACCCCAGGCGGCCCGCCATCCCTCCTTCACTGAGCACCCCTACTTTTTTCTTTTTTCTTTTTTTTTTTTGCTTTGTGGGTCACACCCGGGGATGCACAGGGGTTATTCTTGGCTCTGCACTCAGGAGTTACTCCTGGCGGTGCTCAGAGGATCCATATGAGATGCTGGGAATCGAACCCTGGTCGGACGCATGCAAGGCAAACACCCTACCTGCTGTGCTATCTCTCCAGCCCTCAGCACCCCTACTTTTGCCTCACCCCTACTCTCCTCTCCTTTGCAGAGCCCTGGGCTGCCTCTTGTCTCTGCTCTGCTGCCAGTCCAGCCCCCCTTGGGTGCTCTCTTGATTTCCAGAGGCTGGGAACCCACTTTACAGAGATGATCTTGGGCCCGCCCCGCCCCCAGCAGTTTCCAGAATTCCAGATTCCACCCCCCGTTGCTCCTCCCACTCATCCTCGCCCAGCCCCCGCAGGCAGAAGCCCCGCCCCCACGGTGTCCCAGGTCACTGCCCTGGACCCAGCTTCCCTCGCTTGTCTCCGCTCGTTCCTTCTTCAGGTGCAAGCATGACCTTTGCCAGTTTTATTGTTCATTTACATTGGGTTTGGGGCCATTCTGGCAGCGCTCAAGGTTTTTTCTTGGCTGTGCTCTGGGGATCATGTAAGTTGCTGAGGATTAAACCCACGTCAGCTTTGTGCAAGATATACTATCTCTCCAGTCCCTAAGTTTTACCTATTTTGGGGTGAGGGGTGCTTGAGCCATACCCGGAGATGCTCAGGAGAACACAGTAACAACAAAGTCTCCAATGGAGATGTAACGGGCCCACTCGAGCAAATCGATGAACAACGGGAGGACTCTCAGGAATTACTCCTGGTGGTGCTCAGGGAACCAATGGGATGGCGGGGTTGAACTCTGAAGCACCCAACCCGCTGTAGTATCTCTCCAGTCCGGAAGTTGTATATTTTTGATTTAAATATTTTATTTTGAGAGAGTGAGAAAGAAGAAAAGTGCCAGCCATAGAGGCAGGAGTGTGTGTGTGTGTGGGGGGGGGGGAGTGGAGACGTTGGTGGTGGGAAATACACACTGGTGAAGGGATGGTGTTGGAGCATTGTATGAGGAAACCCAATCATGAACAACTTTGTAACTGTGTATCTCAGGTGATTCAATTTAAAAAAAAAAATCTTTATTTCAAAAGTGAATGGACCGTGCGTTAAACTATGGCACCATGCCTCCCCGGGAGGGAAAGGGTGTTGCTCCCTTCCGCCTTCCCCCCACCCCCTCACTCCACAGCAAGGTGACTGCCACCTCAGAGATGATAGGAAAGCCAGGTATGAGCTGGCGGTGACGGGGCAACTGCAGTCTCATAGGAAGGGGGGTGGTACCGGCTCATCCTTCACGCCCTACCGAGGTCACGAGTTGCCCCCATGAGCAGCTCTCCAGCACGGCCATGGCTCCAGAGACAAAAGGACTTAGTCCAGAGTCCGGCAGCTTGCGGCAGAAAAGTGAATGGACCATGCGTTAAACTACGGCACCATACCTCCCTGGGAGGGAAAGGGTGTTGCTCCCTTCTGCCTTTTTCTCCCCCAGGCAGCAAGGTAGCCGCTGCCTCAGAGCTTATAGGAAAGCCAGGTATGAGCCAGAGGCGATGGGGCAACTGCAGTCTCATTGGAAGGGGGACGGTACCAGCTCATCCTTCATGCCCTACTGAGGTCACGAGTTGCCCCCATGAGCGGCAATCTGGCCCAGCCATAGAACCAGATGCACAGAAGCCAATCTCGTAATTATCTGGCTCTTTGCAGAAATTCAAAATCATTATATGATTCTCATAACCAGCTATAGAAAACAAAGTATTTCACAATGCCTTTCCAGCAATTCTAATTGTTGGGGGGAATTCTAAACAACAATGGTGCATCTTTTGTCAAAATAATGAACGTAATCAATGTAGAGAAGAGTTAAGTAGAAATCATCTGCCTCACAGGCATTGGGAGGGGTGGGCGGGGGGTATATTGGGGTTCTTGGTGGTGAAAAATGAGTACTGGTGAAGGGAAAGGTGTTTGATCATTGTATGACTGAGACTTAAACCTGAAAGCTTTGTAACTTTTCCCACAGTTATTCAATAGATAAATATAAGAACAAAAAATAAAATTATGAAAAAAAAAGTAAGGTGGAGTTCATGCCCAATTCAATCAGCTAATCAGTGGCTGAATAAACAGCAGTACTCCTACATTTAAAAAATTTCTTTATTTCATTTTGGGGTGGTGCTTGGAAGTTACTCCCAGCTTTGTGCTGGGGGTGGAGTGGAGTGGGGGGGATCACTGCCAGTGATGTTCATGGACCATGCAGTGCCAGAGACCGAGCCCAGTCATCTTGCGGGCCCCTTAACCCCACTTTTAAATCACAAGTCAGAGGCTGGACAGATGGCACAGGGGTTAAGGAATTTGCTGCACACGGCACTGACCCCTGTTCTATTCTCGGGCCACCTGGTTCCTCCTGAGCCAGGTGAAACTTCAAGCTGCATAACCCCCACTGCCCTTAAAAATAAGTGTGAGGGCTGGAGCAATAGCACAGCGGAGAGGGCGTTTGCCCAGCCCGATGCTGAGCTGGGTTCCATCCCGGCATCCCATGTAATATCCCAAGCACTGCCAGGAATAAATCCTGAGTGCAGAGCCAGAAGTGACCACTCAGCATTGCTGGGTGTTGCCCCCAAATCGAAATAAATAAATAATAAATAATAAATAAATAAATAAATAAATGTAGTTTCTGTGGCCAGAGAGAGACAGAGAGCTGGAGCGATAGCACAGTGGTAGTGCGTTTGCCTTGCACGCAGCCAACATGGTCGACCCGAGTTCGATTCCTCCGCCCCTCTCGGAGAGCCCGGCAAGCTACCGAGAGTATTCGATATGCCAGACACAGAAACAACAAAGTCTCCAATGGAGACGTTACTGGGCCCGCTAGAGCAAATCGATGATCAACGGGAGGGCCTTTACTTTACTTACTTACTAGTTTCTGTGGCCAGAGAGAGACAGAGAGAGAGAGTACAGTGGGCAGGGTGTATGCCTTGCGCAGCCCGACCGGGGTTCAACCCCCAAGTCCTGCCAGGAGTAATTCCTGAGTGCAAAGCCAGGAGTAAGCTCTGAGCACTGCCGGCCATGGCCCCCAAACCAACCAAACATCCCAATTAGCAAATGTGGCCTCTCTCTCAGGGAGAACAGGGCCCGCAGCTTGCCCCATCCCTGCAGGTCCCCAGGTCCATCAGGCAGAGCTGCATCCCCAGCAAGGTGGCCTAGCCAGCTCTCCATTCTGTAACAAATTCAAGAATGAGTAAGTGACAGGCAGGCGACTGCGCCCTCCCCGGGAGGCTCAGGAGGCTCAGGAGGTAGGGAAGCCCAGCCCAGGTCTCCACCTGTCCCTGCCTGCCCCAAGCCTGCACCTGGTCCCTGGCCCGCCCCCTAGCCAGGTGTGCGGCCTCCAAAGCCGGTTCCTTCTGCTTCCAACCTGGCTCTGCAAAGGGGGTGTTGGGGTGTTCCGGGGACTGAGGCACTGCGGTGTTACAGATCCTCGCCACCCCCTGGGAAAGACATCCCTGGGCCGGATGCTTGGCCTCCCACCGTCCCGGGCGTGATAGAACAGAGACCAAACCTCTTACCCGGCCACGCCCATTTTTGTAGGACCACGCCCACCACGCATGACCACACCCATCTCCACACAGCCATGCCCTACTACACGTGACCACGCCCGGCTCCGATGGCCACACCCACTGGGATGGCCACGCCCCTCCTTCTCTGGCCACACCCCTTTCCCGCTAACCAATCCCAGAAGGCTGCTCCTGCCTTCTGAGCAGGTGGCCTGGAGCAGGCCCCTGAGGCAGCTCCCCTCTGCTTTGAGATGGGGGGGGGGGCACTTGTTTTTAGTTAGTTTTTTTTTTTTTTTGCTACTCCTGGCTTTGCACTCAGGAATTACCCCTGGCGGTGCTCAGGGGACCCTCTGGGATGCTGGGAATCGAACCCCGGCCGGCTACGTGCTAGGCAAACGCCCTACCTGCTGTGCTATCGCTCCGGCCCTAGAGGAGGCCACTTGTCCCAGGTTTGTCCCCAGTCTAGGAGTCGTGGTGGTGTGCAGACCCCCAGCCAACTGGCTCGTGAGGGTCTCGGTAACTCGCCCAGCATTGCTGGGGCACGGGGCTCCCTTCCCAGGCAGCCCCACACTCTGTGAGCGCAGAAACCCGTCACTTATGTCCCTCTCTTTATTTCCAGCGCCTTGTCCGTCTGTCCAGGGCTCTCAGCACCTGTCAGCACCTCGATTTCTGCCTACACACCCAGGTGCCCGCCGCCTTCGCTCACATGTCTGGCAGTTCCCAGAAGCCCGGGGTCGTTTACCAGTTTGACAGGTGAGAAAACCAAGGCCAAGAAGGGCAGTCATGTGCTCAAAGTCTTGGGCTGAGCTGGGAATCCAGGGGGTGCCCCACACACCCGGCTCCACCCAGCCCCTTGAGGCTTCCTCCCGGCTGGTGGTAGGGATTGCCCCCAGCCTCCCTCACGGTGCCTCCAAGTCGCCTTGAATCCAGGTTCTTCTTTCCCTCGCTGGACTTGACTTTGTGATTCCTGGGGTGACCTGAGGCTGGGAGAGCTGCCAGGGTCTGCCTGCGCCCCTGTTTCCCCATCAGAGTGGGCTGGGGTCCTGCAACCAGAGTTCCTGGGAGCAGGTGTATGTGGTGAGGGGCCAGCAGGCATGCCTGGGTCACCCACTGTCCCCTGCAGGGCCCTTCCTTCCAGAGTCACGGACCCCGGCTGCTGAGGGCTGAGCTCTGCTCCCAGATCACTGGGGGGGGGGGGGGGGCTGGGACTGAGCCTCTCACTCTGCATACTGAGACTGAGAGACCCCCCCCCCCACATACACACACACAGACACACAGTAGGCACAGACCACTGCCCAGGGCTGTCTGCACCCCTTCTCCCTCCTGGGCTCCTCACACTGCATGATGGGAAAGGGGGGGTCTTGGATCTCAGATGCAGTCCAAGTTGCTCCTGCTGGGGACCCCCAGGGAAGCTGTGGAGGCCAAGTAGAGGACCTTATGAGTTTTGGAAGCGGGGCTGACAAGAGTGACTGTGACTCCCCTCCCCCCCCCCCCCCCGACAGCTTTCTGTGACCTACGCATCTAGTCTGGATCCAGCCGGTCAACTCATGGGGTCTATTACGGCCACCCAGCCACAGCTGTGTTTGAGTGGGTGCCATGTCCCCTCCACCTCTGTTGGCTCTCTGGGGACTCCCTGATACCTTCTCCAAGTTTCGTCCCTGTTCCTCTCCGTCACCCTCATTCCTGGGGCTGGGGCTTGTTGTGGCTTTTCCCAAGGGACTCGTCAGCCCGAGATGGATTATGGTTTCCGCTCCGAGAGTTGGGGTGGTTGGCAAGAACTTGGGGTGTCACTACTTTCCCTTCCCTCTCCAAGCCAATGCTCAGGGTGGGGGTGACCACAGAGTGTCCTGCTGGCTGAGGCCTGGTTCCCTAGGTGGGTGAAGATGAAGAGGGGCTGCCAGGTGGAGGAGAGCGTTCTCGTGGAGGGAGGGTCCAGACCAAAACCAGGGCTGGGAGCTGAGGGAAAGACAGTTGGGAGGGTGTTTGCCTTGCACGCGGCTGACCTGGGTTCCATTCCCACTGTCCCATATGGTTCCTCGAGCACCACCAGGAGTGATGGCTGAGCACAGAGTCAAGAGTAAGTCCTGAGCATCGCGGGGTGTGGCCCCAAAACAACAGGAAATTCGTGAAGCAACCCTGCCTCTCACCCCGGTTTTGCCCATTGAGATCAGGGTTCTGGCTGCAATTACAGGGTGCGGGTGGCGGAGGGGTGGGCCGGGCCTTGGGGAGCCTTGATGAGCGACACTTGGTGTTAGTTCTTTCCTGGACTCCTGCAGGGAACAGTCTGACTCTCTCCTGACATTTCCTCTTTGCTGTATTTGGGGGTGGTCACACCCGGCAATGTTCAGGGGTCACTCCTGGTGCCTACACTCAGGAATTACTCCTGGCAGTGCTCAGGGGACCATATGGGATGCTGGGAATTGAACCCAGGTCCACCATGTGCAAGGCAAGTGCCCTCCCTGCTGTGCTATTGCTCCAGTCCCTGCTATATTTTTATTTTATTTTATTTTTGGGTCACTCCCGGCGATGCTCAGGGGTTACTCCTGGCTCTGCACTCAGGAATTATCCCTGGCAGTGCTGGGGGACCTATATGGGATGCCGGGGATCGGACCCAGGTTGGCCGTGTGCAAGGCAAACACCCTTCCCGCTGTGCTATAATCGCTCCAGTCCCCACTATACTTTTGATCTGGCAAATGGATCCATTCAGGGGTGAACTTCCCAGGTTAGGGTCCCCAGGCCCCCTTCCCAGGCTGCCCAAGCCATGAGAAGCCTGAGAAGTCGCCTGGGACCCTTTGCTGCCAGGGCAGGGCTGGTCCCTCCCTCGCCCCACATGATGGGGTGGGGGGGCTCAAAAGGAGGGGCTGCCTGCGTTCCCCATGGCTTCCTGCTGTGTGGATCAGAATCATCTGACTGGCAGGATGCTTAGGGGTCTAACTTTTCCCCCAGTTTCTGACTTAAGAGGCTCGTCAGACCCCACTGCTGCTGGCCCTGGGGTCCCCACGCTGAGATTTACAGGGTGTAGACAGGAAGGGGGCAGGGGCAGATCCCCTCTCCAGCCCATGGAGGGAGGAAGCGGGGTGGAAACTAATGGGCACAGCAGAAGGCCAGGAGGGGGCTACATGGGAGCATGTCCCTGCAGGGGTGAGGCCCTTGGCTGGGTCTTCGGTGCTCCCCGAGAGACACCACTCACCACAGCCTGACGTATGTGCCACCAGCAGCACCCAGATGGGGCCCGGGAGCACCCTAGACACCAGTGCCAGGTCTGCACCTCTTTTGGGACCTCCCTACCTCACCCCTGTAAAGGGAGGTGAGGTGATCCTCATTTACCTGAGACTCAGAGAGGCCAAGTGACCTGCCCAACGTCACACGGCCAGTAGGCTGGGAAATGGTCTGACTTCGTCTCGTGCGCTTGGGGTCCAGCGAGCTCTCTGTGACCTTGTCCTGTCCTTTGCAGGGAGGAGGAAAGCTCTGGAGAATTGGGGGGGGGTGTCAGGGCGGGGAGGGACCGGAGGTCAGGCAGGAGCCAGGAGTTGGTGGCATCACCTGGACAGGAGCCTGGAAAGAGGGAAGCAGGGTCCCGCCTTCACAGGAGGGGGGTGAGCTCTGCACCCCCATTCTGCAGGGGCGGCCCCTCTGCTCCAGGGCCTCTCCGGACAGTCAGCAGGACACCGGGCGCATAGAGGGAGGGGGGTCCAGTGGTGTGGTGGGGGTGGAAATCGGCCATGGGGAAGAGGGCCGAGTGCAGAGGACCGTACCGGAGGCGCTGGGCATCGTCCTGGGCTCTGCAGTACCCATGTCCCCAAGGAGGGTCTGGAAGGTGCTTGCTATTCCGGCTGCATCCGGCTTCCGGCTGTGCCAGAGACGCACCCGTGGGCGCTCAGGAAGCCCCCTGAAGAAGGAGCAAAATGTTAAACAGGCCAACATGGGAGGGCAGGAACTTGCCCCAAGAGTTGAGTGCCCTGCACGCAGAAACCCTGGCTCCAGGGACTGGAGCAATGGCACAGCTGGTAGGACGTTTGCCTTGTGCGCGGCCAACCCGGGTTCGATTCCCAGCATCCCATATGGTCCCCTGAGCACCGCCAGTGACTCCTGAGTGCAGAGCCAGGAGGAACCCCTGTGTATCGCCAGGTGTGACCCAAAAAGCCAAAAACAAAAAAATTAAAAAAGAAAGAAACCCTGGCTCCATCCCCGGCACCGCAGGGTCCCCCAGCACCACGGGCATAGCCCCCAAAGTGCTGGGGGGTGGGGATGCTGTGGCTTTGGGAGACGAGGCCCACAAGGCAGCAAGAGAGAGGGTCTCTTCCCTCACAGTTAGGTGAGCTGTCGTGGTGCGCACCCCAGTTACTGGCACCCCCCAGAAGACAGGAGCCAGGAGCCCCAGCTCTCTCTGTTCCTTCCCCCCAGGGCGGGGGTGAGGATGAGAAAAAGCTTCTCTGCCCACCTCTGTGGCTCACCCACCTGCAGCCCCTACACAAAGAGGTGGAGACACAGGCCTGCGGCGCACAGGAGGAGTACAGTCAGCGAGCCTGGGGTGGGTATGAACGCCCCCAGCACCCTGTCTCAGTGAGAAGCAGGATTTACAGTGTTGCGGGCCCGGTGGGCTGAGAACAGGGGGCTGGGCTGTGGGAAGCTGTAACTGTGGGGCGGGAAGCCCCCTGGCCCTGGTGGGGGACAGGAACCACCCCTGCATGCATTGTTCCCCCCAGGAGAGCGGCCCCCTCCCCAGGGACCCGCTGGGCTCGGTCTTGTTTTTCTCTTCTAAGTCTGGGACCCACAATGATTTCTGAATGAAATCTGACTCATTCATTCATTCATTCCCTCGCCCTTCATTCATTTCCTCACTTAGTCGCTCCTGCATTTATTCACTGGCTCATTCCCTCATTCTCTCCCTTATTCACTCAAAATTCACTCACTTGGGCCAGAGCGATAGCACAGCGGGGAGGGCGTTTGCCTTGCTCGCAGCTGACCCGGGTCCAATCCTCGGCATCCCATAGGGTCCTCCCCAAGCACCACCAGGAGTAATTCCTGAGCATTGCTGGGTGTGACCCCCCCAAAAAAAAGCAAAAATAAAATTCACTCACCCACCCGTTCACTTCATTTATTCATGCAATAAAATGCTCTTGCTTTGGGAGGTGCCTCTACTTACTCCCAATTTGTCTGCAAGCAGGAAAAAAAAATAGAATTCAACTCTGCATGCCACTCTGCATGCCTAGAACACGTGGGGGAGGTCAGCTCCTGCAATACCTTCACTGCTGTCCATTGTAGCTTGTGTCCACCCATCGTCCCGTGTGCCTGTCTCCATATCCACAAGTAGAGAGGATGCTTGGAAGGGATTCGCTAGCTAAAGGGCGCTGAACCCATCCCCTTTCCAAATTGGGGTCCCCGAGTGCCCCTTCTCTCTTTTGGCTGATGTGTCAAGGCCAGGCTCTATTCTGCCTCCTCCAGGAACCTGCCAGCCTCTCCATTCTCCAAAGCTCTGGTTGCCTCCTCTGGGTCTCCTCTCGGCCCTTCCTCTCCAGAGAAATCAACATCCTCTCTCTTCCTTTGCACACTTGAGCACCAGTTCGGAGATCACCTGCTAACGGGCCTCCTGGGCCATTCCAGGGCTGCTGAGCTTGGGAGCTGGTGCCTCTGTTTATGCCTGGGTTTGGTCACTCGGGGGAGGGACTCCCGGTGCAGGTGCTGGAGACTGACTGTTTGTGGGTGTGTTGGATCAAAATCTGCCCGGTGAGCAGCGTCCCGGAGGAAACACGCATCAGGGAAGCAGATGAAAGCTTCCAGTGTGAGTTTTCGAGGGCGCCGAGTAGGGCGTGCTCCCAGTGACAGAGTGGCCGGTCTCCCACGCGGGTGCGGCTCAGCTTGGGATTTCCTCTCTGTCCCTTCTTTAGCCTGAGCCCCCGTGGGCTGCGACCTGGTCAGGCTGGCCCCCAGGCTCGTACCCAGAATGGGGGCTAGATACAGATCTTGGGGGAGGGCGCGTGTGGGGCTGGCCTCTGGCTGGCTGGATTTGGGGGGTGAGGAGTGGAAGTTAGTGGGAGACGGTGGAGTGGGTGATTTGATTTAAAGGGTACATTTTTATACCCTCCCCACAGAGGTGTGGGGCTCCCCGGGGGCCAGGCGGGATAGTGTAGCGTTACACAAATCTAATCGTGCTGGGGGCCTCCAGGGTTACACGGGCTGTGCTTTGGGGAGCCGAGGGGGACCAGGGCCTCTCACATGTGAGGCCTGAACTCTCTCCCTGGCCCGCTGTGAAGCTTGTGAAAGAGCTTTGTTTTGTCTTGTTTGTTGAGCCACAACCAGCGGTGCTCAGATCTTGCCCCTGGCGCTGTGCTGAGGGATCACTCCTGGAGGGGCTCAGGGGTATACGGGGCGCCAGGAACCGAACCCAGGGCTGCGGCATGCAGGGCCAGCGCCCTGTCTGCTGCACCACCCCAGCGGCCCTGGGGCTGTGAAGTCGCTGAGGCTCACTGAGCGCCTGCCGTGGAGCCGGATTGGCACTGTGGGCACCGACTCTCCAGCAGCTCCGGGGGCGTGGGCGGGGGAGACTGCCTCAGAGAGGGTCCCTGGCTGCAGTCACAAAGCGGGAGCGCCTGCAGGTCTTTCTCCAGTTAGGCCAGGCTGGACTGTCTTCAGGGGCCCCATCAGGTCCCTTCCTCAGGGTGGGAACCGTCAGGCCCCGCCCCCAGGGTGGGACCTGTCAGGTTCGCCTCCAGGTGGGACCCCTCAGGCCCCGCCCCCAGGGGAACCATCAGGCCCCCCTCCAGGATGGGTAGGGGCAGGCCCCAAAAGATGAGCGTCCCCATCCACCTTGCTCTGTTCCCTGTTTCTCCAGCAAACCCTCCTCCTTCCAAATAGATGCGAAGCAGAGTTGCCCTTCCCGGGGAATTGTGAGGCTTTGAGTGAAAGAGACTGCTGAGCCCGCTGCCCAGCCGGCAGGGTGGTGGCTGGGGGCCCATGGTTCCAACCCAGTCCGACCGCTTGTGGGCTCAGCAAGCCGCTGGCTCCATTTCCTGAGCTCAGAGCCTGCAAGTAGCCCCCTGCCTGCCCATTCCTGCTGGAAACTGGGTTCAGGCTGAGGCCCCCTCTTTCTTGGAGGAACCTGGTAGGGTGAAGACCGGGAGCCCTCAGGAGCCTTGGGGGATCTCTGTGGGTGGGCTGAGGTGCTAAGCAGGAAAGCGGCAAGGTCAAGGTCAAGGTCAGCGGAGGACTGGCCAGCCCCTGAGCTTGCTGAGGCTGAGACCTAATCCTGCCTCCTGGGCTCTGTGTGTGTGTGTGTGTGTGTGTGTGTGTGTGTGTGTGTGTGTGTGTGTGTGTCTGCGCGCACGCGCCTGTGCATGCATGTGTGTATGTGTGTACACTTGTGTGTATGTGCACGTGCGTGTGTGCATTGCGTGTATACGTGTGTGTGCGTGTACACACGTGTGTATGCACTCATACACTTGCGTATGTGTGCATGTGTAAATGCATGTGCACGCACACACGTGTGCATATGTGCATGTGTGTGCTCCCATCTTTCTCTCTCCTTGCCTCGGAAAGGTGGCTCTGTTCTCCAAAATTGCTCCAAATGCTCCCCAGGCTCCCCCGAACCTCACAAGCTGTCTCTCACCCAGAGGTGGGAGGCCCCCTGCCCCCCCAGCCAGCCCCCACTCACTCCCCATCACCCCACACTCCCCCCAGTCTTCTTGCTGCCTTCCCGGACCGCTCACACACACACACACACACACACACACACACACACACACGTCCCCAGGCCCCTCCCCAACTCTCTCAGCCTCCCTCTTTCTCCCCCCCCCCACCCACCAGAACAGACGCTCCACACGGAGCTCAGGTCCTGCTGTGTCCCAGTGCCCCTCCGTGGAAACGGGAGGGGGCTGTGCTGCCCAACCCCGTCATTCCTGGGCTGCCTCTTCATCCGATCCTTCCTGCCTTCCACAAAAGCACCAGGCAAGCTGGTGGAGTTGCTGGCCCTGCCTTAAGAATCTGTGTGCCCCCAGCTCAGCGGGGGAAGAGAAAGGGGGGGCCTGAATCGAGCAGGTGAGAACAGGAAGCAGAACCCACCTGGCGATTTCCCTGGGCTGCTCCGATTCCAGGCCACTCGCTCTCTCCCACACATTCCCCCTTGTGGATGTTAAGAGATTAATCTATGCAAATACCCTTTTCCTGGGGTGCTTTCAGCCTTGAACTCTGGATTAAGTTCCTTGATTTAAATACATAGTTGGGCACCCCCCTCCCCATATCCGTGTATAAATCCTAAACACTAAAATAAAACCCCTCATTTCACACGTGCTAGAGAGCTAATCCCAAATCCCGTGGGCATTTCCAGCTAAGGCGGCTCACGGGGCTGAGCGCTGTTATTTGGAACATCCAGTACCTGTCGGATATGCCGTGCCTCTTAATGGGCCTTCCTAATACCAGCCAAAGGGGGAACCAGAGAGAAGAGGGGTGCTGAGGGTGGGGTGGGAGGGGTGTCTGGAGGGAACGCTAGTGGACAAGGGAGGGAGCTGGGCTGGGCGTGCTGGGTCTGGACTCCCAGAGCCTGGATGGCCTCAGGGCTCCTTCTGAGCCTTATAAGGAGTGTGAGGGACACCTGGGTCCCGTTAAAGACTGGGTGCGCTTTCCCCGAAGTGGGGGGGGCAGAGGTTGAGTCCCAGGGAGGCTGTTTGCCCAGCAAATCCTGCCCTTTGGGAATCTCCGCTTCCTCCCCTGTCTGCGGGAGTGGGGGAGGAGAGGACACCCCCCCCCCCCCCCCCCCCCCCCCGTTTTGATGCAGCCCAGGACAGAGCCTGAATTTGGTGCTTGGGGGCATGAGAACAGAGACACAGTTCTGGGGCACACCTGCCCCTGAAACCCAGTGGCCTCCTGGAACCACCCAGGAGCTGTACCTTCCAGGGCCTCTTTGCCCTCTCCCACTGGAGGTCTTGCCAGATACTAGGGTGACTCCTTCCAACACTCCCCCCCCACTTTCAAGTGAGGGCTCAAATGTCTTTAAGAAGTTTACTAAGGAGGGGCTGGAGCGATAGCACAGCGGGTAGGGTGTTTGCCTTGCACTCGGCCAACCTGGGTTGGATTCCCAGCATCCCATATGGTCCCCCGAGCACCGCTAGGCACAGGAGGAACCCCTGAGCATCACCTTGGGTGACCCAAAAAGCAAAACAATAAGAAAAGAAAAAGAAAAGCAAGCCTGCCCACTCCATAGCATGCCCCGCCCCTGCTAGCAGCAAACCCCGCCCACTCCACAGCAAACCCCACCCATTCCACCACATAGCCCCGCCCACAGCGAGCACCGCCCACACCAAGCCCCGCCCATCCCACTGTGGTGCTTTATCTTTTCTTTTTCGTGGGGCTGATTGTTTACTGTCTTTTCACCAACTCACCATCAAAATGTGACCTCCAGAAGTAAATTCTGGGTTTGACTTGCTCCCGATGATCTGCCAAGTCCCCGGAACGGGCCTTGCCCATAGCAAGTGCTCAGAAAATGCTTCAATGACCGCTTGAAGGCACACACCCCGTGTTATTCCCCTCTAACCTCGGTTCTGGTCCGGAGTTGGCTTGACCTACCCAGGGAATCCGCACTGGGAACCCGACAGGCACGCAGAGCTCTCAAGGCTGACTGTCCTCTCCAAGGACCCAGCCCAACAGTCTGGGCAGATTCAGGAGGTGCCAGGGTGGCCAGGGCAGACCTCTCTCTCTCTCTCTCTCTCTCTCACACACACACACACACACACACACACACACAGAGTAGTATATACTTCCTACACAGAAATTCCTATAACTAAGTGCTGGAGAGATCGTACAGAAATTAAGGTGCTTGCCTTACATAGCAATGATCCTGATTTCATCCCATGCACCATACATGGTCCTCCAAGAGTGAGTTCTGAGCACTACTAAGGGTGGTTCCCAGCCCTCACCCTGATGTTCACCCAGTAGAATTGTAGGGGGAGTTGGGGGAGTGGGCTTCAGTACATCTGAGGTAGAGCATCTTTGTTTTTTTTCTGTTTGGGGGTGTCACACCTTGTGGTGCTCAGGGCTTACTCCTGGCTCTGGCTCAGGGGTCACTCCTGGAGTCTTAGGGAACCGTGTCAAATGAATGGGATGGAACCCAGGTCTGCCTTGTGCAAGACCAGCGCCCTCCCCACTCTTCTATCTCTCCAGCCCCTTCCCTCGGCATGAGTTTCTTTTTCTTTTTGGGCCACACCTGGCAATGTTCAGGGGTTCCTCCTGGCTCTGCACTCGGAAATTACTCCGGGTGGTGCTCAGGGGACCCTATGGGATGCTGGGGATCGAACCCAGGTTGGTGGTGTGTAAGGCAAATACCCTACCCGCTGTATGATCGTTCCACCCCTCTTTAAATAGAATTCCTTTCAGCATTGCTTGTGATCAACATTTTTATTTATTTTTACTAACTCTGAAAAAAACTATTTGGCCTTCATTCAAAGGATGAAATCAGACCAGCAAGATGGCTCAAAGGACCGAAGGCAGGTGTGGTGTAGCATGCAGGAACCTGGAACCACATGGTCCTCCAGATACCACCAGGAGCAACCCCAGAGCATGGAACTAGACTACTCCAGAGCACCACTGAGTGTAGTCCCAAAACAAAAACAGAAAAAGCACCCAAAATAGGGGGAAGTATCTACCAAAGGATACTTTTGCTGGCTATAGAATTTCTGGGTTTATGTATTTTTTTCTCTTCCACTTAAAAATAAAAGCTTTCATTTTGAAATAGTTACTGAGTCGTAGAAACCTCCCACAATACAGAGCTCTGGGTACCCTCAGCTAATTACGTCTTGCACAATAGTTCAATCGCAGAACCAGGGGCTTGGTTCGACGCTTGTGCATCGTTCTTTATTCACCGTTTCATTGCAAGTAGAGATTCTTGTTCACTGCCTGGACAAGGTCCAGCACAGTCCCCCGAAGCTCTCCAGCACGTTTCCCCTTATGCGTCCCCTTCAGCTCATCCCCCAGGAATGGCTTCGCTGTTCCCCAACTCTAGACGTGGATCATTTGGAGAACGCTGTGGAAGTGAAATCCCAGTCTGCGAGATGTTTCCGAGTGACTTTTCCGCTCACGGTTATGCCCTCGCGAGCCCCTGAGTTGGGCCGTGTCTCAACGTTCTCTTGTACGGCTGAGTACCACACAAGGGCTCGTTGGCAACTGAAAACTGAGGCCACTTGGGGCACTTCGAGTCTGGGGGCTCTTGCACAGGAAGCTTCTAGACGCATCCTCATATAGCTTTGCATTTTCATGTCTCGGGGTAAATGCCTAGAGGTTGGCTGTTGGGCATATGGTGTCTGCCTGGCTTTCTTGCGGAGCTATCAGACTCTTTCTGCTCAGAGCTGTGCTATTTTCCACTTCCAGCAGTTGTGTGTGGATGACCCAGTTTCTCTGCAGCCTCGCCTGCATTTGCTGCCACGATTTTTTCAAATGGCTGCTCAGCTAGGGATGCCTCTCCTTCGCTTTCATTTGCATTCCTCTCTTGCAGAGTGGTGCTGAGATGCTTTTTCTAAGCCCATTTGCCATTCTTCAGTCGCCCTCAATGAAATCTCGCTTCCTATGCTTTGCCTCTTTCCCAACGGGATTGTGTTGTCTACAACATATTTTGATGTTGGGCTGGAGTGATAGTACGGTGGGTAGGGAGTTTGCCTTGCATGTAGCCGACCCGGGTTCGATCCCCGGCACCCCATAGGGTTTCCTGAGCACCGCCAGGAGTAATTCCTGAGTACAGAAGCAGGAGTAACCTCTGCATGGCGCTGGATGAGGCCCCCAAACAAAGTTTTTAATTTTGATGAAGTCCAATTTAGCAATTGGTTTTTTTTTTTTTTTTTTTGCTTTTTGGGTCACACCTGGCGATGCACAGGGGTTTACTCCTGGCTCTGCACTCAGGAATTACTCCTGGCGGTGCTCAGGGGACCATATAGGATGCTGGGACTCGAACCCGGGTTGGCCGCGTGCAAGGCAAACGCCGTACCCGCTGTGCTATTGCTCCAGCCCCAGAGTTTTTAATTTTGATGAAGTCTAATTTAGCAATTGTTTCTTTCGTGTTTCATTCATTATGCTTTTTTGTGTGACGTCTAAGAGCTCTTTGAATTTCCCGAAATACTAAAAATGTTCCTCTTACGCTATTTTTTTTCCCAAAAGTTTTACAATCTGGGGGCTGGAGTGATAGTATGGTAGATAGGGCACTTGCCTTGCATGCTGCCAACCTGGGTTTGATCCCCAGCATCCTATATAATCCTCTAAACCTGCCAGGAGTGATTCCTGAGTGCAGAACCAGAAGCAACTCCTGGGAATTACCAGATGTGGTCCCAAAAGGTTTTTTTTCAATTTTATAATTTCACATTTAAGTTTGTAATTCATCCTGAGTTAATTTAAGGTTAGTGTAAGGTATGAGGCTTCATGATGAGGTCGATATTTTTTGGTCTATAAATATCCAGTTGTTCTAATATGTTCACTAAAGGATTCTTCTTCCTTCGTTAAATCATTTTGCACCTTTATAAAAACCACATGGATGTATTTGGGCTTTTCTGGCTCTATTTAACTGGTAATCTGTTCCTCCACAAGACCAAAAGATTATGTAGCTACATAATATTTTTTTTTGGCTTTTTGGGTCACACCTGGCAATGCTCAGGGGTTACTCCTGGCTCTGCATTCAGGAATTACTCCTGGCAGTGTTCAGGGGACCATATGGGATGTTGGGGATCTAACCCAGGTTGGTTGCATGCAAGGTAAATCCCTCCCTTCTGTACTATCACTCCAGCCCCAATATTTTAAAATATGTCAGATAAGGGCTGGAGCAATAGTACAGTGGGTAGGGGGCTTTCCTTGCACTCGGTGAGCCTGGGTTGGGTCCCTGGAACCCCATATGGTCCCCAGAGTGATCCCTGAGTGCAGAGCCAGGGGTAAGCCCTGAGTGCCTGCCAGATGTGTGTGTGTGTGTGTGTGTGTGTGTGTGTGTGTGTGTGTGTGTGATCAAAGGCGTCTCTCCCACTTCACTATTTGTCTTAGAATCATTTTAGATGCTCTAATTCCTTTGCTTTACATATTAACTTTACAACAATATTGTCTATATTAAAAAAAAAATACCTTGCAGGGCCGGAGCGATACTATAGCAGGGAGGGCATTTGCCTTGCACACGGCCAACCCAGGTTCTATCCCCAGCATCCCATAGGGTCCCCAAGCACCAAAACAAACAAACAAACAAACACTGTCCTCCTGTTGTTCATCGATTTGCTCGAGCGGGCCCAGTAACGTCTCCATTTTGAGACTTCTTGTTACTGTGTGTGGCATATTGAATATATACTCTTGATAGCTTGCCGGACTCTCCAAGAGGGGCGGAGGAATCGAACCGGCTCGGCTGGGCTGGCTGTGCACAAGTCAAACGCCCTACTTCTGTGCTATCGCTCCAGCCCCAAGCACCACCAGGAGTAATTCTTGAACACAGAGCCAGGAATAACCCATGGGCATTGCTGGGTGTGGCCCCAACCCAAAAACTAAAAATGAAAACTATCTTGCTTGGGGCTGGAGCACAGCGGTAGGGCATTTGCCTTGCACGTGGCCGATCCGGGTTCGATTCCCAGCATCCCATATGGTCCCCTGAGCACCGCCAGGAGTAACTCCTGAGTGCAGAGCCAGGAGTAACCTCTGAGCATCGCTGGGTATGACCCAAAAAGCAAAAAAAAAACAAAACAAAAAAACCCAAAAAACCAACTGTCTTGCTTGATTCTTGTTTGGAATTGTCTTCAGCTTACATATCCATTGGGGAAGAAATAGTAATTTTACTATGGTCATTCTTCCCGCCCAAGAGCGCAGATCTCCTTTTATATTGGCATTTAAATAATTTTTTATTTTTTGCTTTTTTGGGGTCACATCCAGCGATGCATAGGGGTTCCTCCTGGCTCTGCACTCAGGAATTACCCCTGGCAGTGCTCAGGGCACCATATGGGATGCCGGGAATCGAACCAGGGTCGACCACGTGCAAGGCAGATACCCTTCCTGCTCTACTATCGCGTCAGCCCAAATAATTTCTTGAGCCTGAGGATTCGGCATGGGGTTCAAGTGCTGGCCTTGCACATGATCAAGCTCAGTTTGATTTCTTGCACCTCGCCCCCACCTCCCCACCCCCACCCCCCACCACCAGGGTCACTGGGGTGACTCCCAGCGGATACCCACCAGCAACGGATGGAAACTCCTGCCCTCCTCATCTTCACCAGCATGTGCTACTGCCAGTTCTGGACTTGGCGACTCTAGTCATTGTGAGGTGGCGAAGAGGAAGCTTAAAAAACAAAAATTCTGGGGCGGGAGAGATAGCACAGTGGGTAGGGCATTTTGCCTTGCACGCAGCCGACCCGGGTTCGATTCCCAGCATTCCATATGGTCCCCTGAGCACCGCCAGGAGTAACTCCTGAGTGCAGAGCCAGGAGTAACCCCTGTGCATCGCCAGGTGTGACCCAAAAAGAAAAAAAAATTCTGGGACTGGAGCGCTAGTACAGTGGAGAGGGCGCTTGCCTTGCCCGCAGCTAACCCAGGTTCAACCCCCCGCATCCTACATGGTCCCCCCCAGTCTTCTGGGAGTGATCCCTAAGCATGGAGCCAGTCAGCCCCATCAAGAGAATCCCACTGAGAGGGCTGGGGGTAGCTCAACACACAGACTTTGTGCTTTGTCGGTGTCCCTAGCACCTCAAGAAGTCACCCTCCAAACTGGTTATGTCCCCAATTCCCTCCCCCCCAAATTGCTAATAATTACATGAAAAGTATAAAACACTTGACAAAAGAGCCCAGACTAGGAAGTTCTAAGATGAGAAATCAATCTGCTCCCCACAAACTCATCAGCATATCTCACTGATAATTTTAGTAGCCTGCTCCCCCCCCCCAAAAAAAAAACAATCATTAAGCTGACTGTACTATTTGTATGATAATTCGAAATGTCCTGAGCTGGAGGACTTTACCGGCTGGCCTCAGAAGGAAGAGCAAAGGGGCAAAACGGACTCTGGGAACTGGGGAGAGAAATCCGGAGCAGACGCACAGCGAGCCCCGAGCTCGAAGCGCTTCAACCTGGAGGAGTTCCAGGAGCTCCCGGCAGGCTCAGTCCCTGCTCTCCGCAACACAGCACTGCAGGCACAGCCAAACTGAGGGAAACACCGAAAACGGTCCTAGCAGAAACACGCAGGAAGAAATCTTCATGGCTCAATCAGGGTCAGAGTTCTCAGTTGGGACAATACAGTAACAACCGTAAAAAAATGTCCCTGGGGGCTGATAGTACAGCGGGTAGGGCGTTTGCCTTGCACGCGGCTTACCCCGGGTTCGATCCCCAGCATCCCATAGGGTCCCCCAAGCACCGCCAGGACTAATTCCTGAGTGCAAAGCCAGGAGTAACCCTTGTGCATTGCTGGGTGTGACCCAAAAAGGAAAAAAAAAAAACACGGCCCTAGGCAGCAGAGAGTACCAGCTGGTAAGGCCAACCTAGGGTTCAATTCCCAGTAGCTCCTTCGGTCCCAGAGTCCTGCCACGAACCATCGCTGAGCACAGAGCCAGGCATCACCCCTGAGCACAGCCGAGTGTGGCCCCCAAGCAAACGTGTTTATATATTGACTGTATCAAAATCGAAAACTTGTGTTTACCACGAAGACAATGAAAAAAGGGAACAATTAGCTCTGAGTAAACATAACGCATATCTGGCAAAAAGCCAGGATCCACATTATAGTGCTGATCTTTAATCGCCACAATAAAAGGGTGTCACCCCATTAAAAGGGGCCGGAGAGGGGCTGGAGCAATAGTACAGCGGGAAGGGTGTTTGTCTTGCACATGGCCAACCAGAGTTTGATCCAAGGCATCCCATATGGTCCACCCGTGCACCTCCAGGAGTTAATTTCTGAAGGGAGAGCCAGGAATCACCTCTGAGTATTTCTAGGTGTGACCCCCCCAAAAAAAAAATAAAACTTGGATGTAAAAACAAGGGGAGGCGGGGTTGGAGGGATAGCAAAATGGGTAGGGCATTTGCCTTGCACGCGGCCAACCCCGGTTCAATTCCCAGCATCCCATAGGGTCCTCTACACTGGGCTCTCCCATGTAAGGTAAGGCCCTTACTGCCTATGCTATCTCTCTCTGCCCTCCTCCCCTTTTTTTCTGCTTTTTTGGGTCACACCTGGCGATGCACAGGGGTTCCTCCTGGCTCTGCACTCAGGAATTACTCCTAGCGGTGCTCAGGGGACCATGTGGGATGCTGGGACTCGAACTTGGGTCGACCGCGTGCAAGGCAAATGCCCTACCCGCTGTGCTATCACTCCAGCCCCCTCAAATCCTGGTTTGATCCCTGGCACCCCACATAGTCTCTTGAGCACCGCCAGGAGTGATCCCTGAGCACAGAGCTGGGAGTCAGCCCTGAGGAACAGAGCAATAGCACAGTGGGGAGGGCATTTGCCTTGTGGGTGGCCAACCCCGGTTAGATCCCTAGCATCCCACGTGGTCCCTGGATCATGGCCAGGAGTGATTCCTGAGCATCACTGGATGTGTCACACACACACACACACACACACACACACACACACAAAGAAGGCCTGAGTACACCTAGGTGTGACCCCTGCCACCTGAACATAGACACAAGGCCAAGAAACGTATTTCATGTTATTTGACATCCTTAGGTCTGTTGTCCACAAACCTCCTCACTGCCAGCCTGGGCAGAACTGCAGCTTGGCACTTACCCTGGGCTGGGGAGGGAAGAGTCAGAGCAGGAAGGGGGAACAGGCCGAGGGGGTCCAGGCCTGCCAGCTCCTGCTCGTGTCGGCGGTTGGATGGAGTGTAAGGAAACATTTAGAAAATTTATAAGTTTATGTATAAAGTTTATAGAAACTTAATTTTTCCTTCCTTCCTTCCTTCCTTCCTTCCTTCCTTCCTTCCTTCCTTCCTTCTCCTTCCTTCTTTATTTCCTCTCTTCCTTATTTCTCTCTCCTTCCTTCCTTCCTTCCTTCCTTCCTTCCTTCCTTCCTTCCTTCCTTCCATTTTTGGTCCCCTGTTAGGGCTGGACTCTGGGCCAAGCTCAGTGCTTTGAGCCACCTCCCAAGTCCTGAAGATTTGTTAACAATGACGGAAAGACTAAAGCCAAAGGTGAACAAGGGTCTGAAAATGCCATAGTTGGGGCTGGAGAGATAGCACAGCGAGTGGGCGTTTGCCTTGCACGCAGCCGACCCGGGTTCGATTCCCAGCATCCCATATGGTCCCCTAAGCACTGCCAGGAGTGATTCCTGAGTACATGAGCCAGGAGTAACCCCTGTGCATAGCCAGGTGTGACCCAAAAAGCAAAATAAATAAACAAATAAATAAATAAAAATGCTGTAGATGCCTTACGTGTGTGAGGGTCTAGGTTCAACTCCCCGCACTGCAAAACAATAATAAAACGAATAAATACAGTAGCAGTGACAATTCTTTGGGAAAGAACATGGATGCCAAGAGCCCGCTCTCTGCGTGGGGCGGCTGCAGCCAGGACTCCGGTTTCCTGACCTCAGCATACACCTTCTACCTCAAAGTTTGAAATGGCTGCTCTGGTTCCTGCCATTGCATCTGCAGTCCCGCCGCCAGGAAGAAGAGAAGAACGCGAGGGCGAGGGCTTTCTTGTAAGGGCAGGCTTTGCTTCCACACCATTGGGCAGAACCTGGTCACGTGGGTTCCTTTTCTTGCAAGGAATGCTGGGAAATGTAGTCTTTTGGTGCACTTTCTGCGAGGGACTCTGCAGAAAGTCTCATGACGATCAAAGAAAACAGGAATTTTCACCGTCATCATGATTTTCTCAGTCCCCAAGGCCGTACCGGGAAAACAGACCCTGCTGAGACCAGCGACAGGAGGGGCAGCAGGGGGGGTGTGACCTAGCAAGGGCCTGGGGGTGGCTCTCCTGAGGTGCAGCGACCTGGCAGTGCTCCGAGAGCAGCACCTGCTGCCTCCCCTAGCCAGGGCCAGGAGCTGCTGGGAGAAGACAAAAGGGTGGGGTTGGGGAGTCTCCTTCAAAGCATTTGCCACAGGACTGCGTCTTGCCCCTTCTCCTGGCTCACAGCCTCCCTGGAGGCTTCAGGGACTCGTCTGTGGCCGGTTCACGGCACTTACTTGACCATGCTTGTTCCCCTTTCCCAGTGACTGGAACCCATTGAGCCTGCTCCCCAAGTCTAGGAAACAGGAGAGAAAAGGAAAAGTTGGCTGGGGGAATCTGGGGTGGGGAGATTCCCACACCCTGTCTCCCACAGAGAGCACTGCAGTAGGAGATGGTGTGTGAGGATGTGATGGCTGGAATTGTAGCAGCCATCTTGTCACAAGGAGGTGACAGATTGGAGGTTGCAGAAACCCCGGGTTGGGTTGGTGTAGGAAAGAGGGAGGGCACCGATTGATATTTCACCCGACGGGGCCAGAGGAATTTTGTAGGTCTGAGTAGGTTAAGAATCTTTGGAATGGCCAGCCGCACATGCTGAGGGAGAAGGCAGCTCAGATAGAGAGGGGAGCACCAAGTAAAGGGTGCTGGGAGGATCCTCCCAGGATGGGAGATGCATGCTGAAAACAGACTATAGATCGAACATGATAGCCATTCAATGCCTCTTTTGCAAACCACAGCACCCAAAAGGAGAGAGAGAACAAAAGGAAATGCCCTGCCACAGGGGTGGGGTGGGATGGGGGGTAGGATGGGGGGTGGGATGGGGGGTGGGAGGGATGCTGGGAGCATTGGAGGTGGGGGATGGGCACCAGTGGAGGGATGATGGGTACTCAATCATTGTATAACTGAAACCCAAGCACAAAAATTTGTAAGGTCAACAACTGTACCACATGGAGTTTCACTAATAAAAATTTTTTTTAAAAAAGAATGTTTGGAATGGGGGCCAGAGGGCTTGTGGCAGTCCCAGCTCAGCCACCAGCACCACGTGGTCTCTGAGCATCACTGGGCGCTGCCCCACTGCAGTAGCCTGGGTGACCCTCAGCATTGCAGACCCAAGAATCACCGAAATCTCAGCCCCCTGCATCGAAATTCCCTCCTGAGGGAGGATCACAGGGAGACAGCAAAGAAAAGGCGGGACGGAATGGTAGTACAGTGGAGAAGGCGCTTGCCTGATGTGCACCCATCCCATCCGGGTCCAACCCCCAGCACCGCATAGGGTCCCCTGAGCCCTGGCAGGTGTGATTCCTGAGCACAGAGCTCTGAGCACAGCTGGGTGTGGAAAAGGAAAAGGAGGAGGAGGAAGAGGAGAGGGAGAAGGAGGAGGAGGAGGAGGAGGAGGAGGAGAAGAAGAAGAAGAAGAAGAAGAAGAAGAAGAAGAAGAAGAAGAAGAAGAAGAAGAAGACCAAGAAGAAGAAGACCAAGAAGAAGAAGACCAAGAAGAAGAAGACCAAGAAGAAGAACAAGAAGAAGAACAAGAACAAGAAGAACAAGAACAAGAAGAAGGAGGAGGAGGAGGAGGAGAAGAAGAAAAACAATAACAAGAACAATAACAAGAACAAGAACAACAAGAAGAAGAAGAACAAGAACAAGAACAAGAAGAAGGAGGAGGAGGAGGAGGAAGAGGAGGAGGAGGAGGAGGAGGAGGAGGAGAAGAACAAGAACAAGAACAAGAAGAACAAGAACAAGAACAACAAGAAGAAGAACAAGAACAAGAAGGAGGAGGAGGAGGAGGAGGAGGAGAAGAAGAAGAAGAAGAAGAAGAAGAAGAAGAACAAGAACAAGAACAAGAACAAGAACAAGAACAACAAGAACAAGAACAACAACAAGAAGAAGAACAAGAACAAGAAGAAAAAGAAGAAGAAGAAGGAGGAGAAGGAGGAGGAGGAGAATACGAAGAACAACAAGAACAAGAACAAGAAGGAGGAGGAGGAGAAGGAGGAGGAGGAGGAGAAGAAGGAGGAGAAGGAGGAGGAGGAGGAGGAGAAGGAGGAGGAGGAGGAGGAAGGGAAGGAGGAGGAGGAGGAGGAGGAGGAGAAGGAGGAAGAGGAGGAGGAGGAGGAGGAGGAGGAAGAGGAGGAGGAGGAGGAGGAAGAGGAGGAGGAGGAGGAGGAGAAGGAGGAGGAGGAGGAAGAGGAGGAGGAGGAGGAGGAGGAGGAGGAAGAGGAGGAGGAGGAGGAGAAGGAGGAGGAGGAGGAAGAGGAGGAGGAGGAGGAGGAGGAAGAGGGGCAAGAGAAAAGAATGAAAAGGAGAAAAAGAGAAGGAGGAGGAGGAGGGAGAGGTACGGGAAAGGGACAGAGAAGAAGTCGGAGGATCTCTTTGGAGCCAGTATAAACAAAAAAGACCAACAGCTTCTTAACCTTGACTCCAGAGTGAGCAGGCTGGCGCCAGGACTTCTACCTCAGTGATTCTAGAACCAACCGTGTGCTACTAGCCCCGTTGTGAGCTTTCTGTCTCTGGTGGCAATGGCTGTGAGCAGTGGCTGCCTCCAGGGCTGGCCTGCGCTGGCCCGCGCTGGCCCCCGTGTGTGGCCCTCAGGGACCTGCCCAGGGCTCCCTCCCCTGCAGTCTCGGGATGCCCTCGTCGTGGCCCTGTGGCTGGCGTGAATCCCCGAAGCATCGCCAGAGCCAGGCACACACTGTCCAGTGAGCAGTCGGGACTTCGTCCCCTGTCTGCCCTGCTGACCGCAGACCCTGCAAACCCCCGCCGCTCCCGCAGCGCTGACCATCAACCTCCAAGGCCTCCGCTCAGACGGGGGTCCGGGGTCAGGGAGGCGTGTCCCCCGCTATCTTGATCTCCCCTGTGAGCACAGACCCAGGACCCTCAGTAGCTGAAAACAGCCAACAGGGAGACAGGAGAGATGAGCCAGGGGGTGAGGGGCCAGCCTGGCTCACGGCCCAGTGCGGGTTCGACTCCCCGCCCCGACAGGAAAGTTTCCTGAGCACCGCCGCACGTGGCCCCCAAACTAAGTCCAATGATGACGACGCCAGCATCACCACCGCCGTGGCGCTCAGCTCTCTGGGGCGTGGTGAGCGGGCATGGTGAGTCCTGAGTCCCCGGGGTTCGATTCCTGGCATCCCGTAGGGTCCCCTAAGCACCATCAGGAGTAATTTCTGAGTGCAGAGTCAGGGGTAACCCCTGAGCATTGCTGGGGTTATTGAGAAGCACCCCAAAACAAAAATAAAGCAGACCTGGAGCTGGCAGGTGATGCCTTCCCACCAGCCAGCCCATGGGGTGTTGGGGTGTGGGTTTGGGGGTTTGGGGAGAGGGTTGAGAAGAAAGAAAAAGACCCCAACAGGTGCTTGATGGTGCAGCTGGGGGGTGAGGGGAGGGAGTTGGGGTGCTGCACCCACACAGGACAGTCAAGCCCTCTTCCAGCCGGAGGCCCTGCACCCCCAGCGAGGCTAGACTGTGTTTCTCCGTCTCTGCTCCAGGAAATCGCGCAGATGTGGTGCATTCCTGCTTCCCACACGGGGCAGACTGAGTCAGCGGGACAGGGATGCAGCCGGCTCGGGCCTGCCTGGAGAGCCGCCCCCCGCCACAGCGCAGCTCTGGGTGTGTGTGCATTTGGCAATGGGTTTATTTCATTTATTTATTCATTTATTTTGTTTTTTTGGGCCACATCGGCAATGCTCAGGGGTTACTCCTGGCTCTGCACTCAGGAATTACACCTGGCAGTGCTGGGGGACCATATGGGATGCCAGGGATGGAACCCTGGTCGGCCTCGTGCAAGGCAAACGCCCTACCCACTGGACTATCGCTCCAGTCCCCACTTGGCGACGAGTTTAGAACCACTCCGAGGCGACAGGGACAGCGGTGGGTCTTGGGCATGCACAAATGTTCGCACCACTGTGGCATTTTTATAAACTAGAAGATGAGAAGATTTTCAACTGATTCATTTATTTGGGTTTTGGGACCACAGCTAGCAGTGCTCAGGGGTTCCTCCTGGCTCTGCACTCAGGGATCACTCTTCAGGGTGCTTGGGGGACGCCATGGGATGCCGGGCATCAAACCTGAGTAAGGCAAGCACCCTACCGGCTGGACTACCGCATGATCCCTCTTTCATTTATTCATCTATTTTCGTTCTTGGAAAATATTGCCAAAGTGCCGAGGGGACGGGAGGAGAAAGAGCACAGGAGACGCAGTGTCCCCATCTGCACGCCCGAGTGAGCCCTGGCAGCTGTCTGGGTCTGCGTGTCTGCTGGCGTACCCAGTATCAGGCCGGGCCCGCAGGTTGCAAACGAGCTCCGGACTCTGGGGAAGCTCAGCCGAGACCCCCCAGCACGCACAGACCGACACGCGTCCGTGAAAGACACACAGGCGCACGGAGGCAGGCACAGGAACACGCATGGGGACACACACACGCAGACACAAACACACGTGCGTGCAGAGACACATGCACACATACAGGCACACACGTGCGCGCTTTCAGCGCAGTTCCAGGAGGTTCGGGGCGGCTCTCGGGCCTTTCCAGAACCTGCTTCCGCGCTGGAGATGGTGGCAGAACAGTGCCTGTGTGTGTGACCGCGACGGCTGTGCTGGCACCGAGCCGGTCACTGGCCTCCTGGACCCTGCCGGACTACATTTCCCAGGCGCCCTTGCGGCGAGGCACGGCCACGTGACGCTGGGGCCGAGGCGGGGATCTGCTGGCTGGTCTCTGGGCCTGGTCTCACGAAGCCCCTTGCCCCGGGATCCCTGCAGGCTGGCGCAGGCCTGAGCCAGCCCCCAGAGGAAGGAGCCTGGACCTCCAGTGGCCGCGGGGGCCCCAGCCCGGAAACTGGGGCGCGCCCCAAAGATCAGCCTCTGTCCCTGGCGCTGCTCGGGGCATCCCCGCCCTGTGAAGTCGCTCCTGGTTTTATTCTTTATTTTATTTAGTATTTTGCTGTGTCCAAGGCCTCACATATGCAGAGTAAATGCTCTACCGCTGGCAGCGTCCCTGGCCCTTAGTTTCCTTTGATTTGGGGGGAGCTTGGGGGAACAGATTTTGGTGCTCAGGGCCGAATTCCCGCCCTGTGCTCAGGGTCGGCTCCCGGCTCTTTGCTCAGGGCCAACTCCTGGCTCTGTGCTCAGGGCTCACGTCCTGGCCCAGTGCTCAGGGCTCACTCCCAGCCCTGTGCTCAAGGCTCACTCCCGGTCCAGTGCTCAGGGCCGACTCCCAGCCCTTGGCTCAGGGCCTACTCCTGGCCCTGTGCTCAGGTCTCACCCCCGACTCCCTGCTCACTCCCTGCAGGGCTCTGAGGACCCTGTGCAGTGCCTGGGATAAAATGCCCAGTGGCAGCATGCAGGCAAGTGCCCTACCCACTGTATTCTCTCTCTAGCCTCATCTCCACAGTTTCCTCTAAAGAGCCAACTCCTCACCTGCCGCCAGCCTGGGGTCCTGATGCCTCTGGTCCTGGGGTGTTGCCCCAACTCTGAGTGTCTTCTCCAGCACAGAGAGCTAGGCTGGGAGCACCCCTTCTTCCGCCATCCTAGCCGCAGTTCTGGTTCCTTGTTCTGTTCTGGGGCCTTCGGGTGTGGGCGCAGGGCTCAGGGTGGATGGTTGCGCTGCTTGGCACGTAGGACGGGCTCCCCGCGCCCATGGTCAGAGGGCACTGCCCGCTGTCGGGCTCCTGTCCTATGAGGGCATCGCCAGGCTTGGAAGGGGAGATCAGGGCTCCGCCCTAACTTTCTTCTCTCTTTCCTCTCCTCTCTCTTTCCTTCTCTCTCTCTCCCTCTCTAACCCTCTCTCCCCCCCACCTCTCTCCCTCTTTCTTTCTTTCTTTCTTTCTTTCTTTCTTTCTTTCTTTCTTTCTTTCTTTCTTTCTTTCTTTCTTTCTTTCTTGTTGGGCCACACGTGGTGATAAACTCAGGGCTTACTCCTGGCTCTGAACTCAGGAATTACTCCTGGTGGGACTCGGGGGGGCCCATATGGGAAGCCGGGGATCAAACCTCGGCCAGCCACGTGCAAGACAAATGTCCTCCTTGCTGTACTATCACCCTGGCCCCCCAACTCCCAACCACAAGCCACACCCTAGTCTCCACGCAATCCAGGGAGATACAGAGGTGCAGACCTCATACCCCGATGTTCACCAGGAGCCCCACTTTCCAGCCCGACCCCTACAGAGGGGTGCAGTGGCACCCCACTTTTTAAACGATGCCATGAGCTTCGAGGTGTCACTCCCAACCCCTTTGCCTCTTCTCATCACCACGATGACAGGATGAGGTCCACGGCCGGGGACTTGGCGGCCATGTGCGCCGCCCGGTGAAGGCTCAGGGAGGGGGCAGCCCCCCTGAACAGCCCCCCCAAGCGCGCGCATCTGACAGAGACCCTCCCAGGAAGCCCATTTTCCAGAAAAGAATGCTGGGGAGGGGCAGGGGCGTGCTCCCCCCTTTCTCCTCGCCCCAGGTCCTTGGCCCCCTCCTCGAGGGACCCCCGCCCCAGCGAGCGTCGCTGCCCGGCTGCCGAGTCTGCGCAGAGCCGCGCGCGCACGCCGCGCACCAAGGGGCTGAGCTCGCTTTGCAGAACAGCAGAAATTTATAGCCCCGGTAATTGATCACGGTGTCTCCCGTCGCCGGCCCCGCTCCGCTCTGTTCCCTTTTTCTCGGCGCGCCATCTGTGCTGTCGGAGAAGAGGGAGCCCCGAAGGGGGGGTTCGAGTCCCAGATCTGCCAGTTGCCAGTCACATGAACCTCAGTTTCCCCGCCACCGCGCAGACTCCACCCACTCACCTGCTCCCCCGGGATGCTGGGGTGCAGGCCAGGCACCTACGGCCCAAACCCCCACTTCCAGCGGGGGGGGGGGGGTGCTGGGGCAAAAGCCGCGACTCAGGCAGGCCCCATCCCTCCATCGCAGAGCCCGGAGACCCCAGCCAGGCCCCTCAGCCCCTGTCCCATCCACTGGCCTCCTGGGGCTGACTCTGGGGAACGAGGGGGTGGTAGGCAGATAGTCCCAAACTGCGGGGTGGGGACCATGCGCCTTTCGCCCCTTCCTGGGCTGGGCCTCAGACGTCTGGGACCCTACACCCCCCCCCCAATTACCAAGAACCCACCTGGTCCTCCTGCTCTCCCTGCAGACCCCGCGGGGCCACAGGCCTCCCTCGGCCCAACTCCACACCTGCCGGCCTCCTGGTGCCTCAGGGGAGGTTCCAGAACCTTCCAGAACCATCCCTCAAAGCGCTCTTGTGAAGCGCTTCACTCCCCCATCACACAGCACCGGCAGCAAGGGGGCCTGGGGTGGGATCCCGGGCCTCGCGCCCCACCTCCCCAGCTGCACGCCCCCTGGACTCCCACTCCAGTGCTCTGTCCAGTTCCAGGGGTCTTTTCCTGCTCCCTTCCCGGCACCCCCCCGTCTCCCTGGGCAGCCTCCAGCCCGCGGGCGAGGACAGGCTTCACTGGCCGCCCACCCACCTCCAGCGGCTCTGCCGGGCCCCTTCCCGTCCGGGCCGGGGGGCTGCGGGCTGGGGGTGGCCCCGTTCCGGGGCAGGCCAGGAGGCCGCGGCCGTGGCGCTGGGAGCCGGGCAGCCGCGCACAGAACAAACAGAATTTTTTTTTGCAACTAGAGGGGGAAGCACAGAGCTAAAAATAAAACGCCGAGATCAGTATCTGTCAGGCCGGCCGCTGATTGGCTGCGCGGGATGCAGGGCGCGCGCGCCCGCCCGGGGCACCGCCGGAGCCCGCGGAGCCGGGCCGGGCCGGCCTCGGGGGCGCGGTCAGCATCGCGGGCACGGCGGGCGGGGTTGCGGCGGCAGGTTCGGAACCCCTGAGCTGCCGCCCCCATCGGACTGGGAGTACATCTGGTTGGGAGGCCGGGAGGCGGCGGGCCCTGCTCCCCGCCCCGCTGCGGGGTGGACTGGAGCCTGTGTGTCCGCGGGGAGCCCACCCCGCAGACCCGCCCCCTGGGCATCCATGGGCCTCTGCCTCTCCGGAACCCCCCCTGTTCCCCTCCTGCCCCCCATCCGCCCCTTGGGTCCCCAGAGAGGGAAAAAGGAAACTGCAGAGCGAGGTGGGGCCCCCCAGCCTCTCGCCACTACAGTGGGATGCTGAGCTCCTCCCTAGACAGGAGTCGGGGGGCCCAGGTTTCCCCCTCTCGGACCCCCATCCGCACGTGTGTATGGGCTGGGCATGGAGGGCCCCTCTGCCCGCTGACTGCACACCCGTTCTGGTTTCGGGGTTCTGGGGAAGGGGGGAGAACTTTCTGCAGTCCCTTGAGCTCCTGCCTCACCTTTCCAGGCCTCTCCCTACCTGGCCCGCCCACCTCTCAGCTCCTGTCTAGTGTCTGGCTGGGCCATTTCCTTCAGTGCCACTTCTTCCACGAAGTCCTCCTGGGTGTCCAGCAGACTTTCTCCTGTTCCCCCCCCCCCCCATCGCCCCCTAGGACTTGAATGCCTACGAGTCATGTACCTAGTAAGGTCTGGTCCAGAATCCCTGACTGGGGCTTGGTGGGGGGCTGCCCTATGGTCCCCAGGAGCCACCGTGCTGTGCCTGGGGCTCACAGCAGCCTTGCTAGGTGGGGAACCAACGTTTCCCCATCAGCAGCGGCATAAGCCCCCGGGAGCTTGGACAGTGCACGGGAGGCTGACGCCTGCCCGGAGCTGCCTGAGCAGTCCAGTGTCCACCTGGCCAGCGGGGGCACTGGGCGGTGGGGATGGACCTATATGTCCTGATCCCGAAGGGGTGGGCGCAAAAGCTGGGGGGAGCGGGGCCAGCCACGTGCCAGTCTGAGCTCCCACAGCCTGAGGACCCCAGGCACAGGTGAGGGCCCCATGCCAGGGAGAGCAGGCAGGAGTCCCTGCCTTGGCCGGACGGAGCAGAGGGGGCGAGGGGGGTGACAGCTCCCTCTCAGCAGACTGGCTTGGGGTGCCTGTGCCTGCATATGCAAAGGAATTCTCTGCAAAAGTTTCTGGAAGATTTAAAATGCCCTAGGGCGTCTGTCTTGCACGAGGCCGACCCGGGTTCGATTCCCAGCATCCTACATGGTCCCCTGAGCACTGCCAGGAATGATTCCTGAGTGCAGAGCCAGGAGTAATCCCTGTGCATCTCTGGGTGTGACCCAAAAAGCAAAAACGGTCACGGTCATGGTCCTCCTGTTGTTCATCGATTTGCTCGAGCGGGCCCAGTAACGTCTCCATCATGAGACTTGTTGTTACTGTGTCTGGCATATTGAATACGTCACGGGTAGTTTGCCAGGCTCTGCCGTGCGGGCAAGATACTCTCGGTAGCTTGCCGGGCTCTCCGAGAGGGGTGGAGGAATCGAACTCGGGTCGGCCATGTTGGCTGCGTGCAAGGCAAACGCCCTACCGCTGTGCTATTGCTCCAGCCTGCAAAAAATAAAAAAATAAAATAAAATAAAATGCCCTCCCTGGGGCTGGAGCGATAGCACAGCGGGTAGGGTGTTTGCCTTGCACGCGGCCGACCAGGGTTCAAACCCCGGCATCCCAAATGGTCCCCTGAGCGCCGCCAGGAGTAATTCCTGAGTGCAGAGCCAGGAGGAACCCCTGTTCATTGCCGGGTGTGACCCAAAAAGCAAAATAAAATAAAATAAAATAAAATGCCCTCCCTCCCTTCTTTCCTCCCTTCCTCTTTCCTTCCTCCCTTCCTCCTCCCTTCCTTCCCTCCTTCCTCCTCCCTCCCTTCCTTCCTTCTCTCCTTCCTTCCTTCCTTCCTTCCTTCCTTCCTTCTCTCCTTCCTTCCTTGCTTGCTTTCTTCCTCTCTTTCCTTAATTTTATTTTGATAAAATTATTCCTGGCTCTGTGTTCAGGGTCCCTGCCTTGCTCAGAGCTGCTTTGGGGGTGCTGGGGACCCGCAGTCCTGGGGACTGCCCTCTGGCTCCCAGCGTGAGATTCCTTCGCTCCAGCCTTTCAGCCCCTCCCCCTCCCGCCTCTCTTGGCTGGGTAACCTGAGAGCATCTCACATCAAACCCCTCCTTGGACCCCCTTCAAGAAAGTGGCAGAGCAGGAATTGCATGCTTCAGCCCCTTTTTTTTTCTGTGGGGGTGGTCACACCCAGCAGTGCTCAGGGTTCCTCCTGGCTCTGCACTCAGGAATCTTCTTGTGGTGCTCAGGGGACCCTCTGGGATGCCGGGGATCGAACCCTCCCTGCTGTCCTCTCTGGCCCCCTGCTCTTGTTTCCAGACTTGCCTGGCCTGTGCCCGCATTAACCTGGCCCCGGGGAAGTGGGCCAGGGTCCGCCCCGCTGTGGGGAGGTCACTATGGGGCTCTTTGTGCCCTTTGAGTCCAGTTTTCCTTCCTGTCACTGCAAAAAGGGTGACACTTCTCCCTCTGAGAGTCTCTGCAGTGGGTCTGCAATGGATGACGGGCCCATTGGTGCATACACTCGAACCCTTGCCCATCTCTGGGAAGGGGCCCTGGGCTGGGGATGCGGGGGGGTGATGGTGTTGAGGCCCCGGGGAGACGCATTAGAGCAGCTCTGGTTGGCCTCGGGGTCCCTCCTCACTGAGCATCCCTCACCATCCATAAACGGGGGACAGAGGTGGCAGTGCCCACCATGACACCTGGCCACGCGGGAGAGGACAGGGCACGGTGGAGGGGGAAAACATCACACTTTTTCTTTTAGAAAGCATGGCACTGTGTGGGCGGGAGAGAGCACAGTGCAGTGGATGAGATGCTTGCTTGGCATGCGGCTGACCTGGGTTCGATCCCTGGTACCACAGATGGTCCCCTGAGCCCCGCCAGGAGTGAGCCCTGAGCACTGCCAGCTGTGACCTCAAAACTTGATCACTTGACATCCCATTATTCATCCATTTGCTCGAGCGGGCGCCAGTAACATCTCCATTCATCCCTGTCACGTGTTAGTGTAGCCCAATGGCATCTGCTCGCTCCAGGAACACAAAGAGCCTCAAGCCATTCGTTCAGGGTCTTGACAAAGAAGTCTGACCATCTCGTAGGTGGGCGGCCACGCAATCTTTTGACGTCACGTGGAATCCAGTCAGTAATGGCTCTAGTCCAGCAGTTGTCTCCAAATTGCATTAAGTGTCCAGCCCATCTGATTTTTGACGCAAATGAGACAGCGTCCCTGATTCTTGATCGTCGATGGAGATCGAAACTCCAGATTCCGTCTCTCACTTGAGTGAAGCGTGATCCTCCAAGCATAGCTCTTTCGATTCCTCTTTGGGAGACCTGAATAGGTTCTCATCTGACCCCAAAACTAAAACCAAAAAAAAAAAATCACGTTTGGCGCCAGGGAGCTTAGCCCAGGCTTGCATGCTGGGGGCCCTGATTGGATCCGGCACCACATGGTCCCTGAGCACTGCTGGGGGCAACCCCTGAGCACAGAACTGGGAGGAGTCCCTAAGACCACAGGTGCCCCCCAAAGACCAAAATCAAAGTTTCCACAAACAATGCATTATATTTTGTTGGGGTTTTTTTGGGGGGGCTTTTTGGGTCACACCCGGAAATGCTCAGGGGTTACTCCTGGCTCTGCACTCAGGAATTACTCCTGGTGGTGCTCGGGGGACCATATGGAATGCTGGGAATCGAACTCGGGTCGGCCACGTGCAAGAAAACGTCCTACCCGCTTTGCTATCGCTCCAGCCCCCAATACATGATATTTTGGCTTTTCATACATGATTTGTAGACTTAAGTGTGGGTTAAAAAAAAAAGTGGGGCTGGAGAGATAGCACAGCGGGAGGGGCATTTGCCTTGCACGTGGCCGACCTGGGTTTGATTCCCAGCATCCCATATGGTCCCCTGAGCACCGCCAGGAGTGATTCCTGAATGCAGAGCCAGGAGTAACCCCTGAGCATCGCCAGGTGTGACCCAAAAAGCAAAACAAAAAAAATGTAGGGGGCCACAGAGCTAGCACAATGGGTAGGGCTGCTTGCTTGAGGTCTGTGAGGTTTTCTTGGGATTGAATGGCAGCCGGTGGGTGAGAGAGGGACATTCCAGAATCAAAGGTCACCCAGCCCCCAGCTGGGGGAGACTGGACTTATGGCCCAGAAGCGACAGGGAGCCACCAGGCTGCATTCCACACTCCCCACATCCGTCCCTGCAGATAAGGAAGGCCGGACCAGCACACCGGTTCCACTGCCTCTGCTCCATTCTTCACCTCTCCTGCCCAAGACAACTGAAAACCCCCTGAGTGTCCCCCCGGGGCGTGGCCCTACCCCAGCCTCATCAGAGGTTCTTAGGGTTCTGCCTGAGAGCACACCCCAATAAACTTCTCCTATTTCCTTCATCTTATTCGACTCTGTCTCTCTGTCTGCGCAGACAGGGTTCTCAGATCTATCAAGGCCGACCTGGTTTCGATCCCCAGCGCCCATGTGCACGCGCGCACACACACACACACACACACACACACACACACACACACACACACAATCAATCAATCTTGGAGCTGGGAGACAGCTAAGAGGTCCATGCTTCGATGTCCAAGGGCCTGGGTTCAGTGTAACCCCAGAGGGCCCCCAGCATTGCCAGATGTGGTCCTGGTGGCCACCAGCATAGCAGGGACCTGAGCACTGGACTGTCCGTCCTGTCAGCTGCTGTGAGTATTGCCTTGGGAGTGACAGGGGCGGCAGGGGGTGGGGGTGGGTGGGATTTCCTGAGCACTGCCTGGGAACTTTAGCACTGTAGCACTGTCCTCCCGTTGGTCATCGATTTGCTCAAGCGGGCCCAGTAACGTCTCCATTGGAGACTTTGTTGTTACTGTGTTTGGCATATCGAATACGTCACGGGGAGCTCGCCAGGCTTTGCCGTGCGGGCGAGATACTCTCGGTAGCTTGCAGGGCTCTCCGAGAGGGGCGGAGGAATCGAACCCGGGTCGACCAGGCTGGCCGCGTGCAAAGTAAACAACCTACCTCTGTGCTATCGCTCCAGCCTGGGAACTAAAGGGGAAAAAATCTGGGGCCAGAGACAGGACAGCGGGAAGAGCACTTGCCTTGCACACAGCAGGCCCATAGGGTCCCCCAAGCCCTGCCAGGAGTGATCCCTGAGCACAGAGTCAAGAGTCAGCTGTGAGCACTGCCAGGTGTGACCCCAGAATCAAAATAAATGAATAAATAAAAGAATCTGTTGACACCCACATTCCCGAACCCCAGCACTGACACCTCCTGCATGGTGGCCCAGAAGGCCAGATGGGATCTCCCCGCCCTGGAGAGGCTGCCCAGCTGCAGGGCTGGTCCTACCCCAGGAAAGAAGTGACCTACCCAGGACAGGGAAGACGCCCAGGTGCCTCAAAACCCCTCCCCCAGAGAACTCAGCTCCAGTAACTAAGTCCTAACGGGGCCAGAGACAAGCACCAGCTTTGGGGGCATACAGCTGACTCGGGTTTGATCCCCAGCATCCCTATGGCCCCCTGAGCCCCGCCAGGAGTGATTCCTGAGTGCAGAGCTGGGAGGGAACCTTGGGCATCACCGGGTGTGACCCAAATAACTGTATCACTGTATCACTGTCATCCCGTTGGTCATCAAATTACTCGAGCGGGCGCCAGTAACGTCTCTATTCCTCCCAGCCAAGAGATTTTAGCAGGCTCTTCTTACTCATCTTTTCCCAACGATTAGAGGCTCTTTTTAGGGTCAGGGGGATGAGACCTATTGTTGTTACTGGTTTTGGCATATCGAATACACCATGGGAGCTTGCCAGGCTCTGCTGGTGCTGGTGGGATACTCTAGGTAGCTTGCCCGGCTCTCCGAGAGGCACAAACGGGTAGGAAGTGTCTTATACTGTGTCTTGGCCGTGTGGTCCAGAAAGCGGACTGGAGCGTGGTGGTCATTGGGCAGTGGAGGTCAGCTGCCGGGGCTAGGTCCCTTGGGGTAGGGAGGGCTCTCACCCAAAGAACAAACAAACAAAATCATCGTTCTGTTCGTTTGTTTGGGGGCACACAGGGGTCCTCTGTGCTCTGGACGAGGCTCAGCTGGACAGACCAGAGTGGACCCCAGGACCAGGGGGCCGCATCGCCGAGGAGCTGCAGAGAGAAGTCCCCACGTTCGCCCTCAGAAAGGCTCGGGGTGCTGGGAGCAACGCTTATCGGTTGTGACGTTTTGTTTGCTTTGAAATCATCTCTCTGGGGGGCCGGAGCGACGGGACAGCAAGAAGGGTCCTGGCTTGGCACTTGGCTGACCCGCGTTGGACCCCCGGCATCCCATATGGTCTCCCCAGCACTGCCAGGAGTAGCCTGAGTGCAGAGCCAGGAGTCACCCCTGAGCATCACCAGGGCTGGAACCAACCAACAAACAAATCATCTTTCTGTTGCCTGCTTGGGGGTCACACCTGGTGGTGCTCTGGGCTGGGGAGGAGAAGAGGAGGGGGCTTAGAGAGTGGTCGAGGATGATGTGGTATTGGGATCGAACCCCTCCCCCCCATGCTGGCTCCTGCCATCTGCCTGGGGCTGTTCTGGGTTCCTGCCAGTTTCCCCCAGGGCTGCACCAGGGGTGGGGGTGGGGGTGGCTTTGGCCTGCAGTTCCAGGCCGATGACCAGGACCTGGGGGGGAGGGCCTTTCCTATAGAGACCACAGTGTCCCTCCCTCTCTCCTTTTTTTTTTTTTTTTACTCTTTGGGTCACACCCGGCGATGCACAGGGGTTACTCCTGGCTCTGCGCTCAGGAATTACCCCTGGCGGTGCTCAGGGGACCATGTGGGATGCTGGGAATCGAACTTCGGTCGACCGGGTGCAAGGCAAACGCCCTCCCGCTGTGCTATTACTCTAGCCCCACTGCTCCCTCTCAACCACGTGCCCCAATGCCTTCCGGGTCAGGCAGAGATGGGGGCTGGGGTCCCCCATCACCTCCAGCTGGAGGAAGCAGGTGTAGACCAGGGACCTGGAGGTGAACTTGGTGGACGGCCAGGCCCCTGCATTCGTGAAGTCCCCACTGGCCTCCTGGCGCCTCTAGACATCGCTGCCTGGTGGGGACAGAGGTGGGTGAGATAGGGGCAGGGCTCTCCCCAGGAGGGGTAAGAACAGCCCCCCAAAGGCCACACCCGGTGGGAGGTAGGTACCAGTGAGCCCAGGCAGACCCCGGTGGGTGTGTTTGTCTGACGCTGCCCTGTGCCAGGCAGACCCGGGTTTTGGGCAGACCCCAGGATCTGGCTCCCCTCAGGCTGCCTCTGACCTCAGGGGCCTCTCTTTGTTTTGTCTCATCACTATTGTTGCACCCGGGGCTGTAGCTGGGGGTGCTCAGGGCCCCTCTTCAGAGATGCTCAGGGGATGGCATGCTGCCGGGTTGGAAGTCTGTGCTCAGTCTGCAGTGCTCTGCCTTGGGCTCAGGAGTAGTGCTCCTAAGTCCTTTGGCTAATCACAGCAGAGAGCCCCGCCCCCTGCACAGCCTCAGGGCTTGGCGCTCCAGAGGGATGCAGGGACCCGCAGGGGCTGGGCAGGGGGTGCCGGGCAGCCTGCAGCCCCTCTCCTTGGGCCGCAGAGGAACCAACTGGGATCCAGGGGTGGGATGGATGATCCGCTCTGGTGGAACCCTGGGTTCATCCTCCTGCTCGCCTGAGGGTCATGAGCAGAGATCTGCGTGCTGCTGGGTCTGGCTCCGGGTTTCCTGGTCCCCGCTCGGGGTGGGGGTGCCGTGAGGAAGGGTCTGTGTCAGTGAAATGTCTGTGCGGACGATGGACGGATGGGGAGCGTGTGGGGGGAGGCGGGGCGCGGCGGGGGCGGGGCGCCCGGGCTGCTGAGAGGCGTGAGCACCTTGAAACGGCCCTTCTGGGCTCCCAGCACCCTCGCCTCACTTTATTTTCTGTTTTTGGTTTTGGGGGGGCCACTCCCGGCGGTGCTCAGGGCCCCCTCCTGGCTCTGCACTCATCGCTGACTCCTGGCGGGCTCAGGGGACCATGCGGGTGCCCGGAATGGAACCGGGTGGGCCGCGGCCGCGTGCCAGGCTGGGGTGGGGGGATGCAAGGCCTGGCGAGGAGCTGGTTGGGGGACCTCCGCAGGGGGCTAGAGACCCCCCCAAGGTGCGTTTTTGGAAAGCGCCTCAGCTGGCAAGTATCCCCCAAAAGGCGACTGCTCAGGCCCCTCCCCCTCCTCCTGGGGCCTCTGCAGCTCAGACGGGAGCCCCCAGACCCACCTTAGAGACCCTCCTGGACCCTCTGCCCCTGAGGCACCTCCTGCAGAGACCCCCCCAGGGCTCCCGGGGTCAGGGGCAGAGCTGTGGCCGGTGAGGAAAGGGTGAGTCTCAGCCCCTCAACCATCTTCATCATAATCCCCCTCATCCCTCTCATCCTCCTTAACCCTTCATCATCCTCCTCCCTCTCCTCTTCCTCCCCCCTCCTCATCCTCATTCGCCCTCCTCATCATCTTCCTCCCCGAGTCCCCTTCATCATCCTCATTCCCCTTTTCCCCTCCCCCACCTCATCTCCCCTCCTCCATCCTCATCCGCCTTCCTGAGGGGGACTGACGGGGCAGGTCCAAGGGTTTCCGGGGTGACCATGCGTGGAGCCCCCGTTCTGTTCCCCCCACCCTACCCTTGCCTCGACCTTGGCTGCCTGCCTTTCCCCCACCACGAGGGTCCCCAGCTCGGGAGACTCATAAGGCAGACTGGGGAAGGGGGTCCTTCCTGGTGCCCCTGGGGCAGAGTTGAGCCCCAGTGCCCTGAGCGAGGACTCTGTTTCCAGGTAGGGGTGAGTGGGATGGGCGCAGGCCCACAGACCCCCCCGCCCAGCTTCCCGAGGCAAGCATCTCCCGCTCCAAGGGACGTTGGGGACTGGCCCAGAATCAGGGTCCACGCAGCAGAGAGCAGGGGGGGCCAGGCACAGCCCTGCTGGTGGGTCCCGGCTCTGCCCAGAGTGGACCCCAAGTCTTCTGGGGCCTCCTGCAGGGGGGACCCTGTGGCTGAGCAGATGTCAGTGTCCCTCCCCCACAGGCCAGGGACGGGTGCTGGGCCTTGGTGGCCACCTGTGACCCTGAGGGTGGGAGTGCAAGGCGCCCCCGCAGCTGCCTGGTTGTCTTTGTTTCCGGGTTCAGGTCCGGGGAGCAAAGACCCCCCCAGTGGGGTCATCAAAGCCACTGCCTGGTACAGGGTTCCAGGACTCAAAACTCTGTCCCCTGGCTGGATACCACAGACCTCGCCCCGCAGCAGAGCGGCCCAGCTCTGTCACCCCTGAGCCCCCCCAGGAGTGATCCCTGAAGGCAGAGCCAGGAGGAAGCCTGAGCACTGCTGGTGCAGCCTCCCCCAAAACAAACAAACAAAAGCAGATGTGGGGCCCGGAGAGGTAGTGCAGTGGTTAGGGCGCTTCCTTGCGCCCCTCCCCACCAGCAGAGGGGCTTTGATGTGGGGTCCCTCTGAGGTGTCCAGACACGCAGTGCCATCTCTGCTGCGCTCTGCAGGCTTCGCGGTGCCTCCCGGGCTCCTGACCCCTGTGCGTGCCCAGCGGTGCCCACAGTGGCCACCTCCCTCTGCACCCCCCCCCACCCCGCCTGAGCTGTGGTTTCTGGGTGGCAAGAGAAGAGGCCGAGGGCGGGTGGCCGCTGGCCCCTCACGCCCCCCGAGCGCCGGCTGGCTGCAGCTGTGTCCGCGCAGGAGGGGCCCCGGGATGACCCGGCTCCGAGTGGACACGGGGTGGGGACAGGGGGCTGAGAGCCGGAGCAGGGCCCAGCGCCAGGCTGCCATTCAGGACGTGTCCTGTTGGTGGCACTTTGCCGTGGTTCAGGTGTGGCCACGGCGCACGTTGGCTTCACGCAGAGCTGAGCGCGCTGCTCCCGCGCGTCCCCGCGCGTCCCCGCACGTCCCCGCGCGCTCCCGCTCCCTCCCGCGCGCTCCCGCCGGCGCGGGCCCAACCCGCGGGCTCCGCGTCACCAGACCAGAGCTCCAGGGCCGCGGGCGGCTCCGAGGGCTCCAGGCGGGGCTGCCGCTCCCAACCCCTCACGCTTGTTCACACACAGGCTGGACAGGCCGGCCCTGCCTGCCACTCACCCCGCTCCTCTGCTCAAGCACCAGCCAAAGGCTCTTCCTCCGGGAAGCACTCCTCTGGCCACATCCTGCTCTCCTTCGTGGTCATCGTTGTACCTGCTGGAACAAAGCCCTGGGCCAGAGGAACAGTGCTCAGGCTTGACAGAGCTGGCCCAGGGTCAATTCCTGATACCCCGCAGGATTCCTTGAGCCCCAGTCAGAACTAATCCCTGAGCACCGAGTCAGGAGTAATACTTGTGCACCTCCAGGTGGGGCCTAACCCCCCCACTTTAATAAATCTATTGTCCATCTGAGCTTCATCCTCGACCCTTCGCCACACAAATACGAGCGTGTGCATGCACACACACATATGCACGCACGAACATACATGCATACACTCATGCATGCACACACATGCATGCACACACGCACGCACTCACACACATGCCCACATTCACACATGAACACACGTGCACTCATTCACACACATACAAGCATGCACACATTCGCACATACACACATGCACACACGAATACACGTGCACTCATTCACACACATGCACTCACGTACATGCATGCACTCACACACATGCACACACGCGTGCACGCACACATGCACGCACACAAACACATGCACACATATGCACTCATTCACACACATGCACACACGCACGCACACATGCACACATGCATACACATGCATGCATGCACACACGCACATGCACACACGAACACATGTGCACTCATTCACACGCATGCACTCACATACATGCATGCACTCACACACATGCACACATTCACACATACACACGTATGCATGCACACACGTGCACACACACGCTTACACGCATGCGCAATGCACATGCACACATATACATACACATGTATGCATGCACGCAAATGCACACACAAACACGTGCACTCATTCACACATGCACTCACATACATGCATGCACACACATACTGCATGCACACACATGCATGTACTCACACACATGCACACTCACACATGTGCACACACATGCACACACGAACACACGTGCATTCATTCACTCACATGCATGCACTCACACACATGCACACATTCACACATGCACACACACATGCACACATATGCACTCATGCACACATATGTATGCACACACACACGCACGTACACATGCACAGGGGCTTGAGCTGGAACTGGGCGTGGATCTCCCCACAGCTCTTCAGCCTGTGGCAGCCCCAGGCCCCTGCACCTGGAGCGTTCTGACAGCCTCAGCGGGGAGCAGTGAATGCGGCTCCCTGTGGGGGTGCCGGGAGGTGACCCGCGAGGGCCCCCCCACGCCTCCTCCCGCAGGCTGGGAAGGAGCTGCAGGGGTTAAGCGTTTCTGGCCTCCGGTGTCTGCGGCGGTTCCCCTCTGGGTTGGCCAGGAATGTTTGCAATGCAGAGCTGGGGGGCGGGTGGAAGTGGGGCTGTGGGGGCCGGGCTCCCCGCGGCGGCTGCCTCCTCCAGCCTAGGGGCTCCCACACTGAGGGTTGCAGAGGGGCTCGGAGGAGCTGAGGCTGGAAAGCCTGGAGGCCGTGGGAGGGAGCCGAGGGAGGCCCAGAGAGGGCAGGGACTTCGCCCAAGGTCACACAGCGGGTGCCCTCGAACTGGGCTCCAGGCACCACACAAACGGAGGGAAGTGGGGTAGGGGGAGAGGGGTGAGCTCCCGCCCGACACACCGACCAGCTCAGACACAGCACAGCCCAGTGACCACGGTCCTGGGAACGCTGGTCGTCCCCCCATCCTCACGGGGGATGGACAGATAGACAGATGGACGGATGAGTGTAGGCGCTCGCCTGGGCTTCGTGCCCTCTCCAAAGGGGTCACGAGGCAGCTGGGTCCCCCCCCCCCTTCTCCCCTCCCGGGCACAGTGGGGTGGGGGAGGGGCAGAGCCTGGCCCCTGCCCCGGTCCTCCTCCCGGCTTCCACCTCCCTTCTGGCCCGGAAGAGGGAAGGGGGGTGAGGGGGCTTCATCTAACCCAGGAAAACCCTCCCGCCCCCCCTCCCCACCCCTCCTCTGCTCAGCCCTGGGGCCCCAGGCAAGACCCCATCTATTCGAACCATCTCACAACACACCTCCTGTACCGCACACACACACACACCCCCTTTGTTGTTCTCCAGGAAACAGAGAGGTTGATACCTAAACCCAAGGTCACAGAGCGCCCAGGCAGCAGCCCTGCCTCTGAACTCAAGGGCCCCAGTGCTTTCTCACCCTTCTCCACACCAGGTTTGCGATGACCTTGCGGTGGTCAGTGTAGCCCCAGCGACCCCAGAGGAGGCGTGGCCACTCGCACGCAGCGTCCTCTGGGGTTAGCGCCAGGCTAAGTGACTATCCCACCAGGTTCAGGGGTGGGGGGGAGAGAGAGAGAGAGGACACAGCCCGGGGCAGGGCCTCCGGTGCCCGGGAACGCGACGCGGCGCCCCGACACCTCCTCGCAGGCAGGTTCCCCGGAAGGGAGCAGAAGATTGATTTCCCGGGCTGGAGCCGCGTTTGCATGTCTGCGTTTTACTGCGCCGTTTAATATGTATGCAAATGCCCGGGCCCGCGCAGCGCCCCATTAGAGCGAGGGGGCCCGCCGCGGCCCGGCCGCCTGATGGATGGCAGGACCGGGACGGATGACGGGCTTGGTGATGGGAAACACTGTAGCAGGGCGCGCGCGCGCGGGGCTTGGGGAGGGGCAGAGGCCTCGCGGCCTGGGGAAGGGGACGCCAGCTCCTCCCACCCGGCCCCTCCACTTTCCATCGGGTCTTTCCCGCCCGGCCCTCTCTGGGGTTCAGCCCCCACCCTGCCCACCCTCCGGCCAGGCGCAGCTGAAGGAAAGTCGCGACCCCCAGCCATCTCTCCTGGGGGATCAGCCCGCCCTGCCCCCTCACCCCCCGTGAGGCAGACGGCGCCTGGACACTGAACCCCTGTCCTCAGGACCAGGAGGGCGGAAGAGCCTGTCCTGACTTCTCAGGGGCTAGGGGACAGCTGGGCGGACCCTGTGGGCCCCTAAACACCCAGCCTGGACAGCGCCAAATGCTCTGTGTGGTGGTTTCTCCATATTCACGCGTGCACATATGTGTGTCCACGCACACGTGTGCATAGCTGGGCACACATGTGAGCATAGTGCTGATGTCTTTGCACACATGTCTCTGTGTGCACACAGGTGTCAGTGCACTCGTGTGTCTGCGTATGTTTGGACATGTGGTCCGCACACATGTGTCTGTCCACGTGTGTCTGTGGGCCTTGTGCATCTGTGTGCACTGGCGTGTGTTGTCTGTGTCTTCATGTCTATACACATGAGTGGGCAGACACGTGTGTGTGACTGCATGCGCTTGCATGTGTAATCTAATGTGCACACACGTATACCTGTGCACTGTCCACGTACTTGTTTGCATTACTGTGCATGCATGTTTGTGTGCGGGTTGTGTGCACTGTTTGTGTGCGCACGTGTGTCCACCCACGTCTGTGTCTGTGCATGCACGTTTGTGTGTATGCATTCTGTGTGCACGCACACGTGTGCGTCTGCACGTGTCCCACACGTGTCTGCGTGTCTGTGTGTGTGTGCGTCTCTTGACACCCACTGTGCTGCCCCGGGTGGGCGAGCAGCTGAGGTGCTCCCAGGCCTGCACCCCTGTGCTCAGCCCGGCGCCCTGATCTGCTCCTTTTTCAGCCGAGCACCCCCAGAAGGGCTGGACTGTGGGGGGCTGGGTCACACACAAACGTTTGTGTGTGTGCACGTGTGTGGGCTGCAGACAGACACAGGCCGACTCTGCTGACCCTGTCACATGCTGTCCCTTGTAGCTGTGCGGGGACACAGCACCTCTGGGGGTAGAACCCCAGTTCTGCAGGGCTGGGGACACAGGCGACCTGTGCCCCCAGCCCTCGGGGCCCCAGTCAGCAGGCCATGGGGCCCTATGAGGGCAGTAGTGTGCAGTCTATGTGTGTGAGTGTGGGCATGGGAGTGTGTGTGAGGCTGCGGGAGTGAGTGAGTGTGCGCTGGGGCAAGTGAGTGTTGACTGGAGTGTGCAGCGGGTGTGAGTGTGTACTGGGGTGAGTGAGTGTGCACTGGGGCAAGTGAGTGTGGCCCTGGTTGAGTGTGAGTGTGCATTGGGCGAGTGTGGGTGTGCCCAGAGTGAGTGTGCCCTGGGGTGAGTGTGGGTGTGCACCTGGTTGAGTGTGAGTGTGCACTGGGCGAATGTGGGTGTGCCCTGGGGCAAGTGTGAGTGTGCCCCTGGTTGAGTGTGAGTGTGCATTGGGTGAGTGTGGGTGTGCCCTAGAGTAAGTGTGCACTAGGGTGAGTGTGCCCTGGAGTGAGTCTGCCCCTGGGTGAGTGTGTGTGCGCTGGGGTGAGTGTGTCCTGAGTGGCGTGAACATGAGGCCTTGCAGGGACTTGTGTGCACGCACGCGAGGGTTCCTGGCCCTGTGGCCTGGGCCAGGTGGGGGAGGGCTCTCTCTACCTGAGTCTGCGCCAGGGTCAGACTTGGGGAGCCCTGGGGTGACTTGTGCTCCCTTCCCTGCTCTGAGCCCCGAAAATCAGAAGGCTGAGCCTCGACCTTCCCCAGCGTCCCGTCCAAGGACAGATGTGGCTGAAGCAGCCTGAGGGGGCAGAGTGGGGGCCCCCTGTTTTCTGGGGTTCAGACCATCCCTCCCCCGCTGAGGGAGGACCCCACATGACTCTCTCTGCCGGGCTTAACCCTTGCCTGTACCTCTCAGGGTGCTTGTCCGCAGCAGGGAACCCCGTGTCTGCACGGAGGACGGGGACGTGGTGGAAGTGGTGTGGGGTTGGGGACCCCATGGGCTGCCCCAGAGCCGAGTGGCTTCAGTTTGGCTCACTGAACAAGAGGTGGGGAAAATCGCCATTCGGGAGGAATGTTAAGGTTAGGGCAGGAACTTTCTGTAGCCAGAGTGAGGTGCACAGCGGGGAGGACACGTGCCTTGCTGCAGTTCCCTGGGTTCAATCTTCAGCATCCCATAGGGTCCCCAAGGCACCTCCAGGAGTGACCCCTGAGTGAGCACTGCTGTATGTGGCCCTCAAACAAAACAGAACAAGAACCCCCATTGCCCATGCCCCGGTGGGAGGGAAGAGGAGGGGAGGGGAGGGGATGGAGGTGGGAGGGGTCAGCCCATTCTGCAGGAGAAAAGGGGGAGCACCTGACACCCCCAGCACTCAGGGCTGGGGCACTTTGCTCCAGTAATTCTGTCTGCGAACAAGGCACTGTGTCGGGCTGGGCTGTGGGCGCGCTCCAGGCCCCAAGAGCCAGAAAGACTGGCCTGAGTAAGTGAGGTGCAGCAGGGAGGGTTCTGGCCTTGCTCGCAGCTGGCCCGGGTTCGATCCCCGGCATCCCACAAGGCCAGGAGGGATCCGAGTGCAGAGCGAGGAGCAAGCCCTGAGCACCGCCGGTGTGGCCCCTCTCAGCCCCCCTAAAGAAAGGTCAAACAAAAAGAAATGCCATTGGCGCCCGAGAGCCACCCTCACTGTGCCCAGTCCCATGGGAGCGTCCATTAACCGGGTGCTCACGGGGGAGGGAGAGCAAGCTCTGAGGAGGTGCCCAGACCCCAGGGCAGCACCAACACTGAGGCCCAGAGAGGCGGGACGCAGGCCTACGGGCCAGCCTGGGCTGCGGGGCTCTGGACCCCTGCCCCCTTGGAAGTCCCCGGCCCTTCCCCTCCCCCACTCTGCTTAACACACTCCTGGTCTTGAGAGCCATACTGCGTTGGGAGGGTGGGGCTGGAGCGATAACACAGCGGGAAGGGCCTTTGCCTTGCACGCCGCCAACCCAGGTTCGATCCCCAGCATCCCAGAGGGTCCCCTGAGCACCGCCAGAAGTAATTCTTGAGTGCATCGCTGGGAATAGCCCCCAAACAAAACAGAAAAGCTCTCCAATGTAGGGGTAGAGCGATAGTACAGCTACTAGGGCCTTTGCGTTGCATGCGGCCGACCTGGGTTCGATCCCCGGCATCCCATATGGTCCCTCAAGCACTGCCAGGAGTAAGCCCGAGCATCACCGGGTGTGACCCAAAAAGCAAAAAAAAAAAAAAAAAAGAAAAAACTGCTTGGGGGGGTGTGCAGGGAGCACCGGGTGTGGGGAAGGGAGTCTGGCTCTCTCTCCACGCCCCCCCCAGCTCTCCCAGGGCCTCTGACCCCAGCCTGTCCCCCCACCCCACCCCCCGCAGTCTCCGCCACTCCAGGCTCCATCCTTGGCAGAGGCCCCGCTGGACTTCTGAGCTGTATCCAGTCCCTTTATCGGTTTTATGGTAAAGGGACTGGATAATGTTTAATGTTGTTTTGGACCCCCCAGCAATGCTCAGGGTGACTCCCGGCTCTGTGCTCAGGGCTGACTCCCGGCTCTGTGCGCAGGACTGACTCCCGGCTCTGTGCTCAGGGCTGACTCCCAACTCTGTGCTCAGGGCTGACTCCTGGCTCTGTGCGCAGATCTCACTCCTGGCTCTGTGCTCAGGACTGACTCCCGACTCTGTGCTCAGGGCTGACTCCTGGCTCTGTGCTCAGGGCTCCTGGCAGTGCTTGGGGATGGAACCCTGGTCAGATGTGGGCAGAGCCCTCCCACTGCAAGCACCTTTTCCACCGGCTCCCGGAAGCTGTGTCTGCGGCCGCGCGTTCCTGGCGTGGGGGGACTAACAGCCCCTAGGAAAACATACCCACCCGTGAAGGAAGCCTGAAACAGGGGCCAAGGGGAGAGACAGACTGGTGGCGGGGGTGGGGTGTGCGCTCCCAAGGCGCGCCTTGCTGCGGAGACTCCTCGGGGCGGGGCTCAGGAGACCCTCGGGGGTGCCGGGCTCGAACCCGGACGCTGGCGAGCGGAGCCAGCCCCTGCCCATCTCAGCGCCCCTCTATTGCTCATGAAGCCCCTCCTCCCCCCTGCTAGCCTGGGGGTGTCCAGTGGGGGGAAAGGGGGGGAGGCGCCCCCAGGCTGCCCCGTGGGCACCTACAGCCTCCCCCCTAGCACACAACTCAGGGCGCTGGGATGCCCCACCTCCCGCGGGGGCCATCCTGGACCAGGGGGCTTTCGCTCCTCACAGCCCAGGGCGCCCCTGACTGCCCGCCCGCCCTGCAGACCCAATCCCACCATGGAGTCTCTGATCTTTTCTGCTCCCCACCCCAGTCCTCCCACGGGGGGGGGCTCCCCCTCGGGTCCCTGTGGAATGGAGGGTGAGCCCACCCCAGGAAGGCAGAAAGTGTCTGCTCAGGACAGCCGGGGGGCTCGGCCTTGCTTTTTCCCAGAGGAGGAAGGCTTGGTGGGCAGCGTGGTAGCAGTGGCATTAAGGCTTGTGGAAAACAGGAAAGAGAGGTTAGTCCAGAAGGAGAGTGGTGGCCTTGCACACAGCCCACCCGGATTCCATCCCCGGCTCCCCATAGCCCCCCCCCCCAGCCCATCAGGAATGATCCCTTGAGTGCAGAGCCGGGAGTCACCCCTGAGCACTGCTGGGTGTGGCCTGCTGCCCCCAGAAGAAGGCACGGGAGCTCCAGCAGCCCTGTTTTGGCTGGTGTCAGTACTCTGTAACTGCACCTCTGGGGGGAAGGTCAGTACTCTGTAACTGCACCTCTGGAGGGGTCAGTACTCTGTAACTGCACCTCTGGGTGGGGTCAATACTCTATGTAACTGCACTTCTGGGGCTGAGTGTTGGGGCTTGGGGGCGTAGTTGGCTGAGTGTGGGCAATTTCTCAGAGTATGGGTGAGCTCCTGGGAGTCCCTCCTCAAAGAATCTCTTGACACTGGGTTGAACTGGATGGAGGGTTCTTCCTAGGGGGAGGTCCATCGAAGTCTACGCGGTGGGGGCTGGAGTCAGGTAGCCCCAGAGCTCCCTAGTTGGTCCCCTTCTGCTGTGTGACCTTGGCTGGGTTCCCCGAGGTCTCTGGGCCCTGGTTCCATTAGGAAACTGCACCCGGGGTGGGGTCTTGTCTGGGCTAGCTGTCTTGTCCAGTTTGGTTTAATGTTGCTGGTTTGGGGGCCACGTCCAGTGGTGTTTGGGGGCTGCACTTGGCTTGTTCCGGGGATCCCTCCCAGCCCCAAGCCCCCTCCCAGGCCCCAGGCAGCGGTTTCGGAGGTTCTCAAAGTCCCACTGGAGGTGCTGAGGCAGGAGAGTGGGCAAGGGGGAGAAGGTGGTGACCTCGGGGAGGTGCCCGGGGCACGGCTGTGAGGGCATCAGTCACACAAGCCCAGATGATGCTCCCAGCTCCCTACACAGGTCCCCACCAGCTGAAATGGGGGGTGCCAAGGTTTCGGGGGCTCCAAACCCCCAAGTGTGTGAGTTTCAGGAGCCCCAGACTTGAGCATCTGTGAACAGACACCTGGGCACTGAGCGTCCAGCCCCCACCTCTGGCTGGCTGGCCCCCTTTGTTCATCCTAACCCCCCAGCCCCCCCAGTCTCCCCGCAGAGCTGGTTTTGTGGGTTCCTGCACCTCTGCGTGGTTCTTTCTCTTCCACGCAGGAGTGAATCAGGGTCCCTGTTCCATTTTCCGTCCAAAACTCCCCATCTTGCTCAGTCACGGCAACTGCCAGATTTCCAGTTTTGTTGTTGTTGTTGTTGTTGTTTTCACTGTCACTGTCTTCCCGTTGTTCATCGATTTGCTCGAGCGGGCCCAGTAACATTGTGAGACTTGTAACTGTGTTTGGCATACGAATACGTCACAGGGAGCTTGCCAGGCTTTGCAGTGTGGATGAGATATTCTCGGTAGCTTGCCGGGCTCTCCAAGAGGGAGGGAGGAATCAAAACTACCGAGAGTATCTCACCCGCACGGCAGGGCCTGGCAAGCTCCCCGTGACGTATTCAATACGCCAAACACAGTAACAAGTCTCACAATGGAGACGTTACTGGGCCCGCTCGAGCAAATCGATGAACAACGGGAGGACAGTGTGAAGTGCAGTGCAGTTGTTGTTTTTTGTTTGGGGGGGGTTGACACCAGTGATGCTCAGGGATTCCTCCTGGCTCTGCACTCAGGGATCCCTCCCAGCAGTGCTTGAGGGACACTGTGGGATGCCGGGGATCGAACACAGGTCGGCCGTGTGCAAGTCAGACTCCCTCCTGGCTCGCCAAGCTCTCACGCCGCCTGAGTCCCCGTTTCCTCACGGCCGAGCCCCCGCTCACCTGGACCTGGACCCGCCCATCTGGCGCTGGACGCTGAGCTCATTTCCCTCTCTCGGCCCTGCTGACTAATGCTGCCCTGGACACAGGCACGCATCGATCTTTCTGGATTCGTGCTTTCGGGTCCCACACCAGTACTCAGAAATGAATCACCCACCTTGCCTGTTTGGCTCCCCACTCTTGGAGGAATCTCCCAACTCTTCTCCACAACAGCGGCATCAGTGTCGAACAAAATATCCCGAAAGAAGTATAGAACCACAAAAGATTCCCAGTGGCCTGAGGAATCCTGACAGGGGGCAAAAAAAAAAACAAAAACCCTCCGGAAGCACCATGGCTTCAAACTATACTACAAAGCGACAGTCATCAAAACAGCATGGTCTTGGGGGGGGGGGCAAACACACACACACACACACACACACACACACACACACACACTTCAGTGCCACTGAATTGTGAGGCCCACTTATACAAAGGACAACTGATGACAGAGGCCCCCAGGACAGACAGGCTGGGGATTGCCTGGGGGGAGGGTCTCACCCCACAGGCAGCTCAGCTTCACTTCCTTCTGCTTACCCTGAGGGTGGCAGCTGGGGGTCCCTGGGTGCCCTGAGCAGGGGGACCTCAGGAAGTCCCTGCCAACTCTGCTTACCTAACACCCTGCTTCCTGCCTGTTTTCTTCCCACCTGCCTTCTCCTTCCTTTTCAAGATGGACCCTGCAAGGAAGCAGGGGAAGGGGCTGAGAGCCTGCCCCCAGGAGACCCTCGCGGCCCCGCAAGCCAGGCCTCGCAGGGTGAAGAGGTCCCAGGAGTCCCCATCCCGCTGCCCCTTTTCTCAGCCTCAGTTACCTCACCGGTGTGGGGGAGGGGCAGAAGTCACTGCACCCAAGGTGGGAGGGTGCTGGGTGGGGAGGGGGTGCGGGAGGGCCAGGGACGCCCCTGAGCTCTGATTCTGCACCCACAGGGCTGGGACGGAAGTAGAATTATGGGGGGGGTGCTGGGGCTGAGCCCTATGGGAACTCAGCCCAGAGAGGCAGAGGCCAGGTGGGGAAACAGGGGGCTAGGACTGCGCCCCTCACCGGCTCCCCATCACACAGCCAGGCTTAATCCCAGTGTTCCTTCACTGGGGGGTGCAGTGTTTGTGGGGGACCCCCAGCCTCGGTCCCAGGTGAGGAGAGGAGGCTCTGGGCCGGCGATCAGCTCGGCTGATGGAGGCTGGGGGGCGCCCCTGATTCGGGGCTCCTCCCCACCCCACCCCTTCCCTCCTCGGAGCCTGATTGGTGGGCGGGGTGGGCCTGGAGGCTTCCAGACTCTCAGGCGAGGCAGCGGAGAGCAGGAAGCGAGCCCCCGCCCCACGCCGCAGATGGGGAAACTGAGGCCAGCCAAGCGGGCGGGCGGGGGCGGCGCAGCGCCCGCCGCGGCGGCAGCCTCGCGGCTCTCGCCCGCTCCCGCGCCCCCCATCTCGCCGGCTCTCCGGTGGGGTCCCGGCGCTCGGGAGGAAGATTCCCCTGGGCCCAGCTGGGGGTGCCAGACTGCCGGCGAGGAATCTTCCCGGCCCGGCCCCCACCCCCACGCGGCGGGCGGGCGGGCGCGCTCCGGGCTCCTCCCGGGAGCGGGCGGGGGCGCGGGGCCGCGGAGGGGGCGCGGGCGGGGGGCGCCGGCAGCCCCCAGCCTCCTCCGAAGCGGATCGAGGGAGAAGATGCCGCGATGAATAATTTACTGCGGAAATGCGGGAGGAATGTAGAATCTCTCGGTTTATAAATATTTATTTCCCGACTTCGCCCCTTCCCTTCTCTTGGCGGGGGTGTGTGTGGGGGGTCCCTGGCGCCTCGCTGCCCCCCCCACCCCGACCCCTGTTCCCCGGGGGGCTGTGACCTTCTCCCCCGGCCCCCGGGGACAGGGTGTATTTTGGGGGGGTCGGGGGTCTCCGCTCTCTCCGCAGCCCGAGTGCCCCCCCTGCCGCCTGTGCTGCCTCCTGCCGAGGTCTGGGGGTGTCGGTCACCCCCCCACCGTCTCTCCGGGGGGGAGGGAGCCCTTTGCAGGATGCTAGGGGAAAGGTCGTTTCCCCGGCAACGGGCCTGCGATTGGTGGAGCCGGGGCAGCGGCGGCGGCGGCGGCAGGCCACGCCCCGGCCACGCCCCTCAGGCTGCTGCTGGGGGTCCCCGGGGGCGGGTTTCCCAGGGATATCCTCGGGTGCGAGCTGCGAGGAGGGGTCTTCAGGCCTAGGGGCTCGGAGATAGGGGACATCTGCGGCCAGGGGGGCCCAGGGCTCGCAGGCACTCAGCAGACCCCTCGGAATTGAGTTTGGGGGCTGCTCACTTCCGGCTGGGTAGGCTCACCTTGTGGCAGTGTGGACTGTCAGGCTGCCCGGAGTCCCTGGGCAGTGGGGCGGGGTCACTCCCTGTGGGCCTGGAGCCATCTCAGCTGGGCCTTGCTTCTCCTTTTCGGGACTGAGCCCGCGTGGGCCCCGACCAAAGCCAGCGCTTCCCGCGTCCTCTGGGTTTCACCCTCCCAACAGTGGACCTGGGCTCAGGGCTCCCCCTCCGCAGGGCAGCTCGCTCAGTCCCTGACAAGGGGCCTGGGGCAGTTCGCCCCTTCCCTTCTCCCCCTCGCCCTTCTCTCCACCACGTGCGGAAATGAGTCCCAAGAGGACATCCTGGAGGCGGCGGGGCCTGAGGCTGAAGCTTCCTCCTGGGGGGGGGGGGGGGTCTTTGCATCCTTAGTCCGTTACCCTAAAACCGCCACTGGCAAATTTTCGTTTACCCTGTCTGGGTGCTTGCTTGGAGCACAAGCCTTCTGCGGGGTGCCTATCACCTTGCAGGGACCTCACCCTCCCATCCCCCAAGCCAGGGCTTCCGGGAGTGGGTATGATGCTCCAGCATGACTCTGGCTACAGTGCTCGCACTCCGAGTCCTGGCTCCCGGCCTTGGAGAGGGTGCCCGCCGGAGCAGTCAGTGTCTGCCAGGCCCTCCCCTGTCCCCTCTCACTGTCCTGCGCTCTGCTGTGACCCCCTATCAACATCCCTCCTCCGCTGCCCGGCCAGGACAGAAAAGGTCCTGCTGATTCTCAAAGTCCTTTCTGGATATTCAGGGAGCAGTGCCCAGAAGGAGGAGATACCATAAGGGGGCCCCCTGGAAGAAGTGGCTCCTCTGCTGGCCCCTCCCCTGTCAGGTCACCTCCTAGATGCCAAGTAGTTCACTCTGGACTCCCCGTGGGGGTGGGGGTGGGGCAAAGGGGACAGAGGGCCAGTCCTGGGGGGCAGCGGTGCCCCTTGCAGGCCTCCCCCACGATGCTCCCTCAGACCGTGTCTTTTTGGGCTGAATACTCCTCTGATTGTGTTGTAGGCAAAGGAAGAGAACATTTGTTCTTTAAAAAAAAAATAACATTTTTCTCCATTTACCAAAGTAATACATGTTAATTGGGGATAATTTTGAAATTAAGATAAACTAAAGAGAAAAATTTTAATTATCTATAATTCATCACCCATCTATCACGGCTCTGGTGCTGGGGTTTCCAGGGGGCCCCCAGATTTGGGAATGAATGTGTCACCTGGCTCCCTCCTGGGGAGGGAGTACGGGGCAGAGGGAGGGAGCACGGCTTCAGGGAGAGAGCATAGGGCTGGGGCGGGAGCACAGTGCTCAGGGCGGGAGCACAGAGGATCAGGGAAAGAAGCACAGGGCTGGGGTGGGAGCACAAAGTTTACAACAGGAGCATAAGACTCACAGGTTGGGGCACAGGACTGGGCTGGAGCGCAGCCATCAGGGTGGGAGCACAGGGGATCCAGGCGGGCGCACGGGGTTGGGGCAGGAGCACAATACTCAGGGCGGGTGCACGGGGATTAGGGCAGGAGCACAGTGCTCAGGGCAGGAGCACAGAGATGGGGCAGGAGCACAGTGCTCAGGGCAGGCGTACGGGGATCAGAGTGGGAGCACAGTGCTCAGGGCGGGAGCACGGGGATCAGGGTTGGAGCTCAGTGCTCAGGGCGGGAGCACGGGGCTGGGGCAGGAGCACAATGCTCAGGGATCAGGGCAGGAGCACAGTGCTCAGGGCAGGAGCACAAGGCTCAGGGCAGACACAGAGGGATCAGGGTGGGAGCACAGTGCTCAGGGCGGAGAGCACCAGGCCGGGGCGGGAGCACAAAGAGGAGCACTGTTGGGGGCGTGTGGAGCAGTTTCCAGGCCTGGTTCTTCGGGCCGAGCGACAGTACCGCAGGGAGGGTGCTTGCCTTGCTTGCTGCTGGCCCAGGACCCGTTCCCGGCAACCCAGATGGTTCCCTGGGTCCCTCCAGGATGATTCCTAAATGCAGAGCCAGGAGGAACCTCTGAGCAATGCCGGGGTGGCCCCCCCAAAACCAGCCAAGCAAACAAACAACACACTTGATTCTTGCATCTCTCTACAGACCCTAGACTACGCCCACCCCAGGCCCCAGACCCCTCGGTGTCTAAGAGAGCATATCCCCCCAGACCCCTCGGCGTCTAAGAGAGCACGTTCCCGCAGCAGCCGATAGAAGGGCAGGAGGTCCTTCTGGAGGGCCAGAATCGCATCCCCCTGGGGTTCCCAGAGGTTCCATGGCACAGTGGTTTGAGAAGCCCCCTTTCCTGCGGCAGCAATGCCCCCCTCTCATCCATGACTCACACTCCTCCAAGCCCATCCCCCGGTTGGTACACAGAACATGCGAGCACCCCTAACCAACTAACCACTCCCCCATATTTATGCCCCTTCTCCCGAGAATTTTCTGGCACCCCAGATGGTTCCCTGAGCTCCTCCAGGAGTGATCCCGTCGTGCAGAGCCAGGAGTCATCACCACCCCTGTTCTGCAAAGGAGTAAGCTGAGGCGGCAGGAGGTGACTGTGGGCTCCTTGGTCCAGAAAATCAAAGGAGACAAAGAGGCAGGAGGAGGGGGCTCTCTCAGGAGGGGGCGGGGGTGGGGGGGAGCCCAGAGGGAGGTCCTGACAGGAACAAAGGGTGGAGGAGGGAGGAAACTCCGCCCAGCAGGGCCTTTGGGTTTTGTTTGGGGCTTGGGGGCCACACTTGGCTGTGCCTCACTTCCTGCCCGCCCGGTGCAAGGGATCACTCAAAGCGGGGCTTGATGGACCATAGGGGATGCAGGGGATCGAACCTGGGTCAGCCTCTGTACTATAGTTTCGTCCCCGACCCTTTCCCGCCCCCACCAGCAGGGCCTTTGCAGACCAAGAGCAGGGACCCTTCAGCCCCAGCGGGGATGCCCTGAGCAGGAAATACAGCCCCATGAGCCTGGATTGGTCGGGGGAAACCCAGGCAGGGCAGAGAATGCACCGTGGTAGCAGATTCTATTAAAAGCGATTCTCATTACTCTACCGTTAATTATTAATAAGACCGGGCAAATAAAGGATGGCAAAGCCCAGCTGGGTCTGACTCAATCCTGCCTCTGAAGCAAATGGCTTTTGGTTCGCGCCCAGTTACATCCAACCACAATCAAGCGGATTGGGAGAGTGATGGGAGTGCTTGGGGCCCCCCTCAGGGGTCCGGCACTGCCTGGATCCGCTTCAAGAGATCTGGACCCACGCGATAGTAAGCAGAGAGGTGCTTGCTTTGCACGCGGCTGGCCTGGGTTCCATCCCCAGTATCCCATAGAGTCCCCCCCTCAAACCAGCCAGGAGGGACCCCTGAGCACAGAATCAGGAGGAAGCCCTGAGCACTGCCGGGTGAGGCCAAAATAAAATAAAACAAACAAAAGATGAAAACGACAAGCTGGGACTTGGGAGGTGTGCAGATGAGGTGTGTCACAGTGAGGACAGGAATGGCGTATCCCGACCATTCCAGAACCAACCGGAAGAAGCCGTGACCAGGACATGTGCCGACGGACAAACAAAAAAATCACAGCAGCAGAGACCCAGCGTGCTGTCTTCAGCGCATCTGAACAGTTCCACCCGCCGAGTTTGGCAGGACACAAATAAGATCTCTCACGAGGGTGCTTTATTTTGTATTTAATTAATTTTTTTTGGTTGGGGGTGGGGCATACCTAGTTATGCTCAGGACTGACTCCTGGCTCTGTGCTCAGGGGAATGGGATGCCAGGGATCGAACCCTGGTTGGCTGCATGCAAGACCAGCGCCCTCCCCACTGTACTATCTTTCTGGTCCTTGATTTAATCACTGACCTTGCTCACGTATGGCTAAAAGACACCCATTTCTTTGCGAAAGCCCATCAAATCTTCACAAACACGGCTCCTGTATTAGACCATAAACAAAATTTCTATATAATTCCCAATGCAAATGGCAATGGCCCAGGGTGCAAGTAAGCTAGAGAGAAGTCACTTAATCACTTAACTTCCCGTTAGTCGTTGATTTGCTTGAGTGGGCGCCAGTAACGTCTCCATTTGTCCCTGTCGCGTGCTCGTGTAGCCCAATGGCATCTGTTCGCTCCGGGAACATGAAGAGCCTCAAACCGATCGTTCATGATCTTGACGAAGAAGTCTGACCATCTGGTAGGTGGGTGGCCACGCAGTCTTTTGACATCCCGTGGAATCCAGTCGGTAACAGCTCTAGTCCAGCGGTCGTCTTTAAATCTCATTATGTGACCAGCCCATCTGATTTTCGACACCTTGGCAAATGAGACAGCGTCCCTGATTCTTGATCGTCGACGGATGTCAGAACTCCGGATTCGTTCTCTCATTTGAGTGAAATGTGATATTCCAAGCATAGCTCTTTCTATTCTTCTTTGGGAGACCTGAATAGCGTTCTCATCTTGTTTGCGTAGGGCCCAGGTCTCTGAGGCATATGTTAATGCAGGAAGAACAGTGGAATCAAAGAGATGTGCCCGGAGCCGGAGGTTCTTCGTCCTCTTAGCTATTTCTTCGACGTTCTTGAAGGCGTTCCAAGCCGCTCTCTTCCTCCTGCGCAGCTCGGGTGCCAGGTCATTTGTCATGTTGACCTCTTGACCTAGGTACGCATAGCTGTTGCATTCGGAGTTGGTCGTTCCGTTGAGAGCGAATGGGGCATCAGGAACGAGGCTGTTTCTCATAAACATTGTCTTCACAAGATTCAGCTGTAGTCCTACCTTTCCACACTCACGGTCAAAGTCGGCCAGCATTTGTGCCGCTTGGCTGATGTTTGGTGTTATTAAAACAACGTCATCAGCAAAGCGGAGGTGGTGTAGTTGCCGACCATCTATCTTCACTCCCATTCCTTCCCATTCCAGTCGTCGCATGATGTTCTCGAGGGTGGCACTGAAGAGTTTCGGTGAAATGGTGTCACCCTGCCGCACCCCTCTCTTGACATCAACGATCACTTCTTTGTAGAATGGTGAGATCCTGGTAGTGAATCCGCAATACAGCTCATGGAGGATCCTGATGTATTGGGCTTGAATGCCCTGATTGGCTAGGGCTTCAATGACCGCTTCTGTCTCAACAGAATCAAAGGCCTTCTTTAAATCAATGAACGTTAAACAGAGCGGCATCTTGAACTCCTGAGAAACCTCAATGAGCTTGGTTATCGTGTGGATATGGTCGATGGTGCTGAATCCTTTGCAGAACCGGGCTTGCTCGCATGGTTGTCCTTCATCTAGTGTTCTGCCAATCCTATTTAGGATGACTCGAGTGAACAACTTGTAGATGACAGACAATAGGCAGATCGGGCGATAGTTGCCAATGTCATGGATGTCTCCCTTCTTGAACAGTAGTACGGTCCTGCTGGTTTTCCATTGGGACGGAACCTTGCATTCAGACAGGTAGCGAGTGAAGAGCCGAGCCAGTGTATTGATGAGTACTGACGGCAGGTTCTTCAGGTGTTCAGGTCTGACCTTGTCTGGGCCGGGTGCTGTTTGTTTCTTTACCGACGAAATGGCGTGTCGGATTTCGGAAGGGAGACCGTTGGGAACGACATATCCATCCTGTGGAATTTGGTATGTCGGCACGTGGACATGGCTATCGAAGAGATTTGAGTAGAAGTCATGGATAATCTTCTCCATTGCCGTTCTGGAGGATGTGATGGATCCATCAGGACGTCGGAGGGCAGTCATCTTGGTCTTGTAGTTGGCGAAGGACAGGCGGGCGTTACGAATACTTTTCCCGGCTTCTGCCGCATCTACCAGTACTTCTGCTCTTCTCTCTTTGAGGTCTTCCTTGATCACATCTCTGCACTGCTTTGCAAGCTCGGACATTAGCTTGCGGTTGCCTGAGGCATGCGCCAAACCACGCTGGCGAATTAGCTCAAGAGTTTTCGAAGATAGGCGATTTTTTGTGGCTATCTCTCTCTTGGCATTCCTCGCACATTCATGGAGGTTATGAACCAGTCGATCGTATTCCTCATCACTACCTAGAGAGAAGTAAAAAGTGACATTTCAGGGCCAGGCCAGAGAGATTGTGCAGGAGGTAGGTCACCTGCCTTGCATTCAGTTGGTTTGCTGACCTGGTTTAATCTCTGGCACCACATAGGGTCCCCCAAGCACTGCCAGGAGTGGCCCTTAAGCACACTATATCACTGTCATCCTGTTGTTCATCAATGTCCTTGAGCAGGCACCAGTAATGTCTCCACCGACCTAGCCCTGAGATTTTAGAAAGTGCCACATTCGCAGCTCTTTCAGGGTCAGGAAAATGAGACCCATCATTGTTACTGTTTTTTTGGCATATTGAATATGCCACGGAGAGTTTGCCAGACTCTGCCGTGTGGGCAGGATACTTTTGGTAGCCTGCCAGATTCTCCAGAGTAAGAACAAGATAATAAGATGTCATGCGGCCACATTTGCGGCCGCACACTTCCGGGAGCTGGGTTTTATAGTCTCTGGGTCTTGGCCATTGATGGGATTACACGGTGCCGGTGGGCAGTTGGTGGGTGTAACACCTACATACTGGAAGATGGGGGATCTGGGTGGAGGAGGCCCAGTCCCAATTCGAGTAGGCTTGAAGATCTATGCCCTGGGTCCCACACACCTGGGTTCCTCTGCTGGTTCCTTCATGCGTGAGGGTCGTCCAAACGTGTGGAGAGGGTCTTAAGCATGGCTGTCCTCACCGGGGCCCCTTGGAGGAGGGTGGGTTGAGTTTCCCTCCCCACCCCGAGCAGAGCCCCGGCAGCTGAAGACCTCCGGTTCCAGCCACAGCCCCAAGCACAGACCTAGGAAAAGGCAACCATTTGGAAAGTAAAAACCACTGTTGGGGACCAGGAAGAGAGTTCGATGGGCCAGGGTCAGGCTTTACCTGCAGGTGACCTGGGTGTAATCCCTGCCCCACATGGTCCCTTGGGACTGTTTCGACCCCCAAAACAAGCCAAAAAACACACTCTCTAGGGGCTGGAGCCATAGCTAAGCGGGGAGAGCCTTGCACACGGCCGACCTGTGTTCGATTCCCAGCATCCCATAGGATCCCTTGAGCACTGCCAGGAGTAATTCCAGAGTGCAGAGCCAGGAGTAACCCCTATGCATTGCCGGGTATGACCCAAAAAGCAAAAGCAAAAACAAAATGCTTTCTATAAGCAACACTAAGAAAAACCTAATATTTTAATAGCAATAAAACCTAATATTTTACAATAGCAAGGCAAACACCACTTATCAGAACATAAGAGAATTGCTACAGAGATAGTCCAGCGAGGAGGGCGCTCACCTTACTCACAGCCAACCCGGGTTTGACCCTCAGCATCCCATAGGATCCCCTGAACCCTGCCATGAGTGATCCCTGAGCACAGGGCCAGGCTTCGTCCCTCAGCACAGCCGGGTGTGGCCCCAAAAAATAAATGAATAAAATATAAATCTTTAACTTCGTTTTTTGGAACATCTCATAAGTTAGGAAGACTTCGGGTCTGGAGAGAGAGTACAGAAGTTAAGACACTTGCCTTAAATGTGGCAGGCCCTGATTCTATCCCCAGTGCCACATATAGTCCCCAAGCACCTACTGGGTCACTTCTGAGTGATGAGCCAGGAATAGGCCCTGAGCACCGCAGGGTGTGGCCCCAGCCCCTCCCCCACATATTAAAAAATTAGGTGAATTTCTGGTAGAGTTCAGGAGACTGCACAGAAAGGAATGCGTAACAACAGAAACACACTTTTAAGTGATTATATTAAGTAAACCCTTCAAGAAGAAATTTGAATGCATGAAGAAACAGCTGTTTTAGAGGAGAAAAATGTATATGTTTAACCAAAGCCAATTCAACGAGCAGAAGAAAACCAAAAACTTTGTTAGAACGGAGACCATGAAAACAGCCAGGAACAAACTCTGACCCAGAGCAGAAGGGTGAGGATGTCGGTGCTGGCAGACACGCAAATATTTCAAATATCCTGCTTCCGGAACAAGAATTAAGGGCAGTTTCCCTCAACTATCGTAAGAATGTAGCCTAACCCAAGGCCGGAGAGATAGCACAGCAGGGAGGGCGTTTGTCTTGCACACCGCTCATCTGGGTTCAATCCCAGCATCCCATGTGGTCCCCTGAGCACACCAGGAGTGATTCCTTCGTACAGCGCCGGGAGTAAGCCTGGAGATTGCTGGGTGTGCCCCCCAAAACAAAATAAAAAACAAAGCAGGAATGTAGCATAACCCTTCGGTGCAGCTGGCACCAAAGCAGGGCTGGAGCGATAGCACAGCGGGTAGGGCGTCTGCCTTGCACGCAGCCAACTATGGCTGACCCGAGTTTGATTCCTCCGCCCCTCTCAGAGAGCCCGGCAAGCTACTGAGAGTATTTGATATGCCAGACACAGTAACAACAAAGTCTCCAATGGAGACGTTACTGGGCCCGCTCGAGCAAATCGATGATCAACGGGAGGGCCTTTAGAATGGTCAAAATTTCATGGAAGGGGGTCCGGAGCGATAGCACAGTTGGGGAGGGCATTTACCTTGCACGCGGCCGACCCAGGTTCAATCCCCAGCATACCACATGGTCCCCAAGTACTGTCAGGAGTAACTCCTGAGTGCAGAGCCAGGAGTAAGCCCTGAGCATTGCTGGGTATGTCGCAAAAAGAAAAAAAAAACCTAAACTAAACAAAAAACCTAAACAAACAAAACTCCTGACGTGATAGCACAGCGGGGCGGGCGTTTGCCTTGTATATGGTGCTCCTGGCTCTGTGCTCAGGGATCCCTCCTGGTGGGGGTTGGGAAACCATATAGGGTGCTAGGTTCCAACCCAGGTTTGCCGCACAAGTGCCTGGACCCCCATGCCGTGTCTAAGAGACACGTGTGACTTTGGAGCTCGTGTGAGAACTCTGCAGCTGTGCCTGCTCGAGCAGAAAGTGTTTCTCTCTCTGGGTGCACGCTGTGATCTCAGAGCCCCTGAGGACCGATGCTCTGGGAGTCAGCTCTTCCATTAGGTCTGGAAGATTCTCGAACTTTTTTTTTTTGTTCTTCTTCCTTTTTTTTAATACTTTCGCATAGCGGGTAGGGCATTTGCCTTGCACGCAGCCAACCCGGGTTTGAGTCCTCCACCCCTCAGGGAGAGCCTGGTAAGCTACTTAGAGTATCTCGCCCACATGGCAGAGCCTGGCAAGCTCCCCATGGGGTATTGGATACACCAAAAACAGTAACAAGAAGTCTCACAATGGAGACGTTACTGGTGCCCGCTCAAGCAAATCGATGAACAACGGGAGGACAGTGCTGCAGGACAGGACAGTGCATTTAAACACTGTGGTCACAAAGTTGCTTATAATACATTTGTTTCAGGCATGGTCTTCCAACACCAATCCCACCCCAGCGTGGCCTTCCCTCCACCGTTCCCCCCAGGCCCCCCCTTCCTCAAGCCCTTCAAGGGGCACAAAATCATTTATTTTATCTTTTTTTTTTCCACTTCGCTCTATTTTTTTCCTTTCTCATTTGATTTTTATTTTCTCTCTCTCTTTTTTTTTTTTTTGGCTTTTTTGGTCACACCCAGCGATGTTCAGGGGTTACTCCTGGCTCTGCACTCAGAAATCACTCCTGGTGGTGCTTAGGGAACCATATGGGATGCCGGGAACAAACCCAGGTCGGCTGCATGCAAGGCAAACGCCCTACCAGCTGTACCCTGGCCTCTCTCGTTTGATTTTCACTGAACCACTGTGAGATACACAGTTACAAAGTTGTTCATGGTTGCTTGGGTTTCAGCCATACAATGTTCCAACAATGGTCCCTTCACCAGTGGACATGTCCCAGCACCAATGTCCCCAGTGTCCTGCCATCCCATCCTGCCCGCCTCAATGGCATATCCTGACATTATTATGCTGAACGTGACTCCCTTCCCCTTGGGGCCCATCTCCTTCCAGATGTTCTCCAAGCAGACATAAGACCTTGTCACTTGGCCCAACTTGTGGTTTTTGGTTTTTCTTCTTTTTTTTTTTTTTTTGCTTTTTGGGTCACACTCGGCGATGCTCAGGGATTACTCCCCTGGCTCATGCACTCAGGAATTACTCCTAGCGGTGCTCAGGGGACCATATGGGATGCTGGGAATCGAACCCGGGTCGCCTGCGTGCAAGGCAAATGCCCTACCTGCTGTGCTATTGCTCTAGCCCCTGCTTTATTTTTTTAATCCCTTTCTCCTCCAACTTTGTTTTGATTTTCATCCCTTTTGTTTCTTGATCTCTTCTCGCCTGCCTTCCCCCCCCCCCACCTTTCTTCAGCCGTGTCTAGTGAACCTGCATCACCTTGGAACTTTACCTTCCATAATCGCTTCCCGCTTCATGAGTCTGTGTTCAATCTTATACGAGTTTCTTCCTTCTGTTTAGGTTTGGGGTGTCTCTTCCTGGGACCTCTTTCTTTTCTCGGGACAGTTTGAAGTCTGCTTTCTTGATGGATCGATTTGCACTGAGTCAAGGGGGCTGGTGAGGGGGACCCTGGGACCGTTCTTGACAGCACCTTTAGGCCAGGGATCAAATTCAGGGTCTTGCTCTGTCTAGGCCGTGCCTTGTTCTATGCATCACCTCCTCAAATGGGGGCTGGAGCAATAGCGCAGCGGGTAGGGCATTTGCCTTGCATGTGGACGACCCGGGTTCTATTCCCAACACATCCCATATGGTCCCCTGAGCACTGCCAGAAGTAATTCCTGAGTGCAGAGCCAGGAGTAAGCCCTGTGCATCACTGGATGTGACCCAAAAAGCAAAAAAAAAAAAAAAAAAAGACCAAAATACATGCATGTTATAGTATGCACATGATCTCAGTTTCTCAGTGGTCGAATTCCTTTTTTTGTTTGTTTTGGGGCCACTCTCAGCACTGCTCAGGGATTATTCCTGACTCTGCACTCAAGGAGCACTCCTGGAAGTGCTCAGGGAACCAGAGGGGGTGCTGGGGATTGACCCGGGTCGGCCGCATGCAAGGCAAGTGCCCTCACTATGCTATCAACACTCCGGTCCCTTAAGTTCCCTTCTAATTCTGTGGCCACCTCTTCAGAGACAGCAGTTCATCCTGCATGTCTCACCACGGCAGGGAGTAACTGCCGGCTTTGCCTCTGTCCTGGGTCTTCCTTGAGGAACTGCTCCCGACGCCGGGTCCCCTATCCCAGCCCTCACCCTTTGGGAACCCCCAACCCTTTCCACTGGGATGAGCTTTGTTGCTTGCTGTTGAGTGCGGTGGGTGCTTCTCAGCCCTCCGGAAGGGTGGAATACCTCACCCGGGCCTCCCAGACCCAGACAGAATTGAGGGTGTGATAAAGGTATCATTTAAAGTCAGCAGGAAAAAAACAAAGACCGCTTATTAAAGAGCCTGTTCCCTCGCCGGGAGGGGTGGCGCGGTGAGTCTAAACACACACCACGGCCGAAATAAATTGCAGACAGACGCAAGCTTAAATACCAAACTCGAACTGGAAAAAGTGCTGGAGGAAAATAATGTGAGCGGGCAGGGCCCGTTTAATTATTCAGCCGTTGGTAAAGTCCTCCGGAAACTTGGTCTCCCGAAACAGTTCAAAAATGATGCGCAGTGAACAGCTATGGAAAAAACCTCCAGTGCAAACGCGAGTGACTGCTAGGGAGAGAAGGTATCGGATGTAATACAGGCTCTGTATCTTATTTTCTTTTTTTGCTTTTTTGGGTCACACCTGGCGATGGACAGGGGTTCCTCCTGGCTCTGCACTCAGGAGTTACTCCTGGCGGTGCTCAGGGGACCATATGGGATGCTGGGAATAGAACCCGGGTCGGCCACGTGCAAGGCAAACGCCCTACCCGCTGTGCTATCGCTCCAGCCCCAGTCCTATATCTTTTACTTTTTTTTTCTTTTTGGGTCACACCCAGCAATGCTCAGGGGATACTCCTGGCTCTTCACTCAGGAATTACTCCTGGTGGTGCCTAGGGGACCACATGGGATGCTGGGGATTGAACTCGGGTCGACTGAGCGCAAGGCAAAACGCCCTCCCTGCTGGACTATCACTCTGGCCCCTCTTCTACTTTTCTGCCGGGGTCAGGGGGTTGGGGGCAGGGGGGAGCCACACCCGGCAGTGCTCAGGGCTTCCCTCTGGCTCTCTGCTCAGGGATCAATCCTGGTGGTGCTCCGGGGACCATATGTGGTACCAGGGATCGAACCTGGGTCAGCTGTGTGCAAAGCAAGATCTTGTCTTAACTGCTGTCCTCTCTCTCTGGCCCCAAGGATCAATAACTTCATTTGATTACTGGTTTGTTGTTGTCTTTTGGGGGAGACCACGCCCGGTGATGCTCGGAAACTTCTCCTGACGGTGCTTGTGGACTCCCAGGTGCTGGGGATTGAACCTGGGTCGGTCACGTGCAAGGCAAGGGTCCTCCCCGCCGTGCTATCGCTCCAGGCAAGACTCCATGGCTTAATCTTCAGAGAGCTCTGGCAGAACCCTAAGAAGACAATTAATCCAGAATAAGGAACTGGGCAAAGGACACGAGTCAAGCAGGAAATTAGAAACTGGAGAGATTGTACAGGAGGTGGGACATTTGCCTTGCAGGCAGCTGACCCTAATTCAATCCCTGGACAGCACATGGTCCCCCAGTACCTCCAGGAGTGGCCCCTGAGCATGACAGCGTTCAGAGACAGCAGTTCATCCCTCAAAAACTAATTTGAAATACAAATGACCAATGACCCTACAGCCGTAGGTCCCTGTGCACTAATGGCTGAAGAAATACCCTTGCAAATACTGTGTCATTCATGCTGTCGAATCCACCAGACATTTGAGCCACACCTGTGCTGTTAGGGAAAATGAGATCTACAAGCGGCTTTTTCCTGTGATGGGGGTAGTTCCCCCCAAAGATAAGACCATATCTGGGGCCTGAGTGAAAGCACAGCAGGGAGGGCACCTGCCTTACACGCAGCAGACCTGGGTTCCATCCTCGACATGCCATAGGAGTCAGCCCTGAGCACAGAGTCAGGGGTACTGGCTGTGCCCCAAAGCCAGGCCCGAGGGCCCAGAGCCCCAACAATGCTTCTGGATTTGGAAGGGGCTTAGGTGTGCTGGTCTCTGTGAGATGCGTGTGGGGGAGGGTCAGAACAAGGACCAGTGTGGACAGAGTCCAGGGACAGGGTGGCCAACCAGACAGAGCCAGTCTCGCCGGCAACACAGGTCACCTTTGCGTTGTCATTGTTATTATTGTTACTCTTTTATTTTTCTTTTTTTGGGGGTCACACCCAGCGATGCTCGGGGATTAGTTACTCCTGGCTCTGCACTCAGGAATTACTCCTGGCGGTGCTCGGGGGACCCTATGGGGTGCTGGGGGTTGAATTGAACCTGGTTGGCCGCATACAAGGCAAACCCCCTCCATGCCATACTATCGCTCCAGCCCCGTTACTTGTTTTGGCTTTGGGGCCACACTTGGCTATGCTCAGGGGCTGACCCGTGGCTCGGTTCTCAGGGGTCACTCCTGGCAGGGCTTTGGGAGGCCACATGGGGTGTGGGGGGAGGAACCCCCGTTGGCTGCGTGCCAGAGACCCCTGTCCTATCTCTCTGGCCCCGCCCTCTCCCTTCTGCTGGTGTTTTCCCGGCCTTACAGCTGCTGCCTGGTGGTGGTCAGTCAGAGGCTCTGGGCACCTGGAGAGCTTCACTGATGACTTCCGGGACCGGCGGCCGGGTGGGAGGTACAAGACTGTCCCCAGGTATGGCCGCCCCTCCCCACACACCTGTCCCCTTAGAATTGAGCTCTCACTGCCAACACGAAGGCGCGGGTAGGGGGAAGGCAGCCCCATCGCACAACAGGGAGGGCACTGGCCTCACGCCCATGGCCCCAGGTTTGACCCAAGTACCCTTTGGCCTGTACCTGGAGGACCCTGGGGCAGAGGTGGGGCTGGCTGCAGGGCTGGAGGACAGGATGGACATATTGTCCAGAACAAAGTTTCGAAAAGAAAACCAGAGTGTGGGTGCAGAGGAGGCCCAGGAGCCTGGGGGCCACTCCCAGAACAGCCCTGGGCTCCAACCCGCCCTCCTGCAGCCCTTACTGGCATTGACTTTCCATCCCCGGGGAAGTTGGAGGGGGGTGGCAGGAGGAGGAGGAGGAGGAGGAGGAGGAGAGGAAAAGGAGGAGGGAGCTGTTCCTGCCCTGCCAGAGTGGGGGGTAGTAGGGCGCAGGAGCAGGGGGAGGCCACTGGGGGCCCAAGGAGACCTAGTGAGGGTATTGCTGACTCCCCCTTTGAAGTCCAGGCCACCCACACCTCACAGCACCGGCCCATTGCCCAGAGGGACACACTGAGGGCTGGGGAGGGAAAGGGAGGGGCAGATGGAGAGAGGAGGGGAAGGGGGGAGGGAGGGAGGAGGAGAGCAGCCAGAAGGGAAGAGGGGAGGGGGAGGGGGAGAGTGGAGGGGGAGAGAAAGGAGGGGAGAATGAGGAGGGGGAGGGGAGGGGAACATGGGAAGGGAAGGGGAGAAGGGGAGGGGAGAAGGAGGAGAGGAGGGAGGCTGGAGGGGAGGATGAGGGCACGGAGGGGCAGGAGCACTGGGCTCTGCAGTGGGCCCTCCCAGACTCCCCCTGCCCTGGGGTGCCCGGGCCTGTGGGGCAGAGAGGCAGCTCCCGGGCACCCCTGCAGCCTCTGACCCTCCTGTGGCTCTTCCTCACAGCCAGGCACAGCCCCTGGGAGCCTGCAGAGCCCCAGACCCCGCAGACCCCTCCCCCGTGCCCCCCCCCCCCACCCGCCAGAGACCAGCCGGAAGGGGCTTCCCAGCTTTGGATGCGCTCCCCAGCTAGAGCCACAGGCACCGGAAATGACTCACCCCACCTCGCCCAGGGGTGAAGGGGCTCAGCAGGCGGAGGGAGGAGGAGGCTGGGAGGGGAGGGGGGGGAGGGGAGGAGAGAAGCCAGGGAGAGGCTTCAGGGACGAAGGGGCCTGGAGGGAGGAGGAGGCTGGGGAGAGGCTTTGGGGGGGGGGGGAGAAGGGGCGAGGAGGGAGGAGGAGAGAAGCCGGAGAGGCTGCAGGGGTGTAGAAGCGTGAAGGGGGGAGGGGGCTGGGGAGAGGCTGCAGGGGTGCGTGTGCGTGAGTGGGAGAGTGGCTGCGCCCTTGGGTGGGCGCGTGCCCGTGGCGCGTGCCCGTGGCGGCTGCGCCTCCGCTGGCTTCTGTCAGTTTGGGGGCCACACCGGCTGCTCTGGGGGGGGGGGCGGTGCCGCCAGGTCCTCTGCGGGAACCACGCAGGGCGGGATCGGGATCAGGCTCCCGCCTCCTCCTGCGTTATTCTCTGTTTCGGGGGCCACACGCGCGCGCGCGCGGCTGTGCTCGGGGCTCCCTCCTGGCAAATCCGGGGGAGCCGAGGGGGTGCCCAGGGTGGGACCCGGGAACCCGGGCCAAGCCTGAGCAGGGCATCTGCCCTCCCCTCTGCCCCGCCCCCCATGCGTTTTCCTGCCAGCGCCGCCCTGTGCTGCCCGTTCAGAGCCCCAAGCAGGTTCACCTCTTGGCTCCCGGGTGGGCACAGAGGCGCAAACGCCGGGTGACACTCTCAGGGCTTGCTCCTGGTTCTGTGCACAGGTGTCACCCCCAGTGGTGTCAGCCAGTGCTGGGAGCCAGCCGCGATCAGACGCAATGAATAGTGCAATGCAAGACAAGCCTCGCATTGGCCCGGAGCGCTAGGACAACCTGGGTTCGATCCCCAGCACCCCATATGGTCCCCCAAAGCCCACCAGGGTGACCCCCGGGCGCAGAGCCAGGAGTGACCCCTGAACACTGCTGGGTGTGGCCCCAAAGCCAAAACAAAAAAGCGGAGCCTCGTGGGAAGCCGGTCCTCTCCCACGCCCCACCCTGAGCCTCTGCTGAGCGCTGAGGTCGTGGTTGAGTAAAGGCACCTGGGTTGACAAGGTGTCCCCTCCGACTGTCCCTGCTGGCCCTTCCCAGCCCCCACAAGCTCAAAACATCGCTCACAGGTTCACCCGGCAAATCACCCCGAAGGTTCTCCTGATAGTCACCCCGGCTACAAGTTTTGTTTGGGATGGGTCGATGGGGAGGGGTCACTGCCCCATACCAGGTGATGCTCAGGGGTTACTCCCAGCTTAGTGCTCAAGGCACCATCCCTGGGGCTGGAGTGATAGCACAGCAGGGAGGGCGTTTGCCTTGCACATGGCCGGCCCAGGTTCGATTCCTGGCATCCCATATGGTCTCCCGAGCACCGCCAGGTGTAATTCCTGAGTGAAGAGCCAGGAGGAACCCCTGTGTATTGCTGGGTGTGACCCAAAAAGCAAAAACAAAAACAAAAACAAAACAGAGCTGGGTTCAATTCCCAGCATCCCCTACGGTCCCCGGAGCACTGCCGGGAGTGATTCCTGAGTGCAGAGTCAGGAGTCACCCCACAGCATCACTGGGTGTGACGCCAAAAGCCAAAACAAAAAAACCCCGGGTCTTCTGTCAAGTTGGTGCCCGGGCCTGTTGCGGGGTGAGACAGTATATTTCAGCTGTGTGTTCTGGGGTGCCTCTCTGGAGTCTGAGGCGCAGGAATAACAGAACACTCTGCCTTCACAGTCACACCAGGTGGCCTGAGATGATTCAGAAAAGCTGGTTCCAGGTTCCAGGAGGGAGAGGGGGGGTTTGGGAGGGCTGATGCGAGGCGTCTTGTCAGGGTCAGCACCAGCCCAGGCTAGGTCTGGCTCCTGCACGCAGGGCACAGAGCAGGCGGGAACCAGAGGAAGAACAAAGGTGGTCGCCAGCCAGTCAAGGAATTGAGGCAGAGGGGGTCCCACCCCACCGGCCACTGCTCTGGGCCCAGGGACGTGGGGACCCCCCTTGCAGGGTTCACATAGCCGCAGAAGCAGAGCTGGGCTGGCCCCCGGAACTGCCGCCCACCCACCTCGGTCCCTCCCCTCCCCCACCTTCCCGCACGTTGGGGGTCTGGAAACAATGACAATTGCGCCCCTTTGTTTCTGTGTTCAGAGACCCCTCTGGGGCTGCCCATCATGCCCAGCCCCGGAACAGGGCACCCGAGAAAGTCCCAAGGCACGGACCAGACCAGAGCGCAGCCCCAGGCATGCGCTGGGCCCACCTGCCTCAGGGCTGCACTCTGAGATGCTCAAGCATCGCTCCTGGCAGGGCTCAGGTCGAACCCGCGCTGCTGCACTTCGTGCAAAGCAGGTCCCCTCCCTGTTGGACTGTGACTGGGAACGGGCAGGGCTGGGAGGCGGGACAGAGTTGGAGCTGCTGTGCGTGTGACTCTGCAAGTTTGACCTCTCTGTGCCCAAAGTCTTTCTGGGGGAGGCAGAAGCTGCCTCCTGGGGCCCTTGGGGGACTGAGACACAGCGTGGGCTGTCACCCTGTATGGCCGAAGGCAGTTTCTTCTCTTTGTTGTTTGTGGGGGTCCCGCCTGGCCAGGCTTGGGGTGACTCCGTGCTCTGCACTCAGGGGTAACTCCCAGGCGGTGCTCAGGGACCCTGTTTGGTGCCAAGAAGCCAAGGGAACCTGGGCCGCGTGCAAGGCGGGCTCCCTCCCGCTGTCCCTCCAGCCCTGAAGGTGACACTTGAGGAGTGTCTGGCCTCCAGGTTCTGCTCATCGCATCCACCCTCCTGCTCCTGGGGTCCTCGGGGCGCCCTGTGGATGCTGGGAATCGAACCCGGGTTGGCCGGGTGCAAGGCAAACGCCCTACCCGCTGTACTATCGCTCCAGCCCCTCCCAGCATCACTCTTGCTGCTCATCAGAAGAACCACAGTCGGCTTGAGACGGGCCCGCTGGAGAAGGGGTCTGCAGCCCCCCTGAAGCAGAGGCTCTCCAGAGTGGGGGCGTTCCTGAACTCGTCGGGACCCTCAGGACAGCAGGCAGCAAATCCCCTCAGGGTAGGAATCACTCCCGGCAGTGCTCTGGGGACCGTAGGGGATGCTGGGAATTGAACCCAGCTCTGTTTTTTTTTGTTTTTGTTTTTGCTTTTTGGGTCACACCCAGCAATACACAGGGGTTCCTCCTGGCTCTTCACTCAGGAATTACACCTGGCGGTGCTCGGGAGACCATATGGGATGCCAGGAATCGAACCTGGGTTGGCCGTGTGCAAGGCAAACGCCCTCCCTGCTGTGCTATCACTCCAGCCCCAGGGATGGTGCCTTGAGCACTAAGCTGGGAGTAACCCCTGAGCATCACCTGGTATGGGGCAGTGACCCCTCCCCATCGACCCATCCCAAACAAAACTTGTAGCCTCAGTGCTGTGCCGTGTGGTGCTTCTTAGCCCCCCAGGACTCTCCTCTCCCCCCATTTCTCCTCCTGCGAGTCTCTGAGAAGACCCCAGAAGCTCCCAGAAGCCTCCATGTGCCCCTTTTTCCCATCCACATTTTTTTTTGCTTTTTTGGGTCACACCTGGCAATGCTCGGGGGTTACTCCTGGCTTTGCACTCAGGAATCACTCCTGGTGGTGCTCGGTGGACCATCTGGGATGCTGGGAATCGAACCTGGGTCGGCTGCATGCAAGGCAAATGCCCTACCCTCTGTGCTATCACTCCAGCCCCTCCCATCCGCTTCTATAACTGTTTCTGCCCCTGCACCCCTCCCTGGGCCTCCAGGCAGAGGTCGTGCCCCGGCAACTTGGTCTGCAACCAGAATCACTTTTTTTTTTTTTTGCTTTTTGGGTGACACACAGGGGTTACTCCTGGCTCTGCACTCAAAGAATTACTCCTGGCGGTGCTCAGGGGACTATATGGGATGCTGGGAATCGAACCCGGGTTGGCCGGGTGCAAGGCAAACGCCCTACCCTCTATACTATCGCTCCAGCCCCTCCCAGCATCACTCTTGCTGCTCATCAGAAGAACCATAGTCGGCTTGAGATGGGCCCGCTGGAGAAGGGGTCTGCAGCCCCCCTGAAGCAGAGGCTCTCCAGAGTGGGGGCGTTCCTGAACTCGTCGGGACCCTCAGGACAGCAGGCAGCAAATCCCCTCAGAGTGGGAATCGTGGTCCTGTGCCGTGGAACAGGCCGTGTGGCAGTGGGTTTCAGGCACGGTTTGATCCAGAGGTTCGCACAGCTGTTGGGGTTTGGCTTCTCCTCGTGGTCTCTTCGATTCTCTGCCCTCCTCATGCAGGTTCACTTAGGGCAGCACTGGTGACTGCTTGGGGCTTTGGTGTTCACAAGAAAAGCTTATTCCTGGTTCTCCAGAGTGAGGATCCCGGATGAGGATGGGTAGGACGTTTGCCTTGCACACCACCAACCTGGGTTCGATCCCCGGCACCCCATGTGGTCCCCTGAGCACCGCCAGGAGTGATTCCTAAGGGCAGAGCCAGGAGGAACCCCTGAGCATTGCCAGGTTTGGCCCCAAAACAAAACAAACAAAAAATAAAATAAGAAGATTAAGAAATTTTATTTGTCAAAGATGTTTACTTTTAAAACATTTTTGTTCGTTTGTTTGAGGGCCACACCTTGCAGTACTCGGGTTACTCCCGGCTCTGCACTCAAGAATCACTCCTGGCAGTGCTCCGGGGACCATATGAGGTGCTGGGGATCAAACCCAGGTAGGACGTGTGCAAGGCAAGTGCCCTTCCTCTGTTCTATCTCTGTCCTATCTCTCGGCCCCTGACAGAGTGTTCTGACTCACTCTGTCAGCCTCTTGGGCTGACTCATTCAGCCCAGGAGGACTGCCTGCAGGTGATTTGGGGCCTCACACCTCAAGGAAGCCAAGTGCTCTCTGACCTGGGCGGAAACAAGACCCTGAGCTATTGCATCATGGGACTCACCGGGGCTAGAGCTGCCCAGAGGCTTTGCCTGGCCAGCGGGCCAAAGGGTCAGGCTTACCAGTTCTGTGGGAGGCCGGTCATCCTCCTGACCTGCTGGGAAGTGGAAGGACCCGAGCAGGCTCTGACCCTCAGCGGCCACGCTCACCTCACCTCAGGGAGGGCAGGCCCCTCAGCAGGGCCGCAGGCACCACCAGTGCTGGGACTGGGACACCCAGGTCACCGCCAGCTCCCTGGGATGCAGAGTAGCCCCGGCCCGCTGCAGTTTCTCCCCAGGTGCTGCCGTGCCAGGGTGCGGGGACTGAGCTCAGGCGGCCCTTGGTCACCTCCCAGCACACACCGCAACTGCTGTGACCCAGGGAGATTGCCAGGCTGGGGCATTCCACACACACACACACACACACACACATCCAGGCACACACAGACATACAGGCACATATGCACAGAAATACATGCACACATGGGGCTAGAGCAATAGCAAAGTGGGTAGGGTGTTTGCCTTGCACGCAGACAACCCCGGTTTGATCCCCAGCATCCCATAGGGTCCCCTGAGCACCGTCAGGAGTAATTCCTGAGTGCAGAACCAAGAGTAACCCCTGAGCATTGCTGGGTGTGATCCAAAAAGCAAAAACCAAAAAACAAAACATAAAATCAATAACAGAGGACATCAAAAATAAAGATTTGGGGGCTGAAGCGATAGCACAGCAGGTAGGGCGTTTGCCTTGCACGCAGCCAACATGGCCGACATAGGTTCGATTCCCAGCATCCCATATGGTCCCCCGAGCACCACCAGGAGCAATTCCTGAGTGCAGAGCCAGGAGTAACCCCTGAGCATCGCTGAGTGTGTCCCAAAAAGCAAAAAAAAAAAAAAAGATTTGGGCTGGAGCAAATAGCACTGCGGGCGGCCGACCTGGGTTCGATTCCCAGCATCCCATAGGGTCCCCCGAGCACCTCCAGGAGTAATTCCTGAGTGCAGAGCCAGGAGGAACCCCTGTGCATCGCCGGGTGTGACCCACAAAGCCAAAAAAAAAAGCACACACGCACAGACACATGCACACAAACACGCACACACAGAGACACAGTCACACCCATACACATACACAGCTTGCGCGGACACATGTGTACACACGCATGAGCACACGCCATGTGCATGCACACATGAGCACACACGCATATATGTGCACACACATGGACACAAGAATACACATGCAGGCGCATGCACACACACACACACACACACACACACACACATGCGAGCTCACGCTGCGCTCCCCCCCTCCCGTCTGCCTGGGCTCGGCTGTGCCGCCTCGCGACCATCCTTCTTCCTCTGGCAGATGAGCCATTAAGCTCCAGCCTTCCCTAAGTGCAATCCGAAAGCAGCGTTAGCCGAGCCCAGCCTGGCTGGGCGCGGGGGGCGGCTAATGCACGGCCCCCCCTCCGTCCCCGGGGGCGCCTGTCAGCGCTCTGCTGTTGAGTAGAGCAGAAGCAGAGGAGGAAGTTGGCCTCCGCCAGCGCTGGACACTCGGAAGGACACTCCGGGGCATCCCCAGGGCTAGAGGGGAGGTGGGGCTGTGGCCGTGGGACTCCCAGTTGGAGCCACGTTCGCGTTCGGGGCCGTGTTCTGGGGGCCACACGGAGGGGGAGCAAACCAGACCACACACACACAAGGCACTGAGTGCTACCACTGAGTCCCATGTTATTTTGGTTTAGTGTTTCGTTTCGGGCTGCCACTAGGGCCCTTGTTCTGGGGAACTGTGTGGTGCCGGGTCGAACTTGGGGCTCCCACATGCAAAACACTGTCCAGACGCACACATGGTTCTCCTTCCTTCCTTTCCTTTCTTCCCTCCCTTCCTTCCTTCCTTCCTTCCTTCCTTCCTTCCTCCCTCCCTCCCTCCTTCCTTCCTTCCTTTCTTGGGTTTGGGGCCACACCTGGCGGTGCTCAGATCTTACCCACAGCAGGGTTCAGGCGACCTGATGCCATGCTAGGGGTTGAACCAGGACTGGCTTGTAGAGACAAGCACTCGAACCCTGCATTCTCTTCCGCCCCCGCTATATGATTGTATTTTGGGTTTTCAATTGCTTTTTGGGTCACATCTGGCGATGCTCAGGGGTTATTTCTGGCTCCGCACTCAGGAATCACTCCTGATGGTGCTCGGGGGACCATATGGGATGCCAGGGATTGAACCCAGGTCAGCCACGCACAAAGCAAATGCCCTACCCACTGTACTATAATTCCGGGCCCAAATTGCTTTCTCTCCCTCTTCTCTCTCTCTCTCTCTCTCTCTCTCTCTCTCTCTCTCCCCCCCTCCTCTCTCTCCCTCATCTCTCCCTCACTCAAAAAATGTCTCCTCCAGAGAGAACAAAAGGGAATGCTCTGCCACAGAGGCAGGGTGAAATGGGGGAAGTGGGGGGTGGGAGGGATACTGGGATCCGTGGTGGTGGGAAACGGGCACTGGTGGAGGGATGGGTATTTGATCATTGTATAATTGAAACCCAAGCACAAAAATTTGTAAGCCTACAACTGTACCTCATGATGTCTCACTAATAAAAATTAAAAAAAAATACGCTTGGAAACTTTTCAAAATAATAATAAAAAAAAGTCTCCTCATTTCCTCAAAAGAACGTAGGAAAGTGAAGATTGTGTATCTCACCACGGAGCTATTAAGCCCTTGTATCAGAGATTACTAAAATGTTGTTACAGGTTAAGCCTTCTGTGTTCAGATTTTCTTAACGGAGATTGGACGCCGTCTACATTACGTCCCATCCAATCTGGTGGGCTGCTCCTGGTTTATCAGCGTTGTAGTTTGAGATGTCGCATGGCCTCATTTGCTCCAGGAGGTTCCAGGAAGTCTAAATTTTTTAACGAGGTGATACAGCTGGAGTTAAATTTTTAACTGGAGGCGTTTGGGGGCTTGTGCGTGACTGCCAGGGCTTCCGGAAGTACAGGGAGATGGGAGGAGGGGGGAAGGTAGCAAGCCCCGGCTCCCGCAAAAGCCTGGAGCTTTCAGTCACAGAACCTACATACCTGATTCTTCCCGGCTCTGTCTAGGCGGGGCACTAGGCTCACTCACCCCTCCCCCTGCCCCTCTGGGGCACACCGGATGACTCAGCCTTGTGTGGGGTCCAGAAGAATCTCTGCAATTGGTTGGTCTCTTTCAAGATTTATTTATTAGTCCTCTCTGTATGAGTGTTTGGCTCATTTAAAAAAACTGGATTTGGGGCTGGAGCGATAGTACAGCGGGTAGGGCGTTTGCCTTGCACACGGCCCGACCCAGGTTCGATTCCCGGCATCCAGTATGGTCCCTCAAGCAATGCCAGGAGTATCTCCTGAGTGCAGAGCCAAGAGTAACCCCTGAGTATCGCTGAGTGTGACCCCAAAAGCAAAAATAAATAATTTTTTAAAAAATTGGATTGGGGGAAGGGAGTTTAGGTTACACCCAAAAGTATTCAGGGGTGACTCCCAATTCTGTGCTCAAAACTTTCTCCTGGAGGTGCTCAGGGGATTATATGGGATGCTGGGGATCATAACGCTCCTGGTCTTGTGCAAGGCAAATGCCCTACCCACTGTACTATCTCTCCAGCCCCAAAATTCACGCATCGAGTCTGCGTGTTTGTCATAGGTTGTGAACACAAAGGCTTTTCAGAGGTGCAACTGACCAAGAGTCACTCACAGCCAACATCTGGGTTTCCCGTCCTTCTTCTGCAAATCAAGGTTTTTCATAGTGATGGAGAGAAAAGTTATCAATATTTTTTTTTCCTTTTATGAAAAGTGCTCTCGCTTCTCTTTCTTTTTGTCATATCAAAGACTTTATTATTTTTCTTTTTGGGTCACACCTGGCAATGCTCAGGGATTTCTCCTGCTCTGCATTCTGGAGTCACTCCTGACAGTGCTCAGGGGACCACACGGGATGCCGTTGATGGAACGCAGGTCGGCCGTGTGCAAGGCAAATACCTAACCTGCTGCACTATTGTTCCAGCCTCATATCAAAGAATTTCTGACTCGTCCCCACCGTCCCAAACTTCCTTCTCTGTCGTCTAAAAGCTTCATCTTTGTAGATCTTCTACTCAGGGTCTGTCATTCACTGTGAGCTGTCTTTCTCTCTTTTTGGGGGTGCGTCACATCTGGCAATGCTCAGGGCATATGCCTGGTGCTGCACTGAAGCATTATTTCTCTCTGTTTGTGGGCCACACCTGGCGATGCTCAGGGGTCACTCCTGGCTCTGCACTCAGGAATAATTCCGGGCGGGGCTCAGGGGACCATATGGGATGCCGACAATCAAACCGGGTCAGCAGCCCTGTGCAAAGCGAGCACCCTCCCTGCTGTACTATTATTCTGGCCCTGCACTCAGGAACCTGTCCTGGCGGTGCTGAGGGGACTATATGAGGTGTCAGGGATTGAACCTGCCGCATGCAAGGCAAACGCCCTCCCCACTGTCCTATTACTTCAGCCCTTGTGAGCTGGTTCCCCTCTTTCCATTTTGGGTATGTGAGGTGACGGGAGGCTCGTATTTTGCCTGTGAAGTCTTCCTAGGTAGCGACAACAGACGTGAGCCGGGTCCAGATCCTCTGCACCAGTCATGGTCCCCTGAGCACTGCCAGGGATCACTCCCGAGTCCCTGAGCACCCGATCAGAATAAGAACACCTTCAGAGTCCAGGAAATAACACAGGAGGTGGGATTCAGACTCTGCATGCTAGGACCCTGGTTCATTCCCTGGCACCACAGGGTCCCCCAAACATCACCAGGGAGACCCATGTCCCACACTGAAGGGCCTGGGCAGCACTTGTTGGCATGGAACTGAGTCTGACTGGGAATGGCCCCAGGAGCCTCATTTGTTATGCAGGAGGGTAATACAGCAGGGGGGCGGAGCCATAGTGCAAAGGGGCGGGGCCACAGTATAGGGCCAGGGTACTAGCACAGGGGTGGAGCCGTACATAGTTCAGGGGCGGGGTCATGGTGCTGAGGCGGAGTCATAGTTCAGGGGGCAGAGTCCGCACAGGGGGCGGAGCCACAGTGCAGGGGCGGGGCTATAGTACAGGAGGCAGAGCCATAGTGCAGGGGCGGGGCTATGGGACAGGGGCAGGGCCATAGTTCAGGGGAGGAGCCATAGTGCAGGGGCGGGGCCATAGTGCAGGGGCGGGGCCATAGTGCAGGGGCGGGGCCATAGTGCAGGGGCGGAGCCATAGTGCAGGGGGCGGAGCTATAGTACAAGGGGCAAGGTCCTAGAACAGGTCCTTGCCTTGCACGCCCCAGACCCAGTTCGGCACCACATGTATACCCAGAGCACCGTCAGGAGTGATTCCTGAGCACAGAGTCATGAGAAAACCCGGGACCATTGCTGAGGGGGGGGAGCCCAAAAGAAAAAGAAAAAGAACAAGAAAAGACAGTAATTCAGCACGGATTGTAGGTTTCAGCGTGAAAATGCAAAGGTCACTAACACATTTATCTCTGACAAGATTCTCCACCTGGGGCCGGGGAAGCAGTCCAGCGGGGAGGCGCTTTCTTGCACACAGCTGCCCCAGGTTCGATCCTCGGCATCCCGTATGATTTCCTGAACACTGCCAGGGGTGATTCCTGAGTGCAGAGCCAAGGAGGAACCCCTGAGCATTGCCAGGGTGTGTCCCAAAAACAACAACGGCAAAGAATTCTCCCCTCAGCACCACTTCAGATGGCGTCGTAGGGTAGTGGCGAGCACCGTGTTGAATGGGAGCCGTCCATGACTACACCCCTGTCCTGGGGTTCAGGAATGGAGGGGCGATGCTCATCAGACGTGAGCTCTGCACCCAGGACCCTGTGCATGGCTTCCCTTGCATCATCTCAACACACTGATGTGTTTTGTTTTTTTTTTCTTTTTGGGGGTCACACCCAGCCGATGCTCAGGGGTTCCTCCTGGCTCTGCACTCAGGACTCACTCCTGGTGGTGCTCGGGGGACCATATGGATGCTGGGGATCGAACCTGGGTCGGCTGCGTGCAAGGCAAACGCCCTCCCTGCTGTACTATTGCTCCAGCCCCCACTGATAGTTTTATGTCCTCTCTCAGGGCAAGGAATCTGAGCTCAGAGAGCTTAAGAAACCTGCCTGAAGGCTGGAGCCATAGTGCAGCAGGAAGCGCACTGGCCTTGCGCATGGCCGACCCAGGTTCGATGCCATATGGTCCCCCAAGCACCTCCAGGAGTAGGCACCTCCCTGAGCACTGCCAGGTGTGACCCGACAAGAAAAAGAAAAAGAAACTTGCCCAGGGTCACACAGTAAATAAGGACACCGAGTTTGGAGGGGGGTGCCTGCCCCTGCTGGGCACGTGCCTGGTCGTGAGTGCGTAGATGAGGGGGGTACAGGAAAGGTGCTTTCCCCCCAACCAAATCTGGGGCAATCAGAGACCCCCCCTCCCTCGGGGAGCCCCAGTTCCTTCTGTGTCCTTACAATACCCTCCCTGGACAGCTCTGGTCCTCAGGAACTCATTCATTGGCCCTCCTGAGTCAGGACTGGGTGGGGTCCCCGCATTTCGGGACTGGTACATCTGCCCCCCACCTGTTCCCCATCTCCCTCCCTCCCCTCAGAACTCCCGCTGAGGGCAACAGACACCCCATCCTGTGAGGTTCCACAACTCAGCCTACCAGAGCCCCATGGACCTTCTAAGACCTTCTAGAAGCACCCAGAGAGGCGTCCTGGCCCTTCCTAGGCCAGCCTCTCAGGGTGTGCCTGGCAGTCAGACTCCATGTGTGGGAATCACCTTTGCGGAGGACTCTGCAGTCTCCATGCTGGGGGGGAGGGGATCCCCTGCCCCCCCCACCTCAGTCCTCGGACCCCCTGAGCAGACTGTGCTCATTCCCCCAACTCCCCTGCACTGCAGACTCTGGGGGTGGTGGGGGAGGGGAGGAGAGAGGGACCAGCTTCATATGACCCCGGCCCCCACCCCCCACCCCCGCCCCACAGCCTTGAGCTGACCCTGCCCGGGCCCCAGGGAGGCCAGGGTCAGCCAGAGGGAAGCAAGGCTGTTGCCTAATGAAGTCAGCCAGCGGCCAGCGAGCCCGTGGCCTGATTCAATTTTATGGTCTCCAAGGAGCCCCCCCCAACCCCCCTCCTGGTTCACCTCCCAAATCCCCCGCTCCAGGTCCTGAATCTCTAACCCCCACACCCCTTGGTGGCCCTTGGCTCTCCCTCCCCCTTTCCCGCCCCCCACCTCTCCAGGGTTGGGTTGTGGGGAGCATCCTAGGGGGCTGGAGAGGCAGTACAAGGGGGCGAGGTTGGGGGCACAAAATACAAAGGGGGGGTTGGGAAAACAACCCTAAACAACAACAACAAAAATTCCTGGGCCAGAGATAACAAAACAAAACAGGGCTGGAGGGGCTGGAGCAATAGCACAGCCAGTAGGGCATTTGCACGCGGCCGACCTGGGTTGATTCCCAGCATCTCATATGGTCCCCTGAGCACCGCCAGGGGTAATTCCTGAGCGCTGAGCGCAGGAGTAACCTGGGTGTGACCCAAAAAGCAAAAAAAAAAAAAAAAAAAAAGAACAGGGGCTGGAGAGATAGCACAGTGGGTAAGGTGTCTGCCTTGCATGCAGCCGACCCGGGTTCGATTCTCAGCATCCCATAGTTCCCCTGAGCACCGCCAGGAGTAACTCCTGAGTGCAGAGTCAGGAGTAACCCCTGAGCATCGCCAGATATGACCCAAAAAGCAAAAAAAAAAAAAAAAATCCTAGCCAGCCCCAGCAAGAACATTCTTCAGCTCTGAGACACAAGGCCTGGCCTTCAGGGGGTGTTTGGGGGCCACACCCGGGGGTGCTCAGGGCTTGCTCCTGGCTCTGTGCTTAAGGATCACTCCTGGCCGGGCTTGGGGACCACCTGGGTCCAACCGGAGTCGACTGCGTGCCAGGCAGGCGCTTTCCCCACTGCACCATCTCTCCAGCCCCCGGAATGTGTTCCCAGGGGATCCCTGGGAGCACCCTTCAGAGCATGACCGCGTGGGGACAGGCGGGGGTGGAGGGGACCCGGAGGCACAGAGAGTGCAGAGCCCCTAGCAAAGGACCTGACAGCCTGCCTGTCCCCAGCACCCCCAGCCGGACTCCCCCTCATTCTCTCACTCCGTTGAAGCAGACAGCTGGCACTGGAACGGCACTGGACAGGGCGGGGGTGGGTTCGAGGGCTTGAGTGCATGTTTTGCATGCAGGAGCCTTGGGGTTGGATCCCTAACCCCCAGCGCACCCTGAGCACTGAGTCAGGAGTGGTGAAAAAAAAAAAGTAAAAGGTGTAGAGACCTCATGCACGCCTCTCTGTGGTCTTGATTCTGGGTCCTCAGGCTCCTGGTGAGTTTCCTCTGAGGATTCAGCTTGAGCCCATCTCACTGAGCAAAACCTCTGGGCCTGGCTCCTTCTGGACACCCCGCCCCTCCCACCCACCCCCCCGCCCCTGCTTTGCCCTTCCAAGCTTCCTCATTTGATCTTTGAACTCACCACACCTGTTCTGTCCTCTGGCCCCCCTGCTCAGAACGTTCTTCTCCAATCTGCCCTCTGGGAAAACTCCTATTCATCCCTCAAAACCCCATGGAGACTCAGCGTGTTCTGAGAGCTCCCTCGCGCCTGCACCCCCCGTGTCTGGCGGCCTTAGCCCTGCTCTATTCAGAGGGTGCTGCTCCCTTGCTTCTCTGGACCACGTGTCCTCTTCACCATGCTGCTAAATTCCAGAGTCAGGAGACTCGGCCTCCCCTTGTACCTTCCGGCTGTGTGGGTCAGCATCTCTCTCACTCAGCCCTTCGTACCATTGACAAAATGGGGGCTGAAGTATCCCCCTTTGGCCTTGGGTTGTCTCGCAATCTGACAGGGAGTGCCTCCGGGCAGGTCCCGGGCCCCTAAGCATAGCCTGTGGTCACTACTTGGTCCTGCGGCTCCAGCTGCAGGACCTGTGGGCCCAGATGTGCTTCAGAGCGGCCCTTGACAACAGGGCTTGACCATCCGCCCTGTCCTTGGGTCCTGTCCTCTCTCAGTGCCTCAGGGACGGACACATCGACCAGGGCTGCAGGGGCGAGGGCAGGGCCGGGCCTGCCCCTCCAAGGGGGGAAGGGAGGCCAGGGGGCTCCCCCGGAAGGGAGTCGGGCACGGGCTGGCCCAGCTGCGCGCTGCAGGAACGGCTCTTCCCAGGGCTGGGCGGGGGGCAGCCGGGCCCTGGAGATGGTCTCTATGGCGACCGCGCGGCCGCTGCTCCCCATCTCCCATGTAAATGAGTCACAATTTTATTAGCGCGCAGATTTCAGGAGGTTCTTCCTGCCTTGCTGGGAAGAGGGGGGTCGGGGGACGGGGAGAGACCCCCAAATGCTGCCTATCCCCCCCTGAGC